>NC_089806.1:29726599-30326599 GCF_029633855.1 Hoplias malabaricus | reverse complement strand
ACTTCATTTAAATTTTAAATGGTAGAGAAACTTGTCCTTTCTAAGACCTCTAAATTTGAACATTATTGAAAATACGGTTTTTGAGTTATGAATTTTTGTTCGGCACTAGGGACGGTTTCGGCTCCCATAGGGTTCAATGTATTTTTGGAGCAGCTCAGAGTGCGGTTTCTAAAATTTTCTCCTGTTTTTAACTCGTCATAACATGCTCAATTCTCACTTAATCTGAATTTTTTTTATACCATATCGATCCCCAGACTCTCCTTGTCGCAACGGTATATACGGTTAAGTGATGTGGGGAAAACTTTCCGAGCTATAAGCATTTGTTCGGAGGGTGGGTACGCTCCCATAGGAACCCATTGAAATTATTTTTTTTCTTTTTCAATTTTCTGCCGAACATTTCACCATAACTTCCTTATACTTTCACCTACAGACTTCATTTAAATTTTAAATGGTAGAGAAATGTCCCCTTTCTCAAACTTGTAAGTTTCAGACCGTTTGAGAATACCGTTCTTGAGTTATGAATTTTTGTTCCACACTTGGGAGGGTTTTCCTCCCATAGAGCTCAATGTATTTTAAGAGCGGGTCGGCACGCAGATTTTCAAAACTTTGCCTGTTTTTAACTCGTAATTACACCATCAAATCTCGCTCAAAGTGCAAAAATTTTTACACCATCTCGAGCACAAGACTCTCCTTGTCGCTACGGTATGCTTCGTTCAATTTTGGTTGGGAAAAGTTTTCGAGCTACGGGTGATTTTTTGGAGGGTGCTCCCCGGTCGAAATTCATTGAATCATGAGTCTGTCAGTTGTGTTCTGTGAGCGTGCGTGTGAGAGAGACAGAGAGGGGGGAGGGGGAGGGGCAGAGGCAGACACTGACGGGGAGAGCTGTGAGGGCCACAGAAATACACAGGCAGTCTGTAACACTTTAAAGGTCATTTTTAAGGGGGACGTCTTAATTATCCAGGGTTTCTTAAGGTGGAATTTTTAAAAAAGACCTCATTCACAATATACTGGCTGTCTTTTCAACATTTTAAGACGCGGATCGGGGGACGGGGGTTTAGGCGGCGCAACATCTCGCGTTTCCTCCTGGAAATGCAGACCTCTAGTGTTACGTTTGCTGCCCTTCATTCTGAGGATCGTTCATTCTTGTCCGGTTAACTCCGCCCACAGTTTTCGAGATATCGACTCCGTTCAAAGTTTGTTTCGTAGAGCTTCCCTGTGGGATGCGGGCTTGTATACAGCTTTTGGAAAAGTTACATAGTTTTAGCACAGTAAGCATTTGAAGTTTCAACTTTTCTCCCATAGGAATGAATGGAAAAATGTCCATAAACTTTTGTCAAACATTCAAAGTGCTGTCACACGGTCAGTTTTCGAGCTAGAGACACCAGAACTCAAACGGGCAGACCCGAGGGTCCACGGTCCCACCACGTAAAATTATGGGCCGATAGGCCACCCGCTTCATGACCTTTGACCCCGTTTTCCATTCACGGCCTACACAGCTCCATAGAGTCCAATGTAAACTGCTGTGGGAGAGTGCTCTCTTAACATCCCACTACCGACAGCTTAGCAGTAAACTCCTTCACCATAAGCGTCGCCTAGTGACCCACGCGGGTTTACCGTACCGAGGACCTCGCTTTAAGCGGGAAAGACGCGGATCGGGGGGCAGGGGTTTAGGCGGCGCAACATCTCGCGTTTCCTCCTGGAAATGCAGACCTCTAGTGTTACGTTTGCTGCCCTTCATTCTGAGGATCTTCATTCCTTGTCCGGTTAACTCCGCCCACAGTTTTCGAGATATCGACTCCGTTCAAAGTTTCATTCGTAGAGCTTCCCTGTGGGATGCGGGCTTGTATACAGCTTTTGGAAAAGTTGCATAGTTTTCGCACAGTAAGCATTTGAAGTTTCATCTTTTCTCCCATAGGAATGAATGGAAAAATGTCCATAAACTTTTGTCAAACTTTCAAACTGCTGTCACACGCTCAGTTTTCGAGCTAGAGACACCAGAACTCAAACGGGCAGACCCGAGAGTCCACGGTCCCCCCACGTGAAATTATGGGCCGATAGCCCACCCGCTTCATGACCTTTGACCCCGTTTTCCATTCACGGCCTACAGAGCTCCATAGAGTCCAATGTAAACTGCTGTGGGAGACTGCTCTCTTAACATCCCACTACCGACAGCTTAGCAGTAAACTCCTACACCATAAGCGTGGCCTAGTGACCCACGCGGGTTTACCGTATCGAGGACCTCGCTTTAAGCGGGAAAGACGCGGATCGGGGGGCAGGGGTTTAGGCGGCGCAACATCTCGCGTTTTGAGGATAAAAATGTTTCTTTGGACCGTTCTCAAAGTATTTAAAATTTACCAACTAATGAGAAAATAACAAAAAGGTCCAAAATACACTCTCCCTCTTCGGGGGAGGCATGTCCGTTACGAGAGAGTCGCAGACACCAGTCGAGTGAAGTTCAAAGCAAATCAAAGTATTTATTTACCAAAATACTGGATCCAGGAGAATTTACACATTGAGAACAGTCTAATACCCCTCCCAAGTGAAAATTCGGACCTCCCATCATCTGACTCAAAAAGTTATACCCATGATGACGTATAGCCTGGTGGTGAGGCGTTTCTGGCTGATTAGCGTATATTAATATGCATAATTTCACGTGTTAGTACTCAGCTCTTCACGTGCAATATTCAGGTGCCTGTTGTGACCCTGAAGACATTCATTATCTGGTCAGGCTGACAATGGGCCTCTCTTCCCAGCACTTTTTCCCTAGAGACTAAAATTTAGGGAGTTAGAAATACACTTCAAGGCCACAAGAAGAAGCTACAGATCAGCGCCTCCATGCCCAACACTATGATGTCAGTGTGTTACAATCCTGGAGTGCACATCTGTTCAAGGTTAGACGTTAAGAATTAAAACTGTGTGTAAACATCAAGTTATCATGCCATATAGTGAAGTTAGCTTATAATATATCTTTAGGAGTAATTATCATATGAGTTATTAGTGCAGAATCAAGCAAAAATGTTTAACTACATGTGTAAGTAATTAATAATGTAAATACTGGTTAGTCATTCATATACATGCATATAGGGTACAGGATTTCACACAATGAGTATGCTAATTTAACTAATCATCATTTAAGGATATTTGTCAACAAACACAAAGTAATAAAATTATTTTTTACAACAATTCCCCCTTTTGACCTGTCCAACTGACAGGTCAATACATTTAGATAAATGGTAAACAATTAATGTTAAATTGGTCTGCCTAGGTCACCCCCGGTTTGGCGAGTGACTTAGGCAGAGCGTGATGGCAGATTGTGGTGGTAGCGGGCAATTACACCACTCCTGTTGGGAGTGGACACCTCTGTCCTACCACTCACTCTCTGGACTAAGAGATTACAATGAGCCCTATATGTGTATGTGTTAAAATGTATTCTTCATCCGTTGGTAGGGATCTGCGCTGGGGGCAAGGATAGACTTTCCTTGTCGTGCCCCTGCCTCAGGGGATTATTCTGCCCCTATGTTGGTTGAGGCTGCTTGATCAGCCTCTTCTGAGGTGTTGTTTTTCCTTCAGTGAATGTTTGATGTTAGATGTCGGTGCGGCTCTGCACTGTGTGAGGTGGTACCACTATAAGCCTTTACCCTTCAGCCGGACTGCACAACTGGTTCTCTCTGTCACCTGGTAGGGTCCTGTCCAGCGAGGTTCATACCACTTCCGCTTGATAACCTTCAGGAGGACCCAGGGTGAGACTGTCACTTCTGGATCCTCCTCCTCCGTTTCTTCTCCTTCTCTCCTTTCCTGCACCTGTATAGAGGAATCTTTACAAACAGCTTTTAGTTCTTCATATAGCTGTCGGTACTCTGCTTGAGGTAGTTTCTGGGGGGACGCAAGCGCGCTGGAGGGGCCTTGAAAAGGTATGCCCCTCCCTAATTCAAAAGGAGTGAACCCTGTATTTCTGTTCACTTAACTACGGACACTAATTAAAACAATTGGAAGGGCATCAAGCCAATTCATGCCCGTGGCCAGTTTGATCTTTGCTAATTTAGATTTTAAATTTTGATTCATCCTCTCCACCTGACCTTGTGAGGCAGGATGATACACACAACCATAGCTATGGCGCAGCCCCAACGACTGCTCCACCCACTGCAGTGTTTTACTCGTGAAATGACTCCCGCTATCTGAAAAAATAAAAAAAAATTTTCTAGGAAACCCATGGTTAGAAATCCAACAATTAATCAGAAACTTACAGACTGATTTTACATCTTCCCTCAGAGTGGGGAGTGCCTCCACCCACCCCGAGAATCTATCTACAACGACCAGGAGATATCTATATCTCCTAATGGGGTCAATCATATCTGTGTAATCCATTTGAATCTCATGTCCATGAGAATCTGGCAATGGAAACCTTCCTGGAGCTAGTTTAAATTGTTTTGCTACATTCTGAGTGTTACAAATCTGAGATTTAGTGATGTAATCAACCACTAATGCTGACATGTATTGGTGCCACCATTGTTTTAGATTTTCCAGTGTTTTGTTGTTTTCCTATATGTGCAGCTCTACCTTCTGCGCCGATGGGTTTTGTTTCACTTCGTCTGCTATAACTGTCTGAAACTCTTGTGTTTTCCCCCTTCGCTTCCTGAACTACTGCGTATCCTGCTCTGACTTCACCTGTATCTGCCCTGTACCCACACCCATCCGTCCATAAATTCCATGACCCTGGAATGGGTGTGGCTTGTAAGTCTGGTCTTACTTTTCCTTGCCTTTCCACCTGTTCCTCCCATTCATGTGGTGGACCTTCCAACATCCCATCTGCCATATTAACTCCTTCGTGTGTGTAGGTGATGTTGGGTGCAGTCAATGCTTTGTGAATGCGTCTCTGTCTCAATGTAGTGAGTGTGAACATCTGTGAGTTTATGTACTCTACTACTCCGTGTGTGGTTAGAATGCGCAATGGATATCCTGCTACCAAATGTGCTGTTTTCTAAACTAATTTAGTCAGTCCTGCTACATGTCTTGTGCACTGTGATTGTCTCCTCTCTATAAGGTCCAATGGGACACTTAAATACATTATTACTGCTCTACCTTCCCCCTTTTTCTGAAACAGTACACCATTAATCACAGTGTCTGTTTCAGAAACATCCATGTAAAAAGGTAGTGAATAGTCAGTCAACTGCAACGGATAAGGCTTGTTTAACATCTATAAACGCCTGTTCTGACTCCACCGTCCAATTCAGCTTACCAGACAAATTTCTCATCCCTATAAATTTCACCATGTCCCTAAAAGGTTGTGTTCGTTCGACAAAGTCAAGAATCTATTGTCTGCTGTAACCAGTCAGTCCTAAAAATGCTAACATGTCTTACACAGTCTCAGGTTTTTTGTTTATATTGGGGAATCCAAATTGGTTGTGTAATATTCATACAAAAAGATACAGGTGACTGATTAGTGTATCCTACATCATCTGGTCCTGTGGACCACAATGTGTCAGGTAGTGATACTAATAATACCTCCGTCTGTAGATGATCAGAGTCCTCACAACCATGGTGTCTAGGCAGCAATTGATGGTGCAATGTGACTTGTATGGATGAGTTATCAGTGATGTGATATGTCTGTGTTGACTGTGAAAACACGACGCCAGGCAGCTGGGTCCGGACCCAATCCGTGGCCTCATTTGCTCTTTTTACTATAGGGCCCAACTGCTTGGCCTCTTGTCTCTGATGGAGAGCTAGTGAAATGTGTGGTGCCGCCTTGTCAGACAGTTTTTACCAATAATGTTGTTGTGGTGTTAGTGAAACAGGAGATGCCACCCCTTCAAGACCCACATAAATCCCTGTGGTGTCAACCAACCACACTGTACCCTCTAATTCTGTTTGAAAAAATTCATAATAAGTTAAATCTCCCCCTACATCATAGAACAGGGTGACACGGAATGGGTCGGCGGAGGAACATAAAGTGCCATGGCTGTAATCCAAGGCGACCACTGTTGTAACAAGTCAATTAGTGGTGGTGACTAGACCGTCTGTCCAGTCACTAAACCCCAGTAAATGTCTACCGACTCATCCTGCTGAGGTCTCATCAGGTGTGCGGGTAATACTGTGTTGATGGCTGACCATGTGGCTCCCGTGTCTGCCAGAAAAGTGATTTTGGAGGCCCCCACAGTTAATGACAGCATGGGTTCTGCCCTGGCCCTGCTGTCCTGGTGCTCCTCTGGGCCCCGTCAATGTCCACCCCACGGCTCCATGCTGTATTGGCCAGCAGGAAGATGTGACAATCCCGGTTTTTGTGCCGCCTGTGGGTGTAGTGCCTGGTGTGGATAGCTGGTGTCAGTAAAGAGTGGTGCCTTCCATTGTCCTGCCCAGTGATCCAAAGCTCCACATCTTAGGCACGCCCCGGTCTGGTGGTGGACCCTGCCCCTCCACCTACCATTACCCCGCCACCTGCCCCATGAGTAGGGCTGATATGGGAAATATGAAATTAGTCCATAATTATACGGTGGGTTTTGTGGTGGCCCTGTTTGGGTTGGCATATATGTTTGTGTTCATGTATGTTTGGGGTGATTGAATGTTTGGTTGTGGTACTGCAGTCATAGGCATCATGGTGTCAGACTTTGTTTGCTTTTTATTGTCATTAATAAATTTCCTGGCTTCTGCTAGTTGAGCAGTTAGTAGGTCCCTTTGTAACTTAACTGTCTCCTTGTCTTTATTATCTAATTTTTAATGGTACATATTAATATGTTCCTGTACTAGTGGCCACTAATGGAAACATAGTGCCGACCTTAATGTCAGTCCTGTATCTGTCAGGCGAGTGTCTGTGTCTAGTGCTTCTTCTCAAAATGTCTGTTTTGTCTGAGGTGTGCATGTGCGTTCTAAAGTCTGTTGTTTTAATTCCAATTGTCTCTTTTCTTCTAATATGAGGTTTTCCATGATACGCAATGTATTGTTCAAATCAGTCATCCGTCTATCACCACATCGTCCGTTTGCACTGTCCTCATCATCTGCTGAGTGTCCGTCATCATGGTCAAAATCATCATCAGTTGTGACATGGCCCTCTAAATCCGCTTTAATCCTAATGTTTTGTTTAGTTTTTCGTGGCATCTGGTTCTTAAATGGTGTTTTCAGTGTTTGTTTATGATGAAGGCGCGGTTTATCCTGTTCTATATAATTTCCCTTGGTATCTATGTCAGAACAGTCGGTGTTAATATTTGTGTGTGCAATTAAAATTGACTCTCGTGGCCTCCGCAATTCAAAAAGATTTTCTGTGTATGCGTTTGTGTGTGTGTCTGTGTGCTGCCTGCTCACAGAGCCCCTCCCGTCTGTGTCTGCGTTTGTGTGTGTGTCTCTGTAAACTCACTGTGCCCGAGTCTACACTGAAGACAGGCAGGATGTTGCCAGCTGGTGGGACGTGGCCTATGTTGTATGGCGGAGGCGGGGCAGTAGCTCCCTCCCCCTTGTGTTTTGTATACGGACCTGGTGTTTTCAATGTAACAATCTGTGTTGTTAGCGCTTTCCGGCTCAGTTTATATAAAAAAGAAAAGAAAAGTTTTAAAGTCAAGTTTTCAAGCTCAGCCAAGAAAAGCAGGACCACCTCAGCCCTGTGAATAATTTCACAGGTGGATAGAAAACATAAGCTTGTCTTCAAACACATTATTGAATTTAAAAGCAAGTGAAGCCTAATTTACATTAATTATCAAACCGACCCACTAACCGAAAAAGCTCTTTAGTCAGACGCAAATAACACCAATGTATGAAATAGAATTTGTAATAAACAGAAAAAACCAAAGACTATAGTTTAGATAACTGAACACACTTATCAGTCAACAAGCCACCATCGCGCCTATTATGTAGATTATCAATTTCCAACCGAACAAAACAAACATCAGCACACCATCAATAAGCAGTCAAATTACAAGATATATTATAAAAAGTTAAAACAAAATTTTGAGAACTACAGAAATAGCAAGCAAGTGACAAAATATCTTATGATGAACAAAAAGTTCAAACCGAGGCAGAAAATAAATTTTTAGCACCAACTACCACAGTCAAAAAAAAAAAAAATGCAAACTGAACCGGAAAAATAAGATTCTTAGGTCAATAAGCAGTAAATATATATTATTTTTATTATTAATTATTATATTATTATAAAGTATATTTTTATCCACTACCAGTCTAAATTAACCCCAATAACAAAGAAACCAGATTCAAAATTAGAGCAAGTGTTCAAGTACCAATTTTCCCTTTAATTCCCATGTTTAAACCTTACAGTTTCCCCAATTTATCATATTAATACCTCAGCTTTACACCTTGCTCTCCTTTCTCCTATTCTCAACCTCTAAAAACGTCTTTCTGGAGCTCATTGTCTATATTTTCTTAATGTATAGTCTCCAAGAAAGCTCATTTATTTTTACTTTATATATTTTTACTTTAAAAATGTCTTCCGTTCAGGCTCATTGTCATAAATAAACAAACCCCTCATTTTATTGAGGTTCATATTCTTTAAATAACTGTCCTTGAACGAAGCTCATAATCGTTACCATTACGAATATCTTTCCCTATTAATTTCTAAATCTTTAAACACATTCTTTAAACACTCTCGAAACACTTACCAAAACTCTCTCTCTGACACTCAAGGCAGAGATGTCCTTTCCCCACTTTTCTTTAAACACACCCACAAAAAATTCATGGCTTTTTACAGCCCATGGAGAAACTACTTCTCCCCACACACAAGCAACCACAGAAGAAAGGGGGTTGATCAGTCCCCTACTTTCTCCTTTTTCCCCCCCAAAAAAAATTCTTTCAGCTGACACCCGCACACAGTTACAGACAAGGGACAAAGTTATAAGATGGAAAAAGGGAGGGGTGAGACACACACACTCAGCTGACACATGCACATACACACACACAGCAAGACACTCCTCTATCGAGCAAAAACATACACAACAGTCATGTAAACAGCCTCTAACAATAACACAAGCTCTTAGAACAGAGATAAAACATGAATACACAATCAAATTCCATTAAAATACACCAAAACCAAATGTAAATAGCTTAAACCTTTATAAAACCTGCGGGAACAACATCCGCTACCGATATACCATAAATTTCATTTAAATCCACAATAACCCATGGTGGGAACAGCATCCACCTTTATAAAACCTGCGGGAACAACATCCGCTACCGATATACCATAAATCTCATTTAAATCCACAATAACCCATGGTGGGAACAGCATCCACCTTTATAAAACCTGTGAAAATATGATTATACTTCAGGGCAGACCACGCCCACGGACGGCCTTTCCGACCGAGCAATTATCTCGACACCTCGTCAGGTCCGAGGGGGGCACGCCAGCTCCCAGTCCCAGTTATTTTTAAATTCCATAATTAATTTTCCAAACAATCAACCCCAAAATGTATAAACTGATAAAAAATTATAAAAACATATTTAAAATAAATTGATTTGCTCAATACCCCACTCCGGACCACCTTCGGGGCTCCACACCACTCTAATTTAAAATGTCCAATATGCAGAATTTGAATAAAACAGGGTCTGCACACCCACCTTAGTATGTTGCGGCCGCGAGTGGAAAGGAGTCCAAAGTTGTCCGCCGTCTGGACCTCCCGCACGTCGGGGGTCACCAATTTGAGGATAAAAATGTTTCTTTGGACCGTTCTCAAAGTATTTAAAATTTACCAACTAATGAGAAAATAACAAAAAGGTCCAAAATACACTCTCCCTCTTCGGGGGAGGCATGTCCGTTACGAGAGAGTCGCAGACACCAGTCGAGTGAAGTTCAAAGCAAATCAAAGTATTTATTTACCAAAATACTGGATCCAGGAGAATTTACACATTGAGAACATACCCCTCCCAAGTGAAAATTCGGACCTCCCATCATCTGACTCAAAAAGTTATACCCATGATGACGTATAGCCTGGTGGTGAGGCGTTTCTGGCTGATTAGCGTATATTAATATGCATAATTTCACGTGTTAGTACTCAGCTCTTCACGTGCAATATTCAGGTGCCTGTTGTGACCCTGAAGACATTCATTATCTGGTCAGGCTGACAATGGGCCTCTCATCCCAGCACTTTTTCCCTAGAGACTAAAATTTAGGGAGTTAGAAATACACTTCAAGGCCACAAGAAGAAGCTACAGATCAGCGCCTCCATGCCCAACACTATGATGTCAGTGTGTTACAATCCTGGAGTGCACATCTGTTCAAGGTTAGACGTTAAGAATTAAAACTGTGTGTAAACATCAAGTTATCATGCCATATAGTGAAGTTAGCTTATAATATATCTTTAGGAGTAATTATCATATGAGTTATTAGTGCAGAATCAAGCAAAAATGTTTAACTACATGTGTAAGTAATTAATAATGTAAATACTGGTTAGTCATTCATATACATGCATATAGGGTACAGGATTTCACACAATGAGTATGCTAATTTAACTAATCATCATTTAAGGATATTTGTCAACAAACACAAAGTAATAAAATTATTTTTTACAACAGTTTCCTCCTGGAAATGCAGACCTCTAGTGTTACGTTTGCTGCCCTTCATTCTGAGGATCGTTCATTCTTGTCCGGTTAACTCCGCCCACAGTTTTCGAGATATCGACTCCGTTCAAAGTTTCATTCGTAGAGCTTCCCTGTGGGATGCGGGCTTGTATACAGCTTTTGGAAAAGTTGCATAGTTTTCGCACAGTAAGCATTTGAAGTTTCGTGTTTTCTCCCATAGGAATGAATGGAAAAATGTCCATAAACTTTTGTCAAACTTTCAAACTGCTGTCACACGGTCAGTTTTCGAGCTAGACACACCAGAATTCAAACGGGCAGACCCGAGAGTCCACGGTCCCGCCACGTGAAATTATGGGCCGATAGCCCACCCGCTTCATGACCTTTGACCCCGTTTTCCATTCACGGCCTACAGAGCTCCATAGAGTCCAATGTAAACTGCTGTGGGAGAGTGCTCTCTTAACATCCCACTACCAACAGCTTAGCAGGTAACCCCTTCACCATAAGCGTCGCCTAGTGACCCACGCGGGTTTACCGTATCGAGGACCTTGCTTTAAGCGGGAAAGACGCGGATCGGGGGGCAGGGATTTAGGCGGCGCAACATCTCGCGTTTCCTCCTGGAAATGCAGACCTCTAGTGTTACGTTTGCTGCCCTTCATTCTGAGGATCGTTCATTCTTGTCCGGTTAACTCCGCCCACAGTTTTCGAGATATCGACTCCGTTCAAAGTTTCATTCGTAGAGCTTCCCTGTGGGATGCGGGCTTGTATACAGCTTTTGGAAAAGTTACATAGTTTTAGCACAGTAAGCATTTGAAGTTTCAACTTTTCTCCCTTAGGAATGAATGGAAAAGTGTCCATAAACTTTTGTCAAACTTTTAAACTGCTGTCACACGGTCAGTTTTCGAGCTAGAGACACCAGAACTCAAACGGGCAGACCCGAGGGTCCACGGTCCCACCACGTGAAACTATAGGCCGATAGCCCACCCGCTTCATGACCTTTGACCCCGTTTTCCATTCACGGCCTACACAGCTCCATAGAGTCCAATGTAAACTGCTGTGGGAGAGTGCTCTCTTAACATCCCACTACCGACAGCTTAGCAGTAAACTCCTTCACCATAGGCGTCGCCTAGTGACCCACGCGGGTTTACCGTATCGAGGACCTCGCTTTAAGCGTGAAAGACGCGGATCGGGGGGCAGGGGTTTAAGCGGCGCAACATCTCGCGTTTCCTCCTGGAAATGCAGACCTCTAGTGTTACGTTTGCTGCCCTTCATTCTGAGGATCGTTCATTCTTGTCCGGTTAACTCCGCCCACAGTTTTCGAGATATCGACTCCGTTCAAAGTTTGTTTCGTAGAGCTTCCCTGTGGGATGCGGGCTTGTATACAGCTTTTAGAAAAGTTACATAGTTTTCGCACAGGAAGCATTTGAAGTTTCATCTTTTCTCACATAAGAATGAATGGAAAAATGTCCATAAACTTTTGTCAAACATTCAAACTGCTGTCACACGGTCAGTTTTCGAGCTAGAGACACCAGAACTCAAACGGGCAGACCCGAGGGTCCACGGTCCCACCACGTAAAATTATGGGCCGATAACCCACCCGCTTCATGACCTTTGACCCCGTTTTCCTTTCACGGCCTACAGAGCTCCATAGAGTCCAATGTAAACTGCTGTGGGAGAGTGCTCTCTTAACTTCCCACTACCGACAGCTTAGCAGTGAACTCCTTCACCATAAGCGTCGCCTAGTGACCCACGCGGGTTTACCGTATCGAGGACCTCGCTTTAAGCGGGAAAGACGCGGATCGGGGGGCAGGGATTTAGGCGGCGCAACATCTCGCGTTTCCTCCTGGTGTTACGTTTGCTGCCCTTCATTCTGAGGATCGTTCATTCTTGTCCGGTTAACTCCGCCCACAGTTTTCGAGATATCGACTCCGTTCAAAGTTTCATTCATAGAGCTTCCCTGTGGGATGCGGGCTTGTATACAGCTTTTGGAAAAGTTGCATAGTTTTCGCACAGTAAGCATTTGAAGTTTCATCTTTACTCCCATAGGAATGAATGGAAAAATGTCCATAAACTTTTGTCAAACTTTCAAACTGCTGTCACACGGTCAGTTTTCGAGCTACACACACCAGAATTCAAACGGGCAGACCCGAGGGTCCACGGTCCCACCACGTAAAATTATGAGCCGATACCCCACCCGCTTCATGACCTTTGACTCCGTTTTCCATTCACGGCCTACACAGCTCCACATAGTCCAATGTAAACTGCTGTGGGACAGTGCTCTCTTAACATCCCACTACCAACAGCTTAGCAGTAAACTCCTTCACCATAAGCGTCGCCTAGTGACCCACGCGGGTTTACCGTGTCGAGGACCTCGCTTTAAGCGGGAAAGACGCGGATCGGGGGGCAGGGGTTTAGGCGGCGCAACATCTCGCGTTTCCTCCTGGAAATGCAGACCTCTAGTGTTACGTTTGCTGCCCTTCATTCTGAGGATCGTTCATTCTTGTCCGGTTAACTCCGCCCACAGTTTTCGAGATATAGACTCCGTTCAAAGTTTGTCTCGTAGAGCTGCCCTGTGGGATGCGGGCTTGTATACAGCTTTTGGAAAAGTTACATAGTTTTCGCACAGGAAGCATTTGAAGTTTCATCTTTTCTCCCATAGGAATGAATGGAAAAATGTCCATAAACTTTTGTCAAACTTTAAAACTGCTGTCACACGGTCAGTTTTCGAGCTAGAGACACCAGAATTCAAACGGGCAGACCCGAGAGTCCACGGTCCCACCACGTGAATTTATGGGCCGATAGCCCACCCGCTTCATGACCTTTGACCCCGTTTTCCTTTCACGGCCTACAGAGCTCCATAGAGTCCAATGTAAACTGCTGTGGGAGAGTGCTCTCTTAACATCCCACTACCGACAGCTTAGCAGTAAACTCCTTCACCATAAGCGTCGCCTAGTGACCCACGCGGGTTTACCGTATCGAGGACCTCGCTTTAAGCGGGAAAGACGCGGATCGGGGGACGGGGGTTTAGGCGGCGCAACATCTCGCGTTTCCTCCTGGAAATGCAGACCTCTAGTTATGTTGCGCCTGCTGCTTTAAGCAGCGGCGCAATATATTGTTATCCGTAAGTCATATTATTATTATTTTTATTATTATTTTTATTATTCCGCGTTTCCTTGTCCGCTTAACTAGTCCCGCAGCTTTCGAGCTATCGACTCCGTTCCACCTGGAAATCGTGCGTCCTATAGCGACGATGTGGGCTTGTATACAGCTTTCCGATACCCGCACTCGTTCGTCCGCTACACTCGTTTTTCGCTCTGTTTTTCCCCAGTCATTTCTATGGAATTAATTTTCAAAGTGCTCTAACTCGGTCATTTTTCAAGCTACGGACACGGGATTTCAGACGGTCGGACCCGGGCGTACCGGCTCCCATCACTTCCGTTTTCGGAATTTTTGCACTCATCCTTCCCTTTCTTTTCCTCCTTCAAAATCCCTCCATTCATTTCAATGGGAGGCTCTTAGAGTGGGGGTGATGTCATCCACTGTAGTTTCAGTGGCAAAAAGCCGTTTTTTCACTTTTCAGCCGAACAAATCGCCATAACTTCCTCATAGTTTCACCTAGAAACTTCATTTAAATTTTAAATGGTAGAGAAACTTGTCCTTTCTGAGACCTCTAAATTTGAACATTATTGAAAATACGGTTTTTGAGTTATGAATTTTTGTTCGGCACTAGGGACGGTTTCGGCTCCCATAGGGTTCAATGTATTTTTGGAGCAGCTCAGAGTGCGGTTTCTAAAATTTTCTCCTGTTTTTAACTCGTCATAACATGCTCAATTCTCACTTAATCTGCAAATTTTTTATACCATATCGATCCCCAGACTCTCCTTGTCGCAACGGTATATACGGTTAAGTGATGTGAGGAAAACTTTCCGAGCTATAAGCATTTGTTCGGAGGGTGGGTACGCTCCCATAGGAACCCATTGAAATTATTTTTTTTCTTTTTCAATTTTCTGCCGAACATTTCACCATAACTTCCTTATACTTTCACCTACAGACTTCATTTAAATTTTAAATGGTAGAGAAATTTCCCCTTTCTCAAACTTGTAAGTTTCAGACCGTTTGAGAATGCCGTTCTTGAGTTATGAATTTTTGTTTGACACTTGGGAGGGTTTTCCTCCCATAGAGCTCAATGTATTTTAAGAGCGGGTCGGCACGCAGATTTTCAAAACTTTGCCTGTTTTTAACTCGTAATTACACCATCAAATCTCGCTCAAAGTGCAAAAATTTTTACACCATCTCGAGCACCAGACTCTCCTTGTCGCTACGGTATGCTTCGTTCAATTTTGGTTGGGAAAAGTTTTCGAGCTACGGGTGATTTTTTGGAGGGTGCTCCCCGGTCGAAATTCATTGAATCATGAGTCTGTCAGTTGTATTCTGTGAGCGTGCGTGTGAGAGAGACAGAGAGGGGGGAGGGGGAGGGGCAGAGGCAGAGACTGACGGGGAGAGGTGTGAGGGCCACAGAAATACACAGGCAGTCTGTAACACTTTAAAGGTCATTTTTAAGGGGGACGTCTTAATTATCCAGGGTTTCTTAAGGTGGAATTTTTAAAGAATACCTCATTCACAATATACTGGCTGTCTTTTCGACATTTTAAGCTTTATTTCAAGTGGTCATTTTTAAAGGTGGACGTGTCAATACAACTGTGGGTTTCTTAAGGTGGAATTTTTATTAAGGTGGTATTTAAAATGTATTGGCCATCTTTTTTTGCTTTTGGCCTGTGATGTGGACATTTCAATACAATTCTGGGTTTCTTAAGGTGGAATTGTTTTTAAAGGTGGAATTCAAAATTTATCGTTTTCTATTCACGCCCTACTGAGCTCCATAGAGTCCAATGTAAACTGCTGTGGGAGAGTGCTCTCTTAACATCCCACTACCAACAGCTTAGCAGTAAACTCCTTCACCATAAGCGTCGCCTAGTGACCCACGCGGGTTTACCGTATCGAGGACCTCGCTTTAAGCGGGAAAGACGCGGATCGGGGGACGGGGGTTTAGGCGGCGCAACATCTCGCGTTTCCTCCTGGAAATGCAGACCTCTAGTGTTACGTTTGCTGCCCTTCATTCTGAGGATCGTTCATTCTTGTCCGGTTAACTCCGCCCACAGTTTTCGAGATATCGACTCCGTTCAAAGTTTGTCTCGCAGAGCTGCCCTATGGGATGCGGGCTTGTATACAGCTTTTGGAAAAGTTGCATAGTTTTCGCACAGTAAGCATTTGAAGTTTCGTGTTTTCTCCCATAGGAATGAATGGAAAATTGTCCATAAACTTTTGTCAAACTTTCAAACTGCTGTCACACGGTCAGTTTTCGAGCTACAGACACCAGAATTCAAACGGGCACACCCGAGAGTCCACGGTCCCACCACGTGAATTTATGGGCCGATAGCCCACCCGCTTCATGACCTTTGACCCTGTTATCCTTTCACGGCCTACAGAGCTCCATAGAGTCCAATGTAAACTGCTGTGGGAGAGTGCTCTCTTAACATCCCACTACCAACAGCTTAGCAGTAAACTCCTTCACCATAGCGTCGCCTAGTGACCCACGCGGGTTTACCGTATCGAGGACCTCGCTTTAAGCGGGAAAGACGCGGATCGGGGGGCAGGGGTTTAGGCGGCGCAACATCTCGCGTTTCCTCCTGGAAATGCAGACCTCTAGTTATTATTATTTTTATTATTCCGCGTTTCCTTGTCCGCCTAACTAGACCCGCAGCTTTCGAGCTATCGACTCCGTTCCACCTGGAAATCGTGCGTCCTATAGCAACGATGTGGGCTTGTATACAGCTTTCCGATACCCGCACTCGTTCGTCCGCTACACTCGTTTATCGCTCCGTTTTTCCCCAGTCATTTCTATGGAATTAATTTTCAAAGTGCTCTAACTCGGTCATTTTTCAAGCTACGGACACGGGATTTCAGACGGTCGGACCCGGGCGTACCGGCTCCCATCACTTCCGTTTTCGGAATTTTTGCACTCATCCTTCCCTTTCTTTTCCTCCTTCAAAATCCCTCCATTCATTTCAATGGGAGGCTCTTAGAGTGGGGGTGATGTCATCCACTGTAGTTTCAGTGGCAAAAAGCCGTTTTTTCACTTTTCAGCCGAACAATTCACCGCAACTTCCTCATACTTTCACCTAGAAACTTCACTTAAATTTTAAATGGTAGAGAAACTTGTCCTTTCTAAGACCTCTAAATTTGAACATTATTGAAAATACGGTTTTTGAGTTATGAATTTTTGTTCGGCACTAGGGACGGTTTCGGCTCCCTTAGGGTTCAATGTATTTTTGGAGCAGCTCAGAGTGCGGTTTCTAAAATTTTCTCCTGTTTTTAACTCGTCATAACATGCTCAATTCTCACTTAATCTGCAAATTTTTTATACCATATCGATCCCCAGACTCTCCTTGTCGCAACGGTATATACGGTTAAGTGATGTGGGGAAAACTTTCCGAGCTATAAGCATTTGTTCGGAGGGTGGGTACGCTCCCATAGGAACCCATTGAAATTATTTTTTTTCTTTTTCAATTTTCTGCCGAACATTTCACCATAACTTCCTTATACTTTCACCTACAGACTTCATTTAAATTTTAAATGGTAGAGAAATGTCCCCTTTCTCAAACTTGTAAGTTTCAGACCGTTTGATAATACCGTTCTTGAGTTATGAATTTTTGTTTGACACTTGGGAGGGTTTTCCTCCCATAGAGCTCAATGTATTTTAAGAGCGGCTCGGCACGCAGATTTTCAAAACTTTGCCTGTTTTTAACTCGTAATTACACCATCAAATCTCGCTCAAAGTGCAAAAATTTTTACACCATCTCGAGCACCAGACTCTCCTTGTCGCTACGGTATGCTTCGTTCATTTTTGGACCTGGAAAAGTTTTGGAGATATTTGAGGTTTTTTGGAGGGTGCCCCACCGGTCGAAATTCATTGAATCATGAGTCTGTCAGTTGTATTCTGTGAGCGTGCGTGTGAGAGAGAGAGAGGGGGGAGGGGGAGGGGCAGAGGCAGACACTGACGGGGAGGGCTGTGAGGGCCACAGAAATACACAGGCAGTCTGTAACACTTTAAAGGTCATTTTTAAGGGGGACGTCTTAATTATCCAGGGTTTCTTAAGGTGGAATTTTTAAATAATACCTCATTCACAATATACTGGCTGTCTTCAACATTTTAAGACGCGGATCGGGGGGCAGGGGTTTAGGCGGCGCAACATCTCGCGTTTCCTCCTGGAAATGCAGACCTCTAGTGTTACGTTTGCTGCCCTTCATTCTGAGGATCGTTCATTCTTGTCCGGTTAACTCCGCCCACAGTTTTCGAGATATCGACTCCGTTCAAAGTTTGTTTCGTAGAGCTTCCCTGTGGGATGCGGGCTTGTATACAGCTTTTGGAAAAGTTGCATAGTTTTCGCACAGTAACCATTTGAAGTTTCATCTTTACTCCCATAGGAATGAATGGAAAAATGTCCATAAACTTTTGTCAAACTTTCAAACTGCTGTCACACGCTCAGTTTTCGAGCTAGAGACACCAGAACTCAAACGGGCAGACCCGAGGGTCCAAGGTCCCACCACGTAAAATTATAGGCCGATAGCCCACCCGCTTCATGACCTTTGACCCCGTTTTCCATTCACGGCCTACACAGCTCCATAGAGTCCAATGTAAACTGCTGTGGGAGAGTGCTCTCTTAACATCCCACTACCAACAGCTTAGCAGTAAACTCCTTCACCATAAGCGTCGCCTAGTGACCCATGCGGGTTTACCGTACCGACGGCCTCTCTTTAAGCGGGAAAGACGCGGATCGGGGGACGGGGGTTTAGGCGGCGCAACATCTCGCGTTTCCTCCTGGAAATGCAGACCTCTAGTTATGTTGCGCCTGCTGCTTTAAGCAGCGGCGCAATATATTGTTATCCGTAAGTCATATTATTATTATTTTTATTATTATTTTTATTATTCCGCGTTTCCTTGTCCGCTTAACTAGTCCCGCAGCTTTCGAGCTATCGACTCCGTTCCACCTGGAAATCGTGCGTCCTATAGCGACGATGTGGGCTTGTATACAGCTTTCCGATACCCGCACTCGTTCGTCCGCTACACTCGTTTTTCGCTCTGTTTTTCCCCAGTCATTTCTATGGAATTAATTTTCAAAGTGCTCTAACTCGGTCATTTTTCAAGCTACGGACACGGGATTTCAGACGGTCGGACCCGGGCGTACCGGCTCCCATCACTTCCGTTTTCGGAATTTTTGCACTCATCCTTCCCTTTCTTTTCCTCCTTCAAAATCCCTCCATTCATTTCAATGGGAGGCTCTTAGAGTGGGGGTGATGTCATCCACTGTAGTTTCAGTGGCAAAAAGCCGTTTTTTCACTTTTCAGCCGAACAAATCGCCATAACTTCCTCATAGTTTCACCTAGAAACTTCATTTAAATTTTAAATGGTAGAGAAACTTGTCCTTTCTGAGACCTCTAAATTTGAACATTATTGAAAATACGGTTTTTGAGTTATGAATTTTTGTTCGGCACTAGGGACGGTTTCGGCTCCCATAGGGTTCAATGTATTTTTGGAGCAGCTCAGAGTGCGGTTTCTAAAATTTTCTCCTGTTTTTAACTCGTCATAACATGCTCAATTCTCACTTAATCTGCAAATTTTTTATACCATATCGATCCCCAGACTCTCCTTGTCGCAACGGTATATACGGTTAAGTGATGTGAGGAAAACTTTCCGAGCTATAAGCATTTGTTCGGAGGGTGGGTACACTCCCATAGGAACCCATTGAAATTATTTTTTTTCTTTTTCAATTTTCTGCCGAACATTTCACCATAACTTCCTTATACTTTCACCTACAGACTTCATTTAAATTTTAAATGGTAGAGAAATTTCACCTTTCTCAAACTTGTAAGTTTCAGACCGTTTGAGAATACCGTTCTTGAGTTATGAATTTTTGTTTGACACTTGGGAGGGTTTTCCTCCCATAGAGCTCAAAGTATTTTAAGAGCGGGTCGGCACGCAGATTTTCAAAACTTTGCCTGTTTTTAACTCGTAATTACACCATCAAATCTCGCTCAAAGTGCAAAAATTTTTACACCATCTCGAGCACAAGACTCTCCTTGTCGCTACGGTATGCTTCGTTCAATTTTGGTTGGGAAAAGTTTTCGAGCTACGGGTGATTTTTTGGAGGGTGCTCCCCGGTCGAAATTCATTGAATCATGAGTCTGTCAGTTGTATTCTGTGAGCATGCGTGTGAGAGAGACAGAGGGGGGAGGGGGAGGGGCAGAGGCAGAGACTGAGAGGAAGAGCTGTGAGGGCCACAGAAATACACAGGCAGTCTGTAACACTTTAAAGGTCATTTTTAAGGGGGACGTCTTAATTATCCAGGGTTTCTTAAGGTGGAATTTTTAAAGAATACCTCATTCACAATATACTGGCTGTCTTTTCGACATTTTAAGCTTTATTTAAAGTGGTCATTTTTAAAGGTGGACGTGTCAATACAACTGTGGGTTTCTTAAGGTGGAATTTTTATTAAGGTGGTATTTAAAATGTATTGGCCATCTTTTTTTGCTTTTGGCCTGTGATGTGGACATTTCAATACAATTCTGGGTTTCTTAAGGTGGAATTGTTTTTAAAGGTGGAATTCAAAATTTATCGTTTTCTATTCACGCCCTACTGAGCTCCATAGAGTCCAATGTAAACTGCTGTGGGAGAGTGCTCTCTTAACATCCCACTACCAACAGCTTAGCAGTAAACTCCTTCACCATAAGCGTCGCCTAGTGACCCACGCGGGTTTACCGTATCGAGGACCTCGCTTTAAGCGGGAAAGACGCGGATCGGGGGACGGGGGTTTAGGCGGCGCAACATCTCGCGTTTCCTCCTGGAAATGCAGACCTCTAGTGTTACGTTTGCTGCCCTTCATTCTGAGGATCGTTCATTCTTGTCCGGTTAACTCCGCCCACAGTTTTCGAGATATCGACTCCGTTCAAAGTTTCATTCGTAGAGCTTCCCTGTGGGATGTGGGCTTGTATACAGCTTTTGGAAAAGTTACATAGTTTTTGCACAGTAAGCATTTGAAGTTTCATCTGTACTCTCATAGGAATGAATGGAAAAATGTCCATAAACTTTTGTCAAACTTTCAAACTGCTGTCACACGCTCAGTTTTCGAGCTACAGACACCAGAATTCAAACGGGCAGACCCGAGAGTCCACGGTCCCGCCACGTGAAATTATAGGCCGATACCCCGCCCGCTTCATGACCTTTGACCCCGTTTTCCATTCACGGCCTACACAGCTCCATAGAGTCCAATGTAAACTGCTGTGGGAGAGTGCTCTCTTAACATTCCACTACCGACAGCTTAGCAGTAAACTCCTTCACCATAAGCGTCGCCTAGTGACCCACGCGGGTTTACCGTATCGAGGACCTCGCTTTAAGCGGGAAAGACGCGGATCGGGGGGCGGGGGTTTAGGCGGCGCAACATCTCGCGTTTCCTCCTGGAAATGCAGACCTCTAGTTATGTTGCGCCTGCTGCTTTAAGCAGCGGCGCAATATATTGTTATCCGTAAGTCATATTATTATTATTTTTATTATTATTTTTATTATTCCGCGTTTCCTTGTCCGCTTAACTAGTCCCGCAGCTTTCGAGCTATCGACTCCGTTCCACCTGGAAATCGTGCGTCCTATAGCGACGATGTGGGCTTGTATACAGCTTTCCGATACCCGCACTCGTTCGTCCGCTACACTCGTTTTTCGCTCTGTTTTTCCCCAGTCATTTCTATGGAATTAATTTTCAAAGTGCTCTAACTCGGTCATTTTTCAAGCTATGGACACGGGATTTCAGACGGTCGGACCCGGGCGTACCGGCTCCCATCACTTCCGTTTTCGGAATTTTTGCACTCATCCTTCCCTTTCTTTTCCTCCTTCAAAATCCCTCCATTCATTTCAATGGGAGGCTCTTAGAGTGGGGGTGATGTCATCCACTGTAGTTTCAGTGGCAAAAAGCCGTTTTTTCACTTTTCAGCCGAACAAATCGCCATAACTTCCTCATAGTTTCACCTAGAAACTTCATTTAAATTTTAAATGGTAGAGAAACTTGTCCTTTCTGAGACCTCTAAATTTGAACATTATTGAAAATACGGTTTTTGAGTTATGAATTTTTGTTCGGCACTAGGGACGGTTTCGGCTCCCATAGGGTTCAATGTATTTTTGGAGCAGCTCAGAGTGCGGTTTCTAAAATTTTCTCCTGTTTTTAACTCGTCATAACATGCTCAATTCTCACTTAATCTGAATTTTTTTTATACCATATCGATCCCCAGACTCTCCTTGTCGCAACGGTATATACGGTTAAGTGATGTGGGGAAAACTTTCCGAGCTATAAGCATTTGTTCGGAGGGTGGGTACGCTCCCATAGGAACCCATTGAAATTATTTTTTTTCTTTTTCAATTTTCTGCCGAACATTTCACCATAACTTCCTTATACTTTCACCTACAGACTTCATTTAAATTTTAAATGGTAGAGAAATGTCCCCTTTCTCAAACTTGTAAGTTTCAGACCGTTTGAGAATACCGTTCTTGAGTTATGAATTTTTGTTCCACACTTGGGAGGGTTTTCCTCCCATAGAGCTCAATGTATTTTAAGAGCGGGTCGGCACGCAGATTTTCAAAACTTTGCCTGTTTTTAACTCGTAATTACACCATCAAATCTCGCTCAAAGTGCAAAAATTTTTACACCATCTCGAGCACAAGACTCTCCTTGTCGCTACGGTATGCTTCGTTCAATTTTGGTTGGGAAAAGTTTTCGAGCTACGGGTGATTTTTTGGAGGGTGCTCCCCGGTCGAAATTCATTGAATCATGAGTCTGTCAGTTGTGTTCTGTGAGCGTGCGTGTGAGAGAGACAGAGAGGGGGGAGGGGGAGGGGCAGAGGCAGACACTGACGGGGAGAGCTGTGAGGGCCACAGAAATACACAGGCAGTCTGTAACACTTTAAAGGTCATTTTTAAGGGGGACGTCTTAATTATCCAGGGTTTCTTAAGGTGGAATTTTTAAAAAAGACCTCATTCACAATATACTGGCTGTCTTTTCAACATTTTAAGACGCGGATCGGGGGACGGGGGTTTAGGCGGCGCAACATCTCGCGTTTCCTCCTGGAAATGCAGACCTCTAGTTATGTTGCGCCTGCTGCTTTAAGCAGCGGCGCAATATATTGTTATCCGTAAGTCATATTATTATTATTTTTATTATTATTTTTATTATTCCGCGTTTCCTTGTCCGCTTAACTAGTCCCGCAGCTTTCGAGCTATCGACTCCGTTCCACCTGGAAATCGTGCGTCCTATAGCGACGATGTGGGCTTGTATACAGCTTTCCGATACCCGCACTCGTTCGTCCGCTACACTCGTTTTTCGCTCTGTTTTTCCCCAGTCATTTCTATGGAATTAATTTTCAAAGTGCTCTAACTCGGTCATTTTTCAAGCTATGGACACGGGATTTCAGACGGTCGGACCCGGGCGTACCGGCTCCCATCACTTCCGTTTTCGGAATTTTTGCACTCATCCTTCCCTTTCTTTTCCTCCTTCAAAATCCCTCCATTCATTTCAATGGGAGGCTCTTAGAGTGGGGGTGATGTCATCCACTGTAGTTTCAGTGGCAAAAAGCCGTTTTTTCACTTTTCAGCCGAACAAATCGCCATAACTTCCTCATAGTTTCACCTAGAAACTTCATTTAAATTTTAAATGGTAGAGAAACTTGTCCTTTCTGAGACCTCTAAATTTGAACATTATTGAAAATACGGTTTTTGAGTTATGAATTTTTGTTCGGCACTAGGGACGGTTTCGGCTCCCATAGGGTTCAATGTATTTTTGGAGCAGCTCAGAGTGCGGTTTCTAAAATTTTCTCCTGTTTTTAACTCGTCATAACATGCTCAATTCTCACTTAATTTGCAAATTTTTTATACCATATCGATCCCCAGACTCTCCTTGTCGCAACGGTATATACGGTTAAGTGATGTGAGGAAAACTTTCCGAGCTATAAGCATTTGTTCGGAGGGTGGGTACGCTCCCATAGGAACCCATTGAAATTATTTTTTTTCTTTTTCAATTTTCTGCCGAACATTTCACCATAACTTCCTTATACTTTCACCTACAGACTTCATTTAAATTTTAAATGGTAGAGAAATTTCCCCTTTCTCAAACTTGTAAGTTTCAGACCGTTTGAGAATACCGTTCTTGAGTTATGAATTTTTGTTTGACACTTGGGAGGGTTTTCCTCCCATAGAGCTCAATGTATTTTAAGAGCGGGTCGGCACGCAGATTTTCAAAACTTTGCCTGTTTTTAACTCGTAATTACACCATCAAATCTCGCTCAAAGTGCAAAAATTTTTACACCATCTCGAGCACAAGACTCTCCTTGTCGCTACGGTATGCTTCGTTCAATTTTGGTTGGGAAAAGTTTTCGAGCTACGGGTGATTTTTTGGAGGGTGCTCCCCGGTCGAAATTCATTGAATCATGAGTCTGTCAGTTGTATTCTGTGAGCATGCGTGTGAGAGAGACAGAGGGGGGAGGGGGAGGGGCAGAGGCAGAGACTGAGGGGAAGAGCTGTGAGGGCCACAGAAATACACAGGCAGTCTGTAACACTTTAAAGGTCATTTTTAAGGGGGACGTCTTAATTATCCAGGGTTTCTTAAGGTGGAATTTTTAAAGAATACCTCATTCACAATATACTGGCTGTCTTTTCGACATTTTAAGCTTTATTTAAAGTGGTCATTTTTAAAGGTGGACGTGTCAATACAACTGTGGGTTTCTTAAGGTGGAATTTTTATTAAGGTGGTATTTAAAATGTATTGGCCATCTTTTTTTGCTTTTGGCCTGTGATGTGGACATTTCAATACAATTCTGGGTTTCTTAAGGTGGAATTGTTTTTAAAGGTGGAATTCAAAATTTATCGTTTTCTATTCACGCCCTACTGAGCTCCATAGAGTCCAATGTAAACTGCTGTGGGAGAGTGCTCTCTTAACATCCCACTACC
Organism: Hoplias malabaricus; assembly: GCF_029633855.1. Lineage (NCBI taxonomy): Eukaryota > Metazoa > Chordata > Actinopteri > Characiformes > Erythrinidae > Hoplias > Hoplias malabaricus. Next base: position 30,302,049 of record NC_089806.1, on the reverse strand, counting down.
AACAGCTTAGCAGTAAACTCCTTCACCATAAGCGTCGCCTAGTGACCCACGCGGGTTTACCGTATCGAGGACCTCGCTTTAAGCGGGAAAGACGCGGATCGGGGGACGGGGGTTTAGGCGGCGCAACATCTCGCGTTTCCTTCTGGAAATGCAGACCTCTAGTGTTACGTTTGCTGCCCTTCATTCTGAGGATCTTCATTCCTTGTCCGGTTAACTCCGCCCACAGTTTTCGAGATATCGACTCCGTTCAAAGTTTCATTCGTAGAGCTTCCCTGTGGGATGCGGGCTTGTATACAGCTTTTGGAAAAGTTGCATAGTTTTCGCACAGTAAGCATTTGAAGTTTCATCTTTTCTCCCATAGGAATGAATGGAAAAATGTCCATAAACTTTTGTCAAACTTTCAAACTGCTGTCACACGCTCAGTTTTCGAGCTAGAGACACCAGAACTCAAACGGGCAGACCCGAGAGTCCACGGTCCCCCCACGTGAAATTATGGGCCGATAGCCCACCCGCTTCATGACCTTTGACCCCGTTTTCCTTTCACGGCCTACAGAGCTCCATAGAGTCCAATGTAAACTGCTGTGGGAGACTGCTCTCTTAACATCCCACTACCGACAGCTTAGCAGTAAACTCCTTCACCATAAGCGTGGCCTAGTGACCCACGCGGGTTTACCGTATCGAGGACCTCGCTTTAAGCGGGAAAGACGCGGATCGGGGGGCAGGGGTTTAGGCGGCGCAACATCTCGCGTTTCCTCCTGGAAATGCAGACCTCTAGTGTTACGTTTGCTGCCCTTCATTCTGAGGATCGTTTCTTCTTGTCCGGTTAACTCCGCCCACAGTTTTCGAGATATCGACTCCGTTCAAAGTTTGTTTCGTACAGCTTCCCTGTGGGATGCGGGCTTGTATACAGCTTTTGGAAAAGTTACATAGTTTTAGCACAGTAAGCATTTGAAATTTCAACTTTTCTCCCATAGGAATGAATGGAAAAATGTCCATAAACTTTTGTCAAACTTTCAAACTGCTGTCACACGGTCAGTTTTCGAGCTAGAGACACCAGAACTCAAACGGGTATACCCGAGGGTCCACGGTCCCACCACGTGAAATTATGGGCCGATACCCCGCCCGCTTCATGACCTTTGACCCCGTTTTCCATTCACGGCCTACAGAGCTCCATAGAGTCCAATGTAAACTGCTGTGGGAGAGTGCTCTCTTAACATCCCACTACCAACAGCTTAGCAGTAAACTCCTTCACCATAAGCGTCGCCTAGTGACCCACGCGGGTTTACCGTATCGAGGACCTCGCTTTAAGCGGGAAAGACGCGGATCGGGGGACGGGGGTTTAGGCGGCGCAACATCTCGCGTTTCCTCCTGGAAATGCAGACCTCTAGTGTTACGTTTGCTGCCCTTCATTCTGAGGATCGTTCATTCTTGTCCGGTTAACTCCGCCCACAGTTTTCGAGATATAGACTCCGTTCAAAGTTTGTTTCGTAGAGCTGCCCTGTGGGATGCGGGCTTGTATACAGCTTTTGGAAAAGTTGCATAGTTTTCGCACAGTAAGCATTTGAAGTTTCATCTTTACTCCCTTAGGAATGAATGGAAAAATGTCCATAAACTTTTGTCAAACTTTCAAACTGCTGTCACACGGTCAGTTTTCGAGCTAGAGACACCAGAATTCAAACGGGCAGACCCGAGAGTCCACGGTCCCGCCACGTGAAATTATAGGCCGATAGCCCACCCGCTTCATGACCTTTGACCCCGTTTTCCTTTCACGGCCTACAGAGCTCCATAGAGTCCAATGTAAACTGCTGTGGGAGAGTGCTCTCTTAACATCCCACTACCAACAGCTTAGCAGTAAACTCCTTCACCATAAGCGTCGCCTAGTGACCCACGAGGGTTTACCTACCGACGGCCTCGCTTTAAGCGGGAAAGACGCGGATCGGGGCGCGGGGGTTTAGGCGGCGCAACATCTCGCGTTTCCTCCTGGAAATGCAGACCTCTAGTGTTACGTTTGCTGCCCTTCATTCTGAGGATCGTTCATTCTTGTCCGGTTAACTCCGCCCACAGTTTTCGAGATATCGACTCCGTTCAAAGTATGTTTCGTAGAGCTTCCCTGTGGGATGCGGGCTTGTATACAGCTTTTGGAAAAGTTACATAGTTTTTGCACAGTAAGCATTTGAAGTTTCATCTGTACTCTCATAGGAATGAATGGAAAAATGTCCATAAACTTTTGTCAAACTTTCAAACTGCTGTCACACGCTCAGTTTTCGAGCTACAGACACCAGAATTCAAACGGGCAGACCCGAGGGTCCACGGTCCCGCCACGTGAAATTATAGGCCGATACCCCGCCCGCTTCATGACCTTTGACCCCGTTTTCCATTCACAGCCTACAGAGCTCCATAGAGTCCAATGTAAACTGCTGTGGGAGAGTGCTCTCTTAACATCCCACTACCGACAGCTTAGCAGTAAACTCCTTCACCATAAGCGTCGCCTAGTGACCCACGCGGGTTTACCGTATCGAGGACCTCGCTTTAAGCGGGAAAGACGCGGATCGGGGGACGGGGGTTTCGGCGGCACAACACCTCGCGTTTCCTCCTGGAAACGCAGACCTCTAGTGTTACGTTTGCTGCCCTTCATTCTGAGGATCGTTCATTCTTGTCCGGTTAACTCCGCCCACAGTTTTCGAGATATAGACTCCGTTCAAAGTTTGTCTCGTAGAGCTTCCCTGTGGGATGCGGGCTTGTATACAGCTTTTGGAAAAGTTACATAGTTTTCGCACAGTAAGCATTTGAAGTTTCATCTTTTCTCCCATAGGAATGAATGGAAAAATGTCCATAAACTTTTGTCAAACTTTAAAACTGCTGTCACACGGTCAGTTTTCGAGCTAGAGACACCAGAATTCAAACGGGCAGACCCGAGAGTCCACGGTCCCACCACGTGAATTTATGGGCCGATAGCCCACCCGCTTCATGACCTTTGACCCCGTTTTCCTTTCACGGCCTACAGAGCTCCATAGAGTCCAATGTAAACTGCTGTGGGAGAGTGCTCCCTTAACATCCCACTACCGACAGCTTAGCAGTAAACTCCTTCACCATAAGCGTCGCCTAGTGACCCACGCGGGTTTACCGTATCGAGGACCTCGCTTTAAGCGGGAAAGACGCGGATCGGGGGGCGGGGGTTTAGGCGGCGCAACATCTCGCGTTTCCTCCTGGAAATGCAGACCTCTAGTGTTACGTTTGCTGCCCTTCATTCTGAGGATCGTTCGTTCTTGTCCGGTTAACTCCGCCCACAGTTTTCGAGATATCGACTCCGTTCAAAGTTTGTTTCGTAGAGCTTCCCTGGGGGATGCGGGCTTGTATACAGCTTTTGGAAAAGTTACATAGTTTTCGCACAGGAAGCATTTGAAGTTTCATCTTTACTCCCATAGGAATGAATGGAAAAATGTCCATAAACTTTTGTCAAACTTTCAAACTGCTGTCACACGCTCAGTTTTCGAGCTAGAGACACCGGAACTGATACCGTCAGACCCGAGAGTCCACGGTCCCACCACGTGAAATTATAGGCCGATAGCCCACCCGCTTCATGACCTTTGACCCCGTTTTCCATTCACGGCCTACAGAGCTCCATAGAGTCCAATGTAAACTGCTGTGGGAGAGTGCTCTCTTAACATCCCACTACCAACAGCTTAGCAGTAAACTCCTTCACCATAAGCGTCGCCTAGTGACCCACGCGGGTTTACCGTATCGAGGGCCTCGCTTTAAGCGGGAAAGACGCGGATCGGGGGGCAGGGGTTTAGGCGGCGCAACATCTCGCGTTTCCTCCTGGAAATGCAGACCTCTAGTTATGTTGCGCCTGCTGCTTTAAGCAGCGGCGCAATATATTGTTATCCGTAAGTCATATTATTATTATTTTTATTATTATTTTTATTATTCCGCGTTTCCTTGTCCGCTTAACTAGTCCCGCAGCTTTCGAGCTATCGACTCCGTTCCACCTGGAAATCGTGCGTCCTATAGCGACGATGTGGGCTTGTATACAGCTTTCCGATACCCGCACTCGTTCGTCCGCTACACTCGTTTTTCGCTCTGTTTTTCCCCAGTCATTTCTATGGAATTGATTTTCAAAGTGCTCTAACTCTGTCATTTTTCAAGCTACGGACACGGGATTTCAGACGGTCGGACCCGGGCGTACCGGCTCCCATCACTTCCGTTTTCGGAATTTTTGCACTCATCCTTCCCTTTCTTTTCCTCCTTCAAAATCCCTCCATTCATTTCAATGGGAGGCTCTTAGAGTGGGGGTGATGTCATCCACTGTAGTTTCAGTGGCAAAAAGCCGTTTTTTCACTTTTCAGCCGAACAAATCGCCATAACTTCCTCATAGTTTCACCTAGAAACTTCATTTAAATTTTAAATGGTAGAGAAACTTGTCCTTTCTGAGACCTCTAAATTTGAACATTATTGAAAATACGGTTTTTGAGTTATGAATTTTTGTTCGGCACTAGGGAGGGTTTCGGCTCCCCTAGGGTTCAATGTATTTTTGGAGCAGCTCAGAGTGCGGTTTCTAAAATTTTCTCCTGTTTTTAACTCGTCATAACATGCTCAATTCTCACTTAATCTGAATTTTTTTTATACCATATCGATCCCCAGACTCTCCTTGTCGCAACGGTATATACGGTTAAGTGATGTGGGGAAAACTTTCCGAGCTATAAGCATTTGTTCGGAGGGTGGGTACGCTCCCATAGGAACCCATTGAAATTATTTTTTTTCTTTTTCAATTTTCTGCCGAACATTTCACCATAACTTCCTTATACTTTCACCTACAGACTTCATTTAAATTTTAAATGGTAGAGAAATGTCCCCTTTCTCAAACTTGTAAGTTTCAGACCGTTTGAGAATACCGTTCTTGAGTTATGAATTTTTGTTCCACACTTGGGAGGGTTTTCCTCCCATAGAGCTCAATGTATTTTAAGAGCGGGTCGGCACGCAGATTTTCAAAACTTTGCCTGTTTTTAACTCGTAATTACACCATCAAATCTCGCTCAAAGTGCAAAAATTTTTACACCATCTCGAGCACAAGACTCTCCTTGTCGCTACGGTATGCTTCGTTCAATTTTGGTTGGGAAAAGTTTTCGAGCTACGGGTGATTTTTTGGAGGGTGCTCCCCGGTCGAAATTCATTGAATCATGAGTCTGTCAGTTGTGTTCTGTGAGCGTGCGTGTGAGAGAGACAGAGAGGGGGGAGGGGGAGGGGCAGAGGCAGACACTGACGGGGAGAGCTGTGAGGGCCACAGAAATACACAGGCAGTCTGTAACACTTTAAAGGTCATTTTTAAGGGGGACGTCTTAATTATCCAGGGTTTCTTAAGGTGGAATTTTTAAAAAAGACCTCATTCACAATATACTGGCTGTCTTTTCAACATTTTAAGACGCGGATCGGGGGACGGGGGTTTAGGCGGCGCAACATCTCGCGTTTCCTCCTGGAAATGCAGACCTCTAGTGTTACGTTTGCTGCCCTTCATTCTGAGGATCGTTCATTCTTGTCCGGTTAACTCCGCCCACAGTTTTCGAGATATAGACTCCGTTCAAAGTTTGTCTCGTAGAGCTGCCCTGTGGGATGCGGGCTTGTATACAGCTTTTGGAAAAGTTGCATAGTTTTCGCACAGTAACCATTTGAAGTTTCATCTTTACTCCCTTAGGAATGAATGGAAAAATGTCCATAAACTTTTGTCAAACTTTCAAACTGCTGTCACACGCTCAGTTTTCGAGCTAGAGACACCAGAACTCAAACGGGCAGACCCGAGGGTCCACGGTCCCACCACGTGAAACTATAGGCCGATAGCCCACCCGCTTCATGACCTTTGACCCCGTTTTCCATTCACGGCCTACAGAGCTCCATAGAGTCCAATGTAAACTGCTGTGGGAGAGTGCTCTCTTAACATCCCACTACCAACAGCTTAGCAGTAAACTCCTTCACCATAAGCGTCGCCTAGTGACCCACGCGGGTTTACCGTATCGAGGACCTCGCTTTAAGCGGGAAAGACGCGGATCGGGGGGCGGGGGTTTAGGCGGCGCAACATCTCGCGTTTCCTCCTGGAAATGCAGACCTCTAGTGTTACGTTTGCTGCCCTTCATTCTGAGGATCGTTCGTTCTTGTCCGGTTAACTCCGCCCACAGTTTTCGAGATATCGACTCCGTTCAAAGTTTGTTTCGTAGAGCTGCCCTGTGGGATGCGGGCTTGTATACAGCTTTTGGAAAAGTTACATAGTTTTTGCACAGGAAGCCTTTGAACTTTCATCTTTACTCCCATAGGAATGAATGGAAAAATGTCCATAAACTTTTGTCAAACTTTAAAACTGCTGTCACACGGTCAGTTTTCGAGCTACAGACACCAGAATTCAAACGGGCAGACCCGAGGGTCCACGGTCCAGCCACGTGAATTTATGGGCCGATAGCCCACCCGCTTCATGACCTTTGACCCCGTTTTCCATTCACGGCCTACACAGCTCCATAGAGTACAATGTAAACTGCTGTGGGAGAGTGCTCTCTTAACATCCCACTACCGACAGCTTAGCAGTAAACTCCTTCACCATAAGCGTCGCCTAGTGACCCACGCGGGTTTACCGTATCGAGGACCTCGCTTTAAGCGAGAAAGACGTGGATCGGGGGGCAGGGGTTTAGGCGGCGCAACATCTCGCGTTTCCTCCTGGAAACGCAGACCTCTAGTGTTAGGTTTGCTGCCCTTCATTCTGAGGATCGTTCATTCTTGTCCGGTTAACTCCGCCCACAGTTTTCGAGATATCGACTCCGTTCAAAGTTTCATTCGTAGAGCTTCCCTGTGGGATGCGGGCTTGTATACAGCTTTTGGAAAAGTTGCATAGTTTTCGCACAGTAACCATTTGAAGTTTCATCTTTTCTCCCATAGGAATGAATGGAAAAATGTCCATAAACTTTTGTCAAACTTTCAAACTGCTGTCACACGCTCAGTTTTCGAGCTAGAGACACCAGAACTCAAACGGGCAGACCCGAGAGTCCAAAGTCCCACCACGTGAAATTATGGGCCGATAGCCCACCCGCTTCATGACCTTTGACCCCGTTTTCCATTCACGGCCTACACAGCTCCACATAGTCCAATGTAAACTGCTGTGGGACAGTGCTCTCTTAACATCCCACTACCAACAGCTTAGCAGTAAACTCCTTCACCATAAGCGTCGCCTAGTGACCCACGCGGGTTTACCGTGTCGAGGACCTCGCTTTAAGCGGGAAAGACGCGGATCGGGGGGCAGGGGTTTAGGCGGCGCAACATCTCGCGTTTCCTCCTGGAAATGCAGACCTCTAGTGTTACGTTTGCTGCCCTTCATTCTGAGGATCGTTCATTCTTGTCCGGTTAACTCCGCCCACAGTTTTCGAGATATAGACTCCGTTCAAAGTTTGTCTCGTAGAGCTGCCCTGTGGGATGCGGGCTTGTATACAGCTTTTGGAAAAGTTACATAGTTTTTGCACAGGAAGCCTTTGAACTTTCATCTTTACTCCCATAGGAATGAATGGAAAAATGTCCATAAACTTTTGTCAAACTTTAAAACTGCTGTCACACGGTCAGTTTTCGAGCTACAGACACCAGAATTCAAACGGGCAGACCCGAGGGTCCACGGTCCAGCCACGTGAATTTATGGGCCGATAGCCCACCCGCTTCATGACCTTTGACCCCGTTTTCCATTCACGGCCTACACAGCTCCATAGAGTACAATGTAAACTGCTGTGGGAGAGTGCTCTCTTAACATCCCACTACCGACAGCTTAGCAGTAAACTCCTTCACCATAAGCGTCGCCTAGTGACCCACGCGGGTTTACCGTATCGAGGACCTCGCTTTAAGCGAGAAAGACGTGGATCGGGGGGCAGGGGTTTAGGCGGCGCAACATCTCGCGTTTCCTCCTGGAAATGCAGACCTCTAGTGTTAGGTTTGCTGCCCTTCATTCTGAGGATCGTTCATTCTTGTCCGGTTAACTCCGCCCACAGTTTTCGAGATATCGACTCCGTTCAAAGTTTCATTCGTAGAGCTTCCCTGTGGGATGCGGGCTTGTATACAGCTTTTGGAAAAGTTGCATAGTTTTCGCACAGTAACCATTTGAAGTTTCATCTTTTCTCCCATAGGAATGAATGGAAAAATGTCCATAAACTTTTGTCAAACTTTCAAACTGCTGTCACACGCTCAGTTTTCGAGCTAGAGACACCAGAACTCAAACGGGCAGACCCGAGAGTCCAAGGTCCCACCACGTGAAATTATGGGCCGATAGCCCACCCGCTTCATGACCTTTGACCCCGTTTTCCATTCACGGCCTACACAGCTCCACATAGTCCAATGTAAACTGCTGTGGGACAGTGCTCTCTTAACATCCCACTACCAACAGCTTAGCAGTAAACTCCTTCACCATAAGCGTCGCCTAGTGACCCACGCGGGTTTACCGTGTCGAGGACCTCGCTTTAAGCGGGAAAGACGCGGATCGGGGGGCAGGGGTTTAGGCGAGCTATCGACTCCGTTCCACCTGGAAATCGTGCGTCCTATAGCGACGATGTGGGCTTGTATACAGCTTTCCGATACCCGCACTCGTTCGTCCACTACACTCGTTTATCGCTCCGTTTTTCCCCAGTCATTTCTATGGAATTAATTTTCAAACTGCTATAACTCGGTCAATTTTCAAGCTACGGACACGAGATTTCAGACGGTTGGACCCGGGCGCACCGGGACCCGTCACTTCCGTTTTCGGACCTCTCGCACTCATCCTTCTCTTTCTATCCCTCCTTGAATATCCCTCCATTCACTTGTATGGAAGACATTTACAGTGGGTGACGTCATAGACACTCTGGGTTCACTGGCCAAAAACGTTTTTTGACTTTTCAGCCAAACAATTCGCCATAACGTCCTCATACTTTCACCTAGAAACTTCATTTAAATTTTAAATGGTAGAGAAACTTGTCCTTTCTAAGACCTCTAAATTTGAACATTATTGAAAATACGGTTTTTGAGTTATGAATTTTTGTTCGGCACTAGGGAGGGTTTTGGCTCCCATAGAGTTCAATGTATTTTTGGAGCAGCTCAGAGTGCGGTTTCTAAAATTTTCTCCTGTTTTTAACTCGTCATAACATGCTCAATTCTCACTTAATCTGCAAATTTTTTATACCATATCGATCCCCAGACTCTCCTTGTCGCAACGGTATATACGGTTAAGTGATGTGGGGAAAACTTTCCGAGCTATAAGCATTTGTTCGGAGGGTGGGTACGCTCCCATAGGAACCCATTGAAATTATTTTTTGTCTTTTTCAATTTTCTGCCGAACATTTCACCATAACTTCCTTATACTTTCACCTACAGACTTCATTTAAACTTTAAATGGTAGAGAAATTTCCCCTTTCTCACACTTGTAAGTTTCAGACCGTTTGAGAATACCGTTCTTGAGTTATGAATTTTTGTTTGACACTTGGGAGGGTTTTCCTCCCATAGAGCTCAATGTATTTTAAGAGCGGGTCGGCACGCAGATTTTCAAAACTTTGCCTGTTTTTAACTCGTAATTACACCATCAAATCTCGCTCAAAGTGCAAAAATTTTTACACCATCTCGAGCACCAGACTCTCCTTGTCGCTACGGTATGCTTCGTTCATTTTTGGACCTGGAAAAGTTTTTGAGATATTTGAGGTTTTTTGGAAGGTGCGCCACCGGTCGAAATTCATTGAATCATGAGTCTGTCAGTTGTATTCTGTGAGCGTGCGTGTGAGAGAAACAGAGAGGGGAGGGGGAGGGGCAGAGTCAGAGACTGAGGGGAAGAGCTGTGAGGGCCACAGAAATACACAGGCAGTCTGTAACACTTTAAAGGTCATTTTTAAGGGGGACGTCTTAATTATCCAGGGTTTCTTAAGGTGGAATTTTTAAAGAATACCTCATTCACAATATACTGGCTGTCTTTTCGACATTTTAAGCTTTATTTAAAGTGGTCATTTTTAAAGGTGGACGTGTCAATACAACTGTGGGTTTCTTAAGGTGGAATTTTTATTAAGGTGGTATTTAAAATGTATTGGCCATCTTTTTTTGCTTTTAAGACTCTTTTGGCCTGTGATGTGGACATTTCAATACAATTCTGGGTTTCTTAAGGTGGAATTGTTTTTAAAGGTGGAATTCAAAATGTATCGTTTTCCATTCACGGCCTACAGAGCTCCATAGAGTCCAATGTAAACTGCTGTGGGAGAGTGCTCTCTTAACATCCCACTACCGACAGCTTAGCAGTAAACTCCTTCACCATAAGCGTCGCCTAGTGACCCACGCGGGTTTACCGTATCGAGGACCTCGCTTTAAGCGGGAAAGACGCGGATCGGGGGACGGGGGTTTAGGCGGCGCAACATCTCGCGTTTCCTCCTGGAAATGCAGACCTCTAGTGTTACGTTTGCTGCCCTTCATTTTGAGGATCTTCATTCCTTGTCCGGTTAACTCCGCCCACAGTTTTCGAGATTTCGACTCCGTTCAAAGTTTCATTCGTAGAGCTTCCCTGTGGGATGTGGGCTTGTATACAGCTTTTGGAAAAGTTACATAGTTTTCGCACAGTAAGCATTTGAAGTTTTGTGTTTTCTCCCATAGGAATGAATGGAAAAGTGTCCATAAACTTTTGCCAAACATTCAAACTGCTGTCACACGGTCAGTTTTCGAGCTAGAGACACCAGAACTCAACGGGCAGACCGGAGGGTCCACGGTCCCACCACGTGAAATTATGGGCCGATAACCCACCCGCTTCATGACCTTTGACCCCGTTTTCCATTCACGGCCTACAGAGCTCCATAGAGTCCAATGTAAACTGCTGTGGGAGAGAGCTCTCTTAACATCCCACTACCGACAGCTTAGCAGTAAACTCCTTCACCATAAGCGTCGCCTAGTGACCCACGCGGGTTTACCGTATCGAGGACCTCGCTTTAAGCGGAAAAGACGCGGATCGGGGGACGGGGGTTTCGGCGGCGCAACATCTCGCGTTTCCTCCTGGAAATGCAGACCTCTAGTGTTACGTTTGCTGCCCTTCATTCTGAGGATCGTTCATTCTTGTCCGGTTAACTCCGCCCACAGTTTTCGAGATATGGACTCCGTTCAAAGTTTCATTCGTAGAGCTTCCCTGTGGGATGCGGGCTTGTATACAGCTTTTGGAAAACTTACATAGTTTTTGCACAGTAAGCATGTCAAGTTTCGTGTTTTCTCCCATAGGAATGAATGGAAAAGTGTCCATAAACTTTTGTCAAACTTTCAAACTGCTGTCACACGGTCAGTTTTCGCGCTAGAGACACCTGAACTCAAACGGGCAGACCCGAGAGTCCACGGTCCCACCACGTGAAACTATAGGCCGATAGCCCACCCGCTTCATGACCTTTGACCCCGTTTTCCATTCACGGCCTACAGAGCTCCATAGAGTCCAATGTAAACTGCTGTGGGAGAGTGCTCTCTTAACATCCCACTACCGACAGCTTAGCAGTAAACTCCTTCACCATAAGCGTCGCCTAGTTATGTTGCGCAAGCTGCTTCAGCAGCGCGCAATATATTGTTATCCGAAAGTCATATTATTATTATGTTGCGCAAGCTGCTTCAGCAGCGCGCAATATATTGTTATCCGAAAGTCATATTATTATTATGTTGCGCAAGCTGCTTCAGCAGCGCGCAATATATTGTTATCCGAAAGTCATATTATTATTATTATTATTTTTATTATTATTTTTATTATTCCGCGTTTCCTTGTCCGCTTAACTAGTCCCGCAGCTTTCGAGCTATCGACTCCGTTCCACCTGGAAATCATGCGTCCTATAGCGACGATGTGTGCTTGTATACAGCTTTCCGATACCCGCACTCGTTCGTCCGCTACACTCGTTTTTCGCTCTGTTTTTCCCCAGTCATTTCTATGGAATTAATTTTCGAACTGCTCTAACTCGGTCAATTTTCAAGCTACGGACACGAGATTTCAGACGGTCGGACCCGGGCGCACCCGGACCCGTCACTTCCGTTTTCGGACCTCTCGCACTCATCCTTCTCTTTCTATCTCTCCTTGAATATCCCTCCATTCACTTGTATGGAAGACATTTAGAGTGGGTGACGTCATAGACACTCTGGGTTCACTGGCCAAAACCGTTTTTTCACTTTTCAGCCGAATAATTCACCATAACGTCCTCATACTTTCACCTAGAAACTTCATTTAAATTTTAAATGGTAGAGAAACTTGTCCTTTCTAAGACCTCTAAATTTGAACATTATTGAAAATACGGTTTTTGAGTTATGAATTTTTGTTCGGCACTAGGGAGGGTTTTGGCTCCCATAGAGTTCAATGTATTTTTGGAGCGGCTCAGAGTGCGGTTTCTAAATTTTTCTCCTGTTTTTAACTCGTCATAACACGGTCAATTCTCGCTCAAACTGCTAATTTTTTATACCAGCTTCTTCCTTAGACTCTCCTTGTCGCAACGGTATATGCAGTTTAGCCATTTGGGATATCTTTTCTGAGCTATAAGCATTTGTTCGGAGGGTGGGTACGCTCCCATAGGAATACATTGAAATGAATATGCCTGTCCTTTTTCGATATTCAACTTTTAGCCGAACATTTTGCCATAACTTCCTTATACTTTCACCTACAGACTTCGTTTTACTTTCAAATGGTAGAGAAACTTCCCCTTTCTAAAACATGTAGATTTGAAATCATTTGAAGATACGGTTCTGGAGTTATGAAGATTTGTTTGGCAGTAGGACGTTTCGGCTCCCATAGAGTTCAATGTATTTTCTCAAATTTGCCCTTTTTTAACTCATCTTTACACCATCAATTCTCGCTCAAACTGAAAAAATTTTTACACCATCTCGAGCGCCAGACTCTCCTTGTCGCTACGGTATGCTTCGTTCAATTTTGGTTGGGAAAAGTTTTCGAGCTACGGGTCATTTTTTGAAGGGTCCCCCCGGTCGAAATTCATTGAATCCTGAGTCTTGTCAGTTGTGTTCTGTGAGCGTGCGTGTGAGAGAGACAGAGAGGGGGGAGGGGGAGGGGCAGAGGCAGACACTGACGGGGAGAGCTGTGAGGGCCACAGAAATACACAGGCAGTCTGTAACACTTTAAAGGTCATTTTTAAGGGGGACATCTTAATTATCCAGGGTTTCTTAAGGTGGAATTTTTTAAGAATACCTCATTCACAATATACTGGCTGTCTTTTCAACATTTTAAGACGCGGATCGGGGGACGGGAGTTTCGGCGGCGCAACATCTCGCGTTTCCTCCTGGAAATGCAGACCTCTAGTTATGTTGCGCCTGCTGCTTTAAGCAGCGGCGCAATATATTGTTATCCGTAAGTCATATTATTATTATTTTTATTATTATTTTTATTATTCCGCGTTTCCTTGTCCGCTTAACTAGTCCCGCAGCTTTCGAGCTATCGACTCCGTTCCACCTGGAAATCGTGCGTCCTATAGCGACGATGTGGGCTTGTATACAGCTTTCCGATACCCGCACTCGTTCGTCCGCTACACTCGTTTTTCGCTCTGTTTTTCCCCAGTCATTTCTATGGAATTAATTTTCAAAGTGCTCTAACTCGGTCATTTTTCAAGCTACGGACACGGGATTTCAGACGGTCGGACCCGGGCGTACCGGCTCCCATCACTTCCGTTTTCGGAATTTTTGCACTCATCCTTCCCTTTCTTTTCCTCCTTCAAAATCCCTCCATTCATTTCAATGGGAGGCTCTTAGAGTGGGGGTGATGTCATCCACTGTAGTTTCAGTGGCAAAAAGCCGTTTTTTCACTTTTCAGCCGAACAAATCGCCATAACTTCCTCATAGTTTCACCTAGAAACTTCATTTAAATTTTAAATGGTAGAGAAACTTGTCCTTTCTGAGACCTCTAAATTTGAACATTATTGAAAATACGGTTTTTGAGTTATGAATTTTTGTTCGGCACTAGGGACGGTTTCGGCTCCCATAGGGTTCAATGTATTTTTGGAGCAGCTCAGAGTGCGGTTTCTAAAATTTTCTCCTGTTTTTAACTCGTCATAACATGCTCAATTCTCACTTAATCTGCAAATTTTTTATACCATATCGATCCCCAGACTCTCCTTGTCGCAACGGTATATACGGTTAAGTGATGTGAGGAAAACTTTCCGAGCTATAAGCATTTGTTCGGAGGGTGGGTACGCTCCCATAGGAACCCATTGAAATTATTTTTTTTCTTTTTCAATTTTCTGCCGAACATTTCACCATAACTTCCTTATACTTTCACCTACAGACTTCATTTAAATTTTAAATGGTAGAGAAATTTCCCCTTTCTCAAACTTGTAAGTTTCAGACCGTTTGAGAATACCGTTCTTGAGTTATGAATTTTTGTTTGACACTTGGGAGGGTTTTCCTCCCATAGAGCTCAATGTATTTTAAGAGCGGGTCGGCACGCAGATTTTCAAAACTTTGCCTGTTTTTAACTCGTAATTACACCATCAAATCTCGCTCAAAGTGCAAAAATTTTTACACCATCTCGAGCACAAGACTCTCCTTGTCGCTACGGTATGCTTCGTTCAATTTTGGTTGGGAAAAGTTTTCGAGCTACGGGTGATTTTTTGGAGGGTGCTCCCCGGTCGAAATTCATTGAATCATGAGTCTGTCAGTTGTATTCTGTGAGCGTGCGTGTGAGAGAGACAGAGAGGGGGGAGGGGGAGGGGCAGAGGCAGAGACTGACGGGGAGAGGTGTGAGGGCCACAGAAATACACAGGCAGTCTGTAACACTTTAAAGGTCATTTTTAAGGGGGACGTCTTAATTATCCAGGGTTTCTTAAGGTGGAATTTTTAAAGAATACCTCATTCACAATATACTGGCTGTCTTTTCGACATTTTAAGCTTTATTTCAAGTGGTCATTTTTAAAGGTGGACGTGTCAATACAACTGTGGGTTTCTTAAGGAGGAATTTTTATTAAGGTGGTATTTAAAATGTATTGGCCATCTTTTTTTGCTTTTGGCCTGTGATGTGGACATTTCAATACAATTCTGGGTTTCTTAAGGTGGAATTGTTTTTAAAGGTGGAATTCAAAATTTATCGTTTTCTATTCACGCCCTACTGAGCTCCATAGAGTCCAATGTAAACTGCTGTGGGAGAGTGCTCTCTTAACATCCCACTACCAACAGCTTAGCAGTAAACTCCTTCACCATAAGCGTCGCCTAGTGACCCACGCGGGTTTACCGTATCGAGGACCTCGCTTTAAGCGGGAAAGACGCGGATCGGGGGACGGGGGTTTAGGCGGCGCAACATCTCGCGTTTCCTCCTGGAAATGCAGACCTCTAGTGTTACGTTTGCTGCCCTTCATTCTGAGGATCGTTCATTCTTGTCCGGTTAACTCCGCCCACAGTTTTCGAGATATCGACTCCGTTCAAAGTTTGTCTCGCAGAGCTGCCCTATGGGATGCGGGCTTGTATACAGCTTTTGGAAAAGTTGCATAGTTTTCGCACACTAAGCATTTGAAGTTTCGTGTTTTCTCCCATAGGAATGAATGGAAAATTGTCCATAAACTTTTGTCAAACTTTCAAACTGCTGTCACACGGTCAGTTTTCGAGCTACAGACACCAGAATTCAAACGGGCACACCCGAGAGTCCACGGTCCCACCACGTGAATTTATGGGCCGATAGCCCACCCGCTTCATGACCTTTGACCCCGTTATCCTTTCACGGCCTACAGAGCTCCATAGAGTCCAATGTAAACTGCTGTGGGAGAGTGCTCTCTTAACATCCCACTACCAACAGCTTAGCAGTAAACTCCTTCACCATAGCGTCGCCTAGTGACCCACGCGGGTTTACCGTATCGAGGACCTCGCTTTAAGCGGGAAAGACGCGGATCGGGGGGCAGGGGTTTAGGCGGCGCAACATCTCGCGTTTCCTCCTGGAAATGCAGACCTCTAGTTATTATTATTTTTATTATTCCGCGTTTCCTTGTCCGCCTAACTAGTCCCGCAGCTTTCGAGCTATCGACTCCGTTCCACCTGGAAATCGTGCGTCCTATAGCAACGATGTGGGCTTGTATACAGCTTTCCGATACCCGCACTCGTTCGTCCGCTACACTCGTTTATCGCTCCGTTTTTCCCCAGTCATTTCTATGGAATTAATTTTCAAAGTGCTCTAACTCGGTCATTTTTCAAGCTACGGACACGGGATTTCAGACGGTCGGACCCGGGCGTACCGGCTCCCATCACTTCCGTTTTCGGAATTTTTGCACTCATCCTTCCCTTTCTTTTCCTCCTTCAAAATCCCTCCATTCATTTCAATGGGAGGCTCTTAGAGTGGGTGACATCATACACTGTAGATTCCTTCTCAGAAAACGGGTTTTTCACTTTTCAGCTGAACAAATCGCCATAACTTCCTCATACTTTCACCTAGAAACTTCATTTAAATTTTAAATGGTAGAGAAACTTGTCCTTTCTAAGACCTCTAAATTTGAACATTATTGAAAATACGGTTTTTGAGTTATGCATTTTTGTTCGGCACTAGGGACGGTTTCGGCTCCCATAGGGTTCAATGTATTTTTGGAGCGGCTCAGAGTGCGCTTTCTAAAATTTTCTCCTGTTTTTAACTCGTCATAACATGCTCAATTCTCACTTAATCTGCAATTTTTTATACCATATCGATCCCCAGACTCTCCTTGTCGCAACGGTATATACGGTTAAGTGATGTGGGGAAAACTTTCCGAGCTATAAGCATTTGTTCGGAGGGTGGGTACGCTCCCATAGGAACCCATTGAAATTATTTTTTTTCTTTTTCAATTTTCTGCCGAACATTTCACCATAACTTCCTTATACTTTCACCTACAGACTTCATTTAAACTTTAAATGGTAGAGAAATTTCCCCTTTCTCACACTTGTAAGTTTCAGACCGTTTGATAATACCGTTCTTGAGTTATGAATTTTTGTTCCACACTTGGGAGGGTTTTCCTCCCATAGAGCTCAATGTATTTTAAGAGCGGGTCTGCACGCAGATTTTCAAAACTTTGCCTGTTTTTAACTCGTAATTACACCATCAATTCTCGCTCAAAGTGCAAAAATTTTTACACCATCTCGAGCACCAGACTCTCCTTGTCGCTACGGTATGCTTCGTTCAATTTTGGTTGGGAAAAGTTTTCGAGCTACGGGTGATTTTTTGGAGGGTGCTCCACCGGTCGAAATTCATTGAATCATGAGTCTGTCAGTTGTATTCTGTGAGCGTGCGTGTGAGAGAGAGACAGGGGGGAGGGGCAGTGGCAGAGGCAGAGACCGAGGGGGAGAGGTATGAAGGACAGACATACATAGGCAGTGTCTAACACTTTAAAGGTCATTTTAAGGGGGACGTCTTAATTATCCAGGGTTTCTTAAGGTGGAATTTTTTTTTAGAATACCTCGTTCACAATATACTGGCTGATCATTTCAACATTTTAACCTTTATTTCAAGTGGTCATTTTTAAAGGTGGACGTCTCAATACAATTGTGGGTTTCTTAAGGTGGAATTTTATTAAGGTGGTATTTAAAATGTATTGGCCATCTTTTTGGCTTTGAAGACTCTTTTGGCCTGCAATGTGGACATCTCAATACAATTCTGGGTTTCTTAAGGTGGAATTGTTTTTAAAGGTGGAATTCAAAATGTATCGTTTTCCATTCACGCCCTACAGAGCTCCATAGAGTCCAATGTAAACTGCTGTGGGAGAGTGCTCTCTTAACATCCCACTACCAACAGCTTAGCAGTAAACTCCTTCACCATAAGCGTCGCCTAGTGACCCACGCGGGTTTACCGTATCGAGGACCTCGCTTTAAGCGGGAAAGACGCGGATCGGGGGGCAGGGGTTTAGGCGGCGCAACATCTCGCGTTTCCTCCTGGAAATGCAGACCTCTAGTGTTACGTTTGCTGCCCTTCATTCTGAGGATCGTTCATTCTTGTCCGGTTAACTCCGCCCACAGTTTTCGAGATATCGACTTCGTTCAAAGTTTGTTTCGTAGAGCTTCCCTGTGGGATGCGGGCTTGTATACAGCTTTTGGAAAAGTTACATAGTTTTCGCACAGGAAGCATTTGAAGTTTCATCTTTACTCCCATAGGAATGAATGGAAAAATGTCCATAAACTTTTGTCAAACTTTAAAACTGCTGTCACACGGTCAGTTTTCGAGCTAGAGACACCAGAACTCAAACGGGCAGACCCGAGGGTCCACGGTCCCAGCACGTGAAACTATGGGCCGATAGCCCACCCGCTTCATGACCTTTGACCCCGTTTTCCTTTCACGGCCTACAGAGCTCCATAGAGTCCAATGTAAACTGCTGTGGGAGAGTGCTCTCTTAACATCCCACTACCGACAGCTTAGCAGTAAACTCCTTCACCATAAGCGTCGCCTAGTGACCCACGCGGGTTTACCGTATCGAGGACCTCGCTTTAAGCGGGAAAGACGCGGATCGGGGGACGGGGGTTTAGGCGGCGCAACATCTCGTGTTACGTTTGCTGCCCTTCATTCTGAGGATCGTTCATTCTTGTCCGGTTAACTCCGCCCACAGTTTTCGAGATATCGACTCCGTTCAAAGTTTCATTCGTACAGCTTCCCTGTGGGATGCTGGCTTGTATACAGCTTTTGGAAAAGTTACATAGTTTTAGCACAGTAAGCATTTGAAGTTTCAACTTTTCTCCCATAGGAATGAATGGAAAAATGTCCATAAACTTTTGTCAAACTTTCAAACTGCTGTCACACGGTCAGTTTTCGAGCTAGAGACACCAGAACTCAATCGGGCAGACCCGAGGGTCCACGGTCCCACCACGTAAAATTATGGGCCGATAGCCCACCCGCTTCATGACCTTTGACCCCGTTTTCCATTCACGGCCTACAGAGCTCCATAGAGTCCAATGTAAACTGCTGTGGGACAGTGCTCTATTAACATCCCACTACCGACAGCTTAGCAGTAAACTCCTTCACCATAAGCGTCGCCTAGTGACCCACGCGGGTTTACCGTATCGAGGACCTCGCTTTAAGCGGGAAAGACGCGGATCGGGGGACGGGGGTTTAGGCAGCGCAACATCTCGCGTTTCCTCCTGGAAATGCAGACCTCTAGTGTTACGTTTGCTGCCCTTCATTCTGAGGATCGTTCATTCTTGTCCGGTTAACTCCGCCCACAGTTTTCGAGATATCGACTCCGTTCAAAGTTTGTTTCGTAGAGCTTCCCTGTGGGATGCGGGCTTGTATACAGCTTTTGGAAAAGTTGCATAGTTTTCGCACAGTAACCATTTGAAGTTTCATCTTTACTCCCATAGGAATGAATGGAAAAATGTCCATAAACTTTTGTCAAACTTTCAAACTGCTGTCACACGCTCAGTTTTCGAGCTAGAGACACCAGAATTCAAACGGGCAGACCCGAGAGTCCAAGGTCCCACCACGTGAAATTATAGGCCGATAGCCCACCCGCTTCATGACCTTTGACCCCGTTTTCCATTCACGGCCTACACAGCTCCATAGAGTCCAATGTAAACTGCTGTGGGAGAGTGCTCTCTTAACATCCCACTACCAACAGCTTAGCAGTAAACTCCTTCACCTTAAGCGTCGCCTAGTGACCCATGCGGGTTTACCGTACCGACGGCCTCTCTTTAAGCGGGAAAGACGCGGATCGGGGGACGGGGGTTTAGGCGGCGCAACATCTCGCGTTTCCTCCTGGAAATGCAGACCTCTAGTTATGTTGCGCCTGCTGCTTTAAGCAGCGGCGCAATATATTGTTATCCGTAAGTCATATTATTATTATTTTTATTATTATTTTTATTATTCCGCGTTTCCTTGTCCGCTTAACTAGTCCCGCAGCTTTCGAGCTATCGACTCCGTTCCACCTGGAAATCGTGCGTCCTATAGCGACGATGTGGGCTTGTATACAGCTTTCCGATACCCGCACTCGTTCGTCCGCTACACTCGTTTTTCGCTCTGTTTTTCCCCAGTCATTTCTATGGAATTAATTTTCAAAGTGCTCTAACTCGGTCATTTTTCAAGCTACGGACACGGGATTTCAGACGGTCGGACCCGGGCGTACCGGCTCCCATCACTTCCGTTTTCGGAATTTTTGCACTCATCCTTCCCTTTCTTGTCCTCCTTCAAAATCCCTCCATTCATTTCAATGGGAGGCTCTTAGAGTGGGGGTGATGTCATCCACTGTAGTTTCAGTGGCAAAAAGCCGTTTTTTCACTTTTCAGCCGAACAAATCGCCATAACTTCCTCATAGTTTCACCTAGAAACTTCATTTAAATTTTAAATGGTAGAGAAACTTGTCCTTTCTGAGACCTCTAAATTTGAACATTATTGAAAATACGGTTTTTGAGTTATGAATTTTTGTTCGGCACTAGGGACGGTTTCGGCTCCCATAGGGTTCAATGTATTTTTGGAGCAGCTCAGAGTGCGGTTTCTAAAATTTTCTCCTGTTTTTAACTCGTCATAACATGCTCAATTCTCACTTAATCTGCAAATTTTTTATACCATATCGATCCCCAGACTCTCCTTGTCGCAACGGTATATACGGTTAAGTGATGTGAGGAAAACTTTCCGAGCTATAAGCATTTGTTCGGAGGGTGGGTACGCTCCCTTAGGAACCCATTGAAATTATTTTTTTTCTTTTTCAATTTTCTGCCGAACATTTCACCATAACTTCCTTATACTTTCACCTACAGACTTCATTTAAATTTTAAGTGGTAGAGAAATTTCCCCTTTCTCAAACTTGTAAGTTTCAGACCGTTTGAGAATACCGTTCTTGAGTTATGAATTTTTGTTTGACACTTGGGAGGGTTTTCCTCCCATAGAGCTCAATGTATTTTAAGAGCGGGTCGGCACGCAGATTTTCAAAACTTTGCCTGTTTTTAACTCGTAATTACACCATCAAATCTCGCTCAAAGTGCAAAAATTTTTACACCATCTCGAGCACAAGACTCTCCTTGTCGCTACGGTATGCTTCGTTCAATTTTGGTTGGGAAAAGTTTTCGAGCTACGGGTGATTTTTTGGAGGGTGCTCCCCGGTCGAAATTCATTGAATCATGAGTCTGTCAGTTGTATTCTGTGAGCATGCGTGTGAGAGAGACAGAGGGGGGAGGGGGAGGGGCAGAGGCAGAGACTGAGAGGAAGAGCTGTGAGGGCCACAGAAATACACAGGCAGTCTGTAACACTTTAAAGGTCATTTTTAAGGGGGACGTCTTAATTATCCAGGGTTTCTTAAGGTGGAATTTTTAAAGAATACCTCATTCACAATATACTGGCTGTCTTTTCGACATTTTAAGCTTTATTTAAAGTGGTCATTTTTAAAGGTGGACGTGTCAATACAACTGTGGGTTTCTTAAGGTGGAATTTTTATTAAGGTGGTATTTAAAATGTATTGGCCATCTTTTTTTGCTTTTGGCCTGTGATGTGGACATTTCAATACAATTCTGGGTTTCTTAAGGTGGAATTGTTTTTAAAGGTGGAATTCAAAATTTATCGTTTTCTATTCACGCCCTACTGAGCTCCATAGAGTCCAATGTAAACTGCTGTGGGAGAGTGCTCTCTTAACATCCCACTACCAACAGCTTAGCAGTAAACTCCTTCACCATAAGCGTCGCCTAGTGACCCACGCGGGTTTACCGTTTCGAGGACCTCGCTTTAAGCGGGAAAGACGCGGATCGGGGGACGGGGGTTTAGGCGGCGCAACATCTCGCGTTTCCTCCTTGAAATGCAGACCTCTAGTGTTACGTTTGCTGCCCTTCATTCTGAGGATCGTTCATTCTTGTCCGGTTAACTCCGCCCACAGTTTTCGAGATATCGACTCCGTTCAAAGTTTCATTCGTAGAGCTTCCCTGTGGGATGTGGGCTTGTATACAGCTTTTGGAAAAGTTACATAGTTTTTGCACAGTAAGCATTTGAAGTTTCATCTGTACTCTCATAGGAATGAATGGAAAAATGTCCATAAACTTTTGTCAAACTTTCAAACTGCTGTCACACGCTCAGTTTTCGAGCTACAGACACCAGAATTCAAACGGGCAGACCCGAGAGTCCACGGTCCCGCCACGTGAAATTATAGGCCGATACCCCGCCCGCTTCATGACCTTTGACCCCGTTTTCCATTCACGGCCTACACAGCTCCATAGAGTCCAATGTAAACTGCTGTGGGACAGTGCTCTCTTAACATCCCACTACCAACAGCTTAGCAGTAAACTCCTTCACCATAAGCGTCGCCTAGTGACCCACGCGGGTTTACCGTATCGAGGACCTCGCTTTAAGCGGTAAAGACGCGGATCGGGGGGCGGGGGTTTAGGCGGCGCAACATCTCGCGTTTCCTCCTGGAAATGCAGACCTCTAGTTATGTTGCGCCTGCTGCTGTAAGCAGCGGCGCGATATATTGTTATCCGTAAGTCATATTATTATTATTATTATTATTCTTATTATTCCGCGTTTCCTTGTCCGCCTAACTAGTCCCGCAGCTTTCGAGCTATCGACTCCGTTCCACCTGGAAATCGTCCGTCCTATAGCGACGATGTGGGCTTGTATACAGCTTTCCGATACCCGCACTCGTTCGTCCGCTACACTCGTTTATCGCTCCGTTTTTCCCCAGTCATTTCTATGGAATTAATTTTCGAACTGCTCTAACTCGGTCAATTTTCAAGCTACGGACACGAGATTTCAGACGGTCGGACCCGGGCGCACCGTGACCCGTCACTTCCGTTTTCGGACCTCTCGCACTCATCCCTCTCTTTCTATTCCTCCTTGAATATCCCTCCATTCACTTGTATGGAAGACATTTAGAGTGGGTGACATCATAGACACTCTGGGTTCACTGGCCAAAACCGTTTTTTCACTTTTCAGCCGAACAATTCACCATAACGTTCTCATACTTTCACCTAAAAACTTCATTTAAATTTTAAATGATAGAGAAACTTGTCCTTTCTAGCATCTGTAAATTTGAACGTAATCGATAATACGGTTTTTGAGTTATGAATTTTTGTTCGGCACTAGGGAGGGTTTTGGCTCCCATAGAGTTCAATGTATTTTTGGAGCGGCTCAGAGTGCGGTTTCTAAATTTTTCTCCTGTTTTTAACTCGTCATAACACGGTCAATTCTCGCTCAAACTGCTAATTTTTTATACCAGCTTCTTCCTTAGACTCTCCTTGTCGCAACGGTATATGCAGTTTAGCCATTTGGGATAACATTTCTGAGCTATAAGCATTTGTTCGGAGGGTGGGTACGCTCCCATAGGAATACATTGAAATGAATATGCCTGTCCTTTTTCGATATTCAACTTTTAGCCGAACATTTTGCCATAACTTCCTTATACTTTCACCTACAGACTTCATTTTACTTTCAAATGGTAGAGAAACTTCTCCTTTCTAAAATATGTAGATTTGAAATCATTTGAAGATACGGTTCTGGAGTTATGAAGATTTGTTTGGCAGTAGGACGTTTCGGCTCCCATAGAGTTCAATGTATTTTCAGAAAGCCAAATTTTCTCAAATTTGCCCTTTTTTAACTCATTTTTACACCATCAATTCTCGCTCAAACTGAAAAAATTTTTACACCATCTCGAGCGCCAGACTCTCCTTGTCGCTACGGTATGCTTCGTTCAATTTTGGTTGGGAAAAGTTTTCGAGCTACGGGTCATTTTTTGAAGGGTCCCCCCGGTCGAAATTCATTGAATCCTGAGTCTGTCAGTTGTATTCTGTGAGCGTGCGTGTGAGAGACAGAGAGGGGGGAGGGGGAGGGGCAGAGGCAGACACTGACCGGGAGAGGTGTGAGGGCCACAGAAATACACAGGCAGTCTGTAACACTTTAAAGGTCATTTTTAAGGGGGACGTCTTAATTATCCAGGGTTTCTTAAGGTGGAATTTTTAAAGAATACCTCATTCACAATATACTGGCTGTCTTTTCGACATTTTAAGCTTTATTTCAAGTGGTCATTTTTAAAGGTGGACGTGTCAATACAACTGTGTGTTTCTTAAGGTGGAATTTTTATTAAGGTGGTATTTAAAATGTATTGGCCATCTTTTTTTGCTTTTAAGACTCTTTTGGCCTGTGATGTGGACATTTCAATACAATTCTGGGTTTCTTAAGGTGGAATTGTTTTTAAAGGTGGAATTCAAAATGTATCGTTTTCTATTCACACCCTACAGAGCTCCATAGCGTCCAATGTAAACTGCTGTGGGAGAGTGCTCTCTTAACATCCCACTACCGACAGCTTAGCAGTAAACTCCTTCACCATAAGCGTCGCCTAGTGACCCACGCGGGTTTACCGTATCGAGGGCCTCGCTTTAAGCGGGAAAGACGCGGATCGGGGGGCGGGGGTTTAGGCGGCGCAACATCTCGCGTTTCCTCCTGGAAATGCAGACCTCTAGTGTTACGTTTGCTGCCCTTCATTCTGAGGATCGTTCATTGTTGTCCGGTTAACTCCGCCCACAGTTTTCGAGATATCGACTACGTTCAAAGTTTCATTCGTAGAGCTGCCCTGTGGGATGCGGGCTTGTATACAGCTTTTGGAAAAGTTGCATAGTTTTCGCACAGGAAGCATTTGAAGTTTCATCTTTACTCCCATAGGAATGAATGGAAAAATGTCCATAAACTTTTGTCAAACTTTCAAACTGATGTCACACGGTCAGTTTTCGAGCTAGAGACACCAGAACTCAAACGGGCAGACCCGAGGGTCCACGGTCCCGCCGCGTAAAATTATGGGCCGATAGCCCACCCGCTTCATGACCTTTGACCCCGTTTTCCATTCACGGCCTACAGAGCTCCATAGAGTTCAATGTAAACTGCTGTGGGAGAGTGCTCTCTTAACATCCCACTACCGACAGCTTAGCAGTAAACTCCTTCACCATAAGCGTCGCCTAGTGACCCACGTGGGTTTATCGTATCGAGGACCTCGCTTTAAGCGGGAAAGACGCGGATCGGGGGACGGGGGTTTAGGCGGCGCAACATCTCGCGTTTCCTCCTGGAAATGCAGACCTCTAGTGTTACGTTTGCTGCCCTTCATTCTGAGGATCGTTCATTCTTGTCCGGTTAACTCCGCCCACAGTTTTCGAGATATCGACTCCGTTCAAAGTTTGTTTCGTACAGCTTCCCTGTGGGATGCGGGCTTGTATACAGCTTTTGGAAAAGTTACATAGTTTTCGCACAGTAAGCATTTGAAGTTTCGTGTTTTCTCCCATAGGAATGAATGGAAAAATGTCCATAAACTTTTGTCAAACTTTCAAACTGCTGTCACACGCTCAGTTTTCGAGCTAGAGACACCAGAACTGAAACCGTCAGACCCGAGAGTCCACGGTCCCACCACGTGAAATTATAGGCCGATAGCCCACCCGCTTCATGACCTTTGACCCCGTTTTCCATTCACGGCCTACAGAGCTCCATAGAGTCCAATGTAAACTGCTGTGGGAGAGTGCTCTCTTAACATCCCACTACCAACAGCTTAGCAGTAAACTCCTTCACCATAAGCGTCGCCTAGTGACCCACGCGGGTTTACCGTATCGAGGATCTCGCTTTAAGCGAGAAAGACGCGGATCGGGGGGCAGGGGTTTAGGCGGCGCAACATCTCGCGTTTCCTCCTGGAAATGCAGACCTCTAGTGTTACGTTTGCTGCCCTTCATTCTGAGGATCGTGCGTTCTTGTCCGGTTAACTCTGTCCACAGTTTTCGAGATATCGACTCCGTTCAAAGTTTGTTTCGTAGAGCTGCCCTGTGGGATGCGGGCTTGTATACAGCTTTTGGAAAAGTTACATAGTTTTCGCACAGTAAGCATTTGAAGTTTCATCTTAACTCCCATAGGAATGAATGGAAAAATGTCCATAAACTTTTGTCAAACTTTCAAACTGCTGTCACACGGTCAGTTTTCGAGCTAGAGACACCAGAACTCAAACGGGCAGACCCGAGAGTCCACGGTCCCACCACGTGAAATTATAGGCCGATACCCCGCCCCCTTCATGACCTTTGACCCCGTTTTCCATTCACGGCCTACAGAGCTCCATAGAGTCCAATGTAAACTGCTGTGGGAGAGTGCTCTCTTAACATCCCACTACCGACAGCTTAGCAGTAAACTCCTTCACCATAAGCGTCGCCTAGTGACCCACGCGGGTTTACCGTATCGAGGACCTCGCTTTAAGCGGGAAAGACGCGGATCGGGGGACGGGGGTTTCGGCGGCGCAACATCTCGCGTTTCCTCCTGGAAATGCAGACCTCTAGTGTTACGTTTGCTGCCCTTCATTCTGAGGATCGTTCATTCTTGTCCGGTTATCTCCGCCCACAGTTTTCGAGATATCGACTCCGTTCAAAGTTTGTTTCGTAGAGCTTCCCTGTGGGATGCGGGCTTGTATACAGCTTTTGGAAAAGTTACATAGTTTTTGCACAGTAAGCATTTGAAGTTTCATCTTTACTCCCATAGGAATGAATGGAAAAATGTCCATAAACTTTTGTCAAACTTAAAAACTGCTGTCACACGCTCAGTTTTCGAGCTAGAGACACCAGAATTCAAACGGGCAGACCCGAGAGTCCACGGTCCCACCACGTGAAATTATGGGCCGATAGCCCACCCGCTTCATGACCTTTGACCCCGTTTTCCATTCACGGCCTACAGAGCTCCATAGAGTCCAATGTAAACTGCTGTGGGAGAGTGCTCTCTTAACATCCCACTACCAACAGCTTAGCAGTAAACTCCTTCACCATAAGCGTCGCCTAGTGACCCACGCGGGTTTACCGTATCGAGGACCTTGCTTTAAGCGGGAAAGACGCGGATCGGGGGGCAGGGATTTAGGCGGCGCAACATCTCGCGTTTCCTCCTGGAAATGCAGACCTCTAGTGTTACGTTTGCTGCCCTTAATTCTGAGGATCGTTCATTCTTGTCCGGTTAACTCCGCCCACAGTTTTCGAGATATCGACTCCGTTCAAAGTTTGTTTCGTAGAGCTTACCTGTGGGATGCGGGCTTGTATACAGCTTTTGGAAAAGTTGCATAGTTTTTGCACAGTAAGCATTTGAAGTTTCATCTTTACTCCCATAGGAATGAATGGGAAAATGTCCATAAACTTTTGTCAAACTTTCAAACTGCTGTCACACGCTCAGTTTTCGAGCTAGAGACACCAGAATTCAAACGGGCAGACCCGAGAGTCCAAGGTCCCACCACGTGAAATTATAGGCCGATACCCCGCCCGCTTCATGACCTTTGACCCCGTTTTCCATTCACGGCCTACAGAGCTCCATAGAGTCCAATGTAAACTGCTGTGGGAGAGAGCTCTCTTAACATCCCACTACCGACAGCTTAGCAGTAAACTCCTTCACCATAAGCGTCGCCTAGTGACCCACGCGGGTTTACCGTATCGAGGGCCTCGCTTTAAGCGGGAAAGACGCGGATCGGGGGGCAGGGGTTTAGGCGGCGCAACATCTCGCGTTTCCTCCTGGAAATGCAGACCTCTAGTGTTACGTTTGCTGCCCTTCATTCTGAGGATCGTTCATTCTTGTCCGGTTAACTCCGCCCACAGTTTTCGAGATATCGACTCCGTTCAAAGTTTCATTCGTAGAGCTTCCCTGTGGGATGTGGGCTTGTATACAGCTTTTGGAAAAGTTACATAGTGTTTGCACAGTAAGCATTTGAAGTTTCATCTTTACTCTCATAGGAATGAATGGAAAAATGTCCATAAACTTTTGTCAAACTTTCAAACTGCTGTCACACGCTCAGTTTTCGAGCTACAGACACCAGAATTCAAACGGGCAGACCCGAGAGTCCACGGTCCCGCCACGTGAAATTATAGGCCGATACCCCGCCCGCTTCATGACCTTTGACCCCGTTTTCCATTCACGGCATACACAGCTCCATAGAGTCCAATGTAAACTGCTGTGGGACAGTGCTCTCTTAACATCCCACTACCAACAGCTTAGCAGTAAACTCCTTCACCATAAGCGTCGCCTAGTGACCCACGCGGGTTTACCGTATCGAGGACCTCGCTTTAAGCGGTAAAGACGCGGATCGGGGGGCGGGGGTTTAGGCGGCGCAACATCTCGCGTTTCCTCCTGGAAATGCAGACCTCTAGTGTTAAGTTTGCTGCCCTTCATTCTGAGGATCGTTCATTCTTGTCCGGTTAACTCCGCCCACAGTTTTCGAGATATCAACTCCGTTCAAAGTTTGTTTCGTAGAGCTTCCCTGTGGGATGCGGGCTTGTATACAGGTTTTGGAAAAGTTACATAGTTTTTGCACAGTAAGCATTTGAAGTTTCGTGTTTTCTCCCATAGGAATGAATGGAAAAATGTCCATAAACTTTTGTCAAACTTTCAAAGTGCTGTCACACGGTCAGTTTTCGAGCTAGAGACACCAGAACTCAAACGGGCAGACCCGAGGGTCCACGGTCCCACCACGTAAAATTATGGGCCGATAGCCCACCCGCTTCATGACCTTTGACCCCGTTTTCCATTCACGGCCTACACAGCTCCATAGAGTCCAATGTAAACTGCTGTGGGAGAGTGCTCTCTTAACATCCCACTACCAACAGCTTAGCAGTAAACTCCTTCACCATAAGCGTCGCCTAGTGACCCACGCGGGTTTACCGTGTCGAGGACCTCGCTTTAAGCGGGAAAGACGCGGATCGGGAGCAGGGGTTTAGGCGGCGCAACATCTCGCGTTTCCTCCTGGAAATGCAGACCTCTAGTTATGTTGCGCCTGCTGCTGTAAGCAGCGGCGCGATATATTGTTATCCGTAAGTCATATTATTATTATTATTATTATTCTTATTATTCCGCGTTTCCTTGTCCGCCTAACTAGTCCCGCAGCTTTCGAGCTATCGACTCCGTTCCACCTGGAAATCGTGCGTCCTATAGCGACGATGTGGGCTTGTATACAGCTTTCTGATACCCGCACTCGTTCGTCCGCTACACTCGTTTATCGCTCCGTTTTTCCCCAGTCATTTCTATGGAATTAATTTTCGAACTGCTCTAACTCGGTCAATTTTCAAGCTACGGACACGAGATTTCAGACGGTCGGACCCGGGCGCACCGTGACCCGTCACTTCCGTTTTCGGACCTCTCGCACTCATCCCTCTCTTTCTATTCCTCCTTGAATATCCCTCCATTCACTTGTATGGAATACATTTAGAGTGGGTGACATCATAGACACTCTGGGTTCACTGGCCAAAACCGTTTTTTCACTTTTCAGCCGAACAATTCACCATAACGTTCTCATACTTTCACCTAAAAACTTCATTTAAATTTTAAATGATAGAGAAACTTGTCCTTTCTAGCATCTGTAAATTTGAACGTAATCGATAATACGGTTTTTGAGTTATGAATTTTTGTTCGGCACTAGGGAGGGTTTTGGCTCCCATAGAGTTCAATGTATTTTTGGAGCGGCTCAGAGTGCGGTTTCTAAATTTTTCTCCTGTTTTTAACTCGTCATAACACGGTCAATTCTCGCTCAAACTGCTAATTTTTTATACCAGCTTCTTCCTTGGACTCTCCTTGTCGCAACGGTATATGCAGTTTAGCCATTTGGGATATCTTTTCTGAGCTATAAGCATTTGTTCGGAGGGTGGGTACGCTCCCATAGGAATACATTGAAATGAATATGCCTGTCCTTTTTCGATATTCAACTTTTAGCCGAACATTTTGCCATAACTTCCTCATACTTTCACCTACAGACTTCATTGTACTTTCAAATGGTAGAGAAACTTCCCCTTTCTAAAATATGTAGATTTGAAATCATTTGAAGATACGGTTCTGGAGTTATGAAGATTTGTTTGGCAGTAGGACGTTTCGGCTCCCATAGAGTTCAATGTATTTTCAGAAAGCCAAATTTTCTCAAATTTGCCCTTTTTTAACTCATCTTTACACCATCAATTCTCGCTCAAACTGAAAAATTTTTTACACCATCTCGAGCGCCAGACTCTCCTTGTCGCTACGGTATGCTTCGTTCAATTTTGGTTGGGAAAAGTTTTCGAGCTACGGGTCATTTTTTGAAGGGTCCCCCCGGTCGAAATTCATTGAATCATGAGTCTGTCAGTTGTATTCTGTGAGCGTGCGTGTGAGAGAGACAGAGGGGGGAGGGGGAGGGGCAGAGGCAGAGACTGAGGGGAAGAGGTGTGAGGGCCACAGAAATACACAGGCAGTCTGTAACACTTTAAAGGTCATTTTTAAGGGGGACGTCTTAATTATCCAGGGTTTCTTAAGGTGGAATTTTTTAAGAATACCTCATTCACAATACACTGGCTGTCTTTTCGACATTTTAAGCTTTATTTCAACTGGTCATTTTTAAAGGTGGACGTGTCAATACAACTGTGGGTTTCTTAAGGTGGAATTTTTATTAAGGTGGTATTTAAAATGTATTGGCCATCTTTTTTTGCTTTTAAGACTCTTTTGGCCTGTGATGTGGACATTTCAATACAATTCTGGGTTTCTTAAGGTGGAATTGTTTTTAAAGGTGGAATTCAAAATGTATCGTTTTCTATTCACGCCCTACTGAGCTCCATAGAGTCCAATGTAAACTGCTGTGGGAGACTGCTCTCTTAACATCCCACTACCGACAGCTTAGCAGTAAACTCCTTCACCATAAGCGTCGCCTAGTGACCCACGCGGGTTTACCGTACCGAGGACCTCGCTTTAAGCGGGAAAGACGCGGATCGGGGGACGGGGGTTTAGGCGGCGCAACATCTCGCGTTTCCTCCTGGAAATGCAGACCTCTAGTGTTACGTTTGCTGCCCTTCATTCTGAGGTTCGTTTGTTTTGTCCGGTTAACTCCGCCCATAGTTTTCGAGATATCGACTCCGTTCAAAGTTTGTTTCGTAGACCTTCCCTGTGGGATGCGGGCTTGTATACAGCTTTTGGAAAAGTTGCATAGTTTTCGCACAGTAAGCATTTGAAGTTTCATCCTTACTCCCATAGGAATGAATGGAAAAATGTCCATAAACTTTTGTCAAACTTTTAAACTGCTGTCACACGGTCAGTTTTCGACCTAGAGACACCAGAACTCAAACGGGCAGACCCGAGGGTCCACGGTCCCACCACGTGAAACTATAGGCCGATAGCCCACCCGCTTCATGACCTTTGACCCCGTTTTCCTTTCACGGCCTACACAGCTCCATAGAGTCCAATGTAAACTGCTGTGGGAGAGTGCTCTCTTAACATCCCACTACCGACAGCTTAGCAGTAAACTCCTTCACCATAAGCGTCGCCTAGTGACCCACGCGGGTTTACCGTATCGAGGACCTCGCTTTAAGCGGGAAAGACGCGGATCGGGGGACGGGGGTTTAGGCGGCGCAACATCTCGCGTTTCCTCCTGGAAATGCAGACCTCTAGTGTTACGTTTGCTGCCCTTCATTCTGAGGATCGTTCATTCTTGTCCGGTTAACTCCGCCCACAGTTTTCGAGATATCGACTCCGTTCAAAGTTTGTTTCGTAGAGCTGCCCTGTGGGATGCGGGCTTGTATACAGCTTTTGGAAAAGTTGCATAGTTTTTGCACAGGAAGCCTTTGAACTTTCATCTTTAGTCCCATAGGAATGAATGGAAAAATGTCCATAAACTTTTGTCAAACTTTCAAACTGCTGTCACACGGTCAGTTTTCGAGCTAGAGACACCAGAACTCAAACGGGCAGACCCGAGGGTCCACGGTCCCACCACGTAAAATTATGGGCCGATAGCCCACCCGCTTCATAACCTTTGACCCCGTTTTCCTTTCACGGCCTACACAGCTCCATAGAGTCCAATGTAAACTGCTGTGGGAGAGTGCTCTCTTAACATCCCACTACCTACAGCTTAGCAGTAAACTCCTTCACCATAAGCGTCGCCTAGTGACCCACGCGGGTTTACCGTATCGAGGACCTCGCTTTAAGCGGGAAAGACGCGGATCGGGGGACGGGGGTTTCGGCGGCGCAACATCTCGTGTTACGTTTGCTGCCCTTCATTCTGAGGATCGTTCATTCTTGTCCGGTTAACTCCGCCCACAGTTTTCAAGATATCGACTCCGTTCAAAGTTTGTTTCGTAGAGCTTCCCTGTGGGATGCGGGCTTGTATACAGCTTTTGGAAAAGTTGCATAGTTTTCGCACAGTAAGCATTTGAAGTTTCATCTTTTGTCCCATAGGAATGAATGGAAATTTGTCCATAAACTTTTGTCAAAATTTCAAACTGCTGTCACACGCTCAGTTTTCGAGCTAGAGACACCAGAACTCAAACGGGCAGACCCGAGGGTCCACGGTCCCACCACGTGAAATTATAGGCCGATAGCCCACACGCTTCGTGACCTTTGACCCCGTTTTCCTTTCACGGCCTACACAGCTCCATAGAGTCCAATGTAAACTGCTGTGGGAGAGTGCTCTCTTAACATCCCACTACCAACAGCTTAGCAGTAAACTCCTTCACCATAAGCGTCGCCTAGTGACCCACGCGGGTTTACCGTATCGAGGACCTCGCTTTAAGCGGGAAAGACGCGGATCGGGGGGCAGGGGTTTAGGCGGCGCAACATCTCGCGTTTCCTCCTGGAAATGCAGACCTCTAGTGTTACGTTTGCTGCCCTTCATTCTGAGGATCGTTCATTCTTGTCCGGTTAACTCCGCCCACAGTTTTCGAGATATCGACTCCGTTCAAAGTTTGTTTCGTAGAGCTTCCCTGTGGGATGCGGGCTTGTATACAGCTTTTGGAAAAGTTGCATAGTTTTCGCACAGTAAGCCTTTGAAGTTTCATCTTTTCTCCCATAGGAATGAATGGGAAAATGTCCATAAACTTTTGTCAAACTTTAAAACTGCTGTCACACAGTCAGTTTTCGAGCTAGAGACACCAGAATTCAAACGGGCACACCCGAGAGTCCCCGGTCCCACCACGTGAATTTATGGGCCGATAGCCCACCCGCTTCATGACCTTTGACCCCGTTTTCCTTTCACGGCCTACAGAGCTCCATAGAGTCCAATGTAAACTGCTGTGGGAGAGAGCTCTCTTAACATCCCACTACCGACAGCTTAGCAGTAAACTCCTTCACCATAAGCGTCGCCTAGTGACCCACGTGGGTTTACCGTACCGAGGACCTCGCTTTAAGCGGGAAAGACGCGGATCGGAGGACGGGGGTTTAGGCGGCGCAACATCTCGCGTTTCCTCCTGGAAATGCAGACCTCTAGTGTTACGTTTGCTGCCCTTCATTCTGAGGATCGTTCATTCTTGTCCGGTTAACTCCGCCCACAGTTTTCGAGATATCGACTCCGTTCAAAGTTTGTTTCGTAGAGCTTCCCTGTGGGATGCGGGCTTGTATACAGCTTTTAGAAAAGTTACATAGTTTTCGCACAGGAAGCATTTGAAGTTTCATCTTTTCTCACATAGGAATGAATGGAAAAATGTCCATAAACTTTTGTCAAACATTCAAACTGCTGTCACACGGTCAGTTTTCGAGCTAGAGACACCAGAACTCAAACGGGCAGACCCGAGGGTCCACGGTCCCACCACGTAAAATTATGGGCCGATAACCCACCCGCTTCATGACCTTTGACCCCGTTTTCCTTTCACGGCCTACAGAGCTCCATAGAGTCCAATGTAAACTGCTGTGGGAGAGTGCTCTCTTAACATCCCACTACCGACAGCTTAGCAGTAAACTCCTTCACCATAAGCGTCGCCTAGTGACCCACGCGGGTTTACCGTATCGAGGACCTCGCTTTAAGCGGGAAAGACGCGGATCGGGGGGCAGGGGTTTAGGCGGCGCAACATCTCGCGTTTCCTCCTGGAAATGCAGACCTCTAGTGTTACGTTTGCTGCCCTTCATTCTGAGGATCGTTCGTTCTTGTCCGGTTAACTCCGCCCACAGTTTTCGAGATATCGACTCCGTTCAAAGTTTGTTTCGTAGAGCTGCCCTGTGGGATGCGGGCTTGTATACAGCTTTTGGAAAAGTTACATAGTTTTTGCACAGGAAGCCTTTGAACTTTCATCTTTACTCCCATAGGAATGAATGGAAAAATGTCCATAAACTTTTGTCAAACTTTAAAACTGCTGTCACACGGTCAGTTTTCGAGCTAGAGACACCAGAATTCAAACGGGCAGACCCGAGGGTCCACGGTCCCGCCACGTGAATTTATGGGCCGATAGCCCACCCGCTTCATGACCTTTGACCCCGTTTTCCATTCACGGCCTACACAGCTCCATAGAGTCCAATGTAAACTGCTGTGGGAGAGTGCTCTCTTAACATCCCACTACCAACAGCTTAGCAGTAAACTCCTTCACCATAAGCGTCGCCTAGTGACCCACGCGGGTTTACCGTATCGAGGACCTCGCTTTAAGCGGGAAAGACGCGGATCGGGGGACGGGGGTTTCGGCGGCGCAACATCTCGCGTTTCCTCCTGGAAATGCAGACCTCTAGTGTTACGTTTGCTGCCCTTCATTCTGAGGATCGTTCATTCTTGTCCGGTTAACTCCGCCCACAGTTTTCGAGATATCGACTCCGTTCAAAGTTTGTTTCGTAGAGCTGCCCTGTGGGATGCGGGCTTGTATACAGCTTTTGGAAAAGTTGCATAGTTTTTGCACAGGAAGCCTTTGAACTTTCATCTTTAGTCCCATAGGAATGAATGGAAAAATGTCCATAAACTTTTGTCAAACTTTCAAACTGCTGTCACACGGTCAGTTTTCGAGCTAGAGACACCAGAACTCAAACGGGCAGACCCGAGGGTCCACGGTCCCACCACGTAAAATTATGGGCCGATAGCCCACCCGCTTCATAACCTTTGACCCCGTTTTCCTTTCACGGCCTACACAGCTCCATAGAGTCCAATGTAAACTGCTGTGGGAGAGTGCTCTCTTAACATCCCACTACCTACAGCTTAGCAGTAAACTCCTTCACCATAAGCGTCGCCTAGTGACCCACGCGGGTTTACCGTATCGAGGACCTCGCTTTAAGCGGTAAAGACGCGGATCGGGGGGCGGGGGTTTAGGCGGCGCAACATCTCGCGTTTCCTCCTGGAAATGCAGACCTCTAGTTATGTTGCGCCTGCTGCTTTAAGCAGCAGCGCGCAATATATTGTTCTTCTTAAGTCATATTATTATGTTGCGCCTGCTGCTTTAAGCAGCGGCGCAATATATTGTTATCCGTAAGTCATATTATTATTATTTTTA
Source organism: Hoplias malabaricus (assembly GCF_029633855.1). Classification (NCBI taxonomy): domain Eukaryota; kingdom Metazoa; phylum Chordata; class Actinopteri; order Characiformes; family Erythrinidae; genus Hoplias; species Hoplias malabaricus. The sequence continues at coordinate 30,266,994 of NC_089806.1, read as the reverse complement.
TTATTATTTTTATTATTCCGCGTTTCCTTGTCCGCTTAACTAGTCCCGCAGCTTTCGAGCTATCGACTCCGTTCCACCTGGAAATCGTGCGTCCTATAGCGACGATGTGGGCTTGTATACAGCTTTCCGATACCCGCACTCGTTCGTCCGCTACACTCGTTTTTCGCTCTGTTTTTCCCCAGTCATTTCTATGGAATTAATTTTCAAAGTGCTCTAACTCGGTCATTTTTCAAGCTACGGACACGGGATTTCAGACGGTCGGACCCGGGCGTACCGGCTCCCATCACTTCCGTTTTCGGAATTTTTGCACTCATCCTTCCCTTTCTTTTCCTCCTTCAAAATCCCTCCATTCATTTCAATGGGAGGCTCTTAGAGTGGGGGTGATGTCATCCACTGTAGTTTCAGTGGCAAAAAGCCGTTTTTTCACTTTTCAGCCGAACAAATCGCCATAACTTCCTCATAGTTTCACCTAGAAACTTCATTTAAATTTTAAATGGTAGAGAAACTTGTCCTTTCTGAGACCTCTAAATTTGAACATTATTGAAAATACGGTTTTTGAGTTATGAATTTTTGTTCGGCACTAGGGACGGTTTCGGCTCCCATAGGGTTCAATGTATTTTTGGAGCAGCTCAGAGTGCGGTTTCTAAAATTTTCTCCTGTTTTTAACTCGTCATAACATGCTCAATTCTCACTTAATCTGCAAATTTTTTATACCATATCGATCCCCAGACTCTCCTTGTCGCAACGGTATATACGGTTAAGTGATGTGAGGAAAACTTTCCGAGCTATAAGCATTTGTTCGGAGGGTGGGTACGCTCCCATAGGAACCCATTGAAATTATTTTTTTTCTTTTTCAATTTTCTGCCGAACATTTCACCATAACTTCCTTATACTTTCACCTACAGACTTCATTTAAATTTTAAATGGTAGAGAAATTTCCCCTTTCTCAAACTTGTAAGTTTCAGACCGTTTGATAATACCGTTCTTGAGTTATGAATTTTTGTTCCACACTTGGGAGGGTTTTCCTCCCATAGAGCTCAATGTATTTTAAGAGCGGGTCGGCACGCAGATTTTCAAAACTTTGCCTGTTTTTAACTCGTAATTACACCATCAAATCTCGCTCAAAGTGCAAAAATTTTTACACCATCTCGAGCACAAGACTCTCCTTGTCGCTACGGTATGCTTCGTTCAATTTTGGTTGGGAAAAGTTTTCGAGCTACGGGTGATTTTTTGGAGGGTGCTCCCCGGTCGAAATTCATTGAATCATGAGTCTGTCAGTTGTATTCTGTGAGCATGCGTGTGAGAGAGACAGAGGGGGGAGGGGGAGGGGCAGAGGCAGAGACTGAGGGGAAGAGCTGTAAGGGCCACAGAAATACACAGGCAGTCTGTAACACTTTAAAGGTCATTTTTAAGGGGGACGTCTTAATTATCCAGGCTTTCTTAAGGTGGAATTTTTAAAGAATACCTCATTCACAATATACTGGCTGTCTTTTCGACATTTTAAGCTTTATTTAAAGTGGTCATTTTTAAAGGTGGACGTGTCAATACAACTGTGGGTTTCTTAAGGTGGAATTTTTATTAAGGTGGTATTTAAAATGTATTGTCCATCTTTTTTTGCTTTTGGCCTGTGATGTGGACATTTCAATACAATTCTGGGTTTCTTAAGGTGGAATTGTTTTTAAAGGTGGAATTCAAAATGTATCGTTTTCCATTCACGGCCTACAGAGCTCCATAGAGTCCAATGTAAACTGCTGTGGGAGAGTGCTCTCTTAACATCCACCTACCAACAGCTTAGCAGTAAACTCCTTCACCATAAGCGTCGCCTAGTGACCCACGCGGGTTTACCGTATCGAGGACCTCGCTTTAAGCGGGAAAGACGCGGATCGGGGGGCAGGGGTTTAGGCGGCGCAACATCTCGCGTTTCCTCCTGGAAATGCAGACCTCTAGTGTTACGTTTGCTGCCCTTCATTCTGAGGATCGTTCATTCTTGTCCGGTTAACTCCGCCCACAGTTTTCGAGATATCGACTCCGTTCAAAGTTTGTTTCGTAGAGCTGCCCTGTGGGATGCGGGCTTGTATACAGCTTTTGGAAAAGTTGCATAGTTTTTGCACAGTAAGCATTTGAAGTTTCATCTTTACTCCCATAGGAATGAATGGAAAAATGTCCATAAACTTTTGTCAAACTTTCAAACTGCTGTCACACGGTCAGTTTTGGAGCTAGAGACACCAGAACTCAAACGGGCAGACCTGAGGGTCCACGGTCCCACCACGTGAAACTATAGGCCGATAGCCCACCCGCTTCATGACCTTTGACCCCGTTTTCCTACACAGCTCCATAGAGTCCAATGTAAACTGCTGTGGGAGAGTGCTCTCTTAACATCCCACTACCGACAGCTTAGCAGTAAACTCCTTCACCATAAGCGTCGCCTAGTGACCCACGCGGGTTTACCGTACCGAGGACCTCGCTTTAAGCGGGAAACACGCGGATCGGGGGGCGGGGGTTTAGGCGGCGCAACATCTCGCGTTTCCTCCTGGAAATGCAGACCTCTAGTGTTACGTTTGCTGCCCTTCATTCTGAGGATCGTTCATTCTTGTCCGGTTAACTCCGCCCACAGTTTTCGAGATATAGACTCCGTTCAAAGTTTGTCTCGTAGAGCTTCCCTGTGGGATGCGGGCTTGTATACAGCTTTTGGAAAAGTTACATAGTTTTCGCACAGTAAGCATTTGAAGTTTCATCTTAACTCCCATAGGAATGAATGGAAAAATGTCCATAAACTTTTGTCAAACTTTAAAACTGCTGTCACACGGTCAGTTTTCGAGCTAGAGACACCAGAACTCAAACGGGCAGACCCGAGGGTCCACGGTCCCACCACGTAAAATTATGGGCCGATAGCCCACCCGCTTCATGACCTTTGACCCCGTTTTCCATTCACGGCCTACAGAGCTCCATAGAGTCCAATGTAAACTGCTGTGGGAGAGTGCTCTCTTAACATCCCACTACCGACGGCTTAGCAGTAAACTCCTTCACCATAAGCGTCGCCTAGTGACCCACGCGGGTTTACCGTATCGAGGACCTCGCTTTAAGCGGGAAAGACGCGGATCGGGGGGCAGGGGTTTCGGCGGCGCAACATCTCGCGTTTCCTCCTGGAAATGCAGACCTCTAGTGTTACGTTTGCTGTCCTTCATTCTGAGGATCGTTCATTCCTGTCCGGTTAACTCCGCCCACAGTTTTCGAGATATCGACTCCGTTCAAAGTTTCATTCGTAGAGCTTCCCTGTGGGATGCGGGCTTGTATACAGCTTTTGGAAATGTTACATAGTTTTCGCACAGTAACCATTTTAAGTTTCATCTTTTCTCCCATAGGAATGAATGGAAAAATGTCCATAAACTTTTGTCAAACATTCAAACTGCTGTCACACGGTCAGTTTTCGAGCTAGAGACACCAGAATTCAAACGGGCAGACCCGAGAGTCCACGGTCCCACCACGTGAAATTATGGGCCGATAGCCCACCCGCTTCATGACCTTTGACCCCGTTTTCCATTCACGGCCTACACAGCTCCATAGAGTCCAATGTAAACTGCTGTGGGAGAGTGCTCTCTTAACATCCCACTACCGACAGCTTAGCAGTAAACTCCGTCACCATAAGCGTCGCCTAGTGACCCACGCGGGTTTACCGTATCGAGCACCTCGCTTTAAGCGGGAAAGACGCGGATCGGGGGGCGGGGGTTTAGGCGGCGCAACATCTCGCGTTTCCTCCTAGAAATGCAGACCTCTAGTGTTACGTTTGCTGCCCTTCATTCTGAGGATCGTTCATTCTTGTCCGGTTAACTCCGCCCACAGTTTTCGAGATATAGACTCCGTTCAAAGTTTGTCTCGTAGAGCTGCCCTGTGGGATGCGGGCTTGTATACAGCTTTTGGAAAAGTTACATAGTTTTCGCACAGTAAGCATTTGAAGTTTCATCTTTTCTCCCATAGGAATGAATGGAAAAATGTCCATAAACTTTTGTCAAACTTTAAAACTGCTGTCACACGGTCAGTTTTCGAGCTAGAGACACCAGAATTCAAACGGGCAGACCCGAGAGTCCACGGTCCCACCACGTGAAATTATGGGCCGATAGCCCACCCGCTTCATGACCTTTGACCCTGTTTTCCATTCACGGCCTACACAGCTCCATAGAGTCCAATGTAAACTGCTGTGGGAGAGTGCTCTCTTAACATCCCACTACCGACAGCTTAGCAGTAAACTCCGTCACCATAAGCGTCGCCTAGTGACCCACGCGGGTTTACCGTATCGAGCACCTCGCTTTAAGCGGGAAAGACGCGGATCGGGGGGCGGGGGTTTAGGCGGCGCAACATCTCGCGTTTCCTCCTGGAAATGCAGACCTCTAGTGTTACGTTTGCTGCCCTTCATTCTGAGGATCGTTCATTCTTTTCCGGTTAACTCCGCCCACAGTTTTCGATATATCGACTCCGTTCAAAGTTTGTTTCGTAGAGCTTCCCTGTGGGATGCGGGCTTGTATACAGGTTTTGGAAAAGTTACATAGTTTTTGCACAGTAAGCATTTGAAGTTTCGTGATTTCTCCCATAGGAATGAATGGAAAAGTGTCCATAAACTTTTGTCAAACTTTCAAACTGCTGTCACACGGTCAGTTTTCGAGCTAGAGACACCAGAATTCAAACGGGCAGACCCGAGAGTCCACGGTCCCACCACGTGAAATTATGGGCCGATAGCCCACCCGCTTCATGACCTTTGACCCCGTTTTCCATTCACGGCCTACACAGCTCCATAGAGTCCAATGTAAACTGCTGTGGGAGAGTGCTCTCTTAACATCCCACTACCGACAGCTTAGCAGTAAACTCCGTCACCATAAGCATCGCCTAGTGACCCACGCGGGTTTACCGTATCGAGCACCTCGCTTTAAGCGGGAAAGACGCGGATCGGGGGGCGGGGGTTTAGGCGGCGCAACATCTCGCGTTTCCTCCTGGAAATGCAGACCTCTAGTGTTACGTTTGCTGCCCTTCATTCTGAGGATCGTTCATTCTTGTCCGGTTAACTCCGCCCACAGTTTTCGAGATATCGACTCCGTTCAAAGTTTCATTCGTAGAGCTTCCCTGTGGGATGCGGGCTTGTATACAGCTTTTGGAAAAGTTACATAGTTTTAGCACAGTAAGCATTTGAAGTTTCAACTTTTCTCCCATAGGAATGAATGGAAAAGTGTCCATAAACTTTTGTCAAACTTTTAAACTGCTGTCACACGGTCAGTTTTCGAGCTAGAGACACCAGAACTCAAACGGGCAGACCCGAGGGTCCACGGTCCCACCACGTGAAACTATAGGCCGATAGCCCACCCGCTTCATGACCTTTGACACCGTTTTCCATTCACGGCCTACACAGCTCCATAGAGTCCAATGTAAACTGCTGTGGGAGAGTGCTCTCTTAACATCCCACTACCGACAGCTTAGCAGTAAACTCCTTCACCATAGGCGTCGCCTAGTGACCCACGCGGGTTTACCGTATCGAGGACCTCGCTTTAAGCGTGAAAGACGCGGATCGGGGGGCAGGGGTTTAGGCGGCGCAACATCTCGCGTTTCCTCCTGGAAATGCAGACCTCTAGTTATGTTGCGCCAGCTGCTTTAGCAGCGCGCAATATATTGTTCTTCTTAAGTCATATTATTATTATTTTTATTCTTATTATTCCGCGTTTCCTTGTCCGCCTAACTAGTCCCGCAGCTTTCGAGCTATCGACTCCGTTCCACCTGGAAATCGTGCGTCCTATAGCGACGATGTGGGCTTGTATACAGCTTTCCGATACCCGCACTCGTTCGTCCGCTACACTCGTTTATCGCTCCGTTTTTCCCCAGTCATTTCTATGGAATTAATTTTCAAAGTGCTCTAACTCGGTCATTTTTCAAGCTACGGACACGGGATTTCAGACGGTCGGACCCGGGCGTACCGGCTCCCATCACTTCCGTTTTCGGAATTTTTGCACTCATCCTTCCCTTTCTTTTCCTCCTTCAAAATCCCTCCATTCATTTCAATGGGAGGCCCTTAGAGTGGGGGTGATGTCATCCACTGTAGTTTCAGTGGCCAAAGCCGTTTTTTCACTTTTCAGCCTAACATATCGCCATAACTTCCTCATACTTTCACCTAGAAACTTCATTTAAATTTTAAATGGTAGAGAAACTTGTCCTTTCTAAGACCTCTAAATTTGAACATTATTGAAAATACGGTTTTTGAGTTATGAATTTTTGTTCGGCACTAGGGAGGGTTTCGGCTCCCATAGGGTTCAATGTATTTTTGGAGCAGCTCAGAGTGCGGTTTCTAAAAATTTCTCCTGTTTTTAACTCGTCATAACATGCTCAATTCTCACTTAATCTGCAATTTTTTTATACCACATCGATCCCCAGACTCTCCTTGTCGCAACGGTATATACGGTTAAGTGATGTGGGGAAAACTTTCCGAGCTATAAGCATTTGTTCGGAGGGTGGGTACGCTCCCATAGGAACCCATTGAAATTTTTTTTTTTCTTTTTCAATTTTCTGCCGAACATTTCACCATAACTTCCTTATACTTTCACCTACAGACTTCATTTAAACTTTAAATGGTAGAGAAATTTCCCCTTTCTCACACTTGTAAGTTTCAGACCGTTTGAGAATACCGTTCTTGAGTTATGAATTTTTGTTTGACACTTGGGAGGGTTTTCCTCCCATAGAGCTCAATGTATTTTAAGAGCGGGTCTGCACGCAGATTTTCAAAACTTTGCCTGTTTTTAACTCGTAATTACACCATCAAATCTCGCTCAAAGTGCAAAAATTTTTACACCATCTCGAGCACAAGACTCTCCTTGTCGCTACGGTATGCTTCGTTCAATTTTGGTTGGGAAAAGTTTTCGAGCTACGGGTGATTTTTTGGAGGGTGCTCCCCGGTCGAAATTCATTGAATCGTGAGTCTGTCAGTTGTATTCTGTGAGCGTGCGTGTGAGAGAGACAGAGGGGGGAGGGGGAGGGGCAGAGGCAGACACTGACGGGGAAGAGGTGTGAGGGCCACAGAAATACACAGGCAGTCTGTAACACTTTAAAGGTCATTTTTAAGGGGGACGTCTTAATTATCCAGGGTTTCTTAAGGTGGAATTTTTTAAGAATACCTCATTCACAATATACTGGCTGTCTTTTCAACATTTTAAGACGCGGATCGGGGGGCGGGGGTTTAGGCGGCGCAACATCTCGTGTTTCCTCCTGGAAATGCAGACCTCTAGTGTTACGTTTGCTGCCCTTCATTCTGAGGATTGTTCGTTCTTGTCCGGTTAACTCCGCCCACAGTTTTCGAGATATCGACTCCGTTCAAAGTTTCATTTGTAGAGCTTCCCTGTGGGATGCGGGCTTGTATACAGCTTTTGGAAAAGTTACATAGTTTTAGCACAGTAAGCATTTGAAGTTTCAACTTTTCTCCCATAGGAATGAATGGAAAAATGTCCATAAACTTTTGTCAAACTTTCAAAGTGCTGTCACACGGTCAGTTTTCGAGCTAGAGACACCAGAACTCAAACGGGCAGACCCGAGTGTCCACGGTCCCACCACGTAAAATTATGGGCCGATAGCCCGCCCGCTTCATGACCTTTGACCCCGTTTTCCATTCACGGCCTACACAGCTCCATAGAGTCCAATGTAAACTGCTGTGGGACAGTGCTCTATTAACATCCCACTACCGACAGCTTAGCAGTAAACTCCTTCACCATAAGCGTCGCCTAGTGACCCACGCGGGTTTACCGTATCGAGGACCTCGCTTTAAGCGGGAAAGACGCGGATCGGGGGGCGGGGGCTTAGGCGGCGCAACATCTCGCGTTTCCTCCTGGAAATGCAGACCTCTAGTGTTACGTTTGCTGGCCTTCATTCTGAGGATCGTTCATTCTTGTCCGGTTAACTCCGCCCACAGTTTTCGAGATATCGACTCCGTTCAAAGATTCATTCGTAGAGCTTCCCTGTGGGATGCGGGCTTGTATACAGCTTTTGGATAAGTTGCATACTTTTCGCACAGTAACCATTTGAAGTTTCATCTTTTGTCCCATAGGAATGAATGGAAAAATGTCCATAAACTTTTGTCAAACTTTCAAACTGCTGTCACACGGTCAGTTTTCGAGCTAGAGACACCAGAACTCAAACGGGCACACCCGAGGGTCCACGGTCCCGCCACGTAAAATTATGGGCCGATAGCCCACCCGCTTCATGACCTTTGACCCCGTTTTCCATTCACGGCCTACACAGCTCCATAGAGTCCAATGTAAACTGCTGTGGGAGAGTGCTCTCTTAACATCCCACTAGCGACAGCTTAGCAGTAAACTCCTTCACCATAAGCGTCGCCTAGTGACCCACGCGGGTTTACCGTATCGAGGACCTCGCTTTAAGCGGGAAAGACGCGGATCGGGGGGCGGGGGTTTAGGCGGCGCAACATCTCGCGTTTCCTCCTGGAAATGCAGACCTCTAGTGTTACGTTTGCTGCCCTTCATTCTGAGGATCGTTCATTCTTGTCCGGTTAACTCCGCCCACAGTTTTCGAGATATCGACTTCGTTCAAAGTTTGTTTCGTAGAGCTTCCCTGTGGGATGCGGGCTTGTATACAGCTTTTGGAAAAGTTACATAGTTTTCGCACAGGAAGCATTTGAAGTTTCATCTTTACTCCCATAGGAATGAATGGAAAAATGTCCATAAACTTTTGTCAAACTTTAAAACTGCTGTCACACGGTCAGTTTTCGAGCTAGAGACACCAGAACTCAAACGGGCAGACCCGAGGGTCCACGGTCCCAGCACGTGAAACTATGGGCCGATAGCCCACCCGCTTCATGACCTTTGACCCCGTTTTCCTTTCACGGCCTACAGAGCTCCATAGAGTCCAATGTAAACTGCTGTGGGAGAGTGCTCTCTTAACATCCCACTACCGACAGCTTAGCAGTAAACTCCTTCACCATAAGCGTCGCCTAGTGACCCACGCGGGTTTACCGTATCGAGGACCTCGCTTTAAGCGGGAAAGACGCGGATCGGGGGACGGGGGTTTCGGCGGCGCAACATCTCGCGTTTCCTCCTGGAAATGCAGACCTCTAGTTATGTTGCGCCTGCTGCTGTAAGCAGCGGCGCGATATATTGTTATCCGTAAGTCATATTATTATTATTATTTTTATTATTATTTTTATTATTCCGCGTTTCCTTGTCCGCTTAACTAGTCCCGCAGCTTTTGAGCTATCGACTCCGTTCCACCTGGAAATCGTGCGTCCTATAGCGACGATGTGGGCTTGTATACAGCTTTCCGATACCCGCACTCGTTCGTCCGCTACACTCGTTTTTCGCTCTGTTTTTCCCCAGTCATTTCTATGGAATTAATTTTCAAAGTGCTCTAACTCGGTCATTTTTCAAGCTACGGACACGGGATTTCAGACGGTCGGACCCGGGCGTACCGGCTCCCATCACTTCCGTTTTCGGAATTTTTGCACTCATCCTTCCCTTTCTTTTCCTCCTTCAAAATCCCTCCATTCATTTCAATGGGAGGCTCTTACAGTGGGTGACGTCATACACTGTAGATTCCTTCTCAGAAAACGGGTTTTTCACTTTTCAGCCAAACAAATCACCATAACTTCCTCATACTTTCACCTAGAAACTTCATTTAAATTTTAAATGGTAGAGAAACTTGTCCTTTCTAAGACCTCTAAATTTGAACATTATTGAAAATACGGTTTTTGAGTTATGAATTTTTGTTCGGCACTAGGGAGGTTTTCGGCTCCCATAGGGTTCAATGTATTTTTGGAGCAGCTCAGAGTGCGGTTTCTAAAATTTTCTCCTGTTTTTAACTCGTCATAACATGCTCAATTCTCACTTAATCTGCACATTTTTTATACCATATCGATCCCCAGACTCTCCTTGTCGCAACGGTATATACGGTTAAGTGATGTGGGGAAAACTTTCCGAGCTATAAGCATTTGTTCGGAGGGTGGGTACGCTCCCATAGGAACCCATTGAAATTTTTTTTTTTCTTTTTCAATTTTCTGCCGAACATTTCACCATAACTTCCTTATACTTTCACCTACAGACTTCATTTAAACTTTAAATGCTAGAGAAATGTCCCCTTTCTCACACTTGTAAGTTTCAGACCGTTTGAGAATACCGTTCTTGAGTTATGAATTTTTGTTTGACACATGGGAGGGTTTTCCTCCCATAGAGCTCAATGTATTTTAAGAGCGGGTCTGCACGCAAATTTTCAAAACTTTGCCTGTTTTTAACTCGTAATTACACCATCAAATCTCGCTCAAAGTGCAAAAATTTTTACACCATCTCGAGCACCAGACTCTCCTTGTCGCTACGGTATGCTTCGTTCAATTTTGGTTGGGAAAAGTTTTCGAGCTACGGGTGATTTTTTGGAGGGTGCTCCCCGGTCGAAATTCATTGAATCGTGAGTTTGTCAGTTGTATTCTGTGAGCGTGCGTGTGAGAGAGACACAGAGGGGGGAGGGGGAGGGGCAGAGGCAGACACTGACGGGGAGAGCTGTGAGGGCCACAGAAATACACAGGCAGTCTGTAACACTTTAAAGGTCATTTTTAAGGGGGACGTCTTAATTATCCAGGGTTTCTTAAGGTGGAATTTTTAAAAAAGACCTCATTCACAATATACTGGCTGTCTTTTCAACATTTTAAGACGCGGATCGGGGGACGGGGGTTTCAGCGGCGCAACATCTCGCGTTTCCTCCTGGAAATGCAGACCTCTAGTTATGTTGCGCCTGCTGCTTTAAGCAGCGGCGCAATATATTGTTCTTCTTAAGTCATATTATTATTATTTTTATTCTTATTATTCCGCGTTTCCTTGTCCGCCTAACTAGTCCCGCAGCTTTCGAGCTATCGACTCCGTTCCACCTGGAAATCGTGCGTCCTATAGCAACGATGTGGGCTTGTATACAGCTTTCCGATACCCGCACTCGTTCGTCCGCTACACTCGTTTATCGCTCCGTTTTTCCCCAGTCATTTCTATGGAATTAATTTTCAAAGTGCTCTAACTCGGTCATTTTTCAAGCTACGGACACGGGATTTCAGACGGTCGGACCCGGGCGTACCGGCTCCCATCACTTCCGTTTTCGGAATTTTTGCACTCATCCTTCCCTTTCTATCACTCCTTCAAAATCCCTCCATTCATTTCAATGGGAGGCTCTTAGAGTGGGTGACATCATACACTGTAGATTCCTTCTCAGAAAACGGGTTTTTCACTTTTCAGCCGAACAAATCGCCATAACTTCCTCATACTTTCACCTAGAAACTTCATTTAAATTTTAAATGGTAGAGAAACTTGTCCTTTCTAAGACCTCTAAATTTGAACATTATTGAAAATACGGTTTTTGAGTTATGAATTTTTGTTCGGCACTAGGGACGGTTTCGGCTCCCATAGGGTTCAATGTATTTTTGGAGCAGCTCAGAGTGCGGTTTCTAAAAATTTCTCCTGTATTTAACTCGTCATAACATGCTCAATTCTCACTTAATATGCAAAATTTTTATACCATATCGATCCCCAGACTCTCCTTGTCGCAACGGTATATACGGTTAAGTGATGTGGGGAAAACTTTCCGAGCTATAAGCATTTGTTCGGAGGGTGGGTACGCTCCCATAGGAACCCATTGAAATTATTTTTTGTCTTTTTCAATTTTCTGCCGAACATTTCACCATAACTTCCTTATACTTTCACCTACAGACTTCATTTAAACTTTAAATGGTAGAGAAATTTCCCCTTTCTCACACTTGTAAGTTTCAGACCGTTTGAGAATACCGTTCTTGAGTTATGAATTTTTGTTTGACACTTGGGAGGGTTTTCCTCCCATAGAGCTCAATGTATTTTAAGAGCGGCTCGGCACGCAGATTTTCAAAACTTTGCCTGTTTTTAACTCGTAATTACACCATCAAATCTCGCTCAAAGTGCAAAAATTTTTACACCATCTCGAGCACAAGACTCTCCTTGTCGCTACGGTATGCTTCGTTCAATTTTGGTTGGGAAAAGTTTTCGAGCTACGGGTGATTTTTTGGAGGGTGCTCCCCGGTCGAAATTCATTGAATCGTGAGTCTGTCAGTTGTATTCTGTGAGCGTGCGTGTGAGAGACAGAGAGGGGGGAGGGGGAGGGGCAGAGGCAGACACTGACGGGGAGAGCTGTGAGGGCCACAGAAATACACAGGCAGTCTGTAACACTTTAAAGGTCTTTCTTAAGGGGGACGTCTTAATTATCCAGGGTTTCTTAAGGTGGAATTTTTTAAGAATACCTCATTCACAATATACTGCCTGTCTTTTCGACATTTTAAGCTTTATTTCAAGTGGTCATTTTTAAAGGAGGACGTGTCAATACAATTCTGGGTTTCTTAAGGTGGAATTGTTTTTAAAGGTGGAATTCAAAATTTATCGTTTTCCATTCACGGCCTACACAGCTCCATAGAGTCCAATGTAAACTGCTGTGGGAGAGTGCTCTCTTAACATCCCACTACCAACAGCTTAGCAGTAAACTCCTTCACCATAAGCGTCGCCTAGTGACCCACGCGGGTTTACCGTATCGAGGACCTCGCTTTAAGCGGGAAAGACGCGGATCGGGGGACGGGGGTTTCGGCGGCGCAACATCTCGCGTTTCCTCCTGGAAATGCAGACCTCTAGTGTTACGTTTGCTGCCCTTCATTCTGAGGATCGTTCATTCTTGTCCGGTTAACTCCGCCCACAGTTTTCGAGATATCGACTCCGTTCAAGTTTGTTTCGTAGAGCTGCCCTGTGGGATGCGGGCTTGTATACAGCTTTTGGAAAAGTTGCATAGTTTTTGCACAGGAAGCCTTTGAACTTTCATCTTTACTCCCATAGGAATGAACGGAAAAATGTCCATAAACTTTTGTCAAACTTTCAAACTGCTGTCACACGCTCAGTTTTCGAGCTAGAGACACCAGAACTCAAACGGGCAGACCCGAGGGTCCAAGGTCCCACCACGTAAAATTATAGGCCGATAGCCCACCCGCTTCATGACCTTTGACCCCGTTTTCCATTCACGGCCTACACAGCTCCATAGAGTCCAATGTAAACTGCTGTGGGACAGTGCTCTCTTAACATCCCACTACCAACAGCTTAGCAGTAAACTCCTTCACCATAAGCGTCGCCTAGAGACCCACGCGGGTTTACCGTATCGAGGACCTCGCTTTAAGCGGTAAAGACGCGGATCGGGGGGCGGGGGTTTAGGCGGCGCAACATCTCGCGTTTCCTCCTGGAAATGCAGACCTCTAGTGTTACGTTTGCTGCCCTTCATTCTGAGGATCGTTCATTCTTGTCCGGTTAACTCCGCCCACAGTTTTCGAGATATCGACTCCGTTCAAAGTTTGTTTCGTAGAGCTTCCCTGTGGGATGCGGGCTTGTATACAGGTTTTGGAAAAGTTACATAGTTTTTGCACAGTAAGCATTTGAAGTTTCGTGTTTTCTCCCATAGGAATGAATGGAAAAATGTCCATAAACTTTTGTCAAACATTCAAACTGCTGTCACACGGTCAGTTTTCGAGCTAGAGACACCAGAACTCAAACGGGCAGACCCGAGGGTCCACGGTCCCACCACGTAAAATTATGGGCCGATAACCCACCCGCTTCATGACCTTTGACCCCGTTTTCCTTTCACGGCCTACAGAGCTCCATAGAGTCCAATGTAAACTGCTGTGGGAGAGTGCTCTCTTAACATCCCACTACCGACAGCTTAGCAGTAAACTCCTTCACCATAAGCGTCGCTTAGTGACCCACGAGGGTTTCCGTACCGAGGACCTCGCTTTAAGCGGAAAAGACGCGGATCGGGGGACGGGGGTTTAGGCGGCGCAACATCTCGCGTTTCCTCCTGGAAATGCAGACCTCTAGTGTTACGTTTGCTGCCCTTAATTCTGAGGATCGTTCATTCTTGTCCGGTTAACTCCGCCCACAGTTTTCGAGATATCGACTCCGTTCAAAGTTTCATTCGTAGAGCTGCGGGATGCGGGCTTGTATACAGCTTTTGGAAAAGTTACATAGTTTTCGCACAGGAAGCATTTGAAGTTTCATCTTTACTCCCATAGGAATGAATGGAAAAATGTCCATAAAGTTTTGTCAAACTTTCAAACTGCTGTCACACGCTCAGTTTTCGAGCTAGAGACACCAGAATTCAAACGGGCAGACCCGAGAGTCCAAGGTCCCACCACGAGAAATTATAGGCCGATAGCCCACCCGCTTCATGACCTTTCACCCCGTTTTCCATTCACGGCCTACAGAGCTCCATAGAGTCCAATGTAAACTGCTGTGGGAGAGTGCTCTCTTAACATCCCACTACCGACAGCTTAGCAGTAAACTCCTTCACCATAAGCGTCGCCTAGTGACCCACGCGGGTTTACCGTACCGAGGACCTCGCTTTAAGCGGGAAAGACGCGGATCGGGGGGCAGGGGTTTCGGCGGCGCAACATCTCGCGTTTCCTCCTGGAAATGCAGACCTCTAGTGTTACGTTTGCTGCCCTTCATTCTGAGGATCGTTCATTCTTGTCCGGTTAACTCCGCCCACAGTTTTCGAGATATCGACTTCGTTCAAAGTTTGTCTCGTAGAGCTTCCCTGTGGGATGCGGGCTTGTATACAGCTTTTGGAAAAGTTACATAGTTTTCGCACAGTAAGCATTTGAAGTTTCATCTTAACTCCCATAGGAATGAATAGAAGAAATGTCCATAAACTTTTGTCAAACTTTCAAACTGCTGTCACACGGTCAGTTTTCGAGCTAGAGACACCAGAACTCAAACGGGCAGACCCGAGAGTCCACGGTCCCACCACGTGAAATTATAGGCCGATACCCCGCCCGCTTCATGACCTTTGACCCCGTTTTCCATTCACGGCCTACAGAGCTCCATAGAGTCCAATGTAAACTGCTGTGGGAGAGTGCTCTCTTAACATCCCACTACCGACAGCTTAGCAGTAAACTCCTTCACCATAAGCGTCGCCTAGTGACCCACGCGGGTTTACCGTATCAAGGACCTCGCTTTAAGCGGGAAAGACGCGGATCGGGGGACGGGGGTTTCGGCGGCGCAACATCTCGCGTTTCCTCCTGGTGTTACGTTTGCTGCCCTTCATTCTGAGGATCGTTCATTCTTGTCCGGTTAACTCCGCCCACAGTTTTCGAGATATCGACTCCGTTCAAAGTATGTTTCGTAGAGCTGCCCTGTGGGATGCGGGCTTGTATACAGCTTTTGGAAAAGTTGCATAGTTTTTGCACAGTAAGCCTTTGAAGTTTCATCTTTTCTCCTATAGGAATGAATGGAAAAATGTCCATAAACTTTTGTCAAACTTTCAAACTGCTTTCACACTCTCAGTTTTCGAGCTACAGACACCAGAATTCAAACGGGCAGACCCGAGAGTCCACGGTCCCGCCAGCAGCAGCGCGCAATATATTGTTCTTCTTAAGTCATATTATTATTATTATTTTTATTATTCCGCGTTTCCTTGTCCGCCTAACTAGTCCCGCAGCTTTCGAGCTATCGACTCCGTTCCACCTGGAAATCGTGCGTCCTATAGCGACGATGTGGGCTTGTATACAGCTTTCCGATACCCGCACTCGTTCGTCCGCTACACTCGTTTATCGGTTTTTCCCCAGTCATTTCTATGGAATTAATTTTCAAAGTGCTCTAACTCGGTCATTTTTCAAGCTACGGACACGGGATTTCAGACGGTCGGACCCGGGCGTACCGGCTCCCATCACTTCCGTTTTCGGAATTTTTGCACTCATCCTTCCCTTTCTTTTCCTCCTTCAAAATCCCTCCATTCATTTCAATGGGAGGCTCTTAGAGTGGGGGTGATGTCATCCATTGTAGTTTCAGTGGCAAAAAGCCGTTTTTTCACTTTTCAGCCGAACAAATCGCCATAACTTCCTTATAGTTTCACCTAGAAACTTCATTTAAATTTTAAATGGTAGAGAAACTTGTCCTTTCTGAGACCTCTAAATTTGAACATTATTGAAAATACGGTTTTTGAGTTATGAATTTTTGTTCGGCACTAGGGACGGTTTCGGCTCCCATAGGGTTCAATGTATTTTTGGAGCAGCTCAGAGTGCGGTTTCTAAAATTTTCTCCTGTTTTTAACTCGTCATAACATGCTCAATTCTCACTTAATCTGAATTTTATACCATATCGATCCCCAGACTCTCCTTGTCGCAACGGTATATACGGTTAAGTGATGTGGGGAAAACTTTCCGAGCTATAAGCATTTGTTCGGAGGGTGGGTACGCTCCCATAGGAACCCATTGAAATTATTTTTTGTCTTTTTCAATTTTCTGCCGAACATTTCACCATAACTTCCTTATACTTTCACCTACAGACTTCATTTAAATTTTAAATGGTAGAGAAATGTCCCCTTGTAAGTTTCAGACCGTTTGAGAATACCGTTCTTGAGTTATGAATTTTTGTTCCACACTTGGGAGGGTTTTCCTCCCATAGAGCTCAATGTATTTTAAGAGCGGGTCGGCACGCAGATTTTCAAAACTTTGCCTCTTTTTAACTCGTAATTACACCATCAAATATCGCTCAAAGTGCAAAAATTTTTACACCATCTCGAGCACCAGACTCTCCTTGTCGCTACGGTATGCTTCGTTCAATTTTGGTTGGGAAAAGTTTTCGAGCTACGGGTGATTTTTTGGAGGGTGCTCCCCGGTCGAAATTGATTGAATCAT
This sequence comes from Hoplias malabaricus, assembly GCF_029633855.1. NCBI lineage: Eukaryota > Metazoa > Chordata > Actinopteri > Characiformes > Erythrinidae > Hoplias > Hoplias malabaricus. The sequence continues at coordinate 30,250,292 of NC_089806.1, read as the reverse complement.
GAGTCTGTCAGTTGTATTCTGTGAGCGTGCGTGTGAGAGAGACAGAGGGGGGAGGGGGAGGGGCAGAGGCAGAGACTGACGGGGAGAGCTGTGAGGGCCACAGAAATACACAGGCAGTCTGTAACACTTTAAAGGTCATTTTTAAGGGGGACGTCTTAATTATCCAGGGTTTCTTAAGGTGGAATTTTTAAAGAATACCTCATTCACAATATACTGGCTGTCTTTTCAACATTTTAAGACGCGGATCGGGGGACGGGGGTTTAGGCGGCACAACATCTCGCGTTTCCTCCTGGAAATGCAGACCTCTAGTGTTACGTTTGCTGCCCTTCATTCTGAGGATCGTTCATTCTTGTCCGGTTAACTCCGCCCACAGTTTTCGAGATATCGACTCCGTTCAAAGTTTGTTTCGTAGAGCTTCCCTGTGGGATGCGGGCTTGTATACAGCTTTTGGAAAAGTTACATAGTTTTCGCACAGTAAGCATTTGAAGTTTCATCTTAACTCCCATAGGAATGAATAGAAGAAATGTCCATAAACTTTTGTCAAACTTTCAAACTGCTGTCACACGGTCAGTTTTCGAGCTAGAGACACCAGAACTCAAACGGGCAGACCCGAAATGCAGACCTCTAGTTATGTTGCGCCTGCTGCTTTAAGCAGCGGCGCAATATATTGTTATCCGTAAGTCATATTATTATTATTTTTATTATTATTTTTATTATTCCGCGTTTCCTTGTCCGCTTAACTAGTCCCGCAGCTTTCGAGCTATCGACTCCGTTCCACCTGGAAATCGTGCGTCCTATAGCAACGATGTGGGCTTGTATACAGCTTTCCGATACCCGCACTTGTTCGTCCGCTACACTCGTTTATCGCTCCGTTTTTCCCCAGTCATTTCTATGGAATTAATTTTCAAAGTGCTCTAACTCGGTCATTTTTCAAGCTACGGACACGGGATTTCAGACGGTCGGACCCGGGCGTACCGGCTCCCATCACTTCCGTTTTCGGAATTTTTGCACTCATCCTTCCCTTTCTTTTCCTCCTTCAAAATCCCTCCATTCATTTCAATGGGAGGCTCTTAGAGTGGGGGTGATGTCATCCACTGTAGTTTCAGTGGCCAAAAGCCGTTTTTTCACTTTTCAGCCGAACAAATCACCATAACTTCCTTATAGTTTCACCTAGAAACTTCATTTAAATTTTAAATGGTAGAGAAACTTGTCCTTTCTAAGACCTCTAAATTTGAACATTATTGAAAATACGGTTTTTGAGTTATGAATTTTTGTTCGGCACTAGGGAGGGTTTCGGCTCCCATAGGGTTCAATGTATTTTTGGAGCAGCTCAGAGTGCGGTTTCTAAAATTTTCTCCTGTTTTTAACTCGTCATAACATGCTCAATTCTCACTTAATCTGCAAATTTTTTATACCATATCGATCCCCAGACTCTCCTTGTCGCAACGGTATATACGGTTAAGTGATGTGAGGAAAACTTTCCGAGCTATAAGCATTTGTTCGGAGGGTGGGTACGCTCCCATAGGAACCCATTGAAATTATTTTTTTTCTTTTTCAATTTTCTGCCGAACATTTCACCATAACTTCCTTATACTTTCACCTACAGACTTCATTTAAACTTTAAATGGTAGAGAAATTTCCCCTTTCTCAAACTTGTAAGTTTCAGACCGTTTGAGAATACCGTTCTTGAGTTATGAATTTTTGTTTGACACTTGGGAGGGTTTTCCTCCCATAGAGCTCAATGTATTTTAAGAGCGGGTCGGCACGCAGATTTTCAAAACTTTGCCTGTTTTTAACTCGTAATTACACCATCAAATCTCGCTCAAAGTGCAAAAATTTTTACACCATCTCGAGCACCAGACTCTCCTTGTCGCTACGGTATGCTTCGTTCATTTTTGGACCTGGAAAAGTTTTTGAGATATTTGAGGTTTTTTGGAAGGTGCGCCACCGGTCGAAATTCATTGAATCATGAGTCTGTCAGTTGTATTCTGTGAGCGTGCGTGTGAGAGAGACAGAGGGGGGAGGGGGAGGGGCAGAGTCAGAGACTGAGGGGAAGAGCTGTGAGGGCCACAGAAATACACAGGCAGTCTGTAACACTTTAAAGGTCATTTTTAAGGGGGACGTCTTAATTATCCAGGGTTTCTTAAGGTGGAATTTTTAAAGAATACCTCATTCACAATATACTGGCTGTCTTTTCGACATTTTAAGCTTTATTTAAAGTGGTCATTTTTAAAGGTGGACGTGTCAATACAACTGTGGGTTTCTTAAGGTGGAATTTTTATTAAGGTGGTATTTAAAATGTATTGGCCATCTTTTTTTGCTTTTAAGACTCTTTTGGCCTGTGATGTGGACATTTCAATACAATTCTGGGTTTCTTAAGGTGGAATTGTTTTTAAAGGTGGAATTCAAAATGTATCGTTTTCCATTCACGGCCTACAGAGCTCCATAGAGTCCAATGTAAACTGCTGTGGGAGAGTGCTCTCTTAACATCCCACTACCGACAGCTTAGCAGTAAACTCCTTCACCATAAGCGTCGCCTAGTGACCCACGCGGGTTTACCGTGTCGAGGACCTCGCTTTAAGCGGGAAAGACGCGGATCGGGGGACGGGGGTTTAGGCGGCGCAACATCTCGCGTTTCCTCCTGGAAATGCAGACCTCTAGTTATGTTGCGCCTGCTGCTTTAAGCAGCGGCGCAATATATTGTTATCCGTAAGTCATATTATTATTTTTTTATTATTATTTTTATTATTCCGCGTTTCCTTGTCCGCTTAACTAGTCCCGCAGCTTTCGAGCTATCGACTCCGTTCCACCTGGAAATCGTGCGTCCTATAGCGACGATGTGGGCTTGTATACAGCTTTCCGATACCCGCACTCGTTCGTCCGCTACACTCGTTTTTCGCTCTGTTTTTCCCCAGTCATTTCTATGGAATTAATTTTCAAAGTGCTCTAACTCGGTCATTTTTCAAGCTACGGACACGGGATTTCAGACGGTCGGACCCGGGCGTACCGGCTCCCATCACTTCCGTTTTCGGAATTTTTGCACTCATCCTTCCCTTTCTTTTCCTCCTTCAAAATCCCTCCATTCATTTCAATGGGAGGCTCTTAGAGTGGGGGTGATGTCATCCACTGTAGTTTCAGTGGCAAAAAGCCGTTTTTTCACTTTTCAGCCGAACAAATCGCCATAACTTCCTCATAGTTTCACCTAGAAACTTCATTTAAATTTTAAATGGTAGAGAAACTTGTCCTTTCTGAGACCTCTAAATTTGAACATTATTGAAAATACGGTTTTTGAGTTATGAATTTTTGTTCGGCACTAGGGACGGTTTCGGCTCCCATAGGGTTCAATGTATTTTTGGAGCAGCTCAGAGTGCGGTTTCTAAAATTTTCTCCTGTTTTTAACTCGTCATAACATGCTCAATTCTCACTTAATCTGCAAATGTTTTATACCATATCGATCCCCAGACTCTCCTTGTCGCAACGGTATATACGGTTAAGTGATGTGAGGAAAACTTTCCGAGCTATAAGCATTTGTTCGGAGGGTGGGTACGCTCCCATAGGAACCCATTGAAATTATTTTTTTTCTTTTTCAATTTTCTGCCGAACATTTCACCATAACTTCCTTATACTTTCACCTACAGACTTCATTTAAATTTTAAATGGTAGAGAAATTTCCCCTTTCTCAAACTTGTAAGTTTCAGACCGTTTGAGAATACCGTTCTTGAGTTATGAATTTTTGTTTGACACTTGGGAGGGTTTTCCTCCCATAGAGCTCAATGTATTTTAAGAGCGGGTCGGCACGCAGATTTTCAAAACTTTGCCTGTTTTTAACTCGTAATTACACCATCAAATCTCGCTCAAAGTGCAAAAATTTTTACACCATCTCGAGCACCAGACTCTCCTTGTCGCTACGGTATGCTTTGTTCATTTTTGGTTGGGAAAAGTTTTCGAGCTACGGGTGATTTTTTGGAGGGTGCTCCCCGGTCGAAATTCATTGAATCATGAGTCTGTCAGTTGTATTCTGTGAGCATGCGTGTGAGAGAGACAGAGGGGGGAGGGGGAGGGGCAGAGGCAGAGACTGAGGGGAAGAGCTGTGAGGGCCACAGAAATACACAGGCAGTCTGTAACACTTTAAAGGTAATTTTTAAGGGGGACGTCTTAATTATCCAGGGTTTCTTAAGGTGGAATTTTTAAAGAATACCTCATTCACAATATACTGGCTGTCTTTTCGACATTTTAAGCTTTATTTAAAGTGGTCATTTTTAAAGGTGGACGTGTCAATACAACTGTGGGTTTCTTAAGGTGGAATTGTTTTTAAAGGTGGAATTCAAAATGTATCGTTTTCCATTCACGGCCTACAGAGCTCCATAGAGTCCAATGTAAACTGCTGTGGGAGAGTGCTCTCTTAACATCCCACTACCGACAGCTTAGCAGTAAACTCCTTCACCATAAGCGTCGCCTAGTGACCCACGCGGGTTTACCGTATCGAGGACCTCGCTTTAAGCGGGAAAGACGCGGATCGGGGGGCAGGGGTTTAGGCGGCGCAACATCTCGCGTTTCCTCCTGGAAATGCAGACCTCTAGTGTTACGTTTGCTGCCCTTCATTCTGAGGATCTTCATTCCTTGTCCGGTTAACTCCGCCCACAGTTTTCGAGATATCGACTCCGTTCAAAGTTTGTTTCGTAGAGCTTACCTGTGGGATGCGGGCTTGTATACAGCTTTTGGAAAAGTTGCATAGTTTTTGCACAGTAAGCATTTGAAGTTTCATCTTTACTCCCATAGGAATGAATGGGAAAATGTCCATAAACTTTTGTCAAACTTTCAAACTGCTGTCACACGCTCAGTTTTCGAGCTAGAGACACCAGAATTCAAACGGGCAGACCCGAGAGTCCAAGGTCCCACCACGTGAAACTATAGGCCGATAGCCCACCCGCTTCATGACCTTTGACCCCGTTTTCCATTCACGGCCTACACAGCTCCATAGAGTCCAATGTAAACTGCTGTGGGAGAGTGCTCTCTTAACATCCCACTACCGACAGCTTAGCAGTAAACTCCTTCACCATAAGCGTCGCCTAGTGACCCACGCGGGTTTACCGTATCGAGGACCTCGCTTTAAGCGGGAAAGACGCGGATCGGGGGGCGGGGGTTTAGGCGGCGCAACATCTCGTGTTACGTTTGCTGCCCTTCATTCTGAGGATCGTTCATACTTGTCCGGTTAACTCCGCCCACAGTTTTCGAGATATAGACTCCGTTCAAAGTTTGTCTCGTAGAGCTGCCCTGTGGGATGCGGGCTTGTATACAGCTTTTGGAAAAGTTGCATAGTTTTCGCACAGTAAGCATTTGAAGTTTCATCTTTTCTCTCATAGGAATGAATAGAAAAATGTCCATAAACTTTTGTCAAACTTTAAAACTGCTGTCACACGGTCAGTTTTCGAGCTAGAGACACCAGAACTCAAACGGGCAGACCCGAGGGTCCACGGTCCCAGCACGTGAAACTATGGGCCGATAGCCCACCCGCTTCATGACCTTTGACCCCGTTTTCCATTCACGGCCTACACAGCTCCATAGAGTCCAATGTAAACTGCTGTGGGTGACTGCTCTCTTAACATCCCACTACCGACAGCTTAGCAGTAAACTCCTTCACCATAAGCGTCGCCTAGTGACCCACGCAGGTTTACCGTATCGAGGACCTCGCTTTAAGCGGGAAAGACGCGGATCGGGGGGCGGGGGTTTAGGCGGCGCAACATCTCGCGTTTCCTCCTGGAAATGCAGACCTCTAGTGTTACGTTTGCTGCCCTTCATTCTGAGGATCGTTCATTCTTGTCCGGTTAACTCCGCCCACAGTTTTCGAGATATCGACTCCATTCAAAGTTTGTTTCGTAGAGCTTCCCTGTGGGATGCGGGCTTGTATACAGCTTTTGGAAAAGTTGCATAGTTTTCGCACAGTAAGCCTTTGAAGTTTCATCTTTTCTCCCATAGGAATGAATGGGAAAATGTCCATAAACTTTTGTCAAACTTTAAAACTGCTGTCACACAGTCAGTTTTCGAGCTAGAGACACCAGAATTCAAACGGGCACACCCGAGAGTCCCCGGTCCCACCACGTGAATTTATGGGCCGATAGCCCACCCGCTTCATGACCTTTGACCCCGTTTTCCTTTCACGGCCTACAGAGCTCCATAGAGTCCAATGTAAACTGCTGTGGGAGAGAGCTCTCTTAACATCCCACTACCGACAGCTTAGCAGTAAACTCCTTCACCATAAGCGTCGCCTAGTGACCCACGTGGGTTTACCGTACCGAGGACCTCGCTTTAAGTGGGAAAGACGCGGATCGGAGGACGGGGGTTTAGGCGGCGCAACATCTCGCGTTTCCTCCTGGTGTTACGTTTGCTGCCCTTCATTCTGAGGATCGTTCGTTCTTGTCCGGTTAACTCCGCCCACAGTTTTCGAGATATCGACTCCGTTCAAAGTTTCATTCGTAGAGCTTCCCTGTGGGATGCGGGCTTGTATACAGCTTTTGGAAAAGTTGCATAGTTTTAGCACAGTAAGCATTTGAAGTTTCATCTTTTGTCCCATAGGAATGAATGGAAATATGTCCATAAACTTTTGTCAAACTTTCAAACTGCTGTCACACGCTCAGTTTTCGAGCTAGAGACACCAGAATTCAAACGGGCAGACCCGAGAGTCCAAGGTCCCACCACGTGAAATTATAGGCCGATACCCCGCCCGCTTCATGACCTTTGACCCCGTTTTCCATTCACGGCCTACAGAGCTCCATAGAGTCCAATGTAAACTGCTGTGGGAGAGTGCTCTCTTAACATCCCACTACCGACAGCTTAGCAGTAAACTCCTTCACCATAAGCGTCGCCTAGTGACCCACGCGGGTTTACCGTATCGAGGACCTCGCTTTAAGCGGGAAAGACGCGGATCGGGGGGCAGGGGTTTAGGCGGCGCAACATCTCGCGTTTCCTCCTGGAAATGCAGACCTCTAGTGTTACGTTTGCTGCCATTCATTCTGAGGATCGTTCATTCTTGTCCGGTTAACTCCGCCCACAGTTTTCGAGATATCGACTCCGTTCAAAGTTTCATTCGTAGAGCTTCCCTGTGGGATGCGGGCTTGTATACAGCTTTTGGAAAAGTTGCATAGTTTTCGCACAGTAAGCATTTGAAGTTTCATCTTTTCTCCCATAGGAATGAATGGAAAAATGTCCATAAACTTTTGTCAAACTTTCAAACTGCTGTCACACGCTCAGTTTTCGAGCTAGAGACACCAGAACTCAAACGGGCAGACCCGAGGGTCCACGGTCCCACCACGTGAAATTATAGGCCGATACCCCGCCCGCTTCATGACCTTTGACCCCGTTTTCCATTCACGGCCTACAGAGCTCCATAGAGTCCAATGTAAACTGCTGTGGGAGAGTGCTCTCTTAACATCCCACTACCGACAGCTTAGCAGTAAACTCCTTCACCATAAGCGTCGCCTAGTGACCCACGCGGGTTTACCGTATCGAGGACCTCGCTTTAAGCGGGAAAGACGCGGATCGGGGGGCAGGGGTTTAGGCGGCGCAACATCTCGCGTTTCCTCCTGGAAATGCAGACCTCTAGTTATGTTGCGCCTGCTGCTGTAAGCAGCGGCGCGATATATTGTTATCCGTAAGTCATATTATTATTATTTTTATTATTATTTTTATTATTCCGCGTTTCCTTGTCCGCTTAACTAGTCCCTCAGCTTTTGAGCTATCGACTCCGTTCCACCTGGAAATCGTGCGTCCTATAGCGACGATGTGGGCTTGTATACAGCTTTCCGATACCCGCACTCGTTCGTCCGCTACACTCGTTTTTCGCTCTGTTTTTCCCCAGTCATTTCTATGGAATTAATTTTCAAAGTGCTCTAACTCGGTCATTTTTCAAGCTACGGACACGGGATTTCAGACGGTCGGACCCGGGCGTACCGGCTCCCATCACTTCCGTTTTCGGAATTTTTGCACTCATCCTTCCCTTTCTTTTCCTCCTTCAAAATCCCTCCATTCATTTCAATGGGAGCTCTTAGAGTGGGGGTGATGTCATCCACTGTAGTTTCAGTGGCAAAAAGCCGTTTTTTCACTTTTCAGCCGAACAATTCACCATAACTTCCTCATACTTTCACCTAGAAACTTCATTTAAATTTTAAATGGTAGAGAAACTTGTCCTTTCTAACACCTCTAAATTTCAACATTATTGAGAATACGGTTTTTGAGTTATGAATTTTTGTTCGGCACTAGGGAGGGTTTCGGCTCCCATAGGGTTCAATGTATTTTTGGAGCAGCTCAGAGTGCGGTTTCTAAAATTTTCTCCTGTTTTTAACTCGTCATAACATGCTCAATTCTCACTTAATCTGCAAATTTTTTATACCATATCGATCCCCAGACTCTCCTTGTCGCAACGGTATATACGGTTAAGTGATGTGGGGAAAACTTTCCGAGCTATAAGCATTTGTTCGGAGGGTGGGTACGCTCCCATAGGAACCCATTGAAATTATTTTTTTTCTTTTTCAATTTTCTGCCGAACATTTCACCATAACTTCCTTATACTTTCACCTACAGACTTCATTTAAACTTTAAATGGTAGAGAAATTTCCCCTTTCTCACACTTGTAAGTTTCAGACCGTTTGAGAATACCGTTCTTGAGTTATGAATTTTTGTTTGACACTTGGGAGGGTTTTCCTCCCATAGAGCTCAATGTATTTTAAGAGCGGCTCGGCACGCAGATTTTCAAAACTTTGCCTGTTTTTAACTCGTAATTACACCATCAAATCTCGCTCAAAGTGCAAAAATTTTTACACCATCTCGAGCACCAGACTCTCCTTGTCGCTACGGTATGCTTTGTTCATTTTTGGACCTGGAAAAGTTTTTGAGATATTTGAGGTTTTTTGGAAGGTGCGCAACCGGTCGAAATTCATTGAATCCTGAGTCTGTCAGTTGTATTCTGTGAGCGTGCGTGTGAGAGAGAGAGAGGGGGGAGGGGGAGGGGCAGAGGCAGAGACTGACGGGGAAGAGGTGTGAGGGCCACAGAAATACACAGGCAGTCTGTAACACTTTAAAGGTCATTTTTAAGGGGGACATCTTAATTATCCAGGGTTTCTTAAGGTGGAATTTTTTAAGAATACCTCATTCACAATATACTGCCTGTCTTTTCGACATTTTAAGCTTTATTTAAAGTGGTCATTTTTAAAGGTGGACGTGTCAATACAACTGTGGGTTTCTTAAGGTGGAATTTTTATTAAGGTGGTATTTAAAATGTATTGGCCATCTTTTTTGCTTTTAAGATTCTTTTGGCCTGTGATGTGGACATTTCAATACAATTCTGGGTTTCTTAAGGTGGAATTGTTTTTAAAGGTGGAATTCAAAATGTATCGTTTTCTATTCACGCCCTACTGAGCTCCATAGAGTCCAATGTAAACTGCTGTGGGAGAGTGCTCTCTTAACATCCCACTACCAACAGCTTAGCAGTAAACTCCTTCACCATAAGCGTCGCCTAGTGACCCATGCGGGTTTACCGTATCGAGGACCTCGCTTTAAGCGGGAAAGACGCGGATCGGGGGACGGGGGTTTAGGCGGCGCAACATCTCGCGTTTCCTCCTGGAAATGCAGACCTCTAGTGTTACGTTTGCTGCCCTTCATTCTGAGGATCGTTCATTCTTGTCCGGTTAACTCCGCCCACAGTTTTCGAGATATCGACTCCGTTCAAAGTTTCATTTGTAGAGCTTCCCTGTGGGATGCGGGCTTGTATACAGCTTTTGGAAAAGTTACATAGTTTTAGCACAGTAAGCATTTGAAGTTTCAACTTTTCTCCCTTAGGAATGAATGGAAAAATGTCCATAAACTTTTGTCAAACTTTCAAAGTGCTGTCACACGGTCAGTTTTCGAGCTAGAGACACCAGAACTCAAACGGGCAGACCCGAGTGTCCACGGTCCCACCACGTAAAATTATGGGCCGATAGCCCGCCCGCTTCATGACCTTTGACCCCGTTTTCCATTCACGGCCTACACAGCTCCATAGAGTCCAATGTAAACTGCTGTGGGACAGTGCTCTATTAACATCCCACTACCGACAGCTTAGCAGTAAACTCCTTCACCATAAGCGTCGCCTAGTGACCCACGCGGGTTTACCGTATCGAGGACCTCGCTTTAAGCGTGAAAGACGCGGATCGGGGGGCGGGGGCTTAGGCGGCGCAACATCTCGCGTTTCCTCCTGGAAATGCAGACCTCTATGTTACGTTTGCTGCCCTTCATTCTGAGGATCGTTCATTCTTGTCCGGTTAACTCCGCCCACAGTTTTCGAGATATCGACTCCGTTCAAAGTTTGTTTCGTAGAGCTTCCCTGTGGGATGCGGGCTTGTATACAGCTTTTGGAAAAGTTACATAGTTTTCGCACAGTAAGCGTTTGAAGTTTCACCTTTTGTCCCATAGGAATGAATGGAAAAATGTCCATAAACTTTTGTCAAACTTTTAAACTGCTGTCACACGGTCAGTTTTCGAGCTAGAGACACCAGAACTCAAACGGGCAGACCCGAGAGTCCACGGTCCCACCACGTGAAACTATAGGCCGATAGCCCACCCGCTTCATGACCTTTGACCCCGTTTTCCATTCACGGCCTACACAGCTCCATAGAGTCCAATGTAAACTGCTGTGGGACAGTGCTCTCTTAACATCCCACTACCAACAGCTTAGCAGTAAACTCCTTCACCATAAGCGTCGCCTAGTGACCCACGCGGGTTTACCGTATCGAGGACCTCGCTTTAAGCGGGAAAGACGCGGATCGGGGGACGGGGGTTTAGGCGGCGCAACATCTCGCGTTTCCTCCTGGAAATGCAGACCTCTAGTGTTACGTTTGCTGCCCTTCATTCTGAGGATCGTTCATTCTTGTCCGGTTAACTCCGCCCACAGTTTTCGAGATATCGACTCCGTTCAAAGTTTCATTCGTAGAGCTTCCCTGTGGGATGTGGGCTTGTATACAGCTTTTGGAAAAGTTACATAGTTTTTGCACAGTAAGCATTTGAAGTTTCATCTTTACTCTCATAGGAATGAATGGAAAAATGTCCATAAACTTTTGTCAAACTTTCAAACTGCTGTCACACGCTCAGTTTTCGAGCTACAGACACCAGAATTCAAACGGGCAGACCCGAGAGTCCACGGTCCCGCCACGTGAAATTATAGGCCGATACCCCGCCCGCTTCATGACCTTTGACCCCGTTTTCCATTCACAGCCTACAGAGCTCCATAGAGTCCAATGTAAACTGCTGTGGGAGAGTGCTCTCTTAACATCCCACTACCAACAGCTTAGCAGTAAACTCCTTCACCATAAGCGTCGCCTAGTGACCCACGCGGGTTTACCGTATCGAGGACCTCGCTTTAAGCGGGAAAGACGCGGATCGGGGGACGGGGGTTTCGGCGGCGCAACATCTCGCGTTTCCTCCTGGAAATGCAGACCTCTAGTGTTACGTTTGCTGCCCTTCATTCTGAGGATCGTTCATTCTTGTCCGGTTAACTCCGCCCACAGTTTTCGAGATATCGACTCCGTTCAAAGTTTCATTCGTAGAGCTTCCCTGTGGGATGCGGGCTTGTATACAGCTTTTGGAAAAGTTGCATAGTTTTCGCACAGTAAGCATTTGAAGTTTCATCTTTTCTCCCATAGGAATGAATGGAAAAATGTCCATAAACTTTTGTCAAACTTTCAAACTGCTGTCACACGCTCAGTTTTCGAGCTAGAGACACCAGAACTCAAACGGGCAGACCCGAGAGTCCAAGGTCCCACCACGTGAAATTATGGGCCGATAGCCCACCCGCTTCATGACCTTTGACCCCGTTTTCCATTCACGGCCTACAGAGCTCCACATAGTCCAATGTAAACTGCTGTGGGACAGTGCTCTCTTAACATCCCACTACCAACAGCTTAGCAGTAAACTCCTTCACCATAAGCGTCGCCTAGTGACCCACGCGGGTTTACCGTGTCGAGGACCTCGCTTTAAGCGGGAAAGACGCGGATCGGGGGGCGGGGGTTTAGGCGGCGCAACATCTCGCGTTTCCTCCTGGAAATGCAGACCTCTAGTGTTACGTTTGCTGCCCTTAATTCTGAGGATCGTTCGTTCTTGTCCGGTTAACTCCGCCCACAGTTTTCGAGATATCGACTCCGTTCAAAGTTTGTTTCGTAGAGCTTCCCTGTGGGATGCGGGCTTGTATACAGCTTTTGGAAAAGTTGCATAGTTTTCGCACAGTAAGCATTTGAAGTTTCATCCTTACTCCCATAGGAATGAATGGAAAAATGTCCATAAACTTTTGTCAAACTTTCAAACTGCCGTCACATGGTCAGTTTTCGAGCTAGAGACACCAGAACTCAAACGGGCAGACCCGAGAGTCCACGGTCCCACCACGTGAAATTATAGGCCGATACCCCGCCCGCTTCATGACCTTTGACCCCGTTTTCCATTCACGGCCTACAGAGCTCCATAGAGTCCAATGTAAACTGGTGTGGGAGAGTGCTCTCTTAACATCCCACTACCGACAGCTTAGCAGTAAACTCCTTCACCATAAGCGTCGCCTAGTGACCCACGCGGGTTTACCGTATCGAGGACCTCGCTTTAAGCGGGAAAGACGCGGATCGGGGGGCAGGGGTTTAGGCGGCGCAACATCTCGCGTTTCCTCCTGGTTATGTTGCGCCTGCTGCTGTAAGCAGCGGCGCGATATATTGTTATCCGTAAGTCATATTATTATTATTTTTATTATTATTTTTATTATTCCGCGTTTCCTTGTCCGCTTAACTAGTCCCGCAGCTTTTGAGCTATCGACTCCGTTCCACCTGGAAATCGTGCGTCCTATAGCGACGATGTGGGCTTGTATACAGCTTTCCGATACCCGCACTCGTTCGTCCGCTACACTCGTTTTTCGCTCTGTTTTTCCCCAGTCATTTCTATGGAATTAATTTTCAAAGTGCTCTAACTCGGTCATTTTTCAAGCTACGGACACGGGATTTCAGACGGTCGGACCCGGGCGTACCGGCTCCCATCACTTCCGTTTTCGGAATTTTTGCACTCATCCTTCCCTTTCTTTTCCTCCTTCAAAATCCCTCCATTCATTTCAATGGGAGGCTCTTAGAGTGGGGGTGATGTCATCCACTGTAGTTTCAGTGGCAAAAAGCCGTTTTTTCACTTTTCAGCCGAACAAATCGCCATAACTTCCTTATAGTTTCACCTAGAAACTTCATTTAAATTTTAAATTGTAGAGAAACTTGTCCTTTCTAACACCTCTAAATTTGAACATTATTGAAAATACGGTTTTTGAGTTATGAATTTTTGTTCGGCACTAGGGACGGTTTCGGCTCCCATAGGGTTCAATGTATTTTTGGAGCAGCTCAGAGTGCGGTTTCTAAAATTTTCTCCTGTTTTTAACTCGTCATAACATGCTCAATTCTTACTTAATCTGCAAATTTTTTATACCATATCGATCCCCAGACTCTCCTTGTCGCAACGGTATATACGGTTGCATAGTTTTCGCACAGTAAGCATTTGAAGTTTCGTGTTTTCTCCCATAGGAATGAATGGAAAAATGTCCATAAACTTTTGTCAAACTTTCAAACTGCTGTCACACGCTCAGTTTTCGAGCTAGAGACACCAGAATTCAAACGGGCAGACCCGAGAGTCCACGGTCCCACCACGTGAAATTATGGGCCGATAGCCCACCCGCTTCATGACCTTTGACCCCGTTTTCCATTCACGGCCTACAGAGCTCCATAGAGTCTAATGTAAACTGCTGTGGGAGAGTGCTCTCTTAACATCCCACTACCGACAGCTTAGCAGTAAACTCCTTCACCATAAGCGTCGCCTAGTGACCCACGCGGGTTTACCGTATCGAGGACCTTGCTTTAAGCGGGAAAGACGCGGATCGGGGGGCAGGGATTTAGGCGGCGCAACATCTCGCGTTTCCTCCTGGAAATGCAGACCTCTAGTGTTACGTTTGCTGCCCTTCATTCTGAGGATCGTTCATTCTTGTCCGGTTAACTCCGCCCACAGTTTTCGAGATATCGACTCCGTTCAAAGTTTCATTCGTAGAGCTTCCCTGTGGGATGCGGGCTTGTATACAGCTTTTGGAAAAGTTACATAGTTTTAGCACAGTAAGCATTTGAAGTTTCAACTTTTCTCCCATAGGAATGAATGGAAAAGTGTCCATAAACTTTTGTCAAACTTTTAAACTGCTGTCACACGGTCAGTTTTCGAGCTAGAGACACCAGAACTCAAACGGGCAGACCCGAGGGTCCACGGTCCCACCACGTGAAACTATAGGCCGATAGCCCACCCGCTTCATGACCTTTGACCCCGTTTTCCATTCACGGCCTACACAGCTCCATAGAGTCCAATGTAAACTGCTGTGGGAGAGTGCTCTCTTAACATCCCACTACCGACAGCTTAGCAGTAAACTCCTTCACCATAGGCGTCGCCTAGTGACCCACGCGGGTTTACCGTATCGAGGACCTCGCTTTAAGCGTGAAAGACGCGGATCGGGGGGCAGGGGTTTAGGCGGCGCAACATCTCGCGTTTCCTCCTGGAAATGCAGACCTCTAGTGTTACGTTTGCTGCCCTTCATTCTGAGGATCGTTCATTCTTGTCCGGTTAACTCCGCCCACAGTTTTCGAGATATCGACTCCGTTCAAAGTTTGTTTCGTAGAGCTTCCCTGTGGGATGCGGGCTTGTATACAGCTTTTAGAAAAGTTACATAGTTTTCGCACAGGAAGCATTTGAAGTTTCATCTTTTCTCACATAAGAATGAATGGAAAAATGTCCATAAACTTTTGTCAAACATTCAAACTGCTGTCACACGGTCAGTTTTCGAGCTAGAGACACCAGAACTCAAACGGGCAGACCCGAGGGTCCACGGTCCCACCACGTAAAATTATGGGCCGATAACCCACCCGCTTCATGACCTTTGACCCCGTTTTCCTTTCACGGCCTACAGAGCTCCATAGAGTCCAATGTAAACTGCTGTGGGAGAGTGCTCTCTTAACTTCCCACTACCGACAGCTTAGCAGTGAACTCCTTCACCATAAGCGTCGCCTAGTGACCCACGCGGGTTTACCGTATCGAGGACCTCGCTTTAAGCGGGAAAGACGCGGATCGGGGGGCAGGGATTTAGGCGGCGCAACATCTCGCGTTTCCTCCTGGTGTTACGTTTGCTGCCCTTCATTCTGAGGATCGTTCATTCTTGTCCGGTTAACTCCGCCCACAGTTTTCGAGATATCGACTCCGTTCAAAGTTTCATTCATAGAGCTTCCCTGTGGGATGCGGGCTTGTATACAGCTTTTGGAAAAGTTGCATAGTTTTCGCACAGTAAGCATTTGAAGTTTCATCTTTACTCCCATAGGAATGAATGGAAAAATGTCCATAAACTTTTGTCAAACTTTCAAACTGCTGTCACACGGTCAGTTTTCGAGCTACACACACCAGAATTCAAACGGGCAGACCCGAGGGTCCACGGTCCCACCACGTAAAATTATGAGCCGATACCCCACCCGCTTCATGACCTTTGACTCCGTTTTCCATTCACGGCCTACACAGCTCCACATAGTCCAATGTAAACTGCTGTGGGACAGTGCTCTCTTAACATCCCACTACCAACAGCTTAGCAGTAAACTCCTTCACCATAAGCGTCGCCTAGTGACCCACGCGGGTTTACCGTGTCGAGGACCTCGCTTTAAGCGGGAAAGACGCGGATCGGGGGGCAGGGGTTTAGGCGGCGCAACATCTCGCGTTTCCTCCTGGAAATGCAGACCTCTAGTGTTACGTTTGCTGCCCTTCATTCTGAGGATCGTTCATTCTTGTCCGGTTAACTCCGCCCACAGTTTTCGAGATATAGACTCCGTTCAAAGTTTGTCTCGTAGAGCTGCCCTGTGGGATGCGGGCTTGTATACAGCTTTTGGAAAAGTTACATAGTTTTCGCACAGGAAGCATTTGAAGTTTCATCTTTTCTCCCATAGGAATGAATGGAAAAATGTCCATAAACTTTTGTCAAACTTTAAAACTGCTGTCACACGGTCAGTTTTCGAGCTAGAGACACCAGAATTCAAACGGGCAGACCCGAGAGTCCACGGTCCCACCACGTGAATTTATGGGCCGATAGCCCACCCGCTTCATGACCTTTGACCCCGTTTTCCTTTCACGGCCTACAGAGCTCCATAGAGTCCAATGTAAACTGCTGTGGGAGAGTGCTCTCTTAACATCCCACTACCGACAGCTTAGCAGTAAACTCCTTCACCATAAGCGTCGCCTAGTGACCCACGCGGGTTTACCGTATCGAGGACCTCGCTTTAAGCGGGAAAGACGCGGATCGGGGGACGGGGGTTTAGGCGGCGCAACATCTCGCGTTTCCTCCTGGAAATGCAGACCTCTAGTTATGTTGCGCCTGCTGCTTTAAGCAGCGGCGCAATATATTGTTATCCGTAAGTCATATTATTATTATTTTTATTATTATTTTTATTATTCCGCGTTTCCTTGTCCGCTTAACTAGTCCCGCAGCTTTCGAGCTATCGACTCCGTTCCACCTGGAAATCGTGCGTCCTATAGCGACGATGTGGGCTTGTATACAGCTTTCCGATACCCGCACTCGTTCGTCCGCTACACTCGTTTTTCGCTCTGTTTTTCCCCAGTCATTTCTATGGAATTAATTTTCAAAGTGCTCTAACTCGGTCATTTTTCAAGCTACGGACACGGGATTTCAGACGGTCGGACCCGGGCGTACCGGCTCCCATCACTTCCGTTTTCGGAATTTTTGCACTCATCCTTCCCTTTCTTTTCCTCCTTCAAAATCCCTCCATTCATTTCAATGGGAGGCTCTTAGAGTGGGGGTGATGTCATCCACTGTAGTTTCAGTGGCAAAAAGCCGTTTTTTCACTTTTCAGCCGAACAAATCGCCATAACTTCCTCATAGTTTCACCTAGAAACTTCATTTAAATTTTAAATGGTAGAGAAACTTGTCCTTTCTGAGACCTCTAAATTTGAACATTATTGAAAATACGGTTTTTGAGTTATGAATTTTTGTTCGGCACTAGGGACGGTTTCGGCTCCCATAGGGTTCAATGTATTTTTGGAGCAGCTCAGAGTGCGGTTTCTAAAATTTTCTCCTGTTTTAACTCGTCATAACATGCTCAATTCTCACTTAATCTGCAAATTTTTTATACCATATCGATCCCCAGACTCTCCTTGTCGCAACGGTATATACGGTTAAGTGATGTGAGGAAAACTTTCCGAGCTATAAGCATTTGTTCGGAGGGTGGGTACGCTCCCATAGGAACCCATTGAAATTATTTTTTTTCTTTTTCAATTTTCTGCCGAACATTTCACCATAACTTCCTTATACTTTCACCTACAGACTTCATTTAAATTTTAAATGGTAGAGAAATTTCCCCTTTCTCAAACTTGTAAGTTTCAGACCGTTTGAGAATGCCGTTCTTGAGTTATGAATTTTTGTTTGACACTTGGGAGGGTTTTCCTCCCATAGAGCTCAATGTATTTTAAGAGCGGGTCGGCACGCAGATTTTCAAAACTTTGCCTGTTTTTAACTCGTAATTACACCATCAAATCTCGCTCAAAGTGCAAAAATTTTTACACCATCTCGAGCACCAGACTCTCCTTGTCGCTACGGTATGCTTCGTTCATTTTTGGACCTGGAAAAGTTTTTGAGATATTTGAGGTTTTTTGGAAGGTGCCCCACCGGTCGAAATTCATTGAAACATGAGTCTGTCAGTTGTATTCTGTGAGCGTGCGTGTGAGAGAGAGAGAGGGGGGAGGGGCAGAGGCAGACACTGACGGGGAGAGCTGTGAGGGCCACAGAAATACACAGGCAGCCTGTAACACTTTAAAGGTCATTTTTAAGGGGCACGTCTTAATTATCCAGGGTTTCTTAAGGTGGAATTTTTAAAAAAGACCTCATTCACAATATACTGCCTGTCATTTCAACATTTTAAGACGCGGATCGGGGGACGGGGGTTTCGGCGGCGCAACATCTCGCGTTTCCTCCTGGAAATGCAGACCTCTAGTGTTACGTTTGCTGCCCTTCATTCTGAGGATTGTTCGTTCTTGTCCGGTTAACTCCGCCCACAGTTTTCGAGATATCGACTCCGTTCAAAGTTTGTTTCGTAGAGCTGCCTTGTGGGATGCGGGCTTGTATACAGCTTTTGGAAAAGTTACATAGTTTTCGCACAGGAAGCATTTGAAGTTTCATCTTTACTCCCATAGGAATGAATGGAAAAATGTCCATAAACTTTTGTCAAACTTTAAAACTGCTGTCACACGGGCAGTTTTCGAGCTAGAGACACCAGAACTCAAACGGGCAGACCCGAGGGTCCACGGTCCCAGCACGTGAAACTATGGGCCGATAGCCCACCCGCTTCATGACCTTTGACCCCGTTTTCCATTCACGGCCTACAGAGCTCCCTAGAGTCCAATGTAAACTGCTGTGGGAGAGTGCTCTCTTAACATCCCACTACCGACAGCTTAGCAGTAAACTCCTTCACCATAAGCGTCGCCTAGTGACCCACGCGGGTTTACCGTATCGAGGACCTCGCTTTAAGCGGTAAAGACGCGGATCGGGGGGCAGGGGTTTAGGCGGCGCAACATCTCGCGTTTCCTCCTGGAAATGCAGACCTCTAGTGTTACGTTTGCTGCCCTTCATTCTGAGGATCGTTCATTCTTGTCCGGTTAACTCCGCCCACAGTTTTCGAGATATCGACTCCGTTCAAAGTTTGTTTCGTAGAGCTTCCCTGTGGGATGCGGGCTTGTATACAGCTTTTGGAAAAGTTGCATAGTTTTCGCACAGGAAGCATTTGAAGTTTCATCTTTACTCCCATAGGAATGAATGGAAAAATGTCCATAAACTTTTGTCAAACTTTCAAACTGCTGTCACACGGTCAGTTTTCGAGCTACAGACACCAGAATTCAAACGGGCACACCCGACAGTCCACGGTCCCGCCACGTGAAATTATGGGCCGATAGCCCACCCGCTTCATGACCTTTGACCCCGTTTTCCATTCACGGCCTACACAGCTCCACATAGTCCAATGTAAACTGCTGTGGGACAGTGCTCTCTTAACATCCCACTACCAACAGCTTAGCAGTAAACTCCTTCACCATAAGCGTCGCCTAGTGACCCACGCGGGTTTACCGTGTCGAGGACCTCGCTTTAAGCGGGAAAGACGCGGATCGGGGGGCAGGGGTTTAGGCGGCGCAACATCTCGCGTTTCCTCCTGGAAATGCAGACCTCTAGTGTTACGTTTGCTGCCCTTCATTCTGAGGATCGTTCATTCTTGTCCGGTTAACTCCGCCCACAGTTTTCGAGATATAGACTCCGTTCAAAGTTTGTCTCGTAGAGCTGCCCTGTGGGATGCGGGCTTGTATACAGCTTTTGGAAAAGTTACATAGTTTTCGCACAGGAAGCATTTGAAGTTTCATCTTTTCTCCCATAGGAATGAATGGAAAAATGTCCATAAACTTTTGTCAAACTTTAAAACTGCTGTCACACGGTCAGTTTTCGAGCTAGAGACACCAGAATTCAAACGGGCAGACCCGAGAGTCCACGGTCCCACCACGTGAATTTATGGGCCGATAGCCCACCCGCTTCATGACCTTTGACCCCGTTTTCCTTTCACGGCCTACAGAGCTCCATAGAGTCCAATGTAAACTGCTGTGGGAGAGTGCTCCCTTAACATCCCACTACCGACAGCTTAGCAGTAAACTCCTTCACCATAAGCGTCGCCTAGTGACCCACGCGGGTTTACCGTATCGAGGACCTCGCTTTAAGCGGGAAAGACGCGGATCGGGGGGCGGGGGTTTAGGCGGCGCAACATCTCGCGTTTCCTCCTGGAAATGCAGACCTCTAGTGTTACGTTTGCTGCCCTTCATTCTGAGGATCGTTCATTCTTGTCCGGTTAACTCCGCCCACAGTTTTCGAGATATGGACTCCGTTCAAAGTTTCATTCGTAGAGCTTCCCTGTGGGATGCGGGCTTGTATACAGCTTTTGGAAAACTTACATAGTTTTTGCACAGTAAGCATGTCAAGTTTCGTGTTTTCTCCCATAGGAATGAATGGAAAAGTGTCCATAAACTTTTGTCAAACTTTCAAACTGCTGTCACACGGTCAGTTTTCGCGCTAGAGACACCTGAACTCAAACGGGCAGACCCGAGAGTCCACGGTCCCACCACGTGAAACTATAGGCCGATAGCCCACCCGCTTCATGACCTTTGACCCCGTTTTCCATTCACGGCCTACAGAGCTCCATAGAGTCCAATGTAAACTGCTGTGGGAGAGTGCTCTCTTAACATCCCACTACCGACAGCTTAGCAGTAAACTCCTTCACCATAAGCGTCGCCTAGTTATGTTGCGCAAGCTGCTTCAGCAGCGCGCAATATATTGTTATCCGAAAGTCATATTATTATTATGTTGCGCAAGCTGCTTCAGCAGCGCGCAATATATTGTTATCCGAAAGTCATATTATTATTATGTTGCGCAAGCTGCTTCAGCAGCGCGCAATATATTGTTATCCGAAAGTCATATTATTATTATTATTATTTTTATTATTATTTTTATTATTCCGCGTTTCCTTGTCCGCTTAACTAGTCCCGCAGCTTTCGAGCTATCGACTCCGTTCCACCTGGAAATCATGCGTCCTATAGCGACGATGTGTGCTTGTATACAGCTTTCCGATACCCGCACTCGTTCGTCCGCTACACTCGTTTTTCGCTCTGTTTTTCCCCAGTCATTTCTATGGAATTAATTTTCGAACTGCTCTAACTCGGTCAATTTTCAAGCTACGGACACGAGATTTCAGACGGTCGGACCCGGGCGCACCCGGACCCGTCACTTCCGTTTTCGGACCTCTCGCACTCATCCTTCTCTTTCTATCTCTCCTTGAATATCCCTCCATTCACTTGTATGGAAGACATTTAGAGTGGGTGACGTCATAGACACTCTGGGTTCACTGGCCAAAACCGTTTTTTCACTTTTCAGCCGAATAATTCACCATAACGTCCTCATACTTTCACCTAGAAACTTCATTTAAATTTTAAATGGTAGAGAAACTTGTCCTTTCTAAGACCTCTAAATTTGAACATTATTGAAAATACGGTTTTTGAGTTATGAATTTTTGTTCGGCACTAGGGAGGGTTTTGGCTCCCATAGAGTTCAATGTATTTTTGGAGCGGCTCAGAGTGCGGTTTCTAAATTTTTCTCCTGTTTTTAACTCGTCATAACACGGTCAATTCTCGCTCAAACTGCTAATTTTTTATACCAGCTTCTTCCTTAGACTCTCCTTGTCGCAACGGTATATGCAGTTTAGCCATTTGGGATATCTTTTCTGAGCTATAAGCATTTGTTCGGAGGGTGGGTACGCTCCCATAGGAATACATTGAAATGAATATGCCTGTCCTTTTTCGATATTCAACTTTTAGCCGAACATTTTGCCATAACTTCCTTATACTTTCACCTACAGACTTCGTTTTACTTTCAAATGGTAGAGAAACTTCCCCTTTCTAAAACATGTAGATTTGAAATCATTTGAAGATACGGTTCTGGAGTTATGAAGATTTGTTTGGCAGTAGGACGTTTCGGCTCCCATAGAGTTCAATGTATTTTCAGAAAGCCAAATTTTCTCAAATTTGCCCTTTTTTAACTCATCTTTACACCATCAATTCTCGCTCAAACTGAAAAAATTTTTACACCATCTCGAGCGCCAGACTCTCCTTGTCGCTACGGTATGCTTCGTTCAATTTTGGTTGGGAAAAGTTTTCGAGCTACGGGTCATTTTTTGAAGGGTCCCCCCGGTCGAAATTCATTGAATCCTGAGTCTTGTCAGTTGTGTTCTGTGAGCGTGCGTGTGAGAGAGACAGAGAGGGGGGAGGGGGAGGGGCAGAGGCAGACACTGACGGGGAGAGCTGTGAGGGCCACAGAAATACACAGGCAGTCTGTAACACTTTAAAGGTCATTTTTAAGGGGGACATCTTAATTATCCAGGGTTTCTTAAGGTGGAATTTTTTAAGAATACCTCATTCACAATATACTGGCTGTCTTTTCAACATTTTAAGACGCGGATCGGGGGACGGGGGTTTCGGCGGCGCAACATCTCGCGTTTCCTCCTGGAAATGCAGACCTCTAGTTATGTTGCGCCTGCTGCTTTAAGCAGCGGCGCAATATATTGTTATCCGTAAGTCATATTATTATTATTTTTATTATTCCGCGTTTCCTTGTCCGCTTAACTAGTCCCGCAGCTTTCGAGCTATCGACTCCGTTCCACCTGGAAATCGTGCGTCCTATAGCGACGATGTGGGCTTGTATACAGCTTTCCGATACCCGCACTCGTTCGTCCGCTACACTCGTTTTTCGCTCTGTTTTTCCCCAGTCATTTCTATGGAATTAATTTTCAAAGTGCTCTAACTCTGTCATTTTTCAAGCTACGGACACGGGATTTCAGACGGTCGGACCCGGGCGTACCGGCTCCCATCACTTCCGTTTTCGGAATTTTTGCACTCATCCTTCCCTTTCTTTTCCTCCTTCAAAATCCCTCCATTCATTTCAATGGGAGGCTCTTAGAGTGGGGGTGATGTCATCCACTGTAGTTTCAGTGGCAAAAAGCCGTTTATTAACTTTTCAGCCGAACAAATCGCCATAACTTCCTTATAGTTTCACTTAGAAACTTCATTTAAATTTTAAATGGTAGAGAAACTTGTCCTTTCTAAGACCTCTAAATTTGAACATTATTGAAAATACGGTTTTTGAGTTATGAATTTTTGTTCGGCACTAGGGACGGTTTCGGCTCCCATAGGGTTCAATGTATTTTTGGAGCAGCTCAGAGTGCGGTTTCTAAAATTTTCTCCTGTTTTTAACTCGTCATAACATGCTCAATTCTCACTTAATCTGAAATTTTTTATACCATAGCGATCCCCAGACTCTCCTTGTCGCAACGGTATATACGGTTAAGTGATGTGGGGAAAACTTTCCGAGCTATAAGCATTTGTTCGGAGGGTGGGTACGCTCCCATAGGAACCCATTGAAATTATTTTTTTTCTTTTTCAATTTTCTGCCGAACATTTCACCATAACTTCCTTATACTTTCACCTACAGACTTCATTTAAATTTTAAATGGTAGAGAAATGTCCCCTTTCTCAAACTTGTAAGTTTCAGACCGTTTGAGAATACCGTTCTTGAGTTATGAATTTTTGTTCCACACTTGGGAGGGTTTTCCTCCCATAGAGCTCAATGTATTTTAAGAGCGGGTCGGCACGCAGATTTTCAAAACTTTGCCTGTTTTTAACTCGTAATTACACCATCAAATCTCGCTCAAAGTGCAAAAATTTTTACACCATCTCGAGCACAAGACTCTCCTTGTCGCTACGGTATGCTTCGTTCAATTTTGGTTGGGAAAAGTTTTCGAGCTACGGGTGATTATTTGGAGGGTGCTCCCCGGTCGAAATTCATTGAATCATGAGTCTGTCAGTTGTGTTCTGTGAGCGTGCGTGTGAGAGAGACAGAGAGGGGGGAGGGGGAGGGGCAGAGGCAGACACTGACGGGGAGAGCTGTGAGGGCCACAGAAATACACAGGCAGTCTGTAACACTTTAAAGGTCATTTTTAAGGGGGACGTCTTAATTATCCAGGGTTTCTTAAGGTGGAATTTTTAAAAAAGACCTCATTCACAATATACTGGCTGTCTTTTCAACATTTTAAGACGCGGATCGGGGGACGGGGGTTTAGGCGGCGCAACATCTCGCGTTTCCTCCTGGAAATGCAGACCTCTAGTGTTACGTTTGCTGCCCTTCATTCTGAGGATCGTTCATTCTTGTCCGGTTAACTCCGCCCACAGTTTTCGAGATATCGACTCCGTTCAAAGTTTCATTCGTAGAGCTTCCCTGTGGGATGCGGGCTTGTATACAGCTTTTGGAAAATTTGCATAGTTTTCGCACAGTAAGCATTTGAAGTTTCATCTTTTCTCCCATAGGAATGAATGGAAAAATGTCCATAAACTTTTGTCAAACTTTCAAACTGCTGTCACACGCTCAGTTTTCGAGCTAGAGACACCAGAACTCAAACGGGCAGACCCGAGAGTCCAAGGTCCCACCACGTGAAATTATGGGCCGATAGCCCACCCGCTTCATGACCTTTGACCCCGTTTTCCATTCACGGCCTACACAGCTCCACATAGTCCAATGTAAACTGCTGTGGGACAGTGCTCTCTTAACATCCCACTACCAACAGCTTAGCAGTAAACTCCTTCACCATAAGCGTCGCCTAGTGACCCACGCGGGTTTACCGTATCGAGGACCTCGCTTTAAGCGGGAAAGACGCGGATCGGGGGGCGGGGGTTTAGGCGGCGCAACATCTCGCGTTTCCTCCTGGAAATGCAGACCTCTAGTGTTACGTTTGCTGCCCTTCATTCTGAGGATCGTTCATTCTTGTCCGGTTAACTCCGCCCACAGTTTTCGAGATATCGACTCCGTTCAAAGTTTGTTTCGTAGAGCTGCCCTGTGGGATGCGGGCTTGTATACAGCTTTTGGAAAAGTTGCATAGTTTTTGCACAGGAAGCCTTTGAACTTTCATCTTTACTCCCATAGGAATGAATGGAAAAATGTCCATAAACTTTTGTCAAACTTTCAAACTGCTGTCACACGCTCAGTTTTCGAGCTAGAGACACCAGAACTCAAACGGGCAGACCCGAGGGTCCAAGGTCCCACCACGTAAAATTATAGGCCGATAGCCCACCCGCTTCATGACCTTTGACCCCGTTTTCCATTCACGGCCTACACAGCTCCACATAGTCCAATGTAAACTGCTGTGGGACAGTGCTCTCTTAACATCCCACTACCAACAGCTTAGCAGTAAACTCCTTCACCATAAGCGTCGCCTAGTGACCCACGCTGGTTTACCGTATCGAGGACCTCGCTTTAAGCGGTAAAGACGCGGATCGGGGGGCGGGGGTTTAGGCGGCGCAACATCTCGCGTTTCCTCCTGGAAATGCAGACCTCTAGTGTTACGTTTGCTGCCCTTCATTCTGAGGATCGTTCATTCTTGTCCGGTTAACTCCGCCCACAGTTTTCGAGATATCGACTTCGTTCAAAGTTTGTTTCGTAGAGCTTCCCTGTGGGATGCGGGCTTGTATACAGCTTTTGGAAAAGTTACATAGTTTTCGCACAGGAAGCATTTGAAGTTTCATCTTTACTCCCATAGGAATGAATGGAAAAATGTCCATAAACTTTTGTCAAACTTTAAAACTGCTGTCACACGGTCAGTTTTCGAGCTAGAGACACCAGAACTCAAACGGGCAGACCCGAGGGTCCACGGTCCCAGCATGTGAAACTATGGGCCGATAGCCCACCCGCTTCATGACCTTTGACCCCGTTTTCCTTTCACGGCCTACAGAGCTCCATAGAGTCCAATGTAAACTGCTGTGGGAGAGTGCTCTCTTAACATCCCACTACCGACAGCTTAGCAGTAAACTCCTTCACCATAAGCGTCGCCTAGTGACCCACGCGGGTTTACCGTATCGAGGACCTCGCTTTAAGCGGGAAAGACGCGGATCGGGGGACGGGGGTTTAGGCGGCGCAACATCTCGTGTTACGTTTGCTGCCCTTCATTCTGAGGATCGTTCATTCTTGTCCGGTTAACTCCGCCCACAGTTTTCGAGATATCGACTCCGTTCAAAGTTTCATTCGTACAGCTTCCCTGTGGGATGCTGGCTTGTATACAGCTTTTGGAAAAGTTACATAGTTTTAGCACAGTAAGCATTTGAAGTTTCAACTTTTCTCCCATAGGAATGAATGGAAAAATGTCCATAAACTTTTGTCAAACTTTCAAACTGCTGTCACACGGTCAGTTTTCGAGCTAGAGACACCAGAACTCAATCGGGCAGACCCGAGGGTCCACGGTCCCACCACGTAAAATTATGGGCCGATAGCCCACCCGCTTCATGACCTTTGACCCCGTTTTCCATTCACGGCCTACAGAGCTCCATAGAGTCCAATGTAAACTGCTGTGGGACAGTGCTCTATTAACATCCCACTACCGACAGCTTAGCAGTAAACTCCTTCACCATAAGCGTCGCCTAGTGACCCACGCGGGTTTACCGTATCGAGGACCTCGCTTTAAGCGGGAAAGACGCGGATCGGGGGACGGGGGTTTAGGCGGCGCAACATCTCGCGTTTCCTCCTGGAAATGCAGACCTCTAGTTATGTTGCGCCTGCTGCTTTAAGCAGCGGCGCAATATATTGTTATCCGTAAGTCATATTATTATTATTTTTATTATTATTTTTATTATTCCGCGTTTCCTTGTCCGCTTAACTAGTCCCGCAGCTTTCGAGCTATCGACTCCGTTCCACCTGGAAATCGTGCGTCCTATAGCGACGATGTGGGCTTGTATACAGCTTTCCGATACCCGCACTCGTTCGTCCGCTACACTCGTTTATCGCTCCGTTTTTCCCCAGTCATTTCTATGGAATTAATTTTCAAAGTGCTCTAACTCGGTCATTTTTCAAGCTACGGACACGGGATTTCAGACGGTCGGACCCGGGCGTACCGGCTCCCATCACTTCCGTTTTCGGAATTTTTGCACTCATCCTTCCCTTTCTTTTCCTCCTTCAAAATCCCTCCATTCATTTCAATGGGAGGCTCTTAGAGTGGGGGTGATGTCATCCACTGTAGTTTCAGTGGCCAAAAGCCGTTTTTTCACTTTTCAGCCGAACAAATCACCATAACTTCCTTATAGTTTCACCTAGAAACTTCATTTAAATTTTAAATGGTAGAGAAACTTGTCCTTTCTAAGACCTCTAAATTTGAACATTATTGAAAATACGGTTTTTGAGTTATGAATTTTTGTTCGGCACTAGGGAGGGTTTCGGCTCCCATAGGGTTCAATGTATTTTTGGAGCAGCTCAGAGTGCGGTTTCTAAAATTTTCTCCTGTTTTTAACTCGTCATAACATGCTCAATTCTCACTTAATCTGCAAATTTTTTATACCATATCGATCCCCAGACTCTCCTTGTCGCAACGGTATATACGGTTAAGTGATGTGAGGAAAACTTTCCGAGCTATAAGCATTTGTTCGGAGGGTGGGTACGCTCCCATAGGAACCCATTGAAATTATTTTTTTTCTTTTTCAATTTTCTGCCGAACATTTCACCATAACTTCCTTATACTTTCACCTACAGACTTCATTTAAACTTTAAATGGTAGAGAAATTTCCCCTTTCTCACACTTGTAAGTTTCAGACCGTTTGAGAATACCGTTCTTGAGTTATGAATTTTTGTTTGACACTTGGGAGGGTTTTCCTCCCATAGAGCTCAATGTATTTTAAGAGCGGGTCGGCACGCAGATTTTCAAAACTTTGCCTGTTTTTAACTCGTAATTACACCATCAAATCTCGCTCAAAGTGCAAAAATTTTTACACCATCTCGAGCACCAGACTCTCCTTGTCGCTACGGTATGCTTCGTTCATTTTTGGACCTGGAAAAGTTTTTGAGATATTTGAGGTTTTTTGGAAGGTGCGCCACCGGTCGAAATTCATTGAATCATGAGTCTGTCAGTTGTATTCTGTGAGCGTGCGTGTGAGAGAGACAGAGGGGGGAGGGGGAGGGGCAGAGTCAGAGACTGAGGGGAAGAGCTGTGAGGGCCACAGAAATACACAGGCAGTCTGTAACACTTTAAAGGTCATTTTTAAGGGGGACGTCTTAATTATCCAGGGTTTCTTAAGGTGGAATTTTTAAAGAATACCTCATTCACAATATACTGGCTGTCTTTTCGACATTTTAAGCTTTATTTAAAGTGGTCATTTTTAAAGGTGGACGTGTCAATACAACTGTGGGTTTCTTAAGGTGGAATTTTTATTAAGGTGGTATTTAAAATGTATTGGCCATCTTTTTTTGCTTTTAAGACTCTTTTGGCCTGTGATGTGGACATTTCAATACAATTCTGGGTTTCTTAAGGTGGAATTGTTTTTAAAGGTGGAATTCAAAATGTATCGTTTTCCATTCACGGCCTACAGAGCTCCATAGAGTCCAATGTAAACTGCTGTGGGAGAGTGCTCTCTTAACATCCCACTACCGACAGCTTAGCAGTAAACTCCTTCACCATAAGCGTCGCCTAGTGACCCACGCGGGTTTACCGTGTCGAGGACCTCGCTTTAAGCGGGAAAGACGCGGATCGGGGGACGGGGGTTTAGGCGGCGCAACATCTCGCGTTTCCTCCTGGAAATGCAGACCTCTAGTGTTACGTTTGCTGCCCTTCATTTTGAGGATCTTCATTCCTTGTCCGGTTAACTCCGCCCACAGTTTTCGAGATTTCGACTCCGTTCAAAGTTTCATTCGTAGAGCTTCCCTGTGGGATGTGGGCTTGTATACAGCTTTTGGAAAAGTTACATAGTTTTCGCACAGTAAGCATTTGAAGTTTTG
Source organism: Hoplias malabaricus (assembly GCF_029633855.1). Taxonomy (NCBI): domain Eukaryota; kingdom Metazoa; phylum Chordata; class Actinopteri; order Characiformes; family Erythrinidae; genus Hoplias; species Hoplias malabaricus. The sequence goes on along the minus strand of NC_089806.1, from coordinate 30,221,848 downwards.
TGTTTTCTCCCATAGGAATGAATGGAAAAGTGTCCATAAACTTTTGCCAAACATTCAAACTGCTGTCACACGGTCAGTTTCCGAGCTAGAGACACCAGAACTCAAACGGGCAGACCGGAGGGTCCACGGTCCCACCACGTGAAATTATGGGCCGATAACCCACCCGCTTCATGACCTTTGACCCCGTTTTCCATTCACGGCCTACAGAGCTCCATAGAGTCCAATGTAAACTGCTGTGGGAGAGAGCTCTCTTAACATCCCACTACCGACAGCTTAGCAATAAACTCCTTCACCATAAGCGTCGCCTAGTGACCCACGCGGGTTTACCGTATCGAGGACCTCGCTTTAAGCGGAAAAGACGCGGATCGGGGGACGGGGGTTTCGGCGGCGCAACATCTCGCGTTTCCTCCTGGAAATGCAGACCTCTAGTTATGTTGCGCCTGCTGCTTTAAGCAGCGGCGCAATATATTGTTATCCGTAAGTCATATTATTATTATTTTTATTATTATTTTTATTATTCCGCGTTTCCTTGTCCGCTTAACTAGTCCCACAGCTTTCGAGCTATCGACTCCGTTCCACCTGGAAATCGTGCGTCCTATAGCGACGATGTGGGCTTGTATACAGCTTTCCGATACCCGCACTCGTTCGTCCGCTACACTCGTTTTTCGCTCTGTTTTTCCCCAGTCATTTCTATGGAATTAATTTTCAAAGTGCTCTAACTCGGTCATTTTTCAAGCTACGGACACGGGATTTCAGACGGTCGGACCCGGGCGTACCGGCTCCCATCACTTCCGTTTTCGGAATTTTTGCACTCATCCTTCCCTTTCTTTTCCTCCTTCAAAATCCCTCCATTCATTTCAATGGGAGGCTCTTAGAGTGGGGGTGATGTCATCCACTGTAGTTTCAGTGGCAAAAAGCCGTTTTTTCACTTTTCAGCCGAACAAATCGCCATAACTTCCTCATACTTTCACCTAGAAACTTCATTTAAATTTTAAATGGTAGAGAAACTTGTCCTTTCTAAGACCTCTAAATTTGAACATTATTGAAAATACGGTTTTTGAGTTATGAATTTTTGTTCGGCACTAGGGACGGTTTCGGCTCCCATAGGGTTCAATGTATTTTTGGAGCAGCTCAGAGTGCGGTTTCTAAAATTTTCTCCTGTTTTTAACTCGTCATAACATGCTCAATTCTCACTTAATCTGAATTTTTTTTATACCATATCGATCCCCAGACTCTCCTTGTCGCAACGGTATATACGGTTAAGTGATGTGGGGAAAACTTTCCGAGCTATAAGCATTTGTTCGGAGGGTGGGTACGCTCCCATAGGAACCCATTGAAATTATTTTTTTTCTTTTTCAATTTTCTGCCGAACATTTCACCATAACTTCCTTATACTTTCACCTACAGACTTCATTTAAATTTTAAATGGTAGAGAAATGTCCCCTTTCTCAAACTTGTAAGTTTCAGACCGTTTGAGAATACCGTTCTTGAGTTATGAATTTTTGTTCCACACTTGGGAGGGTTTTCCTCCCATAGAGCTCAATGTATTTTAAGAGCGGGTCGGCACGCAGATTTTCAAAACTTTGCCTGTTTTTAACTCGTAATTACACCATCAAATCTCGCTCAAAGTGCAAAAATTTTTACACCATCTCGAGCACAAGACTCTCCTTGTCGCTACGGTATGCTTCGTTCAATTTTGGTTGGGAAAAGTTTTCGAGCTACGGGTGATTTTTTGGAGGGTGCTCCCCGGTCGAAATTCATTGAATCATGAGTCTGTCAGTTGTGTTCTGTGAGCGTGCGTGTGAGAGAGACAGAGAGGGGGGAGGGGGAGGGGCAGAGGCAGACACTGACGGGGAGAGCTGTGAGGGCCACAGAAATACACAGGCAGTCTGTAACACTTTAAAGGTCATTTTTAAGGGGGACGTCTTAATTATCCAGGGTTTCTTAAGGTGGAATTTTTAAAAAAGACCTCATTCACAATATACTGGCTGTCTTTTCAACATTTTAAGACGCGGATCGGGGGACGGGGGTTTAGGCGGCGCAACATCTCGCGTTTCCTCCTGGAAATGCAGACCTCTAGTTATGTTGCGCCTGCTGCTGTAAGCAGCGGCGCGATATATTGTTATCCGTAAGTCATATTATTATTATTTTTATTATTATTTTTATTATTCCGCGTTTCCTTGTCCGCTTAACTAGTCCCGCAGCTTTTGAGCTATCGACTCCGTTCTACCTGGAAATCGTGCGTCCTATAGCGACGATGTGGGCTTGTATACAGCTTTCCGATACCCGCACTCGTTCGTCCGCTACACTCGTTTTTCGCTCTGTTTTTCCCCAGTCATTTCTATGGAATTAATTTTCAAAGTGCTCTAACTCGGTCATTTTTCAAGCTACGGACACGGGATTTCAGACGGTCGGACCCGGGCGTACCGGCTCCCATCACTTCCGTTTTCGGAATTTTTGCACTCATCCTTCCCTTTCTTTTCCTCCTTCAAAATCCCTCCATTCATTTCAATGGGAGGCTCTTAGAGTGGGGGTGATGTCATCCACTGTAGTTTCAGTGGCAAAAAGCCGTTTTTTCACTTTTCAGCCGAACAAATCGCCATAACTTCCTTATAGTTTCACCTAGAAACTTCATTTAAATTTTAAATTGTAGAGAAACTTGTCCTTTCTAACACCTCTAAATTTGAACATTATTGAAAATACGGTTTTTGAGTTATGAATTTTTGTTCGGCACTAGGGACGGTTTCGGCTCCCATAGGGTTCAATGTATTTTTGGAGCAGCTCAGAGTGCGGTTTCTAAAATTTTCTCCTGTTTTTAACTCGTCATAACATGCTCAATTCTTACTTAATCTGCAAATTTTTTATACCATATCGATCCCCAGACTCTCCTTGTCGCAACGGTATATACGGTTAAGTGATGTGGGGAAAACTTTCCGAGCTATAAGCATTTGTTCGGAGGGTGGGTACGCTCCCATAGGAACCCATTGAAATTATTTTTTTTCTTTTTCAATTTTCTGCCGAACATTTCACCATAACTTCCTTATACTTTCACCTACAGACTTCATTTAAATTTTAAATGGTAGAGAAGTGTCCCCTTTCTCAAACTTGTAAGTTTCAGACCGTTTGATAATACCGTTCTTGAGTTATGAATTTTTGTTTGACACTTGGGAGGGTTTTCCTCCCATAGAGCTCAATGTATTTTAAGAGCGGCTCGGCACGCAGATTTTCAAAACTTTGCCTGTTTTTAACTCGTAATTACACCATCAAATCTCGCTCAAAGTGCAAAAATTTTTACACCATCTCGAGCACCAGACTCTCCTTGTCGCTACGGTATGCTTCGTTCATTTTTGGACCTGGAAAAGTTTTGGAGATATTTGAGGTTTTTTGGAGGGTGCCCCACCGGTCGAAATTCATTGAATCATGAGTCTGTCAGTTGTGTTCTGTGAGCGTGCGTGTGAGAGAGAGAGAGGGGGGAGGGGGAGGGGCAGAGGCAGAGACTGACGGCGAGAGCTGTGAGGGCCACAGAAATACACAGGCAGCCTGTAACACTTTAAAGGTCATTTTTAAGGGGGACGTCTTAATTATCCAGGGTTTCTTAAGGTGGAATTTTTAAAAAAGACCTCATTCACAATATACTGCCTGTCTTTTCAACATTTTAAGACGCGGATCGGGGGACGGGGGTTTCGGCGGCGCAACATCTCGCGTTTCCTCCTGGAAATGCAGACCTCTAGTGTTACGTTTGCTGCCCTTCATTCTGAGGATCGTTCATTCTTGTCCGGTTAACTCCGCCCACAGTTTTCGAGATATCGACTCCGTTCAAAGTTTGTTTCGTAGAGCTTCCCTGTGGGATGCGGGCTTGTATACAGCTTTTAGAAAAGTTACATAGTTTTCGCACAGGAAGCATTTGAAGTTTCATCTTTTCTCACATAAGAATGAATGGAAAAATGTCCATAAACTTTTGTCAAACATTCAAACTGCTGTCACACGGTCAGTTTTCGAGCTAGAGACACCAGAACTCAAACGGGCAGACCCGAGGGTCCACGGTCCCACCACGTAAAATTATGGGCCGATAACCCACCCGCTTCATGACCTTTGACCCCGTTTTCCTTTCACGGCCTACAGAGCTCCATAGAGTCCAATGTAAACTGCTGTGGGAGAGTGCTCCCTTAACATCCCACTACCGACAGCTTAGCAGTAAACTCCTTCACCATAAGCGTCGCCTAGTGACCCACGCGGGTTTACCGTATCGAGGACCTCGCTTTAAGCGGGAAAGACGCGGATCGGGGGGCGGGGGTTTAGGCGGCGCAACATCTCGCGTTTCCTCCTGGAAATGCAGACCTCTAGTGTTACGTTTGCTGCCCTTCATTCTGAGGATCGTTCATTCTTGTCCGGTTAACTCCGCCCACAGTTTTCGAGATATGGACTCCGTTCAAAGTTTCATTCGTAGAGCTTCCCTGTGGGATGCGGGCTTGTATACAGCTTTTGGAAAACTTACATAGTTTTTGCACAGTAAGCATGTCAAGTTTCGTGTTTTCTCCCATAGGAATGAATGGAAAAGTGTCCATAAACTTTTGTCAAACTTTCAAACTGCTGTCACACGGTCAGTTTTCGCGCTAGAGACACCTGAACTCAAACGGGCAGACCCGAGAGTCCACGGTCCCACCACGTGAAACTATAGGCCGATAGCCCACCCGCTTCATGACCTTTGACCCCGTTTTCCATTCACGGCCTACAGAGCTCCATAGAGTCCAATGTAAACTGCTGTGGGAGAGTGCTCTCTTAACATCCCACTACCGACAGCTTAGCAGTAAACTCCTTCACCATAAGCGTCGCCTAGTTATGTTGCGCAAGCTGCTTCAGCAGCGCGCAATATATTGTTATCCGAAAGTCATATTATTGTTATGTTGCGCAAGCTGCTTCAGCAGCGCGCAATATATTGTTATCCGAAAGTCATATTATTATTATGTTGCGCAAGCTGCTTCAGCAGCGCGCAATATATTGTTATCCGAAAGTCATATTATTATTATTATTATTTTTATTATTATTTTTATTATTCCGCGTTTCCTTGTCCGCTTAACTAGTCCCGCAGCTTTCGAGCTATCGACTCCGTTCCACCTGGAAATCATGCGTCCTATAGCGACAATGTGTGCTTGTATACAGCTTTCCGATACCCGCACTCGTTCGTCCGCTACACTCGTTTTTCGCTCTGTTTTTCCCCAGTCATTTCTATGGAATTAATTTTCGAACTGCTCTAACTCGGTCAATTTTCAAGCTACGGACACGAGATTTCAGACGGTCGGACCCGGGCGCACCCGGACCCGTCACTTCCGTTTTCGGACCTCTCGCACTCATCCTTCTCTTTCTATCTCTCCTTGAATATCCCTCCATTCACTTGTATGGAAGACATTTAGAGTGGGTGACGTCATAGACACTCTGGGTTCACTGGCCAAAACCGTTTTTTCACTTTTCAGCCGAATAATTCACCATAACGTCCTCATACTTTCACCTAGAAACTTCATTTAAATTTTAAATGGTAGAGAAACTTGTCCTTTCTAAGACCTCTAAATTTGAACATTATTGAAAATACGGTTTTTGAGTTATGAATTTTTGTTCGGCACTAGGGAGGGTTTTGGCTCCCATAGAGTTCAATGTATTTTTGGAGCGGCTCAGAGTGCGGTTTCTAAATTTTTCTCCTGTTTTTAACTCGTCATAACACGGTCAATTCTCGCTCAAACTGCTAATTTTTTATACCAGCTTCTTCCTTAGACTCTCCTTGTCGCAACGGTATATGCAGTTTAGCCATTTGGGATATCTTTTCTGAGCTATAAGCATTTGTTCGGAGGGTGGGTACGCTCCCATAGGAATACATTGAAATGAATATGCCTGTCCTTTTTCTCGATAACTTTTAGCCGAACATTTTGCCATAACTTCCTTATACTTTCACCTACAGACTTCGTTTTACTTTCAAATGGTAGAGAAACTTCCCCTTTCTAAAACATGTAGATTTGAAATCATTTGAAGATACGGTTCTGGAGTTATGAAGATTTGTTTGGCAGTAGGACGTTTCGGCTCCCATAGAGTTCAATGTATTTTCAGAAAGCCAAATTTTCTCAAATTTGCCCTTTTTTAACTCATCTTTACACCATCAATTCTCGCTCAAACTGAAAAAATTTTTACACCATCTCGAGCGCCAGACTCTCCTTGTCGCTACGGTATGCTTCGTTCAATTTTGGTTGGGAAAAGTTTTCGAGCTACGGGTCATTTTTTGAAGGGTCCCCCCGGTCGAAATTCATTGAATCCTGAGTCTTGTCAGTTGTGTTCTGTGAGCGTGCGTGTGAGAGAGACAGAGAGGGGGGAGGGGGAGGGGCAGAGGCAGATATCGTTTTCGAGATATCGACTTCGTTCAAAGTTTGTTTCGTAGAGCTTCCCTGTGGGATGCGGGCTTGTATACAGCTTTTGGAAAAGTTACATAGTTTTCGCACAGGAAGCATTTGAAGTTTCATCTTTACTCCCATAGGAATGAATGGAAAAATGTCCATAAACTTTTGTCAAACTTTAAAACTGCTGTCACACGGTCAGTTTTCGAGCTAGAGACACCAGAACTCAAACAGGCAGACCCGAGGGTCCACGGTCCCAGCACGTGAAACTATGGGCCGATAGCCCACCCGCTTCATGACCTTTGACCCCGTTTTCCTTTCACGGCCTACAGAGCTCCATAGAGTCCAATGTAAACTGCTGTGGGAGAGTGCTCTCTTAACATCCCACTACCGACAGCTTAGCAGTAAACTCCTTCACCATAAGCGTCGCCTAGTGACCCACGCGGGTTTACCGTATCGAGGACCTCGCTTTAAGCGGGAAAGACGCGGATCGGGGGACGGGGGTTTAGGCGGCGCAACATCTCGCGTTTCCTCCTGGAAATGCAGACCTCTAGTTATGTTGTGCCTGCTGCTGTAAGCAGCGGCGCGATATATTGTTATCCGTAAGTCATATTATTATTATTTTTATTATTATTTTTATTATTCCGCGTTTCCTTGTCCGCTTAACTAGTCCCGCAGCTTTTGAGCTATCGACTCCGTTCCACCTGGAAATCGTGCGTCCTATAGCGACGATGTGGGCTTGTATACAGCTTTCCGATACCCGCACTCGTTCGTCCGCTACACTCGTTTATCGCTCCGTTTTTCCCCAGTCATTTCTATGGAATTAATTTTCAAAGTGCTCTAACTCGGTCATTTTTCAAGCTACGGACACGGGATTTCAGACGGTCGGACCCGGGCGTACCGGCTCCCATCACTTCCGTTTTCGGAATTTTTGCACTCATCCTTCCCTTTCTTTTCCTCCTTCAAAATCCCTCCATTCATTTCAATGGGAGGCTCTTAGAGTGGGGGTGATGTCATCCACTGTAGTTTCAGTGGCAAAAAGCCGTTTTTTCACTTTTCAGCCGAACAAATTGCCATAACTTCCTCATAGTTTCACCTAGAAACTTCATTTAAATTTTAAATGGTAGAGAAAGTTGTCCTTTCTGAGACCTCTAAATTTGAACATTATTGAAAATACGGTTTTTGAGTTATGAATTTTTGTTCGGCACTAGGGACGGTTTCGGCTCCCATAGGGTTCAATGTATTTTTGGAGCAGCTCAGAGTGCGGTTTCTAAAATTTTCTCCTGTTTTTAACTTGTCATAACATGCTCAATTCTCACTTAATCTGCAAATTTTTATACCATATCGATCCCCAGACTCTCCTTGTCGCAACGGTATATACGGTTAAGTGATGTGAGGAAAACTTTCCGAGCTATAAGCATTTGTTCGGAGGGTGGGTACGCTCCCATAGGAACCCATTGAAATTATTTTTTTTCTTTTTCAATTTTCTGCCGAACATTTCACCATAACTTCCTTATACTTTCACCTACAGACTTCATTTAAATTTTAAATGGTAGAGAAATTTCCCCTTTCTCAAACTTGTAAGTTTCAGACCGTTTGAGAATACCGTTCTTGAGTTATGAATTTTTGTTTGACACTTGGGAGGGTTTTCCTCCCATAGAGCTCAATGTATTTTAAGAGCGGGTCGGCACGCAGATTTTCAAAACTTTGCCTGTTTTTAACTCGTAATTACACCATCAAATCTCGCTCAAAGTGCAAAAATTTTTACACCATCTCGAGCACAAGACTCTCCTTGTCGCTACGGTATGCTTCGTTCAATTTTGGTTGGGAAAAGTTTTCGAGCTACGGGTGATTTTTTGGAGGGTGCTCCCCGGTCGAAATTCATTGAATCATGAGTCTGTCAGTTGTATTCTGTGAGCGTGCGTGTGAGAGAGAGAGAGGGGGGAGGGGGAGGGGCAGAGGCAGAGACTGACCGGGAGAGGTGTGAGGGCCACAGAAATACACAGGCAGTCTGTAACACTTTAAAGGTCATTTTTAAGGGGGACGTCTTAATTATCCAGGGTTTCTTAAGGTGGAATTTTTAAAGAATACCTCATTCACAATATACTGGCTGTCTTTTCGACATTTTAAGCTTTATTTAAAGTGGTCATTTTTAAAGGTGGACGTGTCAATACAACTGTGGGTTTCTTAAGGTGGAATTTTTATTAATGTGGTATTTAAAATGTATTGGCCATCTTTTTTTGCTTTTAAGACTCTTTTGGCCTGTGATGTGGACATTTCAATACAATTCTGGGTTTCTTAAGGTGGAATTGTTTTTAAAGGTGGAATTCAAAATGTATCGTTTTCCATTCACGGCCTACAGAGCTCCATAGAGTCCAATGTAAACTGCTGTGGGAGAGTGCTCTCTTAACATCCCACTACCGACAGCTTAGCAGTAAACTCCTTCACCATAAGCGTCGCCTAGTGACCCACGCGGGTTTACCGTATCGAGGACCTCGCTTTAAGCGGGAAAGACGCGGATCGGGGGGCAGGGGTTTAGGCGGCGCAACATCTCGCGTTTCCTCCTGGAAATGCAGACCTCTAGTGTTACGTTTGCTGCCCTTCATTCTGAGGATCGTTCATTCTTGTCCGGTTAACTCCGCCCACAGTTTTCGAGATATCGACTCCGTTCAAAGTTTGTTTCGTAGAGCTGCCCTGTGGGATGCGGGCTTGTATACAGCTTTTGGAAAAGTTGCATAGTTTTCGCACAGTAACCATTTGAAATTTCATCTTTACTCCCATAGGAATGAATGGAAAAATGTCCATAAACTTTTGTCAAACTTTTAAACTGCTGTCACACGGTCAGTTTTCGAGCTAGAGACACCAGAACTCAAACGAGCAGACCCGAGGGTCCACGGTCCCACCACGTTAAACTATAGGCCGATAGCCCACCCGCTTCATGACCTTTGACCCCGTTTTCCTTTCACGGCCTACACAGCTCCATAGAGTCCAATGTAAACTGCTGTGGGAGAGTGCTCTCTTAACATGCCACTACCGACAGCTTAGCAGTAAACTCCTTCACCATAAGCGTCGCCTAGTGACCCACGCGGGTTTACCGTATCGAGGGCCTCGCTTTAAGCGGGAAAGACGCGGATCGGGGGACGGGGGTTTAGGCGGCGCAACATCTCGCGTTTCCTCCTGGAAATGCAGACCTCTAGTGTTACGTTTGCTGCCCTTCATTCTGAGGATCGTTCGTTCTTGTCCGGTTAACTCCGCCCACAGTTTTCGAGATATCGACTCCGTTCAAAGTTTCATTCGTAGAGCTTCCCTGTGGGATGCGGGCTTGTATACAGCTTTTGGAAAAGTTACATAGTTTTCGCACAGTAAGCATTTGAAGTTTCATCTTTACTCCCATAGGAATGAATGGAAAAATGTCCATAAACTTTTGTCACACTTTAAAACTGCTGTCACACGCTCAGTTTTCGAGCTAGAGACACCAGAACTCAAACGGGCAGACCCGAGGGTCCACGGTCCCACCACGTGAAACTATAGGCCGATAGCCCACCCACTTCATGAACTTTGACCCCGTTTTCCATTCACGGCCTACAGAGCTCCATAGAGTCCAATGTAAACTGCTGTGGGAGACTGCTCTCTTAACATCCCACTACCAACAGCTTAGCAGTAAGCTCCTTCACCATAAGCGTCGCCTAGTGACCCACGCGGGTTTACCGTATCGAGGACCTCGCTTTAAGCGGGAAAGACGCGGATCGGGGGGCAGGGGTTTCGGCGGCGCAACATCTCGCGTTTCCTCCTGGAAATGCAGACCTCTAGTGTTACGTTTGCTGCCCTTCATTCTGAGGATCGTTCATTCTTGTCCGGTTAACTCCGCCCACAGTTTTCGAGATATCGACTCCGTTCAAAGTTTGTTTCGTAGAGCTTCCCTGTGGGATGCGGGCTTGTATACAGCTTTTGGAAAAGTTGCATAGTTTTCGCACAGTAACCATTTGAAGTTTCATCTTTACTCCCATAGGAATGAATGGAAAAATGTCCATAAACTTTTGTCAAACTTTCAAACTGCTGTCACACGCTCAGTTTTCGAGCTAGAGACACCAGAATTCAAACGGGCAGACCCGAGAGTCCAAGGTCCCACCACGTGAAATTATAGGCCGATAGCCCACCCGCTTCATGACCTTTGACCCCGTTTTCCATTCACGGCCTACACAGCTCCATAGAGTCCAATGTAAACTGCTGTGGGAGAGTGCTCTCTTAACATCCCACTACCAACAGCTTAGCAGTAAACTCCTTCACCATAAGCGTCGCCTAGTGACCCATGCGGGTTTACCGTACCGACGGCCTCTCTTTAAGCGGGAAAGACGCGGATCGGGGGACGGGGGTTTAGGCGGCGCAACATCTCGCGTTTCCTCCTGGAAATGCAGACCTCTAGTGTTACGTTTGCTGCCCTTCATTCTGAGGATCGTTCATTCTTGTCCGGTTAACTCCGCCCACAGTTTTCGAGATATCGACTCTGTTCAAAGTTTGTTTCGTAGAGCTTCCCTGTGGGATGCGGGCTTGTATACAGCTTTTGGAAAAGTTACATAGTTTTAGCACAGTAAGCATTTGAAGTTTCAACTTTTCTCCCATAGGAATGAATGGAAAAATGTCCATAAACTTTTGTCAAACTTTCAAACTGCTGTCACACGGTCAGTTTTTGAGCTAGAGACACGAGAATTCAAACGGGCAGACCCGAGGGTCCACGGTCCCACCACGTGACACTATAGGCCGATAGCCCACCCGCTTCATGACCTTTGACCCCGTTTTCCATTCACGGCCTACTGAGCTCCACAGAGTCCAATGTAAACTGCTGTGGGAGAGTGCTCTCTTAACATCCCACTACCGACAGCTTAGCAGTAAACTCCTTCACCATAAGCGTCGCCTAGTGACCCACGCGGGTTTACCGTATCGAGGACCTCGCTTTAAGCGGGAAAGACGCGGATCGGGGGACGGGGGTTTAGGCGGCGCAACATCTCGCGTTTCCTCCTGGAAATGCAGACCTCTAGTTATGTTGCGCCTGCTGCTGTAAGCAGCGGCGCGATATATTGTTATCCGTAAGTCATATTATTATTATTTTTATTATTATTTTTATTATTCCGCGTTTCCTTGTCCGCTTAACTAGTCCCGCAGCTTTTGAGCTATCGACTCCGTTCCACCTGGAAATCGTGCGTCCTTTAGCGACGATGTGGGCTTGTATACAGCTTTCCGATACCCGCACTCGTTCGTCCGCTACACTCGTTTTTCGCTCTGTTTTTCCCCAGTCATTTCTATGGAATTAATTTTCAAAGTGCTCTAACTCGGTCATTTTTCAAGCTACGGACACGGGATTTCAGACGGTCGGACCCGGGCGTACCGGCTCCCATCACTTCCGTTTTCGGAATTTTTGCACTCATCCTTCCCTTTCTTTTCCTCCTTCAAAATCCCTCCATTCATTTCAATGGGAGGCTCTTAGAGTGGGGGTGATGTCATCCACTGTAGTTTCAGTGGCAAAAAGCCGTTTTTTCACTTTTCAGCCGAACAAATCGCCATAACTTCCTTATAGTTTCACCTAGAAACTTCATTTAAATTTTAAATTGTAGAGAAACTTGTCCTTTCTAACACCTCTAAATTTGAACATTATTGAAAATACGGTTTTTGAGTTATGAATTTTTGTTCGGCACTAGGGACGGTTTCGGCTCCCATAGGGTTCAATGTATTTTTGGAGCAGCTCAGAGTGCGGTTTCTAAAATTTTCTCCTGTTTTTAACTCGTCATAACATGCTCAATTCTTACTTAATCTGCAAATTTTTTATACCATATCGATCCCCAGACTCTCCTTGTCGCAACGGTATATACGGTTAAGTGATGTGGGGAAAACTTTCCGAGCTATAAGCATTTGTTCGGAGGGTGGGTACGCTCCCATAGGAACCCATTGAAATTATTTTTTTTCTTTTTCAATTTTCTGCCGAACATTTCACCATAACTTCCTTATACTTTCACCTACAGACTTCATTTAAATTTTAAATGGTAGAGAAGTGTCCCCTTTCTCAAACTTGTAAGTTTCAGACCGTTTGATAATACCGTTCTTGAGTTATGAATTTTTGTTTGACACTTGGGAGGGTTTTCCTCCCATAGAGCTCAATGTATTTTAAGAGCGGCTCGGCACGCAGATTTTCAAAACTTTGCCTGTTTTTAACTCGTAATTACACCATCAAATCTCGCTCAAAGTGCAAAAATTTTTACACCATCTCGAGCACCAGACTCTCCTTGTCGCTACGGTATGCTTCGTTCATTTTTGGACCTGGAAAAGTTTTGGAGATATTTGAGGTTTTTTGGAGGGTGCCCCACCGGTCGAAATTCATTGAATCATGAGTCTGTCAGTTGTGTTCTGTGAGCGTGCGTGTGAGAGAGAGAGAGGGGGGAGGGGGAGGGGCAGAGGCAGAGACTGACGGCGAGAGCTGTGAGGGCCACAGAAATACACAGGCAGCCTGTAACACTTTAAAGGTCATTTTTAAGGGGGACGTCTTAATTATCCAGGGTTTCTTAAGGTGGAATTTTTAAAAAAGACCTCATTCACAATATACTGCCTGTCTTTTCAACATTTTAAGACGCGGATCGGGGGACGGGGGTTTCGGCGGCGCAACATCTCGCGTTTCCTCCTGGAAATGCAGACCTCTAGTTATGTTGCGCCTGCTGCTGTAAGCAGCGGCGCGATATATTGTTATCCGAAAGTCATATTATTATTATTATTATTATTCTTATTATTCCGCGTTTCCTTGTCCGCCTAACTAGTCCCGCAGCTTTCGAGCTATCGACTCCGTTCCACCTGGAAATCGTCCGTCCTATAGCGACGATGTGGGCTTGTATACAGCTTTCCGATACCCGCACTCGTTCGTCCGCTACACTCGTTTATCGCTCCGTTTTTCCCCAGTCATTTCTATGGAATTAATTTTCGAACTGCTCTAACTCGGTCAATTTTCAAGCTACGGACACGAGATTTCAGACGGTCGGACCCGGGCGCACCGTGACCCGTCACTTCCGTTTTCGGACCTCTCGCACTCATCCCTCTCTTTCTATTCCTCCTTGAATATCCCTCCATTCACTTGTATGGAAGACATTTAGAGTGGGTGACATCATAGACACTCTGGGTTCACTGGCCAAAACCGTTTTTTCACTTTTCAGCCGAACAATTCACCATAACGTTCTCATACTTTCACCTAAAAACTTCATTTAAATTTTAAATGATAGAGAAACTTGTCCTTTCTAGCATCTGTAAATTTGAACGTAATCGATAATACGGTTTTTGAGTTATGAATTTTTGTTCGGCACTAGGGAGGGTTTTGGCTCCCATAGAGTTCAATGTATTTTTGGAGCGGCTCAGAGTGCGGTTTCTAAATTTTTCTCCTGTTTTTAACTCGTCATAACACGGTCAATTCTCGCTCAAACTGCTAATTTTTTATACCAGCTTCTTCCTTAGACTCTCCTTGTCGCAACGGTATATGCAGTTTAGCCATTTGGGATAACATTTCTGAGCTATAAGCATTTGTTCGGAGGGTGGGTACGCTCCCATAGGAATACATTGAAATGAATATGCCTGTCCTTTTTCGATATTCAACTTTTAGCCGAACATTTTGCCATAACTTCCTTATACTTTCACCTACAGACTTCATTTTACTTTCAAATGGTAGAGAAACTTCTCCTTTCTAAAATATGTAGATTTGAAATCATTTGAAGATACGGTTCTGGAGTTATGAAGATTTGTTTGGCAGTAGGACGTTTCGGCTCCCATAGAGTTCAATGTATTTTCAGAAAGCCAAATTTTCTCAAATTTGCCCTTTTTTAACTCATTTTTACACCATCAATTCTCGCTCAAACTGAAAAAAGTTTTACACCATCTCGAGCGCCAGACTCTCCTTGTCGCTACGGTATGCTTCGTTCAATTTTGGTTGGGAAAAGTTTTCGAGCTACGGGTCATTTTTTGAAGGGTCCCCCCGGTCGAAATTCATTGAATCCTGAGTCTGTCAGTTGTATTCTGTGAGCGTGCGTGTGAGAGACAGAGAGGGGGGAGGGGGAGGGGCAGAGGCAGACACTGACCGGGAGAGGTGTGAGGGCCACAGAAATACACAGGCAGTCTGTAACACTTTAAAGGTCATTTTTAAGGGGGACGTCTTAATTATCCAGGGTTTCTTAAGGTGGAATTTTTAAAGAATACCTCATTCACAATATACTGGCTGTCTTTTCGACATTTTAAGCTTTATTTCAAGAGTGCTCTCTTAACATCCCACTACCGACAGCTTAGCAGTAAACTCCTTCACCAGGTTTAGGCGGCGCAACATCTCGCGTTTCCTCCTGGAAATGCAGACCTCTAGTGTTACGTTTGCTGCCCTTCATTCTGAGGATCGTTCATTCTTGTCCGGTTAACTCCGCCCACAGTTTTCGAGATATCGACTCCGTTCAAAGTTTGTTTCGTAGAGCTTCCCTGTGGGATGCGGGCTTGTATACAGCTTTTGGAAAAGTTACATAGTTTTCGCACAGTAAGCATTTGAAGTTTCATCTTAACTCCCATAGGAATGAATGGAAAAATGTCCATAAACTTTTGTCAAACTTTCAAACTGCTGTCACACGGTCAGTTTTCGAGCTAGAGACACCAGAACTCAAACGGGCAGACCCGAGAGTCCACGGTCCCACCACGTGAAATTATAGGCCGATACCCCGCCCGCTTCATGACCTTTGACCCCGTTTTCCATTCACGGCCTACAGAGCTCCATAGAGTCCAATGTAAACTGCTGTGGGAGAGTGCTCTCTTAACATCCCACTACCGACAGCTTAGCAGTAAACTCCTTCACCATAAGCGTCGCCTAGTGACCCACGCGGGTTTACCGTACCGAGGACCTCGCTTTAAGCGGGAAAGACGCGGATCGGGGGGCGGGGGTTTAGGCGGCGCAACATCTCGCGTTTCCTCCTGGAAATGCAGACCTCTAGTGTTACGTTTGCTGCCCTTCATTCTGAGGATCGTTCATTCTTGTCCGGTTAACTCCGCCCACAGTTTTCGAGATATAGACTCCGTTCAAAGTTTGTCTCGTAGAGCTGCCCTGTGGGATGCGGGCTTGTATACAGCTTTTGGAAAAGTTACATAGTTTTCGCACAGTAAGCATTTGAAGTTTCATCTTTTCTCCCATAGGAATGAATGGAAAAATGTCCATAAACTTTTGTCAAACTTTAAAACTGCTGTCACACGGTCAGTTTTCGAGCTAGAGACACCAGAATTCAAACGGGCAGACCCGAGAGTCCACGGTCCCACCACGTGAATTTATGGGCCGATAGCCCACCCGCTTCATGACCTTTGACCCCGTTTTCCTTTCACGGCCTACAGAGCTCCATAGAGTCCAATGTAAACTGCTGTGGGAGAGTGCTCCCTTAACATCCCACTACCGACAGCTTAGCAGTAAACTCCTTCACCATAAGCGTCGCCTAGTGACCCACGCGGGTTTACCGTATCGAGGACCTCGCTTTAAGCGGGAAAGACGCGGATCGGGGGGCAGGGGTTTCGGCGGCGCAACATCTCGCGTTTCCTCCTGGAAATGCAGACCTCTAGTGTTACGTTTGCTGCCCTTCATTCTGAGGATCGTTCATTCTTGTCCGGTTAACTCCGCCCACAGTTTTCGAGATATCGACTCCGTTCAAAGTTTGTTTCGTAGAGCTTCCCTGTGGGATGCGGGCTTGTATACAGCTTTTAGAAAAGTTACATAGTTTTCGCACAGGAAGCATTTGAAGTTTCATCTTTTCTCACATAAGAATGAATGGAAAAATGTCCATAAACTTTTGTCAAACATTCAAACTGCTGTCACACGGTCAGTTTTCGAGCTAGAGACACCAGAACTCAAACGGGCAGACCCGAGGGTCCACGGTCCCACCACGTAAAATTATGGGCCGATAACCCACCCGCTTCATGACCTTTGACCCCGTTTTCCTTTCACGGCCTACAGAGCTCCATAGAGTCCAATGTAAACTGCTGTGGGAGAGTGCTCTCTTAACTTCCCACTACCGACAGCTTAGCAGTGAACTCCTTCACCATAAGCGTCGCCTAGTGACCCACGCGGGTTTACCGTATCGAGGACCTCGCTTTAAGCGGGAAAGACGCGGATCGGGGGGCAGGGATTTAGGCGGCGCAACATCTCGCGTTTCCTCCTGGAAATGCAGACCTCTAGTTATGTTGCGCCTGCTGCTTTAAGCAGCGGCGCAATATATTGTTATCCGTAAGTCATATTATTATTATTTTTATTATTATTTTTATTATTCCGCGTTTCCTTGTCCGCTTAACTAGTCCCGCAGCTTTCGAGCTATCGACTCCGTTCCACCTGGAAATCGTGCGTCCTATAGCGACGATGTGGGCTTGTATACAGCTTTCCGATACCCGCACTCGTTCGTCCGCTACACTCGTTTTTCGCTCTGTTTTTCCCCAGTCATTTCTATGGAATTAATTTTCAAAGTGCTCTAACTCGGTCATTTTTCAAGCTACGGACACAGGATTTCAGACGGTCGGACCCGGGCGTACCGGCTCCCATCACTTCCGTTTTCGGAATTTTTGCACTCATCCTTCCCTTTCTTTTCCTCCTTCAAAATCCCTCCATTCATTTCAATGGGAGGCTCTTAGAGTGGGGGTGATGTCATCCACTGTAGTTTCAGTGGCAAAAAGCCGTTTTTTCACTTTTCAGCCGAACAAATCGCCATAACTTCCTCATAGTTTCACCTAGAAACTTCATTTAAATTTTAAATGGTAGAGAAACTTGTCCTTTCTGAGACCTCTAAATTTGAACATTATTGAAAATACGGTTTTTGAGTTATGAATTTTTGTTCGGCACTAGGGACGGTTTCGGCTCCCATAGGGTTCAATGTATTTTTGGAGCAGCTCAGAGTGCGGTTTCTAAAATTTTCTCCTGTATTTAACTCGTCATAACATGCTCAATTCTCACTTAATCTGCAAATTTTTTATACCATATCGATCCCCAGACTCTCCTTGTCGCAACGGTATATACGGTTAAGTGATGTGAGGAAAACTTTCCGAGCTATAAGCATTTGTTCGGAGGGTGGGTACGCTCCCATAGGAACCCATTGAAATTATTTTTTTTCTTTTTCAATTTTCTGCCGAACATTTCACCATAACTTCCTTATACTTTCACCTACAGACTTCATTTAAATTTTAAATGGTAGAGAAATTTCCCCTTTCTCAAACTTGTAAGTTTCAGACCGTTTGAGAATACCGTTCTTGAGTTATGAATTTTTGTTTGACACTTGGGAGGGTTTTCCTCCCATAGAGCTCAATGTATTTTAAGAGCGGGTCGGCACGCAGATTTTCAAAACTTTGCCTGTTTTTAACTCGTAATTACACCATCAAATCTCGCTCAAAGTGCAAAAATTTTTACACCATCTCGAGCACAAGACTCTCCTTGTCGCTACGGTATGCTTCGTTCAATTTTGGTTGGGAAAAGTTTTCGAGCTACGGGTGATTTTTTGGAGGGTGCTCCCCGGTCGAAATTCATTGAATCATGAGTCTGTCAGTTGTATTCTGTGAGCATGCGTGTGAGAGAGACAGAGGGGGGAGGGGGAGGGGCAGAGGCAGAGACTGAGGGGAAGAGCTGTGAGGGCCACAGAAATACACAGGCAGTCTGTAACACTTTAAAGGTCATTTTTAAGGGGGACGTCTTAATTATCCAGGGTTTCTTAAGGTGGAATTTTTAAAGAATACCTCATTCACAATATACTGGCTGTCTTTTCGACATTTTAAGCTTTATTTAAAGTGCTCATTTTTAAAGGTGGACGTGTCAATACAACTGTGGGTTTCTTAAGGTGGAATTTTTATTAAGGTGGTATTTAAAATGTATTGGCCATCTTTTTTTGCTTTTGGCCTGTGATGTGGACATTTCAATACAATTCTGGGTTTCTTAAGGTGGAATTGTTTTTAAAGGTGGAATTCAAAATTTATCGTTTTCTATTCACGCCCTACTGAGCTCCATAGAGTCCAATGTAAACTCCTGTGGGAGAGTGCTCTCTTAACATCCCACTACCAACAGCTTAGCAGTAAACTCCTTCACCATAAGCGTCGCCTAGTGACCCACGCGGGTTTACCGTATCGAGGACCTCGCTTTAAGCGGGAAAGACGCGGATCGGGGGACGGGGGTTTAGGCGGCGCAACATCTCGCGTTTCCTCCTGGAAATGCAGACCTCTAGTGTTACGTTTGCTGCCCTTCATTCTGAGGATCTTCATTCCTTGTCCGGTTAACTCCGCCCACAGTTTTCGAGATATCGACCCCGTTCAAAGTTTGTTTCGTAGAGCTTCCTTGTGGGATGCGGGCTTGTATACAGCTTTTGGAAAAGTTACATAGTTTTTGCACAGTAAGCATTTGAAGTTTCAACTTTTCTCCCATAGGAATGAATGGAAAAATGTCCATAAACTTTTGTCAAACTTTCAAAGTGCTGTCACACGGTCAGTTTTCGAGCTAGAGACACCAGAACTCAAACGGGCAGACCCGAGGGTCCACGGTCCCACCACGTAAAACTATGGGCCGATAACCCACCCGCTTCATGACCTTTGACCCCTTTTCCATTCACGGCCTACAGAGCTCCATAGAGTCCAATGTAAACTGCTGTGGGAGAGTGCTCTCTTAACATCCCACTACCGACAGCTTAGCAGTAAACTCCTTCACCATAAGCGTCGCCTAGTGACCCACGCGGGTTTACCGTATCGAGGACCTCGTTTTAAGCGTGAAAGACGCGGATCGGGGGGCGGGGGTTTAGGCGGCGCAACATCTCGCGTTTCCTCCTGGAAATGCAGACCTCTAGTGTTACGTTTGCTGCCCTTCATTCTGAGGATCGTTCATTCTTGTCCGGTTAACTCCGCCCACAGTTTTCGAGATATCGACTCCGTTCAAAGTTTGTTTCGTAGAGCTGCCCTGTGGGATGCGGGCTTGTATATAGCTTTTGGAAAAGTTGCATAGTTTTTGCACAGTAAGCATTTGAAGTTTCATCTTTACTCCCATAGGAATGAATGGAAAAATGTCCATAAACTTTTGTCAAACTTTCAAACTGCTGTCACACGGTCAGTTTTGGAGCTAGAGACACCAGAACTCAAACGGGCAGACCTGAGGGTCCACGGTCCCACCACGTGAAACTATAGGCCGATAGCCCACCCGCTTCATGACCTTTGACCCCGTTTTCCTACACAGCTCCATAGAGTCCAATGTAAACTGCTGTGGGAGATTGCTCTCTTAACATCCCACTACCGACAGCTTAGCAGTAAACTCCTTCACCATAAGCGTCGCCTAGTGACCCACGCGGGTTTACCGTACCGAGGACCTCGCTTTAAGCGGGAAACACGCGGATCGGGGGGCGGGGGTTTAGGCGGCGCAACATCTCGCGTTTCCTCCTGGAAATGCAGACCTCTAGTGTTACGTTTGCTGCCCTTCATTCTGAGGATCGTTCATTCTTGTCCGGTTAACTCCGCCCACAGTTTTCGAGATATCGACTCCGTTCAAAGTTTCATTCGTAGAGCTTCCCTGTGGGATGCGGGCTTGTATACAGGTTTTGGAAAAGTTACATAGTTTTTGCACAGTAAGCATTTGAAGTTTCGTGTTTTCTCCCGTAGGAATGAATGGAAAAATGTCCATAAACTTTTGTCAAACATTCAAAGTGCTGTCACACGGTCAGTTTTCGAGCTAGAGACACCAGAACTGAAACCGTCAGACCCGAGAGTCCACGGTCCCACCACGTGAAATTATAGGCCGATACCCCGCCCGCTTCATGACCTTTGACCCCATTTTCCATTCACGGCCTACACAGCTCCATAGAGTCCAATGTAAACTGCTGTGGGAGAGTGCTCTCTTAACATCCCACTACCAACAGCTTAGCAGTAAACTCCTTCACCATAGGCGTCGCCTAGTGACCCACGCGGGTTTACCGTATCGAGGACCTCGCTTTAAGCGGGAAAGACGCGGATCGGGGGGCAGGGGTTTAGGCGGCGCAACATCTCGCGTTTCCTCCTGGAAATGCAGACCTCTAGTGTTACGTTTGCTGCCCTTCATTCTGAGGATCGTTTGTTCTTGTCCGGTTAACTCCGCCCACAGTTTTCGAGATATCGACTCCGTTCAAAGTTTGTTTCGTAGACCTTCCCTGTGGGATGCGGGCTTGTATACAGCTTTTGGAAAAGTTGCATAGTTTTCGCACAGTAAGCATTTGAAGTTTCATCCTTACTCCCATAGGAATGAATGGAAAAATGTCCATAAACTTTTGTCAAACTTTCAAACTGCTGTCACACGGTCAGTTTTCGACCTAGAGACACCAGAACTCAAACGGGCAGACCCGAGAGTCCACGGTCCCACCACGTGAAATTATGGGCCGATAGCCCACCCGCTTCATGACCTTTGACCCCGTTTTCCATTCACGCCCTACTGAGCTCCATAGAGTCCAATGTAAACTCCTGTGGGAGAGTGCTCTCTTAACATCCCACTACCAACAGCTTAGCAGTAAACTCCTTCACCATAAGCGTCGCCTAGTGACCCACGTGGGTTTACCGTACCGAGGACCTCGCTTTAAGCGGGAAAGACGCGGATCGGGGGACGGGGGTTTAGGCGGCGCAACATCTCGCGTTTCCTCCTGGAAATGCAGACCTCTAGTGTTACGTTTGCTGCCCTTCATTCTGAGGATCTTCATTCCTTGTCCGGTTAACTCCGCCCACAGTTTTCGAGATATCGACCCCGTTCAAAGTTTGTTTCGTAGAGCTTCCTTGTGGGATGCGGGCTTGTATACAGCTTTTGGAAAAGTTACATAGTTTTTGCACAGTAAGCATTTGAAGTTTCAACTTTTCTCCCATAGGAATGAATGGAAAAATGTCCATAAACTTTTGTCAAACTTTCAAAGTGCTGTCACACGGTCAGTTTTCGAGCTAGAGACACCAGAACTCAAACGGGCAGACCCAAGGGTCCACGGTCCCACCACGTAAAACTATGGGCCGATAACCCACCCGCTTCATGACCTTTGACCCCTTTTCCATTCACGGCCTACAGAGCTCCATAGAGTCCAATGTAAACTGCTGTGGGAGAGTGCTCTCTTAACATCCCACTACCGACAGCTTAGCAGTAAACTCCTTCACCATAAGCGTCGCCTAGTGACCCACGCGGGTTTACCGTATCGAGGACCTCGTTTTAAGCGTGAAAGACGCGGATCGGGGGGCGGGGGTTTAGGCGGCGCAACATCTCGCGTTTCCTCCTGGAAATGCAGACCTCTAGTGTTACGTTTGCTGCCCTTCATTCTGAGGATCGTTCATTCTTGTCCGGTTAACTCCGCCCACAGTTTTCGAGATATCGACTCCGTTCAAAGTTTGTTTCGTAGAGCTGCCCTGTGGGATGCGGGCTTGTATACAGCTTTTGGAAAAGTTGCATAGTTTTTGCACAGTAAGCATTTGAAGTTTCATCTTTACTCCCATAGGAATGAATGGAAAAATGTCCATAAACTTTTGTCAAACTTTCAAACTGCTGTCACACGGTCAGTTTTGGAGCTAGAGACACCAGAACTCAAACGGGCAGACCTGAGGGTCCACGGTCCCACCACGTGAAACTATAGGCCGATAGCCCACCCGCTTCATGACCTTTGACCCCGTTTTCCTACACAGCTCCATAGAGTCCAATGTAAACTGCTGTGGGAGATTGCTCTCTTAACATCCCACTACCGACAGCTTAGCAGTAAACTCCTTCACCATAAGCGTCGCCTAGTGACCCACGCGGGTTTACCGTACCGAGGACCTCGCTTTAAGCGGGAAACACGCGGATCGGGGGGCGGGGGTTTAGGCGGCGCAACATCTCGCGTTTCCTCCTGGAAATGCAGACCTCTAGTGTTACGTTTGCTGCCCTTCATTCTGAGGATCGTTCATTCTTGTCCGGTTAACTCCGCCCACAGTTTTCGAGATATCGACTCCGTTCAAAGTTTCATTCGTAGAGCTTCCCTGTGGGATGCGGGCTTGTATACAGGTTTTGGAAAAGTTACATAGTTTTTGCACAGTAAGCATTTGAAGTTTCGTGTTTTCTCCCGTAGGAATGAATGGAAAAATGTCCATAAACTTTTGTCAAACTTTCAAAGTGCTGTCACACGGTCAGTTTTCGAGCTAGAGACACCAGAACTGAAACCGTCAGACCCGAGAGTCCACGGTCCCACCACGTGAAATTATAGGCCGATACCCCGCCCGCTTCATGACCTTTGACCCCATTTTCCATTCACGGCCTACACAGCTCCATAGAGTCCAATGTAAACTGCTGTGGGAGAGTGCTCTCTTAACATCCCACTACCAACAGCTTAGCAGTAAACTCCTTCACCATAGGCGTCGCCTAGTGACCCACGCGGGTTTACCGTATCGAGGACCTCGCTTTAAGCGGGAAAGACGCGGATCGGGGGGCAGGGGTTTAGGCGGCGCAACATCTCGCGTTTCCTCCTGGAAATGCAGACCTCTAGTGTTACGTTTGCTGCCCTTCATTCTGAGGATCGTTTGTTCTTGTCCGGTTAACTCCGCCCACAGTTTTCGAGATATCGACTCCGTTCAAAGTTTGTTTCGTAGACCTTCCCTGTGGGATGCGGGCTTGTATACAGCTTTTGGAAAAGTTGCATAGTTTTCGCACAGTAAGCATTTGAAGTTTCATCCTTACTCCCATAGGAATGAATGGAAAAATGTCCATAAACTTTTGTCAAACTTTCAAACTGCTGTCACACGGTCAGTTTTCGACCTAGAGACACCAGAACTCAAACGGGCAGACCCGAGAGTCCACGGTCCCACCACGTGAAATTATGGGCCGATAGCCCACCCGCTTCATGACCTTTGACCCCGTTTTCCATTCACGCCCTACTGAGCTCCATAGAGTCCAATGTAAACTCCTGTGGGAGAGTGCTCTCTTAACATCCCACTACCAACAGCTTAGCAGTAAACTCCTTCACCATAAGCGTCGCCTAGTGACCCACGCGGGTTTACCGTATCGAGGGCCTCGCTTTAAGCGGAAAAGACGCGGATCGGGGGGCAGGGGTTTAGGCGGCGCAACATCTCGCGTTTCCTCCTGGAAATGCAGACCTCTAGTGTTACGTTTGCTGCCCTTCATTCTGAGGATCGTTCATTCTTGTCCGGTTAACTCCGCCCACAGTTTTCGAGATATCGACTCCGTTCAAAGTTTGTTTCGTAGAGCTTCCCTGTGGGATGCGGGCTTGTATACAGCTTTTGGAAAAGTTGCATAGTTTTCGCACAGGAAGCATTTGAAGTTTCATCTTTACTCCCATAGGAATGAATGGAAATATGTCCATAAACTTTTGTCAAACTTTCAAACTGCTGTCACACGGTCAGTTTTCGAGCTACAGACACCAGAATTCAAACGGGCACACCCGACAGTCCACGGTCCCGCCACGTGAAATTATGGGCCGATAGCCCACCCGCTTCATGACCTTTGACCCCGTTTTCCATTCACGGCCTACACAGCTCCACATAGTCCAATGTAAACTGCTGTGGGACAGTGCTCTCTTAACATCCCACTACCAACAGCTTAGCAGTAAACTCCTTCACCATAAGCGTCGCCTAGTGACCCACGCGGGTTTACCGTGTCGAGGACCTCGCTTTAAGCGGGAAAGACGCGGATCGGGGGGCAGGGGTTTAGGCGGCGCAACATCTCGCGTTTCCTCCTGGAAATGCAGACCTCTAGTGTTACGTTTGCTGCCCTTCATTCTGAGGATCGTTCATTCTTGTCCGGTTAACTCCGCCCACAGTTTTCGAGATATAGACTCCGTTCAAAGTTTGTCTCGTAGAGCTGCCCTGTGGGATGCGGGCTTGTATACAGCTTTTGGAAAAGTTACATAGTTTTCGCACAGGAAGCATTTGAAGTTTCATCTTTTCTCCCATAGGAATGAATGGAAAAATGTCCATAAACTTTTGTCAAACTTTAAAACTGCTGTCACACGGTCAGTTTTCGAGCTAGAGACACCAGAATTCAAACGGGCAGACCCGAGAGTCCACGGTCCCACCACGTGAATTTATGGGCCGATAGCCCACCCGCTTCATGACCTTTGACCCCGTTTTCCTTTCACGGCCTACAGAGCTCCATAGAGTCCAATGTAAACTGCTGTGGGAGAGTGCTCCCTTAACATCCCACTACCGACAGCTTAGCAGTAAACTCCTTCACCATAAGCGTCGCCTAAAGACCCACGCGGGTTTACCGTATCGAGGACCTCGCTTTAAGCGGGAAAGACGCGGATCGGGGGGCGGGGGTTTAGGCGGCGCAACATCTCGCGTTTCCTCCTGGAAATGCAGACCTCTAGTGTTACGTTTGCTGCCCTTCATTCTGAGGATCGTTCATTCTTGTCCGGTTAACTCCGCCCACAGTTTTCGAGATATGGACTCCGTTCAAAGTTTCATTCGTAGAGCTTCCCTGTGGGATGCGGGCTTGTATACAGCTTTTGGAAAACTTACATAGTTTTTGCACAGTAAGCATGTCAAGTTTCGTGTTTTCTCCCATAGGAATGAATGGAAAAGTGTCCATAAACTTTTGTCAAACTTTCAAACTGCTGTCACACGGTCAGTTTTCGCGCTAGAGACACCTGAACTCAAACGGGCAGACCCGAGAGTCCACGGTCCCACCACGTGAAACTATAGGCCGATAGCCCACCCGCTTCATGACCTTTGACCCCGTTTTCCATTCACGGCCTACAGAGCTCCATAGAGTCCAATGTAAACTGCTGTGGGAGAGTGCTCCCTTAACATCCCACTACCGACAGCTTAGCAGTAAACTCCTTCACCATAAGCGTCGCCTAGTGACCCACGCGGGTTTACCGTATCGAGGACCTCGCTTTAAGCGGGAAAGACGCGGATCGGGGGGCGGGGGTTTAGGCGGCGCAACATCTCGCGTTTCCTCCTGGAAATGCAGACCTCTAGTGTTACGTTTGCTGCCCTTCATTCTGAGGATCGTTCATTCTTGTCCGGTTAACTCCGCCCACAGTTTTCGAGATATGGACTCCGTTCAAAGTTTCATTCGTAGAGCTTCCCTGTGGGATGCGGGCTTGTATACAGCTTTTGGAAAACTTACATAGTTTTTGCACAGTAAGCATGTCAAGTTTCGTGTTTTCTCCCATAGGAATGAATGGAAAAGTGTCCATAAACTTTTGTCAAACTTTCAAACTGCTGTCACACGGTCAGTTTTCGCGCTAGAGACACCTGAACTCAAACGGGCAGACCCGAGAGTCCACGGTCCCACCACGTGAAACTATAGGCCGATAGCCCACCCGCTTCATGACCTTTGACCCCGTTTTCCATTCACGGCCTACAGAGCTCCATAGAGTCCAATGTAAACTGCTGTGGGAGAGTGCTCTCTTAACATCCCACTACCGACAGCTTAGCAGTAAACTCCTTCACCATAAGCGTCGCCTAGTTATGTTGCGCAAGCTGCTTCAGCAGCGCGCAATATATTGTTATCCGAAAGTCATATTATTATTATGTTGCGCAAGCTGCTTCAGCAGCGCGCAATATATTGTTATCCGAAAGTCATATTATCATTATGTTGCGCAAGCTGCTTCAGCAGCGCGCAATATATTGTTATCCGAAAGTCATATTATTATTATTATTATTTTTATTATTATTTTTATTATTCCGCGTTTCCTTGTCCGCTTAACTAGTCCCGCAGCTTTCGAGCTATCGACTCCGTTCCACCTGGAAATCATGCGTCCTATAGCGACGATGTGTGCTTGTATACAGCTTTCCGATACCCGCACTCGTTCGTCCGCTACACTCGTTTTTCGCTCTGTTTTTCCCCAGTCATTTCTATGGAATTAATTTTCGAACTGCTCTAACTCGGTCAATTTTCAAGCTACGGACACGAGATTTCAGACGGTCGGACCCGGGCGCACCCGGACCCGTCACTTCCGTTTTCGGACCTCTCGCACTCATCCTTCTCTTTCTATCTCTCCTTGAATATCCCTCCATTCACTTGTATGGAAGACATTTAGAGTGGGTGACGTCATAGACACTCTGGGTTCACTGGCCAAAACCGTTTTTTCACTTTTCAGCCGAATAATTCACCATAACGTCCTCATACTTTCACCTAGAAACTTCATTTAAATTTTAAATGGTAGAGAAACTTGTCCTTTCTAAGACCTCTAAATTTGAACATTATTGAAAATACGGTTTTTGAGTTATGAATTTTTGTTCGGCACTAGGGAGGGTTTTGGCTCCCATAGAGTTCAATGTATTTTTGGAGCGGCTCAGAGTGCGGTTTCTAAATTTTTCTCCTGTTTTTAACTCGTCATAACACGGTCAATTCTCGCTCAAACTGCTAATTTTTTATACCAGCTTCTTCCTTAGACTCTCCTTGTCGCAACGGTATATGCAGTTTAGCCATTTGGGATATCTTTTCTGAGCTATAAGCATTTGTTCGGAGGGTGGGTACGCTCCCATAGGAATACATTGAAATGAATATGCCTGTCCTTTTTCGATATTCAACTTTTAGCCGAACATTTTGCCATAACTTCCTTATACTTTCACCTACAGACTTCGTTTTACTTTCAAATGGTAGAGAAACTTCCCCTTTCTAAAACATGTAGATTTGAAATCATTTGAAGATACGGTTCTGGAGTTATGAAGATTTGTTTGGCAGTAGGACGTTTCGGCTCCCATAGAGTTCAATGTATTTTCAGAAAGCCAAATTTTCTCAAATTTGCCCTTTTTTAACTCATCTTTACACCATCAATTCTCGCTCAAGCTGAAAAAATTTTTACACCATCTCGAGCGCCAGACTCTCCTTGTCGCTACGGTATGCTTCGTTCAATTTTGGTTGGGAAAAGTTTTCGAGCTACGGGTCATTTTTTGAAGGGTCCCCCCGGTCGAAATTCATTGAATCCTGAGTCTTGTCAGTTGTGTTCTGTGAGCGTGCGTGTGAGAGAGACAGAGAGGGGGGAGGGGGAGGGGCAGAGGCAGACACTGACGGGGAGAGGTGTGAGGGCCACAGAAATACACAGGCAGTCTGTAACACTTTAAAGGTCATTTTTAAGGGGGACATCTTAATTATCCAGGGTTTCTTAAGGTGGAATTTTTTAAGAATACCTCATTCACAATATACTGGCTGTCTTTTCAACATTTTAAGACGCGGATCGGGGGACGGGGGTTTCGGCGGCGCAACATCTCGCGTTTCCTCCTGGAAATGCAGACCTCTAGTGTTACGTTTGCTGCCCTTCATTCTGAGGATCGTTCATTCTTGTCCGGTTAACTCCGCCCACAGTTTTCGAGATATCGACTTCGTTCAAAGTTTGTTTCGTAGAGCTTCCCTGTGGGATGCGGGCTTGTATACAGCTTTTGGAAAAGTTACATAGTTTTCACACAGGAAGCATTTGAAGTTTAATCTTTACTCCCATAGGAATGAATGGAAAAATGTCCATAAACTTTTGTCAAACTTTTAAACTGCTGTCACACGGTCAGTTTTCGAGCTAGAGACACCAGAACTCAAACGGGCAGACCCGAGGGTCCACGGTCCCAGCACGTGAAACTATGGGCCGATAGCCCACCCGCTTCATGACCTTTGACCCCGTTTTCCTTTCACGGCCTACAGAGCTCCATAGAGTCCAATGTAAACTGCTGTGGGAGAGTGCTCTCTTAACATCCCACTACCGACAGCTTAGCAGTAAACTCCTTCACCATAAGCGTCGCCTAGTGACCCACGCGGGTTTACCGTATCGAGGACCTCGCTTTAAGCGGGAAAGACGCGGATCGGGGAACGGGGGTTTAGGCGGCGCAACATCTCGTGTTACGTTTGCTGCCCTTCATTCTGAGGATCGTTCATTCTTGTCCAGTTAACTCCGCCCACAGTTTTCGAGATATCGACTCCGTTCAAAGTTTCATTCGTACAGCTTCCCTGTGGGATGCTGGCTTGTATACAGCTTTTGGAAAAGTTACATAGTTTTAGCACAGTAAGCATTTGAAGTTTCAACTTTTCTCCCATAGGAATGAATGGAAAAATGTCCATAAACTTTTGTCAAACTTTCAAACTGCTGTCACACGGTCAGTTTTCGAGCTAGAGACACCAGAACTCAATCGGGCAGACCCGAGGGTCCACGGTCCCACCACGTAAAATTATGGGCCGATAGCCCACCCGCTTCATGACCTTTGACCCCGTTTTCCATTCACGGCCTACAGAGCTCCATAGAGTCCAATGTAAACTGCTGTGGGACAGTGCTCTATTAACATCCCACTACCGACAGCTTAGCAGTAAACTCCTTCACCATAAGCGTCGCCTAGTGACCCACGCGGGTTTACCGTATCGAGGACCTCGCTTTAAGCGGAAAAGACGCGGATCGGGGGACGGGGGTTTAGGCGGCGCAACATCTCGCGTTTCCTCCTGGAAATGCAGACCTCTAGTTATGTTGCGCCTGCTGCTTTAAGCAGCGGCGCAATATATTGTTATCCGTAAGTCATATTATTATTATTATTATTATTCTTATTATTCCGCGTTTCCTTGTCCGCCTAACTAGTCCCGCAGCTTTCGAGCTATCGACTCCGTTCCACCTGGAAATCGTGCGTCCTTTAGCGACGATGTGGACTTGTATACAGCTTTCCGATACCCGCACTCGTTCGTCCGCTACACTCGTTTATCGCTCCGTTTTTCCCCAGTCATTTCTATGGAATTAATTTTCAAAGTGCTCTAACTCGGTCATTTTTCAAGCTACGGACACGGGATTTCAGACGGTCGGACCCGGGCGTACCGGCTCCCATCACTTCCGTTTTCGGAATTTTTGCACTCATCCTTCCCTTTCTATCACTCCTTCAAAATCCCTCCATTCATTTCAATGGGAGGCTCTTAGAGTGGGTGACATCATACACTGTAGATTCCTTCTCAGAAAACGGGTTTTTCACTTTTCAGCCGAACAAATTGCCATAACTTCCTCATACTTTCACCTAGCAACTTCATTTAAATTTTAAATGGTAGAGAAACTTGTCCTTTCTAAGACCTCTAAATTTGAACATTATTGAAAATACGGTTTTTGAGTTATGAATTTTTGTTCGGCACTAGGGAGGGTTTCGGCTCCCATAGGGTTCAATGTATTTTTGGAGCAGCTCAGAGTGCGGTTTCTAAAATTTTCTCCTGTTTTTAACTCGTCATAACATGCTCAATTCTCACTTAATCTGCAAATTTTTTATACCATATCGATCCCCAGACTCTCCTTGTCGCAACGGTATATACAGTTAAGTGATGTGGGGAAAACTTTCCGAGCTATAAGCATTTGTTCGGAGGGTGGGTACGCTCCCATAGGAACCCATTGAAATTATTTTTTTTCTTTTTCAATTTTCTGCCGAACATTTCACCATAACTTCCTTATACTTTCACCTACAGACTTCATTTAAACTTTAAATGGTAGAGAAATTTCCCCTTTCTCACACTTGTAAGTTTCAGACCGTTTGAGAATACCGTTCTTGAGTTATGAATTTTTGTTTGACACTTGGGAGGGTTTTCCTCCCATAGAGCTCAATGTATTTTAAGAGCGGCTCGGCACGCAGATTTTCAAAACTTTGCCTGTTTTTAACTCGTAATTACACCATCAAATCTCGCTCAAAGTGCAAAAATTTTTACACCATCTCGAGCACCAGACTCTCCTTGTCGCTACGGTATGCTTCGTTCATTTTTGGACCTGGAAAAGTTTTGGAGATATTTGAGGTTTTTTGGAAGGTGCGCAACCGGTCGAAATTCATTGAATCCTGAGTCTGTCAGTTGTATTCTGTGAGCGTGCGTGTGAGAGAGAGAGAGGGGGGAGGGGGAGGGGCAGAGGCAGAGACTGACGGGGAAGAGGTGTGAGGGCCACAGAAATACACAGGCAGTCTGTAACACTTTAAAGGTCATTTTTAAGGGGGACATCTTAATTATCCAGGGTTTCTTAAGGTGGAATTTTTTATGAATACCTCATTCACAATATACTGCCTGTCTTTTCGACATTTTAAGCTTTATTTAAAGTGGTCATTTTTAAAGGTGGACGTGTCAATACAACTGTGGGTTTCTTAAGGTGGAATTTTTATTAAAGTGGTATTTAAAATGTATTGGCCATCTTTTTTGCTTTTAAGATTCTTTTGGCCTGTGATGTGGACATTTCAATACAATTCTGGGTTTCTTAAGGTGGAATTGTTTTTAAAGGTGGAATTCAAAATGTATCGTTTTCTATTCACGCCCTACTGAGCTCCATAGAGTCCAATGTAAACTGCTGTGGGAGAGTGCTCTCTTAACATCCCACTACCAACAGCTTATCAGTAAACTCCTTCACCATAAGCGTCGCCTAGTGACCCACGCGGGTTTACCATATCGAGGACCTCGCTTTAAGCGGGAAAGACGCGGATCGGGGGACGGGGGTTTAGGCGGCGCAACATCTCGCGTTTCCTCCTGGTGTTACGTTTGCTGCCCTTAATTCTGAGGATCGTTCATTCTTGTCCGATTAACTCCGCCCACAGTTTTCGAGATATCGACTCCGTTCAAAGTTTCATTCGTAGAGCTTCCCTGTGGGATGCGGGCTTGTATACAGCTTTTGGAAAAGTTACATAGTTTTCGCACAGTAAGCATTTGAAGTTTCGTGTTTTCTCCCATAGGAATGAATGGAAAAATGTCCATAAATTTTTGTCAAACTTTCAAACTGATGTCACACGGTCAGTTTTCGAGCTAGAGACACCAGAATTCAAACGGGCAGACCCGAGAGTCCACGGTCCCACCACGTGAATTTATGGGCCAATAGCCCACCCGCTTCATGACCTTTGACCCCGTTTTCCTTTCACGGCCTACAGAGCTCCATAGAGTCCAATGTAAACTGCTGTGGGAGAGTGCTCTCTTAACATCCCACTACCGACAGCTTAGCAGTAAACTCCTTCACCATAAGCGTCGCCTAGTGACCCACGCGGGTTTACCGTATCGAGGGCCTCTCTTTAAGCGGGAAAGACGCGGATCGGGGGACGGGGGTTTAGGCGGCGCAACATCTCGCGTTTCCTCCTGGAAATGCAGACCTCTAGTGTTACGTTTGCTGCCCTTCATTCTGAGGATCGTTCGTTCTTGTCCGGTTAACTCCGCCCACAGTTTTCGAGATATCGACTCCGTTCAAAGTTTCATTCGTAGAGCTTCCCTGTGGGATGCGGGCTTATATACAGCTTTTGGAAAAGTTGCATAGTTTTAGCACAGTAAGCATTTGAAGTTTCATCTTTTGTCCCATAGGAATGAATGGAAATGTGTCCATAAACTTTTGTCAAACTTTCAAACTGCTGTCACACGCTCAGTTTTCGAGCTAGAGACACCAGCATTCAAACGGGCAGACCCGAGAGTCCAAGGTCCCACCACGTGAAATTATAGGCCGATACCCCGCCCGCTTCATGACCTTTGACCCCGTTTTCCATTCACGGCCTACAGAGCTCCATAGAGTCCAATGTAAACTGCTGTGGGAGAGTGCTCTCTTAACATCCCACTACCGACAGCTTAGCAGTAAACTCCTTCACCATAAGCGTCGCCTAGTGACCCACGCGGGTTTACCGTATCGAGGACCTCGCTTTAAGCGGGAAAGACGCGGATCGGGGGGCAGGGGTTTAGGCAGCGCAACATCTCGCGTTTCCTCCTGGAAATGCAGACCTCTAGTGTTACGTTTGCTGCCCTTCATTCTGAGGATCGTTCGTTCTTGTCCGGTTAACTCCGCCCACAGTTTTCGAGATATCGACTCCGTTCAAAGTTTGTCTCGTAGAGCTGCCCTATGGGATGCGGGCTTGTATACAGCTTTTGGAAAAGTTGCATAGTTTTCGCACAGGAAGCCTTTGAACTTTCATCTTTACTCCCATAGGAATGAATGGAAAAATGTCCATAAACTTTTGTCAAACTTTCAAACTGCTGTCACACGCTCAGTTTTCGAGCTAGAGACACCAGAATTCAAACGGGCAGACCCGAGAGTCCAAGGTCCCACCACGTGAAATTATAGGCCGATAGCCCACCCGCTTCATGACCTTTGACCCCGTTTTCCATTCACGGCCTACACAGCTCCATAGAGTCCAATGTAAACTGCTGTGGGAGAGTGCTCTCTTAACATCCCACTACCAACAGCTTAGCAGTAAACTCCTTCACCATAAGCGTCGCCTAGTGACCCATGCGGGTTTACCGTACCGACGGCCTCTCTTTAAGCGGGAAAGACGCGGATCGGGGGACGGGGGTTTAGGCGGCGCAACATCTCGCGTTTCCTCCTGGAAATGCAGACCTCTAGTGTTACGTTTGCTGCCCTTCATTCTGAGGATCGTTCATTCTTGTCCGGTTAACTCCGCCCACAGTTTTCGAGATATCGACTCTGTTCAAAGTTTGTTTCGTAGAGCTTCCCTGTGGGATGCGGGCTTGTATACAGCTTTTGGAAAAGTTACATAGTTTTAGCACAGTAAGCATTTGAAGTTTCAACTTTTCTCCCATAGGAATGAATGGAAAAATGTCCATAAACTTTTGTCAAACTTTCAAACTGCTGTCACACGGTCAGTTTTTGAGCTAGAGACACGAGAATTCAAACGGGCAGACCCGAGGGTCCACGGTCCCACCACGTGAAACTATAGGCCGATAGCCCACCCGCTTCATGACCTTTGACCCCGTTTTCCATTCACGGCCTACTGAGCTCCACAGAGTCCAATGTAAACTGCTGTGGGAGAGTGCTCTCTTAACATCCCACTACCGACAGCTTAGCAGTAAACTCCTTCACCATAAGCGTCGCCTAGTGACCCACGCGGGTTTACCGTATCGAGGACCTCGCTTTAAGCGGGAAAGACGCGGATCGGGGGACGGGGGTTTAGGCGGCGCAACATCTCGCGTTTCCTCCTGGAAATGCAGACCTCTAGTGTTACGTTTGCTGCCCTTCATTCTGAGGATCGTTCATTCTTTTCCGGTTAACTCCGCCCACAGTTTTCGAGATATCGACTCCGTTCAAAGTTTGTTTCGTAGAGCTTCCCTGTGGGATGCGGGCTTGTATACAGCTTTTGGAAAAGTTGCATAGTTTTCGCACAGTAAGCATTTGAAGTTTCGTGTTTTCTCCCTTAGGA
This sequence comes from Hoplias malabaricus, assembly GCF_029633855.1. Lineage (NCBI taxonomy): Eukaryota > Metazoa > Chordata > Actinopteri > Characiformes > Erythrinidae > Hoplias > Hoplias malabaricus. The sequence continues at coordinate 30,188,381 of NC_089806.1, read as the reverse complement.
ATGAATGGAAAAATGTCCATAAACTTTTGTCAAACTTTCAAACTGCTGTCACACGGTCAGTTTTCCAGCTACAGACACCAGAACTCAAACGGGCAGACCCGAAAGTCCACGGTCCCACCACGTGAAATTATAGGCCAATAGCCCACCCGCTTCATGACCTTTGACCCCGTTTTCCTTTCACGGCCTACAGAGCTCCTTAGAGTCCAATGTAAACTGCTGTGGGAGAGAGCTCTCTTAACATCCCACTACCGACAGCTTAGCAGTAAACTCCTTCACCATAAGCGTCGCCTAGTGACCCACGTGGGTTTACCGTACCGAGGACCTCGCTTTAAGCGGGAAAGACGCGGATCGGGGGACGGGGGTTTAGGCGGCGCAACATCTCGCGTTTCCTCCTGGAAATGCAGACCTCTAGTGTTACGTTTGCTGCCCTTCATTCTGAGGATCGTTCATTCTTGTCCGGTTAACTCCGCCCACAGTTTTTGAGATATCGACTCCGTTCAAAGTTTGTTTCGTACAGCTTCCCTGTGGGATGCGGGCTTGTATACAGCTTTTGGAAAAGTTGCATAGTTTTTGGACAGGAAGCCTTTGAACTTTCATCTTTACTCCCATAGGAATGAATGGAAAAATGTCCATAAACTTTTGTCAAACTTTCAAACTGCTGTCACACGCTCAGTTTTCGAGCTAGAGACACCAGATCTCAAACGGGCAGACCCGAGGGTCCAAGGTCCCACCACGTAAAATTATAGGCCGATAGCCCACCCGCTTCATGACCTTTGACCCCGTTTTCCATTCACGGCCTACACAGCTCCATAGAGTCCAATGTAAACTGCTGTGGGACAGTGCTCTCTTAACATCCCACTACCGACAGCTTAGCAGTAAACTCCTTCACCATAAGCGTCGCCTAGTGACCCACGCGGGTTTACCGTATCGAGGACCTCGCTTTAAGCGGTAAAGACGCGGATCGGGGGGCGGGGGTTTAGGCGGCGCAACATCTCGCGTTTCCTCCTGGAAATGCAGACCTCTAGTGTTACGTTTGCTGCCCTTCATTCTGAGGATCGTTCATTCTTTTCCGGTTAACTCCGCCCACAGTTTTCGAGATATCGACTCCGTTCAAAGTTTGTTTCGTAGAGCTTCCCTGTGGGATGCGGGCTTGTATACAGCTTTTGGAAAAGTTGCATAGTTTTCGCACAGTAAGCATTTGAAGTTTCGTGTTTTCTCCCTTAGGAATGAATGGAAAAATGTCCATAAACTTTTGTCAAACTTTCAAACTGCTGTCACACGGTCAGTTTTCCAGCTACAGACACCAGAACTCAAACGGGCAGACCCGAAAGTCCACGGTCCCACCACGTGAAATTATAGGCCAATAGCCCACCCGCTTCATGACCTTTGACCCCGTTTTCCTTTCACGGCCTACAGAGCTCCTTAGAGTCCAATGTAAACTGCTGTGGGAGAGAGCTCTCTTAACATCCCACTACCGACAGCTTAGCAGTAAACTCCTTCACCATAAGCGTCGCCTAGTGACCCACGTGGGTTTACCGTACCGAGGACCTCGCTTTAAGCGGGAAAGACGCGGATCGGGGGACGGGGGTTTAGGCGGCGCAACATCTCGCGTTTCCTCCTGGAAATGCAGACCTCTAGTTATGTTGCGCCTGCTGCTTTAAGCAGCGGCGCAATATATTGTTATCCGTAAGTCATATTATTATTATTTTTATTATTATTTTTATTATTCCGCGTTTCCTTGTCCGCTTAACTAGTCCCGCAGCTTTCGAGCTATCGACTCCGTTCCACCTGGAAATCGTGCGTCCTATAGCGACGATGTGGGCTTGTATACAGCTTTCCGATACCCGCATTCGTTCGTCCGCTACACTCGTTTATCGCTCCGTTTTTCCCCAGTCATTTCTATGGAATTAATTTTCAAAGTGCTCTAACTCGGTCATTTTTCAAGCTACGGACACGGGATTTCAGACGGTCGGACCCGGGCGTACCGGCTCCCATCACTTCCGTTTTCGGAATTTTTGCACTCATCCTTCCCTTTCTTTTCCTCCTTCAAAATCCCTCCATTCATTTCAATGGGAGGCTCTTAGAGTGGGGGTGATGTCATCCACTGTAGTTTCAGTGGCCAAAAGCCGTTTTTTCACTTTTCAGCCGAACAAATCGCCATAACTTCCTTATAGTTTCACCTAGAAACTTCATTTAAATTTTAAATGGTAGAGAAACTTGTCCTTTCTAAGACCTCTAAATTTGAACATTATTGAAAATACGGTTTTTGAGTTATGAATTTTTGTTCGGCACTAGGGAGGGTTTCGGCTCCCATAGGGTTCAATGTATTTTTGGAGCAGCTCAGAGTGCGGTTTCTAAAATTTTCTCCCGTTTTTAACTCGTCATAACATGCTCAATTCTCACTTAATCTGCAAATTTTTTATACCATATCGATCCCCAGACTCTCCTTGTCGCAACGGTATATACGGTTAAGTGATGTGAGGAAAACTTTCCGAGCTATAAGCATTTGTTCGGAGGGTGGGTACGCTCCCATAGGAACCCATTGAAATTATTTTTTTTCTTTTTCAATTTTCTGCCGAACATTTCACCATAACTTCCTTATACTTTCACCTACAGACTTCATTTAAACTTTAAATGGTAGAGAAATTTCCCCTTTCTCACACTTGTAAGTTTCAGACCGTTTGAGAATACCGTTCTTGAGTTATGAATTTTTGTTTGACACTTGGGAGGGTTTTCCTCCCATAGAGCTCAATGTATTTTAAGAGCGGGTCGGCACGCAGATTTTCAAAACTTTGCCTGTTTTTAACTCGTAATTACACCATCAAATCTCGCTCAAAGTGCAAAAATTTTTACACCATCTCGAGCACCAGACTCTCCTTGTCGCTACGGTATGCTTCGTTCATTTTTGGACCTGGAAAAGTTTTTGAGATATTTGAGGTTTTTTGGAAGGTGCGCCACCGGTCGAAATTCATTGAATCATGAGTCTGTCAGTTGTATTCTGTGAGCGTGCGTGTGAGAGAGACAGAGGGGGGAGGGGGAGGGGCAGAGGCAGAGACTGAGGGGAAGAGCTGTGAGGGCCACAGAAATACACAGGCAGTCTGTAACACTTTAAAGGTCATTTTTAAGGGGGACGTCTTAATTATCCAGGGTTTCTTAAGGTGGAATTTTTAAAGAATACCTCATTCACAATATACTGGCTGTCTTTTCGACATTTTAAGCTTTATTTAAAGTGGTCATTTTTAAAGGTGGACGTGTCAATACAACTGTGGGTTTCTTAAGGTGGAATTTTTATTAAGGTGGTATTTAAAATGTATTGGCCATCTTTTTTTGCTTTTAAGACTCTTTTGGCCTGTGATGTGGACATTTCAATACAATTCTGGGTTTCTTAAGGTGGAATTGTTTTTAAAGGTGGAATTCAAAATGTATCGTTTTCCATTCACGGCCTACAGAGCTCCATAGAGTCCAATGTAAACTGCTGTGGGAGAGTGCTCTCTTAACATCCCACTACCGACAGCTTAGCAGTAAACTCCTTCACCATAAGCGTCGCCTAGTGACCCACGCGGGTTTACCGTGTCGAGGACCTCGCTTTAAGCGGGAAAGACGCGGATCGGGGGACGGGGGTTTAGGCGGCGCAACATCTCGCGTTTCCTCCTGGAAATGCAGACCTCTAGTGTTACGTTTGCTGCCCTTCATTTTGAGGATCTTCATTCCTTGTCCGGTTAACTCCGCCCACAGTTTTCGAGATTTCGACTCCGTTCAAAGTTTCATTCGTAGAGCTTCCCTGTGGGATGTGGGCTTGTATACAGCTTTTGGAAAAGTTACATAGTTTTCGCACAGTAAGCATTTGAAGTTTTGTGTTTTCTCCCATAGGAATGAATGGAAAAGTGTCCATAAACTTTTGCCAAACATTCAAACTGCTGTCACACGGTCAGTTTTCGAGCTAGAGACACCAGAACTCAAACGGGCAGACCGGAGGGTCCACGGTCCCACCACGTGAAATTATGGGCCGATAACCCACCCGCTTCATGACCTTTGACCCCGTTTTCCATTCACGGCCTACAGAGCTCCATAGAGTCCAATGTAAACTGCTGTGGGAGAGAGCTCTCTTAACATCCCACTACCGACAGCTTAGCAATAAACTCCTTCACCATAAGCGTCGCCTAGTGACCCACGCGGGTTTACCGTATCGAGGACCTCGCTTTAAGCGGAAAAGACGCGGATCGGGGGACGGGGGTTTCGGCGGCGCAACATCTCGCGTTTCCTCCTGGAAATGCAGACCTCTAGTGTTACGTTTGCTGCCCTTCATTCTGAGGATCGTTCATTCTTGTCCGGTTAACTCCGCCCACAGTTTTTGAGATATCGACTCCGTTCAAAGTTTGTTTCGTACAGCTTCCCTGTGGGATGCGGGCTTGTATACAGCTTTTGGAAAAGTTGCATAGTTTTTGGACAGGAAGCCTTTGAACTTTCATCTTTACTCCCATAGGAATGAATGGAAAAATGTCCATAAACTTTTGTCAAACTTTCAAACTGCTGTCACACGGTCAGTTTTCGAGCTAGAGACACCAGAACTCAAACGGGCAGACCCGAGGGTCCACGGTCCCACCACGTAAAATTATGGGCCGATAACCCACCCGCTTCATGACCTTTGACCCCGTTTTCCTTTCACGGCCTACAGAGCTCCATAGAGTCCAATGTAAACTGCTGTGGGAGAGTGCTCCCTTAACATCCCACTACCGACAGCTTAGCAGTAAACTCCTTCACCATAAGCGTCGCCTAGTGACCCACGCGGGTTTACCGTATCGAGGACCTCGCCTTAAGCGGGAAAGACGCGGATCAGGGGGCGGGGGTTTAGGCGGCGCAACATCTCGCGTTTCCTCCTGGAAATGCAGACCTCTAGTGTTACGTTTGCTGCCCTTCATTCTGAGGATCGTTCATTCTTGTCCGGTTAACTCCGCCCACAGTTTTCGAGATATCGACTTCGTTCAAAGTTTGTTTCGTAGAGCTTCCCTGTGGGATGCGGGCTTGTATACAGCTTTTGGAAAAGTTACATAGTTTTCGCACAGGAAGCATTTGAAGTTTCATCTTTACTCCCATAGGAATGAATGGAAAAATGTCCATAAACTTTTGTCAAACTTTAAAACTGCTGTCACACGGTCAGTTTTCGAGCTAGAGACACCAGAACTCAAACGGGCAGACCCGAGGGTCCACGGTCCCAGCACGTGAAACTATGGGCCGATAGCCCACCCGCTTCATGACCTTTGACCCCGTTTTCCTTTCACGGCCTACAGAGCTCCATAGAGTCCAATGTAAACTGCTGTGGGAGAGTGCTCTCTTAACATCCCACTACCGACAGCTTAGCAGTAAACTCCTTCACCATAAGCGTCGCCTAGTGACCCACGCGGGTTTACCGTATCGAGGACCTCGCTTTAAGCGGGAAAGACGCGGATCGGGGGACGGGGGTTTAGGCGGTGCAACATCTCGTGTTACGTTTGCTGCCCTTCATTCTGAGGATCGTTCATTCTTGTCCGGTTAACTCCGCCCACAGTTTTCGAGATATCGACTCCGTTCAAAGTTTCATTCGTACAGCTTCCCTGTGGGATGCTGGCTTGTATACAGCTTTTGGAAAAGTTACATAGTTTTAGCACAGTAAGCATTTGAAGTTTCAACTTTTCTCCCATAGGAATGAATGGAAAAATGTCCATAAACTTTTGTCAAACTTTCAAACTGCTGTCACACGGTCAGTTTTCGAGCTAGAGACACCAGAACTCAATCGGGCAGACCCGAGGGTCCACGGTCCCACCACGTAAAATTATGGGCCGATAGCCCACCCGCTTCATGACCTTTGACCCCGTTTTCCATTCACGGCCTACAGAGCTCCATAGAGTCCAATGTAAACTGCTGTGGGACAGTGCTCTATTAACATCCCACTACCGACAGCTTAGCAGTAAACTCCTTCACCATAAGCGTCGCCTAGTGACCCACGCGGGTTTACCGTATCGAGGACCTCGCTTTAAGCGGGAAAGACGCGGATCGGGGGACGGGGGTTTAGGCGGCGCAACATCTCGCGTTTCCTCCTGGAAATGCAGACCTCTAGTGTTACGTTTGCTGCCCTTCATTCTGAGGATCGTTCATTCTTGTCCGGTTAACTCCGCCCACAGTTTTCGAGATATCGACTCCGTTCAAAGTTTGTTTCGTAGAGCTTCCCTGTGGGATGCGGGCTTGTATACAGCTTTTGGAAAAGTTGCATAGTTTTCGCACAGTAACCATTTGAAGTTTCATCTTTACTCCCATAGGAATGAATGGAAAAATGTCTATAAACTTTTGTCAAACTTTCAAACTGCTGTCACACGCTCAGTTTTCGAGCTAGAGACACCAGAATTCAAACGGGCAGACCCGAGAGTCCAAGGTCCCACCACGTGAAATTATAGGCCGATAGCCCACCCGCTTCATGACCTTTGACCCCGTTTTCCATTCACGGCCTACACAGCTCCATAGAGTCCAATGTAAACTGCTGTGGGAGAGTGCTCTCTTAACATCCCACTACCAACAGCTTAGCAGTAAACTCCTTCACCATAAGCGTCGCCTAGTGACCCATGCGGGTTTACCGTACCGACGGCCTCTCTTTAAGCGGGAAAGACGCGGATCGGGGGACGGGGGTTTAGGCGGCGCAACATCTCGCGTTTCCTCCTGGAAATGCAGACCTCTAGTGTTACGTTTGCTGCCCTTCATTCTGAGGATCGTTCATTCTTGTCCGGTTAACTCCGCCCACAGTTTTCGAGATATCGACTCTGTTCAAAGTTTGTTTCGTAGAGCTTCCCTGTGGGATGCGGGCTTGTATACAGCTTTTGGAAAAGTTACATAGTTTTAGCACAGTAAGCATTTGAAGTTTCAACTTTTCTCCCATAGGAATGAATGGAAAAATGTCCATAAACTTTTGTCAAACTTTCAAACTGCTGTCACACGGTCAGTTTTTGAGCTAGAGACACGAGAATTCAAACGGGCAGACCCGAGGGTCCACGGTCCCACCACGTGAAACTATAGGCCGATAGCCCACCCGCTTCATGACCTTTGACCCCGTTTTCCATTCACGGCCTACTGAGCTCCACAGAGTCCAATGTAAACTGCTGTGGGAGAGTGCTCTCTTAACATCCCACTACCGACAGCTTAGCAGTAAACTCCTTCACCATAAGCGTCGCCTAGTGACCCACGCGGGTTTACCGTATCGAGGACCTCGCTTTAAGCGGGAAAGACGCGGATCGGGGGACGGGGGTTTAGGCGGCGCAACATCTCGCGTTTCCTCCTGGAAATGCAGACCTCTAGTTATGTTGCGCCTGCTGCTGTAAGCAGCGGCGCGATATATTGTTATCCGTAAGTCATATTATTATTATTTTTATTATTATTTTTATTATTCCGCGTTTCCTTGTCCGCTTAACTAGTCCCGCAGCTTTTGAGCTATCGACTCCGTTCCACCTGGAAATCGTGCGTCCTATAGCGACGATGTGGGCTTGTATACAGCTTTCCGATACCCGCACTCGTTCGTCCGCTACACTCGTTTTTCGCTCTGTTTTTCCCCAGTCATTTCTATGGAATTAATTTTCAAAGTGCTCTAACTCGGTCATTTTTCAAGCTACGGACACGGGATTTCAGACGGTCGGACCCGGGCGTACCGGCTCCCATCACTTCCGTTTTCGGAATTTTTGCACTCATCCTTCCCTTTCTTTTCCTCCTTCAAAATCCCTCCATTCATTTCAATGGGAGGCTCTTAGAGTGGGGGTGATGTCATCCACTGTAGTTTCAGTGGCAAAAAGCCGTTTTTTCACTTTTCAGCCGAACAAATCGCCATAACTTCCTTATAGTTTCACCTAGAAACTTCATTTAAATTTTAAATTGTAGAGAAACTTGTCCTTTCTAACACCTCTAAATTTGAACATTATTGAAAATACGGTTTTTGAGTTATGAATTTTTGTTCGGCACTAGGGACGGTTTCGGCTCCCATAGGGTTCAATGTATTTTTGGAGCAGCTCAGAGTGCGGTTTCTAAAATTTTCTCCTGTTTTTAACTCGTCATAACATGCTCAATTCTTACTTAATCTGCAAATTTTTTATACCATATCGATCCCCAGACTCTCCTTGTCGCAACGGTATATACGGTTAAGTGATGTGGGGAAAACTTTCCGAGCTATAAGCATTTGTTCGGAGGGTGGGTACGCTCCCATAGGAACCCATTGAAATTATTTTTTTTCTTTTTCAATTTTCTGCCGAACATTTCACCATAACTTCCTTATACTTTCACCTACAGACTTCATTTAAATTTTAAATGGTAGAGAAGTGTCCCCTTTCTCAAACTTGTAAGTTTCAGACCGTTTGATAATACCGTTCTTGAGTTATGAATTTTTGTTTGACACTTGGGAGGGTTTTCCTCCCATAGAGCTCAATGTATTTTAAGAGCGGCTCGGCACGCAGATTTTCAAAACTTTGCCTGTTTTTAACTCGTAATTACACCATCAAATCTCGCTCAAAGTGCAAAAATTTTTACACCATCTCGAGCACCAGACTCTCCTTGTCGCTACGGTATGCTTCGTTCATTTTTGGACCTGGAAAAGTTTTGGAGATATTTGAGGTTTTTTGGAGGGTGCCCCACCGGTCGAAATTCATTGAATCATGAGTCTGTCAGTTGTATTCTGTGAGCGTGCGTGTGAGAGAGAGAGAGGGGGGAGGGGGAGGGGCAGAGGCAGAGACTGACGGGGAAGAGGTGTGAGGGCCACAGAAATACACAGGCAGCCTGTAACACTTTAAAGGTCATTTTTAAGGGGGACGTCTTAATTATCCAGGGTTTCTTAAGGTGGAATTTTTAAAAAAGACCTCATTCACAATATACTGCCTGTCTTTTCAACATTTTAAGACGCGGATCGGGGGACGGGGGTTTCGGCGGCGCAACATCTCGCGTTTCCTCCTGGAAATGCAGACCTCTAGTGTTACGTTTGCTGCCCTTCATTCTGAGGATCGTTCATTCTTGTCCGGTTAACTCCGCCCACAGTTTTCGAGATATCGACTCCGTTCAAAGTTTGTTTCGTAGAGCTTCCCTGTGGGATGCGGGCTTGTATACAGCTTTTAGAAAAGTTACATAGTTTTCGCACAGGAAGCATTTGAAGTTTCATCTTTTCTCACATAAGAATGAATGGAAAAATGTCCATAAACTTTTGTCAAACATTCAAACTGCTGTCACACGGTCAGTTTTCGAGCTAGAGACACCAGAACTCAAACGGGCAGACCCGAGGGTCCACGGTCCCACCACGTAAAATTATGGGCCGATAACCCACCCGCTTCATGACCTTTGACCCCGTTTTCCATTCACGGCCTACAGAGCTCCATAGAGTCCAATGTAAACTGCTGTGGGAGAGTGCTCTCTTAACTTCCCACTACCGACAGCTTAGCAGTGAACTCCTTCACCATAAGCGTCGCCTAGTGACCCACGCGGGTTTACCGTATCGAGGACCTCGCTTTAAGCGGGAAAGACGCGGATCGGGGGGCAGGGATTTAGGCGGCGCAACATCTCGCGTTTCCTCCTGGAAATGCAGACCTCTAGTTATGTTGCGCCTGCTGCTTTAAGCAGCGGCGCAATATATTGTTATCCGTAAGTCATATTATTATTATTTTTATTATTATTTTTATTATTCCGCCTTTCCTTGTCCGCTTAACTAGTCCCGCAGCTTTCGAGCTATCGACTCCGTTCCACCTGGAAATCGTGCGTCCTATAGCGACGATGTGGGCTTGTATACAGCTTTCCGATACCCGCACTCGTTCGTCCGCTACACTCGTTTTTCGCTCTGTTTTTCCCCAGTCATTTCTATGGAATTAATTTTCAAAGTGCTCTAACTCGGTCATTTTTCAAGCTACGGACACGGGATTTCAGACGGTCGGACCCGGGCGTACCGGCTCCCATCACTTCCGTTTTCGGAATTTTTGCACTCATCCTTCCCTTTCTTTTCCTCCTTCAAAATCCCTCCATTCATTTCAATGGGAGGCTCTTAGAGTGGGGGTGATGTCATCCACTGTAGTTTCAGTGGCAAAAAGCCGTTTTTTCACTTTTCAGCCGAACAAATCGCCATAACTTCCTCATAGTTTCACCTAGAAACTTCATTTAAATTTTAAATGGTAGAGAAACTTGTCCTTTCTGAGACCTCTAAATTTGAACATTATTGAAAATACGGTTTTTGAGTTATGAATTTTTGTTCGGCACTAGGGACGGTTTCGGCTCCCATAGGGTTCAATGTATTTTTGGAGCAGCTCAGAGTGCGGTTTCTAAAATTTTCTCCTGTATTTAACTCGTCATAACATGCTCAATTCTCACTTAATCTGCAAATTTTTTATACCATATCGATCCCCAGACTCTCCTTGTCGCAACGGTATATACGGTTAAGTGATGTGAGGAAAACTTTCCGAGCTATAAGCATTTGTTCGGAGGGTGGGTACGCTCCCATAGGAACCCATTGAAATTATTTTTTTTCTTTTTCAATTTTCTGCCGAACATTTCACCATAACTTCCTTATACTTTCACCTACAGACTTCATTTAAATTTTAAATGGTAGAGAAATTTCCCCTTTCTCAAACTTGTAAGTTTCAGACCGTTTGAGAATACCGTTCTTGAGTTATGAATTTTTGTTTGACACTTGGGAGGGTTTTCCTCCCATAGAGCTCAATGTATTTTAAGAGCGGGTCGGCACGCAGATTTTCAAAACTTTGCCTGTTTTTAACTCGTAATTACACCATCAAATCTCGCTCAAAGTGCAAAAATTTTTACACCATCTCGAGCACAAGACTCTCCTTGTCGCTACGGTATGCTTCGTTCAATTTTGGTTGGGAAAAGTTTTCGAGCTACGGGTGATTTTTTGGAGGGTGCTCCCCGGTCGAAATTCATTGAATCATGAGTCTGTCAGTTGTATTCTGTGAGCATGCGTGTGAGAGAGACAGAGGGGGGAGGGGGAGGGGCAGAGGCAGAGACTGAGGGGAAGAGCTGTGAGGGCCACAGAAATACACAGGCAGTCTGTAACACTTTAAAGGTCATTTTTAAGGGGGACGTCTTAATTATCCAGGGTTTCTTAAGGTGGAATTTTTAAAGAATACCTCATTCACAATATACTGGCTGTCTTTTCGACATTTTAAGCTTTATTTAAAGTGGTCATTTTTAAAGGTGGACGTGTCAATACAACTGTGGGTTTCTTAAGGTGGAATTTTTATTAAGGTGGTATTTAAAATGTATTGGCCATCTTTTTTTGCTTTTGGCCTGTGATGTGGACATTTCAATACAATTCTGGGTTTCTTAAGGTGGAATTGTTTTTAAAGGTGGAATTCAAAATTTATCGTTTTCTATTCACGCCCTACTGAGCTCCATAGAGTCCAATGTAAACTGCTGTGGGAGAGTGCTCTCTTAACATCCCACTACCAACAGCTTAGCAGTAAACTCCTTCACCATAAGCGTCGCCTAGTGACCCACGCGGGTTTACCGTATCGAGGACCTCGCTTTAAGCGGGAAAGACGCGGATCGGGGGACGGGGGTTTAGGCGGCGCAACATCTCGCGTTTCCTCCTGGAAATGCAGACCTCTAGTTATGTTGCGCCTGCTGCTTTAAGCAGCGGCGCAATATATTGTTATCCGTAAGTCATATTATTATTATTTTTATTATTATTTTTATTATTCCGCGTTTCCTTGTCCGCTTAACTAGTCCCGCAGCTTTTGAGCTATCGACTCCGTTCCACCTGGAAATCGTGCGTCCTATAGCGACGATGTGGGCTTGTATACAGCTTTCCGATACCCGCACTCGTTCGTCCGCTACACTCGTTTTTCGCTCTGTTTTTCCCCAGTCATTTCTATGGAATTAATTTTCAAAGTGCTCTAACTCGGTCATTTTTCAAGCTACGGACACGGGATTTCAGACGGTCGGACCCGGGCGTACCGGCTCCCATCACTTCCGTTTTCGGAATTTTTGCACTCATCCTTCCCTTTCTTTTCCTCCTTCAAAATCCCTCCATTCATTTCAATGGGAGGCTCTTAGAGTGGGGGTGATGTCATCCACTGTAGTTTCAGTGGCAAAAAGCCGTTTTTTCACTTTTCAGCCGAACAAATCGCCATAACTTCCTTATAGTTTCACCTAGAAACTTCATTTAAATTTTAAATTGTAGAGAAACTTGTCCTTTCTAACACCTCTAAATTTGAACATTATTGAAAATACGGTTTTTGAGTTATGAATTTTTGTTCGGCACTAGGGACGGTTTCGGCTCCCATAGGGTTCAATGTATTTTTGGAGCAGCTCAGAGTGCGGTTTCTAAAATTTTCTCCTGTTTTTAACTCGTCATAACATGCTCAATTCTTACTTAATCTGCAAATTTTTTATACCATATCGATCCCCAGACTCTCCTTGTCGCAACGATATATACGGTTAAGTGATGTGGGGAAAACTTTCCGAGCTATAAGCATTTGTTCGGAGGGTGGGTACGCTCCCATAGGAACCCATTGAAATTATTTTTTTTCTTTTTCAATTTTCTGCCGAACATTTCACCATAACTTCCTTATACTTTCACCTACAGACTTCATTTAAATTTTAAATGGTAGAGAAGTGTCCCCTTTCTCAAACTTGTAAGTTTCAGACCGTTTGATAATACCGTTCTTGAGTTATGAATTTTTGTTTGACACTTGGGAGGGTTTTCCTCCCATAGAGCTCAATGTATTTTAAGAGCGGCTCGGCACGCAGATTTTCAAAACTTTGCCTGTTTTTAACTCGTAATTACACCATCAAATCTCGCTCAAAGTGCAAAAATTTTTACACCATCTCGAGCACCAGACTCTCCTTGTCGCTACGGTATGCTTCGTTCATTTTTGGACCTGGAAAAGTTTTGGAGATATTTGAGGTTTTTTGGAGGGTGCCCCACCGGTCGAAATTCATTGAATCATGAGTCTGTCAGTTGTGTTCTGTGAGCGTGCGTGTGAGAGAGAGAGAGGGGGGAGGGGGAGGGGCAGAGGCAGAGACTGACGGGGAAGAGGTGTGAGGGCCACAGAAATACACAGGCAGCCTGTAACACTTTAAAGGTCATTTTTAAGGGGGACGTCTTAATTATCCAGGGTTTCTTAAGGTGGAATTTTTAAAAAAGACCTCATTCACAATATACTGCCTGTCTTTTCAACATTTTAAGACGCGGATCGGGGGACGGGGGTTTCGGCGGCGCAACATCTCGCGTTTCCTCCTGGAAATGCAGACCTCTAGTGTTACGTTTGCTGCCCTTCATTCTGAGGATCGTTCATTCTTGTCCGGTTAACTCCGCCCACAGTTTTCGAGATATCGACTCCGTTCAAAGTTTGTTTCGTAGAGCTTCCCTGTGGGATGCGGGCTTGTATACAGCTTTTAGAAAAGTTACATAGTTTTCGCACAGGAAGCATTTGAAGTTTCATCTTTTCTCACATAAGAATGAATGGAAAAATGTCCATAAACTTTTGTCAAACATTCAAACTGCTGTCACACGGTCAGTTTTCGAGCTAGAGACACCAGAACTCAAACGGGCAGACCCGAGGGTCCACGGTCCCACCACGTAAAATTATGGGCCGATAACCCACCCGCTTCATGACCTTTGACCCCGTTTTCCTTTCACGGCCTACAGAGCTCCATAGAGTCCAATGTAAACTGCTGTGGGAGAGTGCTCTCTTAACTTCCCACTACCGACAGCTTAGCAGTGAACTCCTTCACCATAAGCGTCGCCTAGTGACCCACGCGGGTTTACCGTATCGAGGACCTCGCTTTAAGCGGGAAAGACGCGGATCGGGGGGCAGGGATTTAGGCGGCGCAACATCTCGCGTTTCCTCCTGGAAATGCAGACCTCTAGTGTTACGTTTGCTGCCCTTCATTCTGAGGATCGTTCGTTCTTGTCCGGTTAACTCCGCCCACAGTTTTCGAGATATCGACTCCGTTCAAAGTTTCATTCGTAGAGCTTCCCTGTGGGATGCGGGCTTGTATACAGCTTTTGGAAAAGTTGCATAGTTTTAGCACAGTAAGCATTTGAAGTTTCATCTTTTGTCCCATAGGAATGAATGGAAATATGTCCATAAACTTTTGTCAAACATTCAAACTGCTGTCACACGCTCAGTTTTCGAGCTAGAGACACCTGCATTCAAACGGGCAGACCCGAGAGTCCAAGGTCCCACCACGTGAAATTATAGGCCGATACCCCGCCCGCTTCATGACCTTTGACCCCGTTTTCCATTCACGGCCTACAGAGCTCCATAGAGTCCAATGTAAACTGCTGTGGGAGAGTGCTCTCTTAACATCCCACTACCGACAGCTTAGCAGTAAACTCCTTCACCATAAGCGTCGCCTAGTGACCCACGCGGGTTTACCGTATCGAGGACCTCGCTTTAAGCGGGAAAGACGCGGATCGGGGGGCAGGGGTTTAGGCAGCGCAACATCTCGCGTTTCCTCCTGGAAATGCAGACCTCTAGTGTTACGTTTGCTGCCCTTCATTCTGAGGATCGTTCATTCTTGTCCGGTTAACTCCGCCCACAGTTTTCGAGATATCGACTCCGTTCAAAGTTTGTTTCGTAGAGCTTCCCTGTGGGATGCGGGCTTGTATACAGCTTTTGGAAAAGTTGCATAGTTTTCGCACAGTAACCATTTGAAGTTTCATCTTTACTCCCATAGGAATGAATGGAAAAATGTCCATAAACTTTTGTCAAACTTTCAAACTGCTGTCACACGCTCAGTTTTCGAGCTAGAGACACCAGAATTCAAACGGGCAGACCCGAGAGTCCAAGGTCCCACCACGTGAAATTATAGGCCGATAGCCCACCCGCTTCATGACCTTTGACCCCGTTTTCCATTCACGGCCTACACAGCTCCATAGAGTCCAATGTAAACTGCTGTGGGAGAGTGCTCTCTTAACATCCCACTACCAACAGCTTAGCAGTAAACTCCTTCACCATAAGCGTCGCCTAGTGACCCATGCGGGTTTACCGTACCGACGGCCTCTCTTTAAGCGGGAAAGACGCGGATCGGGGGACGGGGGTTTAGGCGGCGCAACATCTCGCGTTTCCTCCTGGAAATGCAGACCTCTAGTGTTACGTTTGCTGCCCTTCATTCTGAGGATCGTTCATTCTTGTCCGGTTAACTCCGCCCACAGTTTTCGAGATATCGACTCTGTTCAAAGTTTGTTTCGTAGAGCTTCCCTGTGGGATGCGGGCTTGTATACAGCTTTTGGAAAAGTTACATAGTTTTAGCACAGTAAGCATTTGAAGTTTCAACTTTTCTCCCATAGGAATGAATGGAAAAATGTCCATAAACTTTTGTCAAACTTTCAAACTGCTGTCACACGGTCAGTTTTTGAGCTAGAGACACGAGAATTCAAACGGGCAGACCCGAGGGTCCACGGTCCCACCACGTGAAACTATAGGCCGATAGCCCACCCGCTTCATGACCTTTGACCCCGTTTTCCATTCACGGCCTACTGAGCTCCACAGAGTCCAATGTAAACTGCTGTGGGAGAGTGCTCTCTTAACATCCCACTACCGACAGCTTAGCAGTAAACTCCTTCACCATAAGCGTCGCCTAGTGACCCACGCGGGTTTACCGTATCGAGGACCTCGCTTTAAGCGGGAAAGACGCGGATCGGGGGACGGGGGTTTAGGCGGCGCAACATCTCGCGTTTCCTCCTGGAAATGCAGACCTCTAGTGTTACGTTTGCTGCCCTTCATTCTGAGGATCGTTCATTCTTTTCCGGTTAACTCCGCCCACAGTTTTCGAGATATCGACTCCGTTCAAAGTTTGTTTCGTAGAGCTTCCCTGTGGGATGCGGGCTTGTATACAGCTTTTGGAAAAGTTGCATAGTTTTCGCACAGTAAGCATTTGAAGTTTCGTGTTTTCTCCCTTAGGAATGAATGGAAAAATGTCCATAAACTTTTGTCAAACTTTCAAACTGCTGTCACACGGTCAGTTTTCCAGCTACAGACACCAGAACTCAAACGGGCAGACCCGAAAGTCCACGGTCCCACCACGTGAAATTATAGGCCAATAGCCCACCCGCTTCATGACCTTTGACCCCGTTTTCCTTTCACGGCCTACAGAGCTCCTTAGAGTCCAATGTAAACTGCTGTGGGAGAGAGCTCTCTTAACATCCCACTACCGACAGCTTAGCAGTAAACTCCTTCACCATAAGCGTCGCCTAGTGACCCACGTGGGTTTACCGTACCGAGGACCTCGCTTTAAGCGGGAAAGACGCGGATCGGGGGACGGGGGTTTAGGCGGCGCAACATCTCGCGTTTCCTCCTGGAAATGCAGACCTCTAGTGTTACGTTTGCTGCCCTTCATTCTGAGGATCGTTCATTCTTGTCCGGTTAACTCCGCCCACAGTTTTTGAGATATCGACTCCGTTCAAAGTTTGTTTCGTACAGCTTCCCTGTGGGATGCGGGATTGTATACAGCTTTTGGAAAAGTTGCATAGTTTTTGGACAGGAAGCCTTTGAACTTTCATCTTTACTCCCATAGGAATGAATGGAAAAATGTCCATAAACTTTTGTCAAACTTTCAAACTGCTGTCACACGCTCAGTTTTCGAGCTAGAGACACCAGAACTCAAACGGGCAGACCCGAGGGTCCAAGGTCCCACCACGTAAAATTATAGGCCGATAGCCCACCCGCTTCATGACCTTTGACCCCGTTTTCCATTCACGGCCTACACAGCTCCATAGAGTCCAATGTAAACTGCTGTGGGACAGTGCTCTCTTAACATCCCACTACCGACAGCTTAGCAGTAAACTCCTTCACCATAAGCGTCGCCTAGTGACCCACGCGGGTTTACCGTATCGAGGACCTCGCTTTAAGCGGTAAAGACGCGGATCGGGGGGCGGGGGTTTAGGCGGCGCAACATCTCGCGTTTCCTCCTGGAAATGCAGACCTCTAGTGTTACGTTTGCTGCCCTTCATTCTGAGGATCGTTCATTCTTTTCCGGTTAACTCCGCCCACAGTTTTCGAGATATCGACTCCGTTCAAAGTTTGTTTCGTAGAGCTTCCCTGTGGGATGCGGGCTTGTATACAGCTTTTGGAAAAGTTGCATAGTTTTCGCACAGTAAGCATTTGAAGTTTCGTGTTTTCTCCCTTAGGAATGAATGGAAAAATGTCCATAAACTTTTGTCAAACTTTCAAACTGCTGTCACACGGTCAGTTTTCCAGCTACAGACACCAGAACTCAAACGGGCAGACCCGAAAGTCCACGGTCCCACCACGTGAAATTATAGGCCAATAGCCCACCCGCTTCATGACCTTTGACCCCGTTTTCCTTTCACGGCCTACAGAGCTCCTTAGAGTCCAATGTAAACTGCTGTGGGAGAGAGCTCTCTTAACATCCCACTACCGACAGCTTAGCAGTAAACTCCTTCACCATAAGCGTCGCCTAGTGACCCACGTGGGTTTACCGTACCGAGGACCTCGCTTTAAGCGGGAAAGACGCGGATCGGGGGACGGGGGTTTAGGCGGCGCAACATCTCGCGTTTCCTCCTGGAAATGCAGACCTCTAGTGTTACGTTTGCTGCCCTTCATTCTGAGGATCGTTCATTCTTGTCCGGTTAACTCCGCCCACAGTTTTTGAGATATCGACTCCGTTCAAAGTTTGTTTCGTACAGCTTCCCTGTGGGATGCGGGCTTGTATACAGCTTTTGGAAAAGTTGCATAGTTTTTGGACAGGAAGCCTTTGAACTTTCATCTTTACTCCCATAGGAATGAATGGAAAAATGTCCATAAACTTTTGTCAAACTTTCAAACTGCTGTCACACGCTCAGTTTTCGAGCTAGAGACACCAGAACTCAAACGGGCAGACCCGAGGGTCCAAGGTCCCACCACGTAAAATTATAGGCCGATAGCCCACCCGCTTCATGACCTTTGACCCCGTTTTCCATTCACGGCCTACACAGCTCCATAGAGTCCAATGTAAACTGCTGTGGGACAGTGCTCTCTTAACATCCCACTACCGACAGCTTAGCAGTAAACTCCTTCACCATAAGCGTCGCCTAGTGACCCACGCGGGTTTACCGTATCGAGGACCTCGCTTTAAGCGGTAAAGACGCGGATCGGGGGGCGGGGGTTTAGGCGGCGCAACATCTCGCGTTTCCTCCTGGAAATGCAAACCTCTAGTTATGTTGCGCCAGCTGCTTTAAGCAGCGCGCAATATATTGTTCTTCTTAAGTCATATTATTATTATTTTTATTCTTATTATTCCGCGTTTCCTTGTCCGCCTAACTAGTCCCGCAGCTTTCGAGCTATCGACTCCGTTCCACCTGGAAATCGTGCGTCCTATAGCGACGATGTGGGCTTGTATACAGCTTTCCGATACCCGCACTCGTTCGTCCGCTACACTCGTTTATCGCTCCGTTTTTCCCCAGTCATTTCTATGGAATTAATTTTCAAAGTGCTCTAACTCGGTCATTTTTCAAGCTACGGACACGGGATTTCAGACGGTCGGACCCGGGCGTACCGGCTCCCATCACTTCCGTTTTCGGAATTTTTGCACTCATCCTTCCCTTTCTATACCTCCTTCAAAATCCCTCCATTCATTTCAATGGGAGGCCCTTAGAGTGGGGGTGATGTCATCCACTGTAGTTTCAGTGGCCAAAGCCGTTTTTTCACTTTTCAGCCTAACAAATCGCCATAACTTCCTCATACTTTCACCTAGAAACTTCATTTAAATTTTAAATGGTAGAGAAACTTGTCCTTTCTAAGACCTCTAAATTTGAACATTATTGAAAATACGGTTTTTGAGTTATGAATTTTTGTTCGGCACTAGGGAGGGTTTCGGCTCCCATAGGGTTCAATGTATTTTTGGAGCAGCTCAGAGTGCGGTTTCTAAAAATTTCTCCTGTTTTTAACTCGTCATAACATGCTCAATTCTCACTTAATCTGCAATTTTTTTATACCACATCGATCCCCAGACTCTCCTTGTCGCAACGGTATATACGGTTAAGTGATGTGGGGAAAACTTTCCGAGCTATAAGCATTTGTTCGGAGGGTGGGTACGCTCCCATAGGAACCCATTGAAATTTTTTTTTTTCTTTTTCAATTTTCTGCCGAACATTTCACCATAACTTCCTTATACTTTCACCTACAGACTTCATTTAAACTTTAAATGGTAGAGAAATTTCCCCTTTCTCACACTTGTAAGTTTCAGACCGTTTGAGAATACCGTTCTTGAGTTATGAATTTTTGTTTGACACTTGGGAGGGTTTTCCTCCCATAGAGCTCAATGTATTTTAAGAGCGGGTCTGCACGCAGATTTTCAAAACTTTGCCTGTTTTTAACTCGTAATTACACCATCAAATCTCGCTCAAAGTGCAAAAATTTTTACACCATCTCGAGCACAAGACTCTCCTTGTCGCTACGGTATGCTTCGTTCAATTTTGGTTGGGAAAAGTTTTCGAGCTACGGGTGATTTTTTGGAGGGTGCTCCCCGGTCGAAATTCATTGAATCGTGAGTCTGTCAGTTGTATTCTGTGAGCGTGCGTGTGAGAGAGACAGAGGGGGGAGGGGGAGGGGCAGAGGCAGACACTGACGGGGAAGAGGTGTGAGGGCCACAGAAATACACAGGCAGTCTGTAACACTTTAAAGGTCATTTTTAAGGGGGACGTCTTAATTATCCAGGGTTTCTTAAGGTGGAATTTTTTAAGAATACCTCATTCACAATATACTGGCTGTCTTTTCAACATTTTAAGACGCGGATCGGGGGGCGGGGGTTTAGGCGGCGCAACATCTCGTGTTTCCTCCTGGAAATGCAGACCTCTAGTGTTACGTTTGCTGCCCTTCATTCTGAGGATTGTTCGTTCTTGTCCGGTTAACTCCGCCCACAGTTTTCGAGATATCGACTCCGTTCAAAGTTTGTCTCGTAGAGCTGCCCTATGGGATGCGGGCTTGTATACAGCTTTTGGAAAAGTTGCATAGTTTTCGCACAGTAAGCATTTAAAGTTTCATCTTTACTCCCATAGGAATGAATGGAAAAATGTCCATAAACTTTTGTCAAACTTTCAAACTGCTGTCACACGGTCAGTTTTCGAGGTAGACACACCAGAACTCAAACGGGCAGGCCCGAGGGTCCACGGTCCCAGCACGTGAAACTATGGGCCGATAGCCCACCCGCTTCATGACCTTTGACCCCGTTTTCCTTTCACGGCCTACAGAGCTCCATAGAGTCCAATGTAAACTGCTGTGGGAGAGTGCTCTCTTAACATCCCACTACCGACAGCTTAGCAGTAAACTCCTTCACCATAAGCGTCGCCTAGTGACCCACGCGGGTTTACCGTATCGAGGACCTCGCTTTAAGCGGGAAAGACGCGGATCGGGGGGCAGGGATTTAGGCGGCGCAACATCTCGCGTTTCCTCCTGGAAATGCAGACCTCTAGTTATGTTGCGCCTGCTGCTTTAAGCAGCGGCGCAATATATTGTTATCCGTAAGTCATATTATTATTATTTTTATTATTATTTTTATTATTCCGCGTTTCCTTGTCCGCTTAACTAGTCCCGCAGCTTTCGAGCTATCGACTCCGTTCCACCTGGAAATCGTGCGTCCTATAGCGACGATGTGGGCTTGTATACAGCTTTCCGATACCCGCACTCGTTCGTCCGCTACACTCGTTTTTCGCTCTGTTTTTCCCCAGTCATTTCTATGGAATTAATTTTCAAAGTGCTCTAACTCGGTCATTTTTCAAGCTACGGACACGGGATTTCAGACGGTCGGACCCGGGCGTACCGGCTCCCATCACTTCCGTTTTCGGAATTTTTGCACTCATCCTTCCCTTTCTTTTCCTCCTTCAAAATCCCTCCATTCATTTCAATGGGAGGCTCTTAGAGTGGGGGTGATGTCATCCACTGTAGTTTCAGTGGCAAAAAGCCGTTTTTTCACTTTTCAGCCGAACAAATCGCCATAACTTCCTCATAGTTTCACCTAGAAACTTCATTTAAATTTTAAATGGTAGAGAAACTTGTCCTTTCTGAGACCTCTAAATTTGAACATTATTGAAAATACGGTTTTTGAGTTATGAATTTTTGTTCGGCACTAGGGACGGTTTCGGCTCCCATAGGGTTCAATGTATTTTTGGAGCAGCTCAGAGTGCGGTTTCTAAAATTTTCTCCTGTTTTTAACTCGTCATAACATGCTCAATTCTCACTTAATCTGCAAATTTTTTATACCATATCGATCCCCAGACTCTCCTTGTCGCAACGGTATATACGGTTAAGTGATGTGAGGAAAACTTTCCGAGCTATAAGCATTTGTTCGGAGGGTGGGTACGCTCCCATAGGAACCCATTGAAATTATTTTTTTTCTTTTTCAATTTTCTGCCGAACATTTCACCATAACTTCCTTATACTTTCACCTACAGACTTCATTTAAATTTTAAATGGTAGAGAAATTTCCCCTTTCTCAAACTTGTAAGTTTCAGACCGTTTGAGAATACCGTTCTTGAGTTATGAATTTTTGTTTGACACTTGGGAGGGTTTTCCTCCCATAGAGCTCAATGTATTTTAAGAGCGGGTCGGCACGCAGATTTTCAAAACTTTGCCTGTTTTTAACTCGTAATTACACCATCAAATCTCGCTCAAAGTGCAAAAATTTTTACACCATCTCGAGCACAAGACTCTCCTTGTCGCTACGGTATGCTTCGTTCAATTTTGGTTGGGAAAAGTTTTCGAGCTACGGGTGATTTTTTGGAGGGTGCTCCCCAGTCGAAATTCATTGAATCATGAGTCTGTCAGTTGTATTCTGTGAGCATGCGTGTGAGAGAGACAGAGGGGGGAGGGGGAGGGGCAGAGGCAGAGACTGAGGGGAAGAGCTGTGAGGGCCACAGAAATACACAGGCAGTCTGTAACACTTTAAAGGTCATTTTTAAGGGGGACGTCTTAATTATCCAGGGTTTCTTAAGGTGGAATTTTTAAAGAATACCTCATTCACAATATACTGGCTGTCTTTTCGACATTTTAAGCTTCATTTAAAGTGGTCATTTTTAAAGGTGGACGTGTCAATACAACTGTGGGTTTCTTAAGGTGGAATTTTTATTAAGGTGGTATTTAAAATGTATTGGCCATCTTTTTTTGCTTTTGGCCTGTGATGTGGACATTTCAATACAATTCTGGGTTTCTTAAGGTGGAATTGTTTTTAAAGGTGGAATTCAAAATTTATCGTTTTCTATTCACGCCCTACTGAGCTCCATAGAGTCCAATGTAAACTCCTGTGGGAGAGTGCTCTCTTAACATCCCACTACCAACAGCTTAGCAGTAAACTCCTTCACCATAAGCGTCGCCTAGTGACCCACGCGGGTTTACCGTATCGAGGACCTCGCTTTAAGCGGGAAAGACGCGGATCGGGGGACGGGGGTTTAGGCGGCGCAACATCTCGCGTTTCCTCCTGGAAATGCAGACCTCTAGTGTTACGTTTGCTGCCCTTCATTCTGAGGATCTTCATTCCTTGTCCGGTTAACTCCGCCCACAGTTTTCGAGATATCGACCCCGTTCAAAGTTTGTTTCGTAGAGCTTCCTTGTGGGATGCGGGCTTGTATACAGCTTTTGGAAAAGTTACATAGTTTTTGCACAGTAAGCATTTGAAGTTTCAACTTTTCTCCCATAGGAATGAATGGAAAAATGTCCATAAACTTTTGTCAAACTTTCAAAGTGCTGTCACACGGTCAGTTTTCGAGCTAGAGACACCAGAACTCAAACGGGCAGACCCGAGGGTCCACGGTCCCACCACGTAAAACTATGGGCCGATAACCCACCCGCTTCATGACCTTTGACCCCTTTTCCATTCACGGCCTACAGAGCTCCATAGAGTCCAATGTAAACTGCTGTGGGAGAGTGCTCTCTTAACATCCCACTACCGACAGCTTAGCAGTAAACTCCTTCACCATAAGCGTCGCCTAGTGACCCACGCGGGTTTACCGTATCGAGGACCTCGTTTTAAGCGTGAAAGACGCGGATCGGGGGGCGGGGGTTTAGGCGGCGCAACATCTCGCGTTTCCTCCTGGAAATGCAGACCTCTAGTGTTACGTTTGCTGCCCTTCATTCTGAGGATCGTTCATTCTTGTCCGGTTAACTCCGCCCACAGTTTTCGAGATATCGACTCCGTTCAAAGTTTGTTTCGTAGAGCTGCCCTGTGGGATGCGGGCTTGTATACAGCTTTTGGAAAAGTTGCATAGTTTTTGCACAGTAAGCATTTGAAGTTTCATCTTTACTCCCATAGGAATGAATGGAAAAATGTCCATAAACTTTTGTCAAACTTTCAAACTGCTGTCACACGGTCAGTTTTGGAGCTAGAGACACCAGAACTCAAACGGGCAGACCTGAGGGTCCACGGTCCCACCACGTGAAACTATAGGCCGATAGCCCACCCGCTTCATGACCTTTGACCCCGTTTTCCTACACAGCTCCATAGAGTCCAATGTAAACTGCTGTGGGAGAGTGCTCTCTTAACATCCCACTACCGACAGCTTAGCAGTAAACTCCTTCACCATAAGCGTCGCCTAGTGACCCACGCGGGTTTACCGTACCGAGGACCTCGCTTTAAGCGGGAAACACGCGGATCGGGGGGCGGGGGTTTAGGCGGCGCAACATCTCGCGTTTCCTCCTGGAAATGCAGACCTCTAGTTATGTTGCGCCTGCTGCTTTAAGCAGCGGCGCAATATATTGTTATCCGTAAGTCATATTATTATTATTTTTATTATTATTTTTATTATTCCGCGTTTCCTTGTCCGCTTAACTAGTCCCACAGCTTTCGAGCTATCGACTCCGTTCCACCTGGAAATCGTGCGTCCTATAGCGACGATGTGGGCTTGTATACAGCTTTCCGATACCCGCACTCGTTCGTCCGCTACACTCGTTTTTCGCTCTGTTTTTCCCCAGTCATTTCTATGGAATTAATTTTCAAAGTGCTCTAACTCGGTCATTTTTCAAGCTACGGACACGGGATTTCAGACGGTCGGACCCGGGCGTACCGGCTCCCATCACTTCCGTTTTCGGAATTTTTGCACTCATCCTTCCCTTTCTTTTCCTCCTTCAAAATCCCTCCATTCATTTCAATGGGAGGCTCTTAGAGTGGGGGTGATGTCATCCACTGTAGTTTCAGTGGCAAAAAGCCGTTTTTTCACTTTTCAGCCGAACAAATCACCATAACTTCCTCATACTTTCACCTAGAAACTTCATTTAAATTTTAAATGGTAGAGAAACTTGTCCTTTCTAAGACCTCTAAATTTGAACATTATTGAAAATACGGTTTTTGAGTTATGAATTTTTGTTCGGCACTAGGGACGGTTTCGGCTCCCATAGGGTTCAATGTATTTTTGGAGCAGCTCAGAGTGCGGTTTCTAAAATTTTCTCCTGTTTTTAACTCATCATAACATGCTCAATTCTCACTTAATCTGAATTTTTTATACCATATCGATCCCCAGACTCTCCTTGTCGCAACGGTATATACGGTTAAGTGATGTGGGGAAAACTTTCCGAGCTATAAGCATTTGTTCGGAGGGTGGGTACGCTCCCATAGGAACCCATTGAAATTATTTTTTTTCTTTTTCAATTTTCTGCCGAACATTTCACCATAACTTCCTTATACTTTCACCTACAGACTTCATTTAAATTTTAAATGGTAGAGAAATGTCCCCTTTCTCAAACTTGTAAGTTTCAGACCGTTTGAGAATACCGTTCTTGAGTTATGAATTTTTGTTCCACACTTGGGAGGGTTTTCCTCCCATAGAGCTCAATGTATTTTAAGAGCGGGTCGGCACGCAGATTTTCAAAACTTTGCCTGTTTTTAACTCGTAATTACACCATCAAATCTCGCTCAAAGTGCAAAAATTTTTACACCATCTCGAGCACAAGACTCTCCTTGTCGCTACGGTATGCTTCGTTCAATTTTGGTTGGGAAAAGTTTTCGAGCTACGGGTGATTTTTTGGAGGGTGCTCCCCGGTCGAAATTCATTGAATCATGAGTCTGTCAGTTGTGTTCTGTGAGCGTGCGTGTGAGAGAGACAGAGAGGGGGGAGGGGGAGGGGCAGAGGCAGACACTGACGGGGAGAGCTGTGAGGGCCACAGAAATACACAGGCAGTCTGTAACACTTTAAAGGTCATTTTTAAGGGGGACGTCTTAATTATCCAGGGTTTCTTAAGGTGGAATTTTTAAAAAAGACCTCATTCACAATATACTGGCTGTCTTTTCAACATTTTAAGACGCGGATCGGGGGACGGGGGTTTAGGCGGCGCAACATCTCGCGTTTCCTCCTGGAAATGCAGACCTCTAGTGTTACGTTTGCTGCCCTTCATTCTGAGGATCGTTCATTCTTGTCCGGTTAACTCCGCCCACAGTTTTCCAGATATCGACTCCGTTCAAAGTTTGTTTCGTAGAGCTTCCCTGTGGGATGCGGGCTTGTATACAGCTTTTGGAAAAGTTACATAGTTTTCGCACAGTAAGCCTTTGAAGTTTCATCTTTTCTCCCATAGGAATGAATGGAAAAATGTCCATAAACTTTTGTCAAACTTTCAAACTGCTGTCACACGGTCAGTTTTGGAGCTAGAGACACCAGAACTCAAACGGGCAGACCCGAGGGTCCACGGTCCCCCCACCAGAAATTATAGGCCGATAGCCCACCCGCTTCATGACCTTTGACCCCGTTTTCCATTCACGGTCTACACAGCTCCATAGAGTCCAATGTAAACTGCTGTGGGAGAGTGCTCTCTTTACATCCCACTACCGACAGCTTAGCAGTAAACTCCTTCACCATAAGCGTCGCCTAGTGACCCACGCGGGTTTACCGTATCGAGGACCTCGCTTTAAGCGGGAAAGACGCGGATCGGGGGACGGGGGTTTAGGCGGCGCAACATCTCGCGTTTCCTCCTGGAAATGCAGACCTCTAGTTATGTTGCGCCTGCTGCTTTAAGCAGCGGCGCAATATATTGTTATCCGTAAGTCATATTATTATTATTATTTTTATTATTATTTTTATTATTCCGCGTTTCCTTGTCCGCTTAACTAGTCCCGCAGCTTTCGAGCTATCGACTCCGTTCCACCTGGAAATCGTGCGTCCTATAGCGACGATGTGGGCTTGTATACAGCTTTCCGATACCCGCACTCGTTCGTCCGCTACACTCGTTTATCGCTCCGTTTTTCCCCAGTCATTTCTATGGAATTAATTTTCAAAGTGCTCTAACTCGGTCATTTTTCAAGCTACGGACACGGGATTTCAGACGGTCGGACCCGGGCGTACCGGCTCCCATCACTTCCGTTTTCAGATTT
The DNA here is from genome assembly GCF_029633855.1 of Hoplias malabaricus. Classification (NCBI taxonomy): domain Eukaryota; kingdom Metazoa; phylum Chordata; class Actinopteri; order Characiformes; family Erythrinidae; genus Hoplias; species Hoplias malabaricus. Next base: position 30,162,089 of record NC_089806.1, on the reverse strand, counting down.
TTTGCACTCATCCTTCCCTTTCTATTCCTCCTTCAAAATCCCTCCATTCATTTCAATGGGAGGCTCTTACAGTGGGTGACGTCATACACTGTAGATTCCTTCTCAGAAAACGGGTTTTTCACTTTTCAGCCAAACAAATCACCATAACTTCCTCATACTTTCACCTAGAAACTTCATTTAAATTTTAAATGGTAGAGAAACTTGTCCTTTCTAAGACCTCTAAATTTGAACATTATTGAAAATACGGTTTTTGAGTTATGAATTTTTGTTCGGCACTAGGGAGGGTTTCGGCTCCCATAGGGTTCAATGTATTTTTGGAGCAGCTCAGAGTGCGGTTTCTAAAATTTTCTCCTGTTTTTAACTCGTCATAACATGCTCAATTCTCACTTAATCTGCAAATTTTTTATACCATATCGATCCCCAGACTCTCCTTGTCGCAACGGTATATACGGTTAAGTGATGTGGGGAAAACTTTCCGAGCTATAAGCATTTGTTCGGAGGGTGGGTACGCTCCCATAGGAACCCATTGAAATTTTTTTTTTTCTTTTTCAATTTTCTGCCGAACATTTCACCATAACTTCCTTATACTTTCACCTACAGACTTCATTTAAACTTTAAATGCTAGAGAAATGTCCCCTTTCTCACACTTGTAAGTTTCAGACCGTTTGAGAATACCGTTCTTGAGTTATGAATTTTTGTTTGACACATGGGAGGGTTTTCCTCCCATAGAGCTCAATGTATTTTAAGAGCGGGTCTGCACGCAAATTTTCCAAACTTTGCCTGTTTTTAACTCGTAATTACACCATCAAATCTCGCTCAAAGTGCAAAAATTTTTACACCATCTCGAGCACCAGACTCTCCTTGTCGCTACGGTATGCTTCGTTCAATTTTGGTTGGGAAAAGTTTTCGAGCTACGGGTGATTTTTTGGAGGGTGCTCCCCGGTCGAAATTCATTGAATCGTGAGTTTGTCAGTTGTATTCTGTGAGCGTGCGTGTGAGAGAGAAACAGAGGGGGGAGGGGGAGGGGCAGAGGCAGACACTGACGGGGAGAGCTGTGAGGGCCACAGAAATACACAGGCAGTCTGTAACACTTTAAAGGTCATTTTTAAGGGGGACGTCTTAATTATCCAGGGTTTCTTAAGGTGGAATTTTTAAAAAAGACCTCATTCACAATATACTGGCTGTCTTTTCAACATTTTAAGACGCGGATCGGGGGACGGGGGTTTCGGCGGCGCAACATCTCGCGTTTCCTCCTGGAAATGCAGACCTCTAGTGTTACGTTTGCTGCCCTTCATTCTGAGGATCTTAATTCCTTGTCCGGTTAACTCCGCCCACAGTTTTCGAGATATCGACTCCGTTCAAAGTTTCATTCGTAGAGCTTCCCTGTGGGATGCGGGCTTGTATACAGCTTTTGGAAAAGTTGCATAGTTTTCGCACAGTAAGCATTTGAAGTTTCATCTTTTCTCCCATAGGAATGAATGGAAAAATGTCCATAAACTTTTGTCAAACTTTCAAACTGCTGTCACACGCTCAGTTTTCGAGCTAGAGACACCAGAACTCAAACGGGCAGACCCGAGAGTCCACGGTCCCACCACGTGAAATTATAGGCCGATACCCCGCCCGCTTCATGACCTTTGACCCCGTTTTCCATTCACGGCCTACAGAGCTCCATAGAGTCCAATGTAAACTGCTGTGGGAGAGTGCTCTCTTAACATCCCACTACCGACAGCTTAGCAGTAAACTCCTTCACCATAAGCGTCGCCTAGTGACCCACGCGGGTTTACCGTATCGAGGACCTCGCTTTAAGCGGTAAAGACGCGGATCGGGGGGCGGGGGTTTAGGCGGCGCAACATCTCGCGTTTCCTCCTGGAAATGCAGACCTCTAGTGTTACGTTTGCTGCCCTTCATTCTGAGGATCTTCTTTCCTTGTCCGGTTAACTCCGCCCACAGTTTTCGAGATATCGACCCCGTTCAAAGTTTGTTTCGTAGAGCTTCCTTGTGGGATGCGGGCTTGTATACAGCTTTTGGAAAAGTTACATAGATTTCGCACAGTAAGCATTTGAAGTTTCATCTTTACTCCCATAGGAATGAATGGAAAAATGTCCATAAACTTTTGTCAAACTTAAAAACTGCTGTCACACGGTCAGTTTTCGAGCTAGAGACACCAGAACTCAAACGGGCAGACCCGAGGGTCCACGGTCCCACCACGTAAAATTATGGGCCGATAGCCCACCCGCTTCATGACCTTTGACCCCGTTTTCCATTCACGGCCTACAGAGCTCCATAGAGTCCAATGTAAACTGCTGTGGGACAGTGCTCTATTAACATCCCACTACCGACAGCTTAGCAGTAAACTCCTTCACCATAAGCGTCGCCTAGTGACCCACGCGGGTTTACCGTATCGAGGACCTCGCTTTAAGCGGGAAAGACGCGGATCGGGGGGCGGGGGTTTAGGCGGCGCAACATCTCGCGTTTCCTCCTGGAAATGCAGACCTCTAGTGTTACGTTTGCTGCCCTTCATTCTGAGGATCGTTCATTCTTGTCCGGTTAACTCCGCCCACAGTTTTCGAGATATCGACTCCGTTCAAAGTTTCATTCGTAGAGCTTCCCTGTGGGATGCGGGCTTGTATACAGCTTTTGGAAAAGTTACATAGTTTTCGCACAGTAAGCATTTGAAGTTTCATCTTAACTCCCATAGGAATGAATGGAAAAATGTCCATAAATTTTTGTCAAACTTTCAAACTGCTGTCACACGCTCAGTTTTCGAGCTAGAGACACCAGAACTCAAACGGGCAGACCCGAGAGTCCACGGTCCCACCACGTGAAATTATAGGCCGATACCCCGCCCGCTTCATGACCTTTGACCCCGTTTTCCATTCACGGCCTACAGAGCTCCATAGAGTCCAATGTAAACTGCTGTGGGAGAGTGCTCTCTTAACATCCCACTACCGACAGCTTAGCAGTAAACTCCTTCACCATAAGCGTCGCCTAGTGACCCACGCGGGTTTACCGTATCGAGGACCTCGCTTTAAGCGGGAAAGACGCGGATCGGGGGACGGGGGTTTCGGCGGCGCAACATCTCGCGTTTCCTCCTGGAAATGCAGACCTCTAGTGTTACGTTTGCTGCCCTTCATTCTGAGGATCGTTCATTCTTGTCCGGTTAACTCCGCCCACAGTTTTCGAGATATCGACTCCGTTCAAAGTTTCATTCGTAGAGCTTCCCTGTGGGATGCGGGCTTGTATACAGCTTTTGGAAAAGTTGCATAGTTTTCGCACAGTAAGCATTTGAAGTTTCGTGTTTTCTCCCATAGGAATGAATGGAAAAATGTCCATAAACTTTTGTCAAACTTTCAAACTGCTGTCACACGCTCAGTTTTCGAGCTAGAGACACCAGAATTCAAACGGGCAGACCCGAGAGTCCACGGTCCCACCACGTGAAATTATGGGCCGATAGCCCACCCGCTTCATGACCTTTGACCCCGTTTTCCATTCACGGCCTACAGAGCTCCATAGAGTCTAATGTAAACTGCTGTGGGAGAGTGCTCTCTTAACATCCCACTACCGACAGCTTAGCAGTAAACTCCTTCACCATAAGCGTCGCCTAGTGACCCACGCGGGTTTACCGTATCGAGGACCTTGCTTTAAGCGGGAAAGACGCGGATCGGGGGGCAGGGATTTAGGCGGCGCAACATCTCGCGTTTCCTCCTGGAAATGCAGACCTCTAGTGTTACGTTTGCTGCCCTTCATTCTGAGGATCGTTCATTCTTGTCCGGTTAACTCCGCCCACAGTTTTCGAGATATCGACTCCGTTCAAAGTTTCATTCGTAGAGCTTCCCTGTGGGATGCGGGCTTGTATACAGCTTTTGGAAAAGTTACATAGTTTTAGCACAGTAAGCATTTGAAGTTTCAACTTTTCTCCCATAGGAATGAATGGAAAAGTGTCCATAAACTTTTGTCAAACTTTTAAACTGCTGTCACACGGTCAGTTTTCGAGCTAGAGACACCAGAACTCAAACGGGCAGACCCGAGGGTCCACGGTCCCACCACGTGAAACTATAGGCCGATAGCCCACCCGCTTCATGACCTTTGACCCCGTTTTCCATTCACGGCCTACACAGCTCCATAGAGTCCAATGTAAACTGCTGTGGGAGAGTGCTCTCTTAACATCCCACTACCGACAGCTTAGCAGTAAACTCCTTCACCATAGGCGTCGCCTAGTGACCCACGCGGGTTTACCGTATCGAGGACCTCGCTTTAAGCGTGAAAGACGCGGATCGGGGGGCAGGGGTTTAGGCGGCGCAACATCTCGCGTTTCCTCCTGGAAATGCAGACCTCTAGTTATGTTGCGCCTGCTGCTTTAAGCAGCGGCGCAATATATTGTTATCCGTAAGTCATATTATTATTATTTTTATTATTATTTTTATTATTCCGCGTTTCCTTGTCCGCTTAACTAGTCCCGCAGCTTTCGAGCTATCGACTCCGTTCCACCTGGAAATCGTGCGTCCTATAGCGACGATGTGGGCTTGTATACAGCTTTCCGATACCCGCACTCGTTCGTCCGCTACACTCGTTTTTCGCTCTGTTTTTCCCCAGTCATTTCTATGGAATTAATTTTCAAAGTGCTCTAACTCGGTCATTTTTCAAGCTACGGACACGGGATTTCAGACGGTCGGACCCGGGCGTACCGGCTCCCATCACTTCCGTTTTCGGAATTTTTGCACTCATCCTTCCCTTTCTTTTCCTCCTTCAAAATCCCTCCATTCATTTCAATGGGAGGCTCTTAGAGTGGGGGTGATGTCATCCACTGTAGTTTCAGTGGCAACAAGCCGTTTTTTCACTTTTCAGCCGAACAAATCGCCATAACTTCCTCATAGTTTCACCTAGAAACTTCATTTAAATTTTAAATGGTAGAGAAACTTGTCCTTTCTGAGACCTCTAAATTTGAACATTATTGAAAATACGGTTTTTGAGTTATGAATTTTTGTTCGGCACTAGGGACGGTTTCGGCTCCCATAGGGTTCAATGTATTTTTGGAGCAGCTCAGAGTGCGGTTTCTAAAATTTTCTCCTGTTTTTAACTCGTCATAACATGCTCAATTCTCACTTAATCTGCAAATTTTTTATACCATATCGATCCCCAGACTCTCCTTGTCGCAACGGTATATACGGTTAAGTGATGTGAGGAAAACTTTCCGAGCTATAAGCATTTGTTCGGAGGGTGGGTACGCTCCCATAGGAACCCATTGAAATTATTTTTTTTCTTTTTCAATTTTCTGCCGAACATTTCACCATAACTTCCTTATACTTTCACCTACAGACTTCATTTAAATTTTAAATGGTAGAGAAATTTCCCCTTTCTCAAACTTGTAAGTTTCAGACCGTTTGAGAATACCGTTCTTGAGTTATGAATTTTTGTTTGACACTTGGGAGGGTTTTCCTCCCATAGAGCTCAATGTATTTTAAGAGCGGGTCGGCACGCAGATTTTCAAAACTTTGCCTGTTTTTAACTCGTAATTACACCATCAAATCTCGCTCAAAGTGCAAAAATTTTTACACCATCTCGAGCACAAGACTCTCCTTGTCGCTACGGTATGCTTCGTTCAATTTTGGTTGGGAAAAGTTTTCGAGCTACGGGTGATTTTTTGGAGGGTGCTCCCCGGTCGAAATTCATTGAATCATGAGTCTGTCAGTTGTATTCTGTGAGCATGCGTGTGAGAGAGACAGAGGGGGGAGGGGGAGGGGCAGAGGCAGAGACTGAGGGGAAGAGCTGTGAGGGCCACAGAAATACACAGGCAGTCTGTAACACTTTAAAGGTCATTTTTAAGGGGGACGTCTTAATTATCCAGGGTTTCTTAAGGTGGAATTTTTAAAGAATACCTCATTCACAATATACTGGCTGTCTTTTCGACATTTTAAGCTTTATTTAAAGTGGTCATTTTTAAAGGTGGACGTGTCAATACAACTGTGGGTTTCTTAAGGTGGAATTTTTATTAAGGTGGTATTTAAAATGTATTGGCCATCTTTTTTTGCTTTTGGCCTGTGATGTGGACATTTCAATACAATTCTGGGTTTCTTAAGGTGGAATTGTTTTTAAAGGTGGAATTCAAAATTTATCGTTTTCTATTCACGCCCTACTGAGCTCCATAGAGTCCAATGTAAACTGCTGTGGGAGAGTGCTCTCTTAACATCCCACTACCAACAGCTTAGCAGTAAACTCCTTCACCATAAGCGTCGCCTAGTGACCCACACGGGTTTACCGTATCGAGGACCTCGCTTTAAGCGGGAAAGACGCGGATCGGGGGACGGGGGTTTAGGCGGCGCAACATCTCGTGTTACGTTTGCTGCCCTTCATTCTGAGGATCGTTCATTCTTGTCCGGTTAACTCCGCCCACAGTTTTCGAGATATCGACTCCGTTCAAAGTTTCATTCGTAGAGCTTCCCTGTGGGATGCGGGCTTGTATACAGCTTTTGGAAAAGTTGCATAGTTTTCGCACAGTAAGCATTTGAAATTTCATCTTTTCTCTCATAGGAATGAATGGAAAAATGTCCATAAACTTTTGTCAAACTTTCAAATTGCTGTCACACGGTCATTTTTCGAGCTACAGACACCAGAATTCAAACGGTCAGACCCGAGGGTCCACGGTCCCACCACCTGAAATTATAGGCCGATAGCCCACCCGCTTCATGACCTTTGACCCCGTTTTCCATTCACGGCCTACTGAGCTCCATAGAGTCCAATGTAAACTGCTGTGGGAGAGTGCTCTCTTAACATCCCACTACCGACAGCTTAGCAGTAAACTCCTTCACCATAAGCGTCGCCTAGTGACCCACGCGGGTTTACCGTATCGAGGACCTCGCTTTAAGCGGGAAAGACGCGGATCGGGGGGCGGGGGTTTAGGCGGCGCAACATCTCGCGTTTCCTCCTGGAAATGCAGACCTCTAGTGTTACGTTTGCTGCCCTTCATTCTGAGGATCGTTCATTATTGTCCGGTTAACTCCGCCCACAGTTTTCGAGATATCGACTCCGTTCAAAGTTTGTTTCGTAGAGCTTCTCTGTGGGATGCGGGCTTGTATACAGCTTTTGGAAAAGTTACATAGTTTTCGCACAGTAAGCATTTGAAGTTTCATCTTAACTCCCATAGGAATGAATGGAAAAATGTCCATAAACTTTTGTCAAACTTTCAAACTGCTGTCACACGGTCAGTTTTCGAGCTAGAGACACCAGAACTCAAACGGGCAGACCCGAGAGTCCACGGTCCCACCACGTGAAATTATAGGCCGATATCCCGCCCGCTTCATGACCTTTGACCCCGTTTTCCATTCACGGCCTACAGAGCTCCATAGAGTCCAATGTAAACTGCTGTGGGAGAGTGCTCTCTTAACATCCCACTACCGACAGCTTAGCAGTAAACTCCTTCACCATAAGCGTCGCCTAGTGACCCACGCGGGTTTACCGTATCGAGGACCTCGCTTTAAGCGGGAAAGACGCGGATCGGGGGACGGGGGTTTCGGCGGCGCAACATCTCGCGTTTCCTCCTGGAAATGCAGACCTCTAGTGTTACGTTTGCTGCCCTTAATTCTGAGGATCTTTCGTTCTTGTCCGGTTAACTCCGCCCACAGTTTTCGAGATATCGACTCCGTTCAAAGTTTGTTTCGTAGAGCTTCCCTGTGGGATGCGGGCTTGTATACAGCTTTTGGAAAAGTTGCATAGTTTTCGCACAGTAAGCATTTGAAGTTTCATCCTTACTCCCATAGGAATGAATGGAAAAATGTCCATAAACTTTTGTCAAACTTTCAAACTGCCGTCACACGGTCAGTTTTCGAGCTAGAGACACCAGAACTCAAACGGGCAGACCCGAGAGTCCACGGTCCCACCACGTGAAATTATAGGCCGATACCCCGCCCGCTTCATGACCTTTGACCCCGTTTTCCATTCACGGCCTACAGAGCTCCATAGAGTCCAATGTAAACTGGTGTGGGAGAGTGCTCTCTTAACATCCCACTACCGACAGCTTAGCAGTAAACTCCTTCACCATAAGCGTCGCCTAGTGACCCACGCGGGTTTACCGTATCGAGGACCTCGCTTTAAGCGGGAAAGACGCGGATCGGGGGGCAGGGGTTTAGGCGGCGCAACATCTCGCGTTTCCTCCTGGAAATGCAGACCTCTAGTTATGTTGCGCCTGCTGCTTTAAGCAGCGGCGCAATATATTGTTATCCGTAAGTCATATTATTATTATTTTTATTATTACTTTTATTATTCCGCGTTTCCTTGTCCGCTTAACTAGTCCCGCAGCTTTCGAGCTATCGACTCCGTTCCACCTGGAAATCGTGCGTCCTATAGCGACGATGTGGGCTTGTATACAGCTTTCCGATACCCGCACTCGTTCGTCCGCTACACTCGTTTTTCGCTCTGTTTTTCCCCAGTCATTTCTATGGAATTAATTTTCAAAGTGCTCTAACTCGGTCATTTTTCAAGCTACGGACACGGGATTTCAGACGGTCGGACCCGGGCGTACCGGCTCCCATCACTTCCGTTTTCGGAATTTTTGCACTCATCCTTCCCTTTCTTTTCCTCCTTCAAAATCCCTCCATTCATTTCAATGGGAGGCTCTTAGAGTGGGGGTGATGTCATCCACTGTAGTTTCAGTGGCAAAAAGTCGTTTTTTCACTTTTCAGCCGAACAAATCGCCATAACTTCCTCATAGTTTCACCTAGAAACTTCATTTAAATTTTAAATGGTAGAGAAACTTGTCCTTTCTGAGACCTCTAAATTTGAACATTATTGAAAATACGGTTTTTGAGTTATGAATTTTTGTTCGGCACTAGGGACGGTTTCGGCTCCCATAGGGTTCAATGTATTTTTGGAGCAGCTCAGAGTGCGGTTTCTAAAATTTTCTCCTGTTTTTAACTCGTCATAACATGCTCAATTCTCACTTAATCTGCAAATGTTTTATACCATATCGATCCCCAGACTCTCCTTGTCGCAACGGTATATACGGTTAAGTGATGTGAGGAAAACTTTCCGAGCTATAAGCATTTGTTCGGAGGGTGGGTACGCTCCCATAGGAACCCATTGAAATTATTTTTTTTCTTTTTCAATTTTCTGCCGAACATTTCACCATAACTTCCTTATACTTTCACCTACAGACTTCATTTAAATTTTAAATGGTAGAGAAATTTCCCCTTTCTCAAACTTGTAAGTTTCAGACCGTTTGAGAATACCGTTCTTGAGTTATGAATTTTTGTTTGACACTTGGGAGGGTTTTCCTCCCATAGAGCTCAATGTATTTTAAGAGCGGGTCGGCACGCAGATTTTCAAAACTTTGCCTGTTTTTAACTCGTAATTACACCATCAAATCTCGCTCAAAGTGCAAAAATTTTTACACCATCTCGAGCACAAGACTCTCCTTGTCGCTACGGTATGCTTCGTTCAATTTTGGTTGGGAAAAGTTTTCGAGCTACGGGTGATTTTTTGGAGGGTGCTCCCCGGTCGAAATTCATTGAATCATGAGTCTGTCAGTTGTATTCTGTGAGCATGCGTGTGAGAGAGACAGAGGGGGGAGGGGGAGGGGCAGAGGCAGAGACTGAGGGGAAGAGCTGTGAGGGCCACAGAAATACACAGGCAGTCTGTAACACTTTAAAGGTCATTTTTAAGGGGGACGTCTTAATTATCCAGGGTTTCTTAAGGTGGAATTTTTAAAGAATACCTCATTCACAATATACTGGCTGTCTTTTCGACATTTTAAGCTTTATTTCAAGTGGTCATTTTTAAAGGTGGACGTGTCAATACAACTGTGGGTTTCTTAAGGTGGAATTTTTATTAAGGTGGTATTTAAAATGTATTGGCCATCTTTTTTTGCTTTTGGCCTGTGATGTGGACATTTCAATACAATTCTGGGTTTCTTAAGGTGGAATTGTTTTTAAAGGTGGAATTCAAAATTTATCGTTTTCTATTCACGCCCTACTGAGCTCCATAGAGTCCAATGTAAACTGCTGTGGGAGAGTGCTCTCTTAACATCCCACTACCAACAGCTTAGCAGTAAACTCCTTCACCATAAGCGTCGCCTAGTGACCCACGCGGGTTTACCGTATCGAGGACCTCGCTTTAAGCGGGAAAGACGCGGATCGGGGGGCGGGGGTTTAGGCGGCGCAACATCTCGCGTTTCCTCCTGGAAATGCAGACCTCTAGTGTTACGTTTGCTGCCCTTCATTCTGAGGATCGTTCATTCTTGTCCGGTTAACTCCGCCCACAGTTTTCGAGATATCGACTCCGTTCAAAGTTTGTTTCGTAGAGCTTCCCTGTGGGATGCGGGCTTGTATACAGCTTTTAGAAAAGTTACATAGTTTTCGCACAGGAAGCATTTGAAGTTTCATCTTTTCTCACATAGGAATGAATGGAAAAATGTCCATAAACTTTTGTCAAACATTCAAACTGCTGTCACACGGTCAGTTTTCGAGCTAGAGACACCAGAACTCAAACGGGCAGACCCGAGGGTCCACGGTCCCACCACGTAAAATTATGGGCCGATAACCCACCCGCTTCATGACCTTTGACCCCGTTTTCCTTTCACGGCCTACAGAGCTCCATAGAGTCCAATGTAAACTGCTGTGGGAGAGTGCTCTCTTAACATCCCACTACCGACAGCTTAGCAGTAAACTCCTTCACCATAAGCGTCGCCTAGTGACCCACGCGGGTTTACCGTATCGAGGACCTCGCTTTAAGCGGGAAAGACGCGGATCGGGGGACGGGGGTTTAGGCGGCGCAACATCTCGCGTTTCCTCCTGGAAATGCAGACCTCTAGTGTTACGTTTGCTGCCCTTCATTCTGAGGATCGTTCGTTCTTGTCCGGTTAACTCCGCCCACAGTTTTCGAGATATCGACTCCGTTCAAAGTTTCATTCGTAGAGCTTCCCTGTGGGATGCGGGCTTGTATACAGCTTTTGGAAAAGTTGCATAGTTTTAGCACAGTAAGCATTTGAAGTTTCATCTTTTGTCCCATAGGAATGAATGGAAATATGTCCATAAACTTTTGTCAAACTTTCAAACTGCTGTCACACGCTCAGTTTTCGAGCTAGAGACACCAGAATTCAAACGGGCAGACCCGAGAGTCCAAGGTCCCACCACGTGAAATTATAGGCCGATACCCCGCCCGCTTCATGACCTTTGACCCCGTTTTCCATTCACGGCCTACAGAGCTCCATAGAGTCCAATGTAAACTGCTGTGGGAGAGTGCTCTCTTAACATCCCACTACCGACAGCTTAGCAGTAAACTCCTTCACCATAAGCGTCGCCTAGTGACCCACGCGGGTTTACCGTATCGAGGACCTCGCTTTAAGCGGGAAAGACGCGGATCGGGGGGCAGGGGTTTAGGCGGTGCAACATCTCGCGTTTCCTCCTGGAAATGCAGACCTCTAGTGTTACGTTTGCTGCCCTTCATTCTGAGGATCGTTCATTCTTGTCCGGTTAACTCCGCCCACAGTTTTCGAGATATAGACTCCGTTCAAAGTTTGTCTCGTAGAGCTTCCCTGTGGGATGCGGGCTTGTATACAGCTTTTGGAAAAGTTACATAGTTTTCGCACAGTAAGCATTTGAAGTTTCATCTTAACTCCCATAGGAATGAATGGAAAAATGTCCATAAACTTTTGTCAAACTTTAAAACTGCTGTTACACGGTCAGTTTTCGAGCTAGAGACACCAGAACTCAAACGGGCAGACCCGAGGGTCCACGGTCCCACCACGTAAAATTATGGGCCGATAGCCCACCCGCTTCATGACCTTTGACCCCGTTTTCCATTCACGGCCTACAGAGCTCCATAGAGTCCAATGTAAACTGCTGTGGGAGAGTGCTCTCTTAACATCCCACTACCGACGGCTTAGCAGTAAACTCCTTCACCATAAGCGTCGCCTAGTGACCCACGCGGGTTTACCGTATCGAGGACCTCGCTTTAAGCGGGAAAGACGCGGATCGGGGGGCAGGGGTTTCGGCGGCGCAACATCTCGCGTTTCCTCCTGGAAATGCAGACCTCTAGTGTTACGTTTGCTGCCCTTCATTCTGAGGATCGTTCATTCTTGTCCGGTTAACTCCGCCCACAGTTTTCGAGATATCGACTCCGTTCAAAGTTTCATTCGTAGAGCTTCCCTGTGGGATGCGGGCTTGTATACAGCTTTTGGAAAATTTGCATAGTTTTCGCACAGTAAGCATTTGAAGTTTCATCTTTTCTCCCATAGGAATGAATGGAAAAATGTCCATAAACTTTTGTCAAACTTTCAAACTGCTGTCACACGCTCAGTTTTCGAGCTAGAGACACCAGAACTCAAACGGGCAGACCCGAGAGTCCAAGGTCCCACCACGTGAAATTATGGGCCGATAGCCCACCCGCTTCATGACCTTTGACCCCGTTTTCCATTCACGGCCTACACAGCTCCACATAGTCCAATGTAAACTGCTGTGGGACAGTGCTCTCTTAACATCCCACTACCAACAGCTTAGCAGTAAACTCCTTCACCATAAGCGTCGCCTAGTGACCCACGCGGGTTTACCGTGTCGAGGACCTCGCTTTAAGCGGGAAAGACGCGGATCGGGGGAAGGGGGTTTAGGCGGCGCAACATCTCGCGTTTCCTCCTGGAAATGCAGACCTCTAGTTATGTTGCGCCTGCTGCTTTAAGCAGCGGCGCAATATATTGTTATCCGTAAGTCATATTATTATTATTTTTATTATTATTTTTATTATTCCGCGTTTCCTTGTCCGCTTAACTAGTCCCGCAGCTTTCGAGCTATCGACTCCGTTCCACCTGGAAATTGTGCGTCCTATAGCGACGATGTGGGCTTGTATACAGCTTTCCGATACCCGCACTCGTTCGTCCGCTACACTCGTTTTTCGCTCTGTTTTTCCCCAGTCATTTCTATGGAATTAATTTTCAAAGTGCTCTAACTCGGTCATTTTTCAAGCTACGGACACGGGATTTCAGACGGTCGGACCCGGGCGTACCGGCTCCCATCACTTCCGTTTTCGGAATTTTTGCACTCATCCTTCCCTTTCTTTTCCTCCTTCAAAATCCCTCCATTCATTTCAATGGGAGGCTCTTAGAGTGGGGGTGATGTCATCCACTGTAGTTTCAGTGGCAAAAAGCCGTTTTTTCACTTTTCAGCCGAACAAATCGCCATAACTTCCTCATAGTTTCACCTAGAAACTTCATTTAAATTTTAAATGGTAGAGAAACTTGTCCTTTCTGAGACCTCTAAATTTGAACATTATTGAAAATACGGTTTTTGAGTTATGAATTTTTGTTCGGCACTAGGGACGGTTTCGGCTCCCATAGGGTTCAATGTATTTTTGGAGCAGCTCAGAGTGCGGTTTCTAAAATTTTCTCCTGTTTTTAACTCGTCATAACATGCTCAATTCTCACTTAATCTGCAAATGTTTTATACCATATCGATCCCCAGACTCTCCTTGTCGCAACGGTATATACGGTTAAGTGATGTGAGGAAAACTTTCCAAGCTATAAGCATTTGTTCGGAGGGTGGGTACGCTCCCATAGGAACCCATTGAAATTATTTTTTTTCTTTTTCAATTTTCTGCCGAACATTTCACCATAACTTCCTTATACTTTCACCTACAGACTTCATTTAAATTTTAAATGGTAGAGAAATGTCCCCTTTCTCAAACTTGTAAGTTTCAGACCGTTTGATAATACCGTTCTTGAGTTATGAATTTTTGTTTGACACTTGGGAGGGTTTTCCTCCCATAGAGCTCAATGTATTTTAAGAGCGGGTCGGCACGCAGATTTTCAAAACTTTGCCTGTTTTTAACTCGTAATTACACCATCAAATCTCGCTCAAAGTGCAAAAATTTTTACACCATCTCGAGCACAAGACTCTCCTTGTCGCTACGGTATGCTTCGTTCAATTTTGGTTGGGAAAAGTTTTCGAGCTACGGGTGATTTTTTGGAGGGTGCTCCCCGGTCGAAATTCATTGAATCATGAGTCTGTCAGTTGTATTCTGTGAGCATGCGTGTGAGAGAGACAGAGGGGGGAGGGGGAGGGGCAGAGGCAGAGACTGAGAGGAAGAGCTGTGAGGGCCACAGAAATACACAGGCAGTCTGTAACACTTTAAAGGTCATTTTTAAGGGGGACGTCTTAATTATCCAGGGTTTCTTAAGGTGGAATTTTTAAAGAATACCTCATTCACAATATACTGGCTGTCTTTTCGACATTTTAAGCTTTATTTAAAGTGGTCATTTTTAAAGGTGGACGTGTCAATACAACTGTGGGTTTCTTAAGGTGGAATTTTTATTAAGGTGGTATTTAAAATGTATTGGCCATCTTTTTTTGCTTTTGGCCTGTGATGTGGACATTTCAATACAATTCTGGGTTTCTTAAGGTGGAATTGTTTTTAAAGGTGGAATTCAAAATTTATCGTTTTCTATTCACGCCCTACTGAGCTCCATAGAGTCCAATGTAAACTGCTGTGGGAGAGTGCTCTCTTAACATCCCACTACCAACAGCTTAGCAGTAAACTCCTTCACCATAAGCGTCGCCTAGTGACCCACGCGGGTTTACCGTATCGAGGACCTCGCTTTAAGCGGGAAAGACGCGGATCGGGGGACGGGGGTTTAGGCGGCGCAACATCTCGCGTTTCCTCCTGGAAATGCAGACCTCTAGTTATGTTGCGCCTGCTGCTTTAAGCAGCGGCGCAATATATTGTTATCCGTAAGTCATATTATTATTATTTTTATTATTATTTTTATTATTCCGCGTTTCCTTGTCCGCTTAACTAGTCCCGCAGCTTTCGAGCTATCGACTCCGTTCCACCTGGAAATCGTGCGTCCTATAGCGACGATGTGGGCTTGTATACAGCTTTCCGATACCCGCACTCGTTCGTCCGCTACACTCGTTTTTCGCTCTGTTTTTCCCCAGTCATTTCTATGGAATTAATTTTCAAAGTGCTCTAACTCGGTCATTTTTCAAGCTACGGACACGGGATTTCAGACGGTCGGACCCGGGCGTACCGGCTCCCATCACTTCCGTTTTCGGAATTTTTGCACTCATCCTTCCCTTTCTTTTCCTCCTTCAAAATCCCTCCATTCATTTCAATGGGAGGCTCTTAGAGTGGGGGTGATGTCATCCACTGTAGTTTCAGTGGCAAAAAGCCGTTTTTTCACTTTTCAGCCGAACAAATCGCCATAACTTCCTCATAGTTTCACCTAGAAACTTCATTTAAATTTTAAATGGTAGAGAAACTTGTCCTTTCTGAGACCTCTAAATTTGAACATTATTGAAAATACGGTTTTTGAGTTATGAATTTTTGTTCGGCACTAGGGACGGTTTCGGCTCCCATAGGGTTCAATGTATTTTTGGAGCAGCTCAGAGTGCGGTTTCTAAAATTTTCTCCTGTTTTTAACTCGTCATAACATGCTCAATTCTCACTTAATCTGCAAATTTTTTATACCATATCGATCCCCAGACTCTCCTTGTCGCAACGGTATATACGGTTAAGTGATGTGAGGAAAACTTTCCGAGCTATAAGCATTTGTTCGGAGGGTGGGTACGCTCCCTTAGGAACCCATTGAAATTATTTTTTTTCTTTTTCAATTTTCTGCCGAACATTTCACCATAACTTCCTTATACTTTCACCTACAGACTTCATTTAAATTTTAAATGGTAGAGAAATTTCCCCTTTCTCAAACTTGTAAGTTTCAGACCGTTTGAGAATACCGTTCTTGAGTTATGAATTTTTGTTTGACACTTGGGAGGGTTTTCCTCCCATAGAGCTCAATGTATTTTAAGAGCGGGTCGGCACGCAGATTTTCAAAACTTTGCCTGTTTTTAACTCGTAATTACACCATCAAATCTCGCTCAAAGTGCAAAAATTTTTACACCATCTCGAGCACAAGACTCTCCTTGTCGCTACGGTATGCTTCGTTCAATTTTGGTTGGGAAAAGTTTTCGAGCTACGGGTGATTTTTTGGAGGGTGCTCCCCGGTCGAAATTCATTGAATCATGAGTCTGTCAGTTGTATTCTGTGAGCATGCGTGTGAGAGAGACAGAGGGGGGAGGGGGAGGGGCAGAGGCAGAGACTGAGAGGAAGAGCTGTGAGGGCCACAGAAATACACAGGCAGTCTGTAACACTTTAAAGGTCATTTTTAAGGGGGACGTCTTAATTATCCAGGGTTTCTTAAGGTGGAATTTTTAAAGAATACCTCATTCACAATATACTGGCTGTCTTTTCGACATTTTAAGCTTTATTTCAAGTGGTCATTTTTAAAGGTGGACGTGTCAATACAACTGTGGGTTTCTTAAGGTGGAATTTTTATTAAGGTGGTATTTAAAATGTATTGGCCATCTTTTTTTGCTTTTGGCCTGTGATGTGGACATTTCAATACAATTCTGGGTTTCTTAAGGTGGAATTGTTTTTAAAGGTGGAATTCAAAATTTATCGTTTTCTATTCACGCCCTACTGAGCTCCATAGAGTCCAATGTAAACTGCTGTGGGAGAGTGCTCTCTTAACATCCCACTACCAACAGCTTAGCAGTAAACTCCTTCACCATAAGCGTCGCCTAGTGACCCACGCGGGTTTACCGTATCGAGGACCTCGCTTTAAGCGGGAAAGACGCGGATCGGGGGACGGGGGTTTAGGCGGCGCAACATCTCGCGTTTCCTCCTGGAAATGCAGACCTCTAGTGTTACGTTTGCTGCCCTTAATTCTGAGGATCGTTCATTCTTGTCCGGTTAACTCCGCCCACAGTTTTCGAGATATCGACTCCGTTCAAAGTTTGTTTCGTAGAGCTTACCTGTGGGATGCGGGCTTGTATACAGCTTTTGGAAAAGTTGCATAGTTTTTGCACAGTAAGCATTTGAAGTTTCATCTTTACTCCCATAGGAATGAATGGGAAAATGTCCATAAACTTTTGTCAAACTTTCAAACTGCTGTCACACGCTCAGTTTTCGAGCTAGAGACACCAGAATTCAAACGGGCAGACCCGAGAGTCCAAGGTCCCACCACGTGAAATTATAGGCCGATACCCCGCCCGCTTCATGACCTTTGACCCCGTTTTCCATTCACGGCCTACAGAGCTCCATAGAGTCCAATGTAAACTGCTGTGGGAGAGAGCTCTCTTAACATCCCACTACCGACAGCTTAGCAGTAAACTCCTTCACCATAAGCGTCGCCTAGTGACCCACGCGGGTTTACCGTATCGAGGGCCTCGCTTTAAGCGGGAAAGACGCGGATCGGGGGGCAGGGGTTTAGGCGGCGCAACATCTCGCGTTTCCTCCTGGAAATGCAGACCTCTAGTGTTACGTTTGCTGCCCTTCATTCTGAGGATCGTTCATTCTTGTCCGGTTAACTCCGCCCACAGTTTTCGAGATATCGACTCCGTTCAAAGTTTCATTCGTAGAGCTTCCCTGTGGGATGTGGGCTTGTATACAGCTTTTGGAAAAGTTACATAGTGTTTGCACAGTAAGCATTTGAAGTTTCATCTTTACTCTCATAGGAATGAATGGAAAAATGTCCATAAACTTTTGTCAAACTTTCAAACTGCTGTCACACGCTCAGTTTTCGAGCTACAGACACCAGAATTCAAACGGGCAGACCCGAGAGTCCACGGTCCCGCCACGTGAAATTATAGGCCGATACCCCGCCCGCTTCATGACCTTTGACCCCGTTTTCCATTCACGGCATACACAGCTCCATAGAGTCCAATGTAAACTGCTGTGGGACAGTGCTCTCTTAACATCCCACTACCAACAGCTTAGCAGTAAACTCCTTCACCATAAGCGTCGCCTAGTGACCCACGCGGGTTTACCGTATCGAGGACCTCGCTTTAAGCGGTAAAGACGCGGATCGGGGGGCGGGGGTTTAGGCGGCGCAACATCTCGCGTTTCCTCCTGGAAATGCAGACCTCTAGTGTTACGTTTGCTGCCCTTCATTCTGAGGATCGTTCATTCTTGTCCGGTTAACTCCGCCCACAGTTTTCGAGATATCAACTCCGTTCAAAGTTTGTTTCGTAGAGCTTCCCTGTGGGATGCGGGCTTGTATACAGGTTTTGGAAAAGTTACATAGTTTTTGCACAGTAAGCATTTGAAGTTTCGTGTTTTCTCCCATAGGAATGAATGGAAAAATGTCCATAAACTTTTGTCAAACTTTCAAAGTGCTGTCACACGGTCAGTTTTCGAGCTAGAGACACCAGAACTCAAACGGGCAGACCCGAGGGTCCACGGTCCCACCACGTAAAATTATGGGCCGATAGCCCACCCGCTTCATGACCTTTGACCCCGTTTTCCATTCACGGCCTACACAGCTCCATAGAGTCCAATGTAAACTGCTGTGGGAGAGTGCTCTCTTAACATCCCACTACCAACAGCTTAGCAGTAAACTCCTTCACCATAAGCGTCGCCTAGTGACCCACGCGGGTTTACCGTGTCGAGGACCTCGCTTTAAGCGGGAAAGACGCGGATCGGGAGCAGGGGTTTAGGCGGCGCAACATCTCGCGTTTCCTCCTGGAAATGCAGACCTCTAGTGTTACGTTTGCTGTCCTTCATTCTGAGGATCGTTCATTCTTGTCCGGTTAACTCCGCCCACAGTTTTCGAGATATCGACTCCGTTCAAAGTTTCATTCGTAGAGCTTCCCTGTGGGATGCGGGCTTGTATACAGCTTTTGGAAATGTTACATAGTTTTCGCACAGTAACCATTTTAAGTTTCATCTTTTCTCCCATAGGAATGAATGGAAAAATGTCCATAAACTTTTGTCAAACATTCAAACTGCTGTCACACGGTCAGTTTTCGAGCTAGAGACACCAGAATTCAAACGGGCAGACCCGAGAGTCCACGGTCCCACCACGTGAAATTATGGGCCGATAGCCCACCCGCTTCATGACCTTTGACCCCGTTTTCCATTCACGGCCTACACAGCTCCATAGAGTCCAATGTAAACTGCTGTGGGAGAGTGCTCTCTTAACATCCCACTACCGACAGCTTAGCAGTAAACTCCGTCACCATAAGCGTCGCCTAGTGACCCACGCGGGTTTACCGTATCGAGCACCTCGCTTTAAGCGGGAAAGACGCGGATCGGGGGGCGGGGGTTTAGGCGGCGCAACATCTCGCGTTTCCTCCTGGAAATGCAGACCTCTAGTGTTACGTTTGCTGCCCTTCATTCTGAGGATCGTTCATTCTTGTCCGGTTAACTCCGCCCACAGTTTTCGAGATATAGACTCCGTTCAAAGTTTGTCTCGTAGAGCTGCCCTGTGGGATGCGGGCTTGTATACAGCTTTTGGAAAAGTTACATAGTTTTCGCACAGTAAGCATTTGAAGTTTCATCTTTTCTCCCATAGGAATGAATGGAAAAATGTCCATAAACTTTTGTCAAACTTTAAAACTGCTGTCACACGGTCAGTTTTCGAGCTAGAGACACCAGAATTCAAACGGGCAGACCCGAGAGTCCACGGTCCCACCACGTGAAATTATGGGCCGATAGCCCACCCGCTTCATGACCTTTGACCCCGTTTTCCATTCACGGCCTACACAGCTCCATAGAGTCCAATGTAAACTGCTGTGGGAGAGTGCTCTCTTAACATCCCACTACCGACAGCTTAGCAGTAAACTCCGTCACCATAAGCATCGCCTAGTGACCCACGCGGGTTTACCGTATCGAGCACCTCGCTTTAAGCGGGAAAGACGCGGATCGGGGGGCGGGGGTTTAGGCGGCGCAACATCTCGCGTTTCCTCCTGGAAATGCAGACCTCTAGTGTTACGTTTGCTGCCCTTCATTCTGAGGATCGTTCATTCTTGTCCGGTTAACTCCGCCCACAGTTTTCGAGATATCGACTCCGTTCAAAGTTTCATTCGTAGAGCTTCCCTGTGGGATGCGGGCTTGTATACAGCTTTTGGAAAAGTTACATAGTTTTAGCACAGTAAGCATTTGAAGTTTCAACTTTTCTCCCATAGGAATGAATGGAAAAGTGTCCATAAACTTTTGTCAAACTTTTAAACTGCTGTCACACGGTCAGTTTTCGAGCTAGAGACACCAGAACTCAAACGGGCAGACCCGAGGGTCCACGGTCCCACCACGTGAAACTATAGGCCGATAGCCCACCCGCTTCATGACCTTTGACCCCGTTTTCCATTCACGGCCTACAGAGCTCCATAGAGTCTAATGTAAACTGCTGTGGGAGAGTGCTCTCTTAACATCCCACTACCGACAGCTTAGCAGTAAACTCCTTCACCATAGGCGTCGCCTAGTGACCCACGCGGGTTTACCGTATCGAGGACCTCGCTTTAAGCGGGAAAGACGCGGATCGGGGGACGGGGGTTTAGGCGGCGCAACATCTCGCGTTTCCTCCTGGAAATGCAGACCTCTAGTGTTACGTTTGCTGCCCTTCATTCTGAGGATCGTTCATTCTTTTCCGGTTAACTCCGCCCACAGTTTTCGAGATATCGACTCCGTTCAAAGTTTGTTTCGTAGAGCTTCCCTGTGGGATGCGGGCTTAATATATTGTTATCCGTAAGTCATATTATTATGTTGCGCCTGCTGCTGTAAGCAGCGGCGCGATATATTGTTATCCGTAAGTCATATTATTATTATTTTTATTATTATTTTTATTATTCCGCGTTTCCTTGTCCGCTTAACTAGTCCCGCAGCTTTTGAGCTATCGACTCCGTTCCACCTGGAAATCGTGCGTCCTATAGCGACGATGTGGGCTTGTATACAGCTTTCCGATACCCGCACTCGTTCGTCCGCTACACTCGTTTTTCGCTCTGTTTTTCCCCAGTCATTTCTATGGAATTAATTTTCAAAGTGCTCTAACTCGGTCATTTTTCAAGCTACGGACACGGGATTTCAGACGGTCGGACCCGGGCGTACCGGCTCCCATCACTTCCGTTTTCGGAATTTTTGCACTCATCCTTCCCTTTCTTTTCCTCCTTCAAAATCCCTCCATTCATTTCAATGGGAGGCTCTTAGAGTGGGGGTGATGTCATCCACTGTAGTTTCAGTGGCAAAAAGTCGTTTTTTCACTTTTCAGCCGAACAAATCGCCATAACTTCCTTATAGTTTCACCTAGAAACTTCATTTAAATTTTAAATGGTAGAGAAACTTGTCCTTTCTAACACCTCTAAATTTGAACATTATTGAAAATACGGTTTTTGAGTTATGAATTTTTGTTCGGCACTAGGGACGGTTTCGGCTCCCATAGGGTTCAATGTATTTTTGGAGCAGCTCAGAGTGCGGTTTCTAAAATTTTCTCCTGTTTTTAACTCGTCATAACATGCTCAATTCTTACTTAATCTGCAAATTTTTTATACCATATCGATCCCCAGACTCTCCTTGTCGCAACGGTATATACGGTTAAGTGATGTGGGGAAAACTTTCCGAGCTATAAGCATTTGTTCGGAGGGTGGGTACGCTCCCATAGGAACCCATTGAAATTATTTTTTTTCTTTTTCAATTTTCTGCCGAACATTTCACCATAACTTCCTTATACTTTCACCTACAGACTTCATTTAAATTTTAAATGGTAGAGAAGTGTCCCCTTTCTCAAACTTGTAAGTTTCAGACCGTTTGATAATACCGTTCTTGAGTTATGAATTTTTGTTTGACACTTGGGAGGGTTTTCCTCCCATAGAGCTCAATGTATTTTAAGAGCGGCTCGGCACGCAGATTTTCAAAACTTTGCCTGTTTTTAACTCGTAATTACACCATCAAATCTCGCTCAAAGTGCAAAAATTTTTACACCATCTCGAGCACCAGACTCTCCTTGTCGCTACGGTATGCTTCGTTCATTTTTGGACCTGGAAAAGTTTTGGAGATATTTGAGGTTTTTTGGAGGGTGCCCCACCGGTCGAAATTCATTGAATCATGAGTCTGTCAGTTGTGTTCTGTGAGCGTGCGTGTGAGAGAGAGAGAGGGGGGAGGGGGAGGGGCAGAGGCAGAGACTGACGGCGAGAGCTGTGAGGGCCACAGAAATACACAGGCAGCCTGTAACACTTTAAAGGTCATTTTTAAGGGGGACGTCTTAATTATCCAGGGTTTCTTAAGGTGGAATTTTTAAAAAAGACCTCATTCACAATATACTGCCTGTCTTTTCAACATTTTAAGACGCGGATCGGGGGACGGGGGTTTCGGCGGCGCAACATCTCGCGTTTCCTCCTGGAAATGCAGACCTCTAGTGTTACGTTTGCTGCCCTTCATTCTGAGGATCGTTCATTCTTGTCCGGTTAACTCCGCCCACAGTTTTCGAGATATCGACTCCGTTCAAAGTTTGTTTCGTAGAGCTTCCCTGTGGGATGCGGGCTTGTATACAGCTTTTAGAAAAGTTACATAGTTTTCGCACAGGAAGCATTTGAAGTTTCATCTTTTCTCACATAAGAATGAATGGAAAAATGTCCATAAACTTTTGTCAAACATTCAAACTGCTGTCACACGGTCAGTTTTCGAGCTAGAGACACCAGAACTCAAACGGGCAGACCCGAGGGTCCACGGTCCCACCACGTAAAATTATGGGCCGATAACCCACCCGCTTCATGACCTTTGACCCCGTTTTCCTTTCACGGCCTACAGAGCTCCATAGAGTCCAATGTAAACTGCTGTGGGAGAGTGCTCTCTTAACTTCCCACTACCGACAGCTTAGCAGTGAACTCCTTCACCATAAGCGTCGCCTAGTGACCCACGCGGGTTTACCGTATCGAGGACCTCGCTTTAAGCGGGAAAGACGCGGATCGGGGGGCAGGGATTTAGGCGGCGCAACATCTCGCGTTTCCTCCTGGAAATGCAGACCTCTAGTGTTACGTTTGCTGCCCTTCATTCTGAGGATCGTTCATTCTTGTCCGGTTAACTCCGCCCACAGTTTTCGAGATATCGACTCCGTTCAAAGTTTCATTCGTAGAGCTTCCCTGTGGGATGCGGGCTTGTATACAGGTTTTGGAAAAGTTACATAGTTTTTGCACAGTAAGCATTTGAAGTTTCGTGTTTTCTCCCGTAGGAATGAATGGAAAAATGTCCATAAACTTTTGTCAAACTTTCAAAGTGCTGTCACACGGTCAGTTTTCGAGCTAGAGACACCAGAACTGAAACCGTCAGACCCGAGAGTCCACGGTCCCACCACGTGAAATTATAGGCCGATACCCCGCCCGCTTCATGACCTTTGACCCCATTTTCCATTCACGGCCTACACAGCTCCATAGAGTCCAACGTAAACTGCTGTGGGAGAGTGCTCTCTTAACATCCCACTACCAACAGCTTAGCAGTAAACTCCTTCACCATAGGCGTCGCCTAGTGACCCACGCGGGTTTACCGTATCGAGGACCTCGCTTTAAGCGGGAAAGACGCGGATCGGGGGGCAGGGGTTTAGGCGGCGCAACATCTCGCGTTTCCTCCTGGAAATGCAGACCTCTAGTGTTACGTTTGCTGCCCTTCATTCTGAGGATCGTTTGTTCTTGTCCGGTTAACTCCGCCCACAGTTTTCGAGATATCGACTCCGTTCAAAGTTTGTTTCGTAGACCTTCCCTGTGGGATGCGGGCTTGTATACAGCTTTTGGAAAAGTTGCATAGTTTTCGCACAGTAAGCATTTGAAGTTTCATCCTTACTCCCATAGGAATGAATGGAAAAATGTCCATAAACTTTTGTCAAACTTTCAAACTGCTGTCACACGGTCAGTTTTCGACCTAGAGACACCAGAACTCAAACGGGCAGACCCGAGAGTCCACGGTCCCACCACGTGAAATTATGGGCCGATAGCCCACCCGCTTCATGACCTTTGACCCCGTTTTCCATTCACGCCCTACTGAGCTCCATAGAGTCCAATGTAAACTCCTGTGGGAGAGTGCTCTCTTAACATCCCACTACCAACAGCTTAGCAGTAAACTCCTTCACCATAAGCGTCGCCTAGTGACCCACGCGGGTTTACCGTATCGAGGGCCTCGCTTTAAGCGGAAAAGACGCGGATCGGGGGGCAGGGGCTTAGGCGGCGCAACATCTCGCGTTTCCTCCTGGAAATGCAGACCTCTAGTTATGTTGCGCCTGCTGCTTTAAGCAGCGGCGCAATATATTGTTATCCGTAAGTCATATTATTATTATTATTTTTATTATTATTTTTATTATTCCGCGTTTCCTTGTCCGCTTAACTAGTCCCGCAGCTTTCGAGCTATCGACTCCGTTCCACCTGGAAATCGTGCGTCCTATAGCGACGATGTGGGCTTGTATACAGCTTTCCGATACCCGCACTCGTTCGTCCGCTACACTCGTTTATCGCTCCGTTTTTCCCCAGTCATTTCTATGGAATTAATTTTCAAAGTGCTCTAACTCGGTCATTTTTCAAGCTACGGACACGGGATTTCAGACGGTCGGACCCGGGCGTACCGGCTCCCATCACTTCCGTTTTCAGATTTTTTGCACTCATCCTTCCCTTTCTATTCCTCCTTCAAAATCCCTCCATTCATTTCAATGGGAGGCTCTTACAGTGGGTGACGTCATACACTGTAGATTCCTTCTCAGAAAACGGGTTTTTCACTTTTCAGCCAAACAAATCACCATAACTTCCTCATACTTTCACCTAGAAACTTCATTTAAATTTTAAATGGTAGAGAAACTTGTCCTTTCTAAGACCTCTAAATTTGAACATTATTGAAAATACGGTTTTTGAGTTATGAATTTTTGTTCGGCACTAGGGAGGGTTTCGGCTCCCATAGGGTTCAATGTATTTTTGGAGCAGCTCAGAGTGCGGTTTCTAAAATTTTCTCCTGTTTTTAACTCGTCATAACATGCTCAATTCTCACTTAATCTGCAAATTTTTTATACCATATCGATCCCCAGACTCTCCTTGTCGCAACGGTATATACGGTTAAGTGATGTGGGGAAAACTTTCCGAGCTATAAGCATTTGTTCGGAGGGTGGGTACGCTCCCATAGGAACCCATTGAAATTTTTTTTTTTCTTTTTCAATTTTCTGCCGAACATTTCACCATAACTTCCTTATACTTTCACCTACAGACTTCATTTAAACTTTAAATGCTAGAGAAATGTCCCCTTTCTCACACTTGTAAGTTTCAGACCGTTTGAGAATACCGTTCTTGAGTTATGAATTTTTGTTTGACACATGGGAGGGTTTTCCTCCCATAGAGCTCAATGTATTTTAAGAGCGGGTCTGCACGCAAATTTTCCAAACTTTGCCTGTTTTTAACTCGTAATTACACCATCAAATCTCGCTCAAAGTGCAAAAATTTTTACACCATCTCGAGCACCAGACTCTCCTTGTCGCTACGGTATGCTTCGTTCAATTTTGGTTGGGAAAAGTTTTCGAGCTACGGGTGATTTTTTGGAGGGTGCTCCCCGGTCGAAATTCATTGAATCGTGAGTTTGTCAGTTGTATTCTGTGAGCGTGCGTGTGAGAGAGACACAGAGGGGGGAGGGGGAGGGGCAGAGGCAGACACTGACGGGGAGAGCTGTGAGGGCCACAGAAATACACAGGCAGTCTGTAACACTTTAAAGGTCATTTTTAAGGGGGACGTCTTAATTATCCAGGGTTTCTTAAGGTGGAATTTTTAAAAAAGACCTCATTCACAATATACTGGCTGTCTTTTCAACATTTTAAGACGCGGATCGGGGGACGGGGGTTTCGGCGGCGCAACATCTCGCGTTTCCTCCTGGAAATGCAGACCTCTAGTGTTACGTTTGCTGCCCTTCATTCTGAGGATCTTAATTCCTTGTCCGGTTAACTCCGCCCACAGTTTTCGAGATATCGACTCCGTTCAAAGTTTCATTCGTAGAGCTTCCCTGTGGGATGCGGGCTTGTATACAGCTTTTGGAAAAGTTGCATAGTTTTCGCACAGTAAGCATTTGAAGTTTCATCTTTTCTCCCATAGGAATGAATGGAAAAATGTCCATAAACTTTTGTCAAACTTTCAAACTGCTGTCACACGCTCAGTTTTCGAGCTAGAGACACCAGAACTCAAACGGGCAGACCCGAGAGTCCACGGTCCCACCACGTGAAATTATAGGCCGATACCCCGCCCGCTTCATGACCTTTGACCCCGTTTTCCATTCACGGCCTACAGAGCTCCATAGAGTCCAATGTAAACTGCTGTGGGAGAGTGCTCTCTTAACATCCCACTACCGACAGCTTAGCAGTAAACTCCTTCACCATAAGCGTCGCCTAGTGACCCACGCGGGTTTACCGTATCGAGGACCTCGCTTTAAGCGGTAAAGACGCGGATCGGGGGGCGGGGGTTTAGGCGGCGCAACATCTCGCGTTTCCTCCTGGAAATGCAGACCTCTAGTGTTACGTTTGCTGCCCTTCATTCTGAGGATCTTCATTCCTTGTCCGGTTAACTCCGCCCACAGTTTTCGAGATATCGACCCCGTTCAAAGTTTGTTTCGTAGAGCTTCCTTGTGGGATGCGGGCTTGTATACAGCTTTTGGAAAAGTTACATAGATTTCGCACAGTAAGCATTTGAAGTTTCATCTTTACTCCCATAGGAATGAATGGAAAAATGTCCATAAACTTTTGTCAAACTTAAAAACTGCTGTCACACGGTCAGTTTTCGAGCTAGAGACACCAGAACTCAAACGGGCAGACCCGAGGGTCCACGGTCCCACCACGTAAAATTATGGGCCGATAGCCCACCCGCTTCATGACCTTTGACCCCGTTTTCCATTCACGGCCTACAGAGCTCCATAGAGTCCAATGTAAACTGCTGTGGGACAGTGCTCTATTAACATCCCACTACCGACAGCTTAGCAGTAAACTCCTTCACCATAAGCGTCGCCTAGTGACCCACGCGGGTTTACCGTATCGAGGACCTCGCTTTAAGCGGGAAAGACGCGGATCGGGGGGCGGGGGTTTAGGCGGCGCAACATCTCGCGTTTCCTCCTGGAAATGCAGACCTCTAGTGTTACGTTTGCTGCCCTTCATTCTGAGGATCGTTCATTCTTGTCCGGTTAACTCCGCCCACAGTTTTCGAGATATCGACTCCGTTCAAAGTTTCATTCGTAGAGCTTCCCTGTGGGATGCGGGCTTGTATACAGCTTTTGGAAAAGTTACATAGTTTTCGCACAGTAAGCATTTGAAGTTTCATCTTAACTCCCATAGGAATGAATGGAAAAATGTCCATAAACTTTTGTCAAACTTTCAAACTGCTGTCACACGCTCAGTTTTCGAGCTAGAGACACCAGAACTCAAACGGGCAGACCCGAGAGTCCACGGTCCCACCACGTGAAATTATAGGCCGATACCCCGCCCGCTTCATGACCTTTGACCCCGTTTTCCATTCACGGCCTACAGAGCTCCATAGAGTCCAATGTAAACTGCTGTGGGAGAGTGCTCTCTTAACATCCCACTACCGACAGCTTAGCAGTAAACTCCTTCACCATAAGCGTCGCCTAGTGACCCACGCGGGTTTACCGTATCGAGGACCTCGCTTTAAGCGGGAAAGACGCGGATCGGGGGACGGGGGTTTCGGCGGCGCAACATCTCGCGTTTCCTCCTGGAAATGCAGACCTCTAGTGTTACGTTTGCTGCCCTTCATTCTGAGGATCGTTCATTCTTGTCCGGTTAACTCCGCCCACAGTTTTCGAGATATCGACTCCGTTCAAAGTTTCATTCGTAGAGCTTCCCTGTGGGATGCGGGCTTGTATACAGCTTTTGGAAAAGTTGCATAGTTTTCGCACAGTAAGCATTTGAAGTTTCGTGTTTTCTCCCATAGGAATGAATGGAAAAATGTCCATAAACTTTTGTCAAACTTTCAAACTGCTGTCACACGCTCAGTTTTCGAGCTAGAGACACCAGAATTCAAACGGGCAGACCCGAGAGTCCACGGTCCCACCACGTGAAATTATGGGCCGATAGCCCACCCGCTTCATGACCTTTGACCCCGTTTTCCATTCACGGCCTACAGAGCTCCATAGAGTCTAATGTAAACTGCTGTGGGAGAGTGCTCTCTTAACATCCCACTACCGACAGCTTAGCAGTAAACTCCTTCACCATAAGCGTCGCCTAGTGACCCACGCGGGTTTACCGTATCGAGGACCTTGCTTTAAGCGGGAAAGACGCGGATCGGGGGGCAGGGATTTAGGCGGCGCAACATCTCGCGTTTCCTCCTGGAAATGCAGACCTCTAGTGTTACGTTTGCTGCCCTTCATTCTGAGGATCGTTCATTCTTGTCCGGTTAACTCCGCCCACAGTTTTCGAGATATCGACTCCGTTCAAAGTTTCATTCGTAGAGCTTCCCTGTGGGATGCGGGCTTGTATACAGCTTTTGGAAAAGTTACATAGTTTTAGCACAGTAAGCATTTGAAGTTTCAACTTTTCTCCCATAGGAATGAATGGAAAAGTGTCCATAAACTTTTGTCAAACTTTTAAACTGCTGTCACACGGTCAGTTTTCGAGCTAGAGACACCAGAACTCAAACGGGCAGACCCGAGGGTCCACGGTCCCACCACGTGAAACTATAGGCCGATAGCCCACCCGCTTCATGACCTTTGACCCCGTTTTCCATTCACGGCCTACACAGCTCCATAGAGTCCAATGTAAACTGCTGTGGGAGAGTGCTCTCTTAACATCCCACTACCGACAGCTTAGCAGTAAACTCCTTCACCATAGGCGTCGCCTAGTGACCCACGCGGGTTTACCGTATCGAGGACCTCGCTTTAAGCGTGAAAGACGCGGATCGGGGGGCAGGGGTTTAGGCGGCGCAACATCTCGCGTTTCCTCCTGGAAATGCAGACCTCTAGTTATGTTGCGCCTGCTGCTTTAAGCAGCGGCGCAATATATTGTTATCCGTAAGTCATATTATTATTATTTTTATTATTATTTTTATTATTCCGCGTTTCCTTGTCCGCTTAACTAGTCCCGCAGCTTTCGAGCTATCGACTCCGTTCCACCTGGAAATCGTGCGTCCTATAGCGACGATGTGGGCTTGTATACAGCTTTCCGATACCCGCACTCGTTCGTCCGCTACACTCGTTTTTCGCTCTGTTTTTCCCCAGTCATTTCTATGGAATTAATTTTCAAAGTGCTCTAACTCGGTCATTTTTCAAGCTACGGACACGGGATTTCAGACGGTCGGACCCGGGCGTACCGGCTCCCATCACTTCCGTTTTCGGAATTTTTGCACTCATCCTTCCCTTTCTTTTCCTCCTTCAAAATCCCTCCATTCATTTCAATGGGAGGCTCTTAGAGTGGGGGTGATGTCATCCACTGTAGTTTCAGTGGCAAAAAGCCGTTTTTTCACTTTTCAGCCGAACAAATCGCCATAACTTCCTCATAGTTTCACCTAGAAACTTCATTTAAATTTTAAATGGTAGAGAAACTTGTCCTTTCTGAGACCTCTAAATTTGAACATTATTGAAAATACGGTTTTTGAGTTATGAATTTTTGTTCGGCACTAGGGACGGTTTCGGCTCCCATAGGGTTCAATGTATTTTTGGAGCAGCTCAGAGTGCGGTTTCTAAAATTTTCTCCTGTTTTTAACTCGTCATAACATGCTCAATTCTCACTTAATCTGCAAATTTTTTATACCATATCGATCCCCAGACTCTCCTTGTCGCAACGGTATATACGGTTAAGTGATGTGAGGAAAACTTTCCGAGCTATAAGCATTTGTTCGGAGGGTGGGTACGCTCCCATAGGAACCCATTGAAATTATTTTTTTTCTTTTTCAATTTTCTGCCGAACATTTCACCATAACTTCCTTATACTTTCACCTACAGACTTCATTTAAATTTTAAATGGTAGAGAAATTTCCCCTTTCTCAAACTTGTAAGTTTCAGACCGTTTGAGAATACCGTTCTTGAGTTATGAATTTTTGTTTGACACTTGGGAGGGTTTTCCTCCCATAGAGCTCAATGTATTTTAAGAGCGGGTCGGCACGCAGATTTTCAAAACTTTGCCTGTTTTTAACTCGTAATTACACCATCAAATCTCGCTCAAAGTGCAAAAATTTTTACACCATCTCGAGCACAAGACTCTCCTTGTCGCTACGGTATGCTTCGTTCAATTTTGGTTGGGAAAAGTTTTCGAGCTACGGGTGATTTTTTGGAGGGTGCTCCCCGGTCGAAATTCATTGAATCATGAGTCTGTCAGTTGTATTCTGTGAGCATGCGTGTGAGAGAGACAGAGGGGGGAGGGGGAGGGGCAGAGGCAGAGACTGAGGGGAAGAGCTGTGAGGGCCACAGAAATACACAGGCAGTCTGTAACACTTTAAAGGTCATTTTTAAGGGGGACGTCTTAATTATCCAGGGTTTCTTAAGGTGGAATTTTTAAAGAATACCTCATTCACAATATACTGGCTGTCTTTTCGACATTTTAAGCTTTATTTCAAGTGGTCATTTTTAAAGGTGGACGTGTCAATACAACTGTGGGTTTCTTAAGGTGGAATTTTTATTAAGGTGGTATTTAAAATGTATTGGCCATCTTTTTTTGCTTTTGGCCTGTGATGTGGACATTTCAATACAATTCTGGGTTTCTTAAGGTGGAATTGTTTTTAAAGGTGGAATTCAAAATTTATCGTTTTCTATTCACGCCCTACTGAGCTCCATAGAGTCCAATGTAAACTGCTGTGGGAGAGTGCTCTCTTAACATCCCACTACCAACAGCTTAGCAGTAAACTCCTTCACCATAAGCGTCGCCTAGTGACCCACACGGGTTTACCGTATCGAGGACCTCGCTTTAAGCGGGAAAGACGCGGATCGGGGGACGGGGGTTTAGGCGGCGCAACATCTCGTGTTACGTTTGCTGCCCTTCATTCTGAGGATCGTTCATTCTTGTCCGGTTAACTCCGCCCACAGTTTTCGAGATATCGACTCCGTTCAAAGTTTCATTCGTAGAGCTTCCCTGTGGGATGCGGGCTTGTATACAGCTTTTGGAAAAGTTGCATAGTTTTCGCACAGTAAGCATTTGAAATTTCATCTTTTCTCTCATAGGAATGAATGGAAAAATGTCCATAAACTTTTGTCAAACTTTCAAATTGCTGTCACACGGTCATTTTTCAAGCTACAGACACCAGAATTCAAACGGTCAGACCCGAGGGTCCACGGTCCCACCACCTGAAATTATAG
The DNA here is from genome assembly GCF_029633855.1 of Hoplias malabaricus. NCBI lineage: Eukaryota > Metazoa > Chordata > Actinopteri > Characiformes > Erythrinidae > Hoplias > Hoplias malabaricus. The sequence goes on along the minus strand of NC_089806.1, from coordinate 30,131,045 downwards.
GCCGATAGCCCACCCGCTTCATGACCTTTGACCCCGTTTTCCATTCACGGCCTACTGAGCTCCATAGAGTCCAATGTAAACTGCTGTGGGAGAGTGCTCTCTTAACATCCCACTACCGACAGCTTAGCAGTAAACTCCTTCACCATAAGCGTCGCCTAGTGACCCACGCGGGTTTACCGTATCGAGGACCTCGCTTTAAGCGGGAAAGACGCGGATCGGGGGGCGGGGGTTTAGGCGGCGCAACATCTCGCGTTTCCTCCTGGAAATGCAGACCTCTAGTGTTACGTTTGCTGCCCTTCATTCTGAGGATCGTTCATTATTGTCCGGTTAACTCCGCCCACAGTTTTCGAGATATCGACTCCGTTCAAAGTTTGTTTCGTAGAGCTTCTCTGTGGGATGCGGGCTTGTATACAGCTTTTGGAAAAGTTACATAGTTTTCGCACAGTAAGCATTTGAAGTTTCATCTTAACTCCCATAGGAATGAATGGAAAAATGTCCATAAACTTTTGTCAAACTTTCAAACTGCTGTCACACGGTCAGTTTTCGAGCTAGAGACACCAGAACTCAAACGGGCAGACCCGAGAGTCCACGGTCCCACCACGTGAAATTATAGGCCGATATCCCGCCCGCTTCATGACCTTTGACCCCGTTTTCCATTCACGGCCTACAGAGCTCCATAGAGTCCAATGTAAACTGCTGTGGGAGAGTGCTCTCTTAACATCCCACTACCGACAGCTTAGCAGTAAACTCCTTCACCATAAGCGTCGCCTAGTGACCCACGCGGGTTTACCGTATCGAGGACCTCGCTTTAAGCGGGAAAGACGCGGATCGGGGGGCGGGGGTTTAGGCGGCGCAACATCTCGCGTTTCCTCCTGGAAATGCAGACCTCTAGTGTTACGTTTGCTGCCCTTCATTCTGAGGATCGTTCATTATTGTCCGGTTAACTCCGCCCACAGTTTTCGAGATATCGACTCCGTTCAAAGTTTGTTTCGTAGAGCTTCTCTGTGGGATGCGGGCTTGTATACAGCTTTTGGAAAAGTTACATAGTTTTCGCACAGTAAGCATTTGAAGTTTCATCTTAACTCCCATAGGAATGAATGGAAAAATGTCCATAAACTTTTGTCAAACTTTCAAACTGCTGTCACACGGTCAGTTTTCGAGCTAGAGACACCAGAACTCAAACGGGCAGACCCGAGAGTCCACGGTCCCACCACGTGAAATTATAGGCCGATATCCCGCCCGCTTCATGACCTTTGACCCCGTTTTCCATTCACGGCCTACAGAGCTCCATAGAGTCCAATGTAAACTGCTGTGGGAGAGTGCTCTCTTAACATCCCACTACCGACAGCTTAGCAGTAAACTCCTTCACCATAAGCGTCGCCTAGTGACCCACGCGGGTTTACCGTATCGAGGACCTCGCTTTAAGCGGGAAAGACGCGGATCGGGGGACGGGGGTTTCGGCGGCGCAACATCTCGCGTTTCCTCCTGGAAATGCAGACCTCTAGTGTTACGTTTGCTGCCCTTAATTCTGAGGATCTTTCGTTCTTGTCCGGTTAACTCCGCCCACAGTTTTCGAGATATCGACTCCGTTCAAAGTTTGTTTCGTAGAGCTTCCCTGTGGGATGCGGGCTTGTATACAGCTTTTGGAAAAGTTGCATAGTTTTCGCACAGTAAGCATTTGAAGTTTCATCCTTACTCCCATAGGAATGAATGGAAAAATGTCCATAAACTTTTGTCAAACTTTCAAACTGCCGTCACACGGTCAGTTTTCGAGCTAGAGACACCAGAACTCAAACGGGCAGACCCGAGAGTCCACGGTCCCACCACGTGAAATTATAGGCCGATACCCCGCCCGCTTCATGACCTTTGACCCCGTTTTCCATTCACGGCCTACAGAGCTCCATAGAGTCCAATGTAAACTGGTGTGGGAGAGTGCTCTCTTAACATCCCACTACCGACAGCTTAGCAGTAAACTCCTTCACCATAAGCGTCGCCTAGTGACCCACGCGGGTTTACCGTATCGAGGACCTCGCTTTAAGCGGGAAAGACGCGGATCGGGGGGCAGGGGTTTAGGCGGCGCAACATCTCGCGTTTCCTCCTGGAAATGCAGACCTCTAGTGTTACGTTTGCTGCCCTTCATTCTGAGGATCGTTCATTCTTGTCCGGTTAACTCCGCCCACAGTTTTCGAGATATCGACTCCGTTCAAAGTTTGTTTCGTAGAGCTTCCCTGTGGGATGCGGGCTTGTATACAGCTTTTGGAAAAGTTGCATAGTTTTCGCACAGGAAGCATTTGAAGTTTCATCTTTACTCCCATAGGAATGAATGGAAAAATGTCCATAAACTTTTGTCAAACTTTCAAACTGCTGTCACACGGTCAGTTTTCGAGCTACAGACACCAGAATTCAAACGGGCACACCCGACAGTCCACGGTCCCGCCACGTGAAATTATGGGCCGATAGCCCACCCGCTTCATGACCTTTGACCCCGTTTTCCATTCACGGCCTACACAGCTCCACATAGTCCAATGTAAACTGCTGTGGGACAGTGCTCTCTTAACATCCCACTACCAACAGCTTAGCAGTAAACTCCTTCACCATAAGCGTCGCCTAGTGACCCACGCGGGTTTACCGTGTCGAGGACCTCGCTTTAAGCGGGAAAGACGCGGATCGGGGGGCAGGGGTTTAGGCGGCGCAACATCTCGCGTTTCCTCCTGGAAATGCAGACCTCTAGTGTTACGTTTGCTGCCCTTCATTCTGAGGATCGTTCATTCTTGTCCGGTTAACTCCGCCCACAGTTTTCGAGATATAGACTCCGTTCAAAGTTTGTCTCGTAGAGCTGCCCTGTGGGATGCGGGCTTGTATACAGCTTTTGGAAAAGTTACATAGTTTTCGCACAGGAAGCATTTGAAGTTTCATCTTTTCTCCCATAGGAATGAATGGAAAAATGTCCATAAACTTTTGTCAAACTTTAAAACTGCTGTCACACGGTCAGTTTTCGAGCTAGAGACACCAGAATTCAAACGGGCAGACCCGAGAGTCCACGGTCCCACCACGTGAATTTATGGGCCGATAGCCCACCCGCTTCATGACCTTTGACCCCGTTTTCCTTTCACGGCCTACAGAGCTCCATAGAGTCCAATGTAAACTGCTGTGGGAGAGTGCTCCCTTAACATCCCACTACCGACAGCTTAGCAGTAAACTCCTTCACCATAAGCGTCGCCTAGTGACCCACGCGGGTTTACCGTATCGAGGACCTCGCTTTAAGCGGGAAAGACGCGGATCGGGGGGCGGGGGTTTAGGCGGCGCAACATCTCGCGTTTCCTCCTGGAAATGCAGACCTCTAGTGTTACGTTTGCTGCCCTTCATTCTGAGGATCGTTCATTCTTGTCCGGTTAACTCCGCCCACAGTTTTCGAGATATGGACTCCGTTCAAAGTTTCATTCGTAGAGCTTCCCTGTGGGATGCGGGCTTGTATACAGCTTTTGGAAAACTTACATAGTTTTTGCACAGTAAGCATGTCAAGTTTCGTGTTTTCTCCCATAGGAATGAATGGAAAAGTGTCCATAAACTTTTGTCAAACTTTCAAACTGCTGTCACACGGTTAGTTTTCGCGCTAGAGACACCTGAACTCAAACGGGCAGACCCGAGAGTCCACGGTCCCACCACGTGAAACTATAGGCCGATAGCCCACCCGCTTCATGACCTTTGACCCCGTTTTCCATTCACGGCCTACAGAGCTCCATAGAGTCCAATGTAAACTGCTGTGGGAGAGTGCTCTCTTAACATCCCACTACCGACAGCTTAGCAGTAAACTCCTTCACCATAAGCGTCGCCTAGTTATGTTGCGCAAGCTGCTTCAGCAGCGCGCAATATATTGTTATCCGAAAGTCATATTATTATTATGTTGCGCAAGCTGCTTCAGCAGCGCGCAATATATTGTTATCCGAAAGTCATATTATTATTATGTTGCGCAAGCTGCTTCAGCAGCGCGCAATATATTGTTATCCGAAAGTCATATTATTATTATTATTATTTTTATTATTATTTTTATTATTCCGCGTTTCCTTGTCCGCTTAACTAGTCCCGCAGCTTTCGAGCTATCGACTCCGTTCCACCTGGAAATCATGCGTCCTATAGCGACGATGTGTGCTTGTATACAGCTTTCCGATACCCGCACTCGTTCGTCCGCTACACTCGTTTTTCGCTCTGTTTTTCCCCAGTCATTTCTATGGAATTAATTTTCGAACTGCTCTAACTCGGTCAATTTTCAAGCTACGGACACGAGATTTCAGACGGTCGGACCCGGGCGCACCCGGACCCGTCACTTCCGTTTTCGGACCTCTCGCACTCATCCTTCTCTTTCTATCTCTCCTTGAATATCCCTCCATTCACTTGTATGGAAGACATTTAGAGTGGGTGACGTCATAGACACTCTGGGTTCACTGGCCAAAACCGTTTTTTCACTTTTCAGCCGAATAATTCACCATAACGTCCTCATACTCTCACCTAGAAACTTCATTTAAATTTTAAATGGTAGAGAAACTTGTCCTTTCTAAGACCTCTAAATTTGAACATTATTGAAAATACGGTTTTTGAGTTATGAATTTTTGTTCGGCACTAGGGAGGGTTTTGGCTCCCATAGAGTTCAATGTATTTTTGGAGCGGCTCAGAGTGCGGTTTCTAAATTTTTCTCCTGTTTTTAACTCGTCATAACACGGTCAATTCTCGCTCAAACTGCTAATTTTTTATACCAGCTTCTTCCTTAGACTCTCCTTGTCGCAACGGTATATGCAGTTTAGCCATTTGGGATATCTTTTCTGAGCTATAAGCATTTGTTCGGAGGGTGGGTACGCTCCCATAGGAATACATTGAAATGAATATGCCTGTCCTTTTTCGATATTCAACTTTTAGCCGAACATTTTGCCATAACTTCCTTATACTTTCACCTACAGACTTCGTTTTACTTTCAAATGGTAGAGAAACTTCCCCTTTCTAAAACATGTAGATTTGAAATCATTTGAAGATACGGTTCTGGAGTTATGAAGATTTGTTTGGCAGTAGGACGTTTCGGCTCCCATAGAGTTCAATGTATTTTCAGAAAGCCAAATTTTCTCAAATTTGCCCTTTTTTAACTCATCTTTACACCATCAATTCTCGCTCAAACTGAAAAAATTTTTACACCATCTCGAGCGCCAGACTCTCCTTGTCGCTACGGTATGCTTCGTTCAATTTTGGTTGGGAAAAGTTTTCGAGCTACGGGTCATTTTTTGAAGGGTCCCCCCGGTCGAAATTCGTTGAATCCTGAGTCTTGTCAGTTGTGTTCTGTGAGCGTGCGTGTGAGAGAGACAGAGAGGGGGGAGGGGGAGGGGCAGAGGCAGACACTGACGGGGAGAGCTGTGAGGGCCACAGAAATACACAGGCAGTCTGTAACACTTTAAAGGTCATTTTTAAGGGGGACATCTTAATTATCCAGGGTTTCTTAAGGTGGAATTTTTTAAGAATACCTCATTCACAATATACTGGCTGTCTTTTCAACATTTTAAGACGCGGATCGGGGGACGGGGGTTTCGGCGGCGCAACATCTCGCGTTTCCTCCTGGAAATGCAGACCTCTAGTGTTACGTTTGCTGCCCTTCATTCTGAGGATCGTTCATTCTTGTCCGGTTAACTCCGCCCACAGTTTTCGAGATATCGACTTCGTTCAAAGTTTGTTTCGTAGAGCTTCCCTGTGGGATGCGGGCTTGTATACAGCTTTTGGAAAAGTTACATAGTTTTCGCACAGGAAGCATTTGAAGTTTCATCTTTACTCCCATAGGAATGAATGGAAAAATGTCCATAAACTTTTGTCAAACTTTAAAACTGCTGTCACACGGTCAGTTTTCGAGCTAGAGACACCAGAACTCAAACGGGCAGACCCGAGGGTCCACGGTCCCAGCACGTGAAACTATGGGCCGATAGCCCACCCGCTTCATGACCTTTGACCCCGTTTTCCTTTCACGGCCTACAGAGCTCCATAGAGTCCAATGTAAACTGCTGTGGGAGAGTGCTCTCTTAACATCCCACTACCGACAGCTTAGCAGTAAACTCCTTCACCATAAGCGTCGCCTAGTGACCCACGCGGGTTTACCGTATCGAGGACCTCGCTTTAAGCGGGAAAGACGCGGATCGGGGGACGGGGGTTTAGGCGGCGCAACATCTCGTGTTACGTTTGCTGCCCTTCATTCTGAGGATCGTTCATTTTTGTCCGGTTAACTCCGCCCACAGTTTTCGAGATATCGACTCCGTTCAAAGTTTCATTCGTACAGCTTCCCTGTGGGATGCTGGCTTGTATACAGCTTTTGGAAAAGTTACATAGTTTTAGCACAGTAAGCATTTGAAGTTTCAACTTTTCTCCCATAGGAATGAATGGAAAAATGTCCATAAACTTTTGTCAAACTTTCAAACTGCTGTCACACGGTCAGTTTTCGAGCTAGAGACACCAGAACTCAATCGGGCAGACCCGAGGGTCCACGGTCCCACCACGTAAAATTATGGGCCGATAGCCCACCCGCTTCATGACCTTTGACCCCGTTTTCCATTCACGGCCTACAGAGCTCCATAGAGTCCAATGTAAACTGCTGTGGGACAGTGCTCTATTAACATCCCACTACCGACAGCTTAGCAGTAAACTCCTTCACCATAAGCGTCGCCTAGTGACCCACGCGGGTTTACCGTATCGAGGACCTCGCTTTAAGCGGGAAAGACGCGGATCGGGGGACGGGGGTTTAGGCGGCGCAACATCTCGCGTTTCCTCCTGGAAATGCAGACCTCTAGTGTTACGTTTGCTGCCCTTCATTCTGAGGATCGTTCATTCTTGTCCGGTTAACTCCGCCCACAGTTTTCGAGATATCGACTCCGTTCAAAGTTTGTTTCGTAGAGCTTCCCTGTGGGATGCGGGCTTGTATACAGCTTTTGGAAAAGTTGCATAGTTTTCGCACAGTAACCATTTGAAGTTTCATCTTTACTCCCATAGGAATGAATGGAAAAATGTCCATAAACTTTTGTCAAACTTTCAAACTGCTGTCACACGCTCAGTTTTCGAGCTAGAGACACCAGAATTCAAACGGGCAGACCCGAGAGTCCAAGGTCCCACCACGTGAAATTATAGGCCGATAGCCCACCCGCTTCATGACCTTTGACCCCGTTTTCCATTCACGGCCTACACAGCTCCATAGAGTCCAATGTAAACTGCTGTGGGAGAGTGCTCTCTTAACATCCCACTACCAACAGCTTAGCAGTAAACTCCTTCACCATAAGCGTCGCCTAGTGACCCATGCGGGTTTACCGTACCGACGGCCTCTCTTTAAGCGGGAAAGACGCGGATCGGGGGACGGGGGTTTAGGCGGCGCAACATCTCGCGTTTCCTCCTGGAAATGCAGACCTCTAGTGTTACGTTTGCTGCCCTTCATTCTGAGGATCGTTCATTCTTGTCCGGTTAACTCCGCCCACAGTTTTCGAGATATCGACTCCGTTCAAAGTTTCATTCGTAGAGCTTCCCTGTGGGATGCGGGCTTGTATACAGCTTTTGGAAAATTTGCATAGTTTTCGCACAGTAAGCATTTGAAGTTTCATCTTTTCTCCCATAGGAATGAATGGAAAAATGTCCATAAACTTTTGTCAAACTTTCAAACTGCTGTCACACGCTCAGTTTTCGAGCTAGAGACACCAGAACTCAAACGGGCAGACCCGAGAGTCCAAGGTCCCACCACGTGAAATTATGGGCCGATAGCCCACCCGCTTCATGACCTTTGACCCCGTTTTCCATTCACGGCCTACACAGCTCCACATAGTCCAATGTAAACTGCTGTGGGACAGTGCTCTCTTAACATCCCACTACCAACAGCTTAGCAGTAAACTCCTTCACCATAAGCGTCGCCTAGTGACCCACGCGGGTTTACCGTGTCGAGGACCTCGCTTTAAGCGGGAAAGACGCGGATCGGGGGGCAGGGGTTTAGGCGGCGCAACATCTCGCGTTTCCTCCTGGAAATGCAGACCTCTAGTGTTACGTTTGCTGCCCTTCATTCTGAGGATCTTCATTCCTTGTCCGGTTAACTCCGCCCACAGTTTTCGAGATATCGACCCCGTTCAAAGTTTGTTTCGTAGAGCTTCCTTGTGGGATGCGGGCTTGTATACAGCTTTTGGAAAAGTTACATAGTTTTCGCACAGTAAGCATTTGAAGTTTCATCTTTACTCCCATAGGAATGAATGGAAAAATGTCCATAAACTTTTGTCAAACTTTCAAACTGCTGTCACACGCTCAGTTTTCGAGCTAGACACACCAGAACTCAAACGGGCAGACCCGAGGGTCCACGGTCCCACCACGTGAAACTATAGGCCGATAGCCCACCCGCTTCATGACCTTTGACCCCGTTTTCCATTCACGGCCTACACAGCTCCATAGAGTCCAATGTAAACTGCTGTGGGAGAGTGCTCTCTTAACATTCCACTACCGACAGCTTAGCAGTAAACTCCTTCACCATAAGCGTCGCCTAGTGACCCACGCGGGTTTACCGTATCGAGGACCTCGCTTTAAGCGGGAAAGACGCGGATCGGGGGGCGGGGGTTTAGGCGGCGCAACATCTCGCGTTTCCTCCTGGAAATGCAGACCTCTAGTGTTACGTTTGCTGCCCTTCATTCTGAGGATCTTCATTCCTTGTCCGGTTAACTCCGCCCACAGTTTTCGAGATATCGACTCCGTTCAAAGTTTGTTTCGTAGAGCTTACCTGTGGGATGCGGGCTTGTATACAGCTTTTGGAAAAGTTGCATAGTTTTTGCACAGTAAGCATTTGAAGTTTCATCTTTACTCCCATAGGAATGAATGGGAAAATGTCCATAAACTTTTGTCAAACTTTCAAACTGCTGTCACACGCTCAGTTTTCGAGCTAGAGACACCAGAATTCAAACGGGCAGACCCGAGAGTCCAAGGTCCCACCACGTGAAACTATAGGCCGATAGCCCACCCGCTTCATGACCTTTGACCCCGTTTTCCATTCACGGCCTACACAGCTCCATAGAGTCCAATGTAAACTGCTGTGGGAGAGTGCTCTCTTAACATCCCACTACCGACAGCTTAGCAGTAAACTCCTTCACCATAAGCGTCGCCTAGTGACCCACGCGGGTTTACCGTATCGAGGACCTCGCTTTAAGCGGGAAAGACGCGGATCGGGGGGCGGGGGTTTAGGCGGCGCAACATCTCGCGTTTCCTCCTGGAAATGCAGACCTCTAGTGTTACGTTTGCTGCCCTTCATTCTGAGGATCGTTCATTCTTGTCCGGTTAACTCCGCCCACAGTTTTCGAGATATCGACTCCGTTCAAAGTTTCATTCGTAGAGCTTCCCTGTGGGATGCGGGCTTGTATACAGCTTTTGGAAAAGTTACATAGTTTTTGCACAGTAAGCATTTGAAGTTTCATATTTTCTCCCATAGGAATGAATGGAAAAATGTCCATAAACTTTTCTCAAACTTTCAAACTGCTGTCACACGGTCAGTTTTCGAGCTAGAGACACCAGAACTCAAACGGGCAGACCCGAGGGTCCACGGTCCCACCACGTAAAATTATGGGCCGATAGCCCACCCGCTTCATGACCTTTGACCCCGTTTTCCATTCACGGCCTACAGAGCTCCATAGAGTCCAATGTAAACTGCTGTGGGACAGTGCTCTCTTAACATCCCACTACCGACAGCTTAGCAGTAAACTCCTTCACCATAAGCGTCGCCTAGTGACCCACGCGGGTTTACCGTATCGAGGACCTCGCTTTAAGCGGGAAAGACGCGGATCGGGGGGCTGGGGTTTAGGCGGCGCAACATCTCGCGTTTCCTCCTGGAAATGCAGACCTCTAGTTATTATTATTCTTATTATTCCGCGTTTCCTTGTCCGTCTAACTAGTCCCGCAGCTTTCGAGCTATCGACTCCGTTCCACCTGGAAATCGTGCGTCCTATAGCGACGATGTGGGCTTGTATACAGCTTTCCGATACCCGCACTCGTTCGTCCGCTACACTCGTTTATCGCTCCGTTTTTCCCCAGTCATTTCTATGGAATTAATTTTCAAAGTGCTCTAACTCGGTCATTTTTCAAGCTACGGACACGGGATTTCAGACGGTCGGACCCGGGCGTACCGGCTCCCATCACTTCCGTTTTTGGAATTTTTGCACTCATCCTTCCCTTTCTTTTCCTCCTTCAAAATCCCTCCATTCATTTCAATGGGAGGCTCTTAGAGTGGGGGTGATGTCATCCACTGTAGTTTCAGTGGCCAAAAGCCGTTTTTTCACTTTTCAGCCGAACAAATCGCCATAACTTCCTTATAGTTTCACCTAGAAACTTCATTTAAATTTTAAAAGGTAGAGAAACTTGTCCTTTCTAAGACCTCTAAATTTGAACATTATTGAAAATACGATTTTTGAGTTATGAATTTTTGTTCGGCACTAGGGAGGGTTTCGGCTCCCATAGGGTTCAATGTATTTTTGGAGCAGCTCAGAGTGCGGTTTCTAAAATTTTCTCCTGTTTTTAACTCGTCATAACATGCTCAATTCTCACTTAATCTGCAAATTTTTTATACCATATCGATCCCCAGACTCTCCTTGTCGCAACGGTATATACGGTTAAGTGATGTGGGGAAAACTTTCCGAGCTATAAGCATTTGTTCGGAGGGTGGGTACGCTCCCATAGGAACCCATTGAAATTATTTTTTGTCTTTTTCAATTTTCTGCCGAACATTTCACCATAACTTCCTTATACTTTCACCTACAGACTTCATTTAAACTTTAAATGGTAGAGAAATTTCCCCTTTCTCACACTTGTAAGTTTCAGACCGTTTGAGAATACCGTTCTTGAGTTATGAATTTTTGTTTGACACTTGGGAGGGTTTTCCTCCCATAGAGCTCAATGTATTTTAAGAGCGGGTCGGCACGCAGATTTTCAAAACTTTGCCTGTTTTTAACTCGTAATTACACCATCAAATCTCGCTCAAAGTGCAAAAATTTTTACACCATCTCGAGCACCAGACTCTCCTTGTCGCTACGGTATGCTTCGTTCATTTTTGGACCTGGAAAAGTTTTTGAGATATTTGAGGTTTTTTGGAAGGTGCGCCACCGGTCGAAATTCATTGAATCATGAGTCTGTCAGTTGTATTCTGTGAGCGTGCGTGTGAGAGAAACAGAGAGGGGAGGGGGAGGGGCAGAGTCAGAGACCGAGGGGGAGAGGTATGAAGGACATAGGCAGTGTCTAACACTTTAAAGGTCATTTTTAAGGGGGACGTCTTAATTATCCAGGGTTTCTTAAGGTGGAATTTTTAAAGAATACCTCATTCACAATATACTGGCTGTCTTTTCGACATTTTAAGCTTTATTTAAAGTGGTCATTTTTAAAGGTGGACGTGTCAATACAACTGTGGGTTTCTTAAGGTGGAATTTTTATTAAGGTGGTATTTAAAATGTATTGGCCATCTTTTTTTGCTTTTAAGACTCTTTTGGCCTGTGATGTGGACATTTCAATACAATTCTGGGTTTCTTAAGGTGGAATTGTTTTTAAAGGTGGAATTCAAAATGTATCGTTTTCCATTCACGGCCTACAGAGCTCCATAGAGTCCAATGTAAACTGCTGTGGGAGAATGTTCTCTTAACATCCCACTACCAACAGCTTAGCAGTAAACTCCTTCACCATAAGCGTCGCCTAGTGACCCACGCGGGTTTACCGTATCGAGGACCTCGCTTTAAGCGGGAAAGACGCGGATCGGGGGGCAGGGGTTTAGGCGGCGCAACATCTCGCGTTTCCTCCTGGTGTTACGTTTGCTGCCCTTCATTCTGAGGATCGTTCATTCTTGTCCGGTTAACTCCGCCCACAGTTTTCGAGATATAGACTCCGTTCAAAGTTTGTTTCGTAGAGCTTCCCTGTGGGATGCGGGCTTGTATACAGCTTTTGGAAAAGTTGCATAGTTTTTGCACAGTAAGCATTTGAAGTTTCATCTTTACTCCCATAGGAATGAATGGAAAAATGTCCATAAACTTTTGTCAAACTTTAAAACTGCTGTCACACGCTCAGTTTTCGAGCTAGAGACACCAGAACTCAAACGGGCACACCCGAGGGTCCAAGGTCCCACCACGTAAAATTATAGGCCGATAGCCCACCCGCTTCATGACCTTTGACCCCGTTTTCCATTCACGGCCTACACAGCTCCATAGAGTCCAATGTAAACTGATGTGGGACAGTGCTCTCTTAACATCCCACTACCGACAGCTTAGCAGTAAACTCCTTCACCATAAGCGTCGCCTAGTGACCCACGCGGGTTTACCGTATCGAGGACCTCGCTTTAAGCGGGAAAGACGCGGATCGGGGGGCAGGGGTTTAGGCGGCGCAACATCTCGCGTTTCTTCCTGGAAATGCAGACCTCTAGTTATGTTGCGCCTGCTGCTTTAAGCAGCGGCGCAATATATTGTTATCCGTAAGTCATATTATTATTATTTTTATTATTATTTTTATTATTCCGCGTTTCCTTGTCCGCTTAACTAGTCCCGCAGCTTTCGAGCTATCGACTCCGTTCCACCTGGAAATCGTGCGTCCTATAGCGACGATGTGGGCTTGTATACAGCTTTCCGATACCCGCACTCGTTCGTCCGCTACACTCGTTTATCGCTCCGTTTTTCCCCAGTCATTTCTATGGAATTAATTTTCAAAGTGCTCTAACTCGGTCATTTTTCAAGCTACGGACACGGGATTTCAGACGGTCGGACCCGGGCGTACCGGCTCCCATCACTTCCGTTTTCGGAATTTTTGCACTCATCCTTCCCTTTCTTTTCCTCCTTCAAAATCCCTCCATTCATTTCAATGGGAGGCTCTTAGAGTGGGGGTGATGTCATCCACTGTAGTTTCAGTGGTCAAAAGCCGTTTTTTCACTTTTCAGCCGAACAAATCACCATAACTTCCTTATAGTTTCACCTAGAAACTTCATTTAAATTTTAAATGGTAGAGAAACTTGTCCTTTCTAAGACCTCTAAATTTGAACATTATTGAAAATACGGTTTTTGAGTTATGAATTTTTGTTCGGCACTAGGGAGGGTTTCGGCTCCCATAGGGTTCAATGTATTTTTGGAGCAGCTCAGAGTGCGGTTTCTAAAATTTTCTCCTGTTTTTAACTCGTCATAACATGCTCAATTCTCACTTAATCTGCAAATTTTTTATACCATATCGATCCCCAGACTCTCCTTGTCGCAACGGTATATACGGTTAAGTGATGTGAGGAAAACTTTCCGAGCTATAAGCATTTGTTCGGAGGGTGGGTACGCTCCCATAGGAACCCATTGAAATTATTTTTTTTCTTTTTCAATTTTCTGCCGAACATTTCACCATAACTTCCTTATACTTTCACCTACAGACTTCATTTAAACTTTAAATGGTAGAGAAATTTCCCCTTTCTCACACTTGTAAGTTTCAGACCGTTTGAGAATACCGTTCTTGAGTTATGAATTTTTGTTTGACACTTGGGAGGGTTTTCCTCCCATAGAGCTCAATGTATTTTAAGAGCGGGTCGGCACGCAGATTTTCAAAACTTTGCCTGTTTTTAACTCGTAATTACACCATCAAATCTCGCTCAAAGTGCAAAAATTTTTACACCATCTCGAGCACCAGACTCTCCTTGTCGCTACGGTATGCTTCGTTCATTTTTGGACCTGGAAAAGTTTTTGAGATATTTGAGGTTTTTTGGAAGGTGCGCCACCGGTCGAAATTCATTGAATCATGAGTCTGTCAGTTGTATTCTGTGAGCGTGCGTGTGAGAGAGACAGAGGGGGGAGGGGGAGGGGCAGAGTCAGAGACTGAGGGGAAGAGCTGTGAGGGCCACAGAAATACACAGGCAGTCTGTAACACTTTAAAGGTCATTTTTAAGGGGGACGTCTTAATTATCCAGGGTTTCTTAAGGTGGAATTTTTAAAGAATACCTCATTCACAATATACTGGCTGTCTTTTCGACATTTTAAGCTTTATTTAAAGTGGTCATTTTTAAAGGTGGACGTGTCAATACAACTGTGGGTTTCTTAAGGTGGAATTTTTATTAAGGTGGTATTTAAAATGTATTGGCCATCTTTTTTTGCTTTTAAGACTCTTTTGGCCTGTGATGTGGACATTTCAATACAATTCTGGGTTTCTTAAGGTGGAATTGTTTTTAAAGGTGGAATTCAAAATGTATCGTTTTCCATTCACGGCCTACAGAGCTCCATAGAGTCCAATGTAAACTGCTGTGGGAGAGTGCTCTCTTAACATCCCACTACCGACAGCTTAGCAGTAAACTCCTTCACCATAAGCGTCGCCTAGTGACCCACGCGGGTTTACCGTGTCGAGGACCTCGCTTTAAGCGGGAAAGACGCGGATCGGGGGACGGGGGTTTAGGCGGCGCAACATCTCGCGTTTCCTCCTGGAAATGCAGACCTCTAGTGTTACGTTTGCTGCCCTTCATTTTGAGGATCTTCATTCCTTGTCCGGTTAACTCCGCCCACAGTTTTCGAGATTTCGACTCCGTTCAAAGTTTCATTCGTAGAGCTTCCCTGTGGGATGTGGGCTTGTATACAGCTTTTGGAAAAGTTACATAGTTTTCGCACAGTAAGCATTTGAAGTTTTGTGTTTTCTCCCATAGGAATGAATGGAAAAGTGTCCATAAACTTTTGCCAAACATTCAAACTGCTGTCACACGGTCAGTTTTCGAGCTAGAGACACCAGAACTCAAACGGGCAGACCGGAGGGTCCACGGTCCCACCACGTGAAATTATGGGCCGATAACCCACCCGCTTCATGACCTTTGACCCCGTTTTCCATTCACGGCCTACAGAGCTCCATAGAGTCCAATGTAAACTGCTGTGGGAGAGAGCTCTCTTAACATCCCACTACCGACAGCTTAGCAATAAACTCCTTCACCATAAGCGTCGCCTAGTGACCCACGCGGGTTTACCGTATCGAGGACCTCGCTTTAAGCGGAAAAGACGCGGATCGGGGGACGGGGGTTTCGGCGGCGCAACATCTCGCGTTTCCTCCTGGAAATGCAGACCTCTAGTGTTACGTTTGCTGCCCTTCATTCTGAGGATCGTTCGTTCTTGTCCGGTTAACTCCGCCCACAGTTTTCGAGATATCGACTCCGTTCAAAGTTTCATTCGTAGAGCTTCCCTGTGGGATGCGGGCTTGTATACAGCTTTTGGAAAAGTTGCATAGTTTTAGCACAGTAAGCATTTGAAGTTTCATCTTTTGTCCCATAGGAATGAATGGAAATATGTCCATAAACTTTTGTCAAACTTTCAAACTGCTGTCACACGCTCAGTTTTCGAGCTAGAGACACCAGAATTCAAACGGGCAGACCCGAGAGTCCAAGGTCCCACCACGTGAAATTATAGGCCGATACCCCGCCCGCTTCATGACCTTTGACCCCGTTTTCCATTCACGGCCTACAGAGCTCCATAGAGTCCAATGTAAACTGCTGTGGGAGAGTGCTCTCTTAACATCCCACTACCGACAGCTTAGCAGTAAACTCCTTCACCATAAGCGTCGCCTAGTGACCCACGCGAGTTTACCGTATCGAGGACCTCGCTTTAAGCGGGAAAGACGCGGATCGGGGGGCAGGGGTTTAGGCGGCGCAACATCTCGCGTTTCCTCCTGGAAATGCAGACCTCTAGTTATTATTATTCTTATTATTCCGCGTTTCCTTGTCCGCCTAACTAGTCCCGCAGCTTTCGAGCTATCGACTCCGTTCCACCTGGAAATCATGCGTCCTATAGCGACGATGTGGGCTTGTATACAGCTTTCCGATACCCACACTCGTTCGTCCGCTACACTCGTTTATCGCTCCGTTTTTCCCCAGTCATTTCTATGGAATTAATTTTCAAAGTGCTCTAACTCGGTCATTTTTCAAGCTACGGACACGGGATTTCAGACGGTCGGACCCGGGCGTACCGGCTCCCATCACTTCCGTTTTCGGAATTTTTGCACTCATCCTTCCCTTTCTTTTCCTCCTTCAAAATCCCTCCATTCATTTCAATGGGAGGCTCTTAGAGTGGGGGTGATGTCATCCACTGTAGTTTTAGTGGCAAAAAGCCGTTTTTTCACTTTTCAGCCGAACAAATCGCCATAACTTCCTCATAGTTTCACCTAGAAACTTCATTTAAATTTTAAATGGTAGAGAAACTTGTCCTTTCTGAGACCTCTAAATTTCAACATTATTGAAAATACGGTTTTTGAGTTATGAAGTTTTGTTCGGCACTAGGGACGGTTTCGGCTCCCATAGGGTTCAATGTATTTTTGGAGCAGCTCAGAGTGCGGTTTCTAAAATTTTCTCCTGTTTTTAACTCGTCATAACATGCTCAATTCTCACTTAATCTGCAAATTTTTTATACCATATCGATCCCCAGACTCTCCTTGTCGCAACGGTATATACGGTTAAGTGATGTGGGGAAAACTTTCCGAGCTATAAGCATTTGTTCGGAGGGTGGGTACGCTCCCATAGGAACCCATTGAAATTATTTTTTGTCTTTTTCAATTTTCTGCCGAACATTTCACCATAACTTCCTTATACTTTCACCTACAGACTTCATTTAAACTTTAAATGGTAGAGAAATTTCCCCTTTCTCACACTTGTAAGTTTCAGACCGTTTGAGAATACCGTTCTTGAGTTATGAATTTTTGTTTGACACTTGGGAGGGTTTTCCTCCCATAGAGCTCAATGTATTTTAAGAGCGGGTCGGCACGCAGATTTTCAAAACTTTGCCTGTTTTTAACTCGTAATTACACCATCAAATCTCGCTCAAAGTGCAAAAATTTTTACACCATCTCGAGCACCAGACTCTCCTTGTCGCTACGGTATGCTTCGTTCATTTTTGGACCTGGAAAAGTTTTTGAGATATTTGAGGTTTTTTGGAAGGTGCGCCACCGGTCGAAATTCATTGAATCATGAGTCTGTCAGTTGTATTCTGTGAGCGTGCGTGTGAGAGAAACAGAGAGGGGAGGGGGAGGGGCAGAGTCAGAGACCGAGGGGGAGAGGTATGAAGGACATAGGCAGTGTCTAACACTTTAAAGGTCATTTTTAAGGGGGACGTCTTAATTATCCAGGGTTTCTTAAGGTGGAATTTTTAAAGAATACCTCATTCACAATATACTGGCTGTCTTTTCGACATTTTAAGCTTTATTTAAAGTGGTCATTTTTAAAGGTGGACGTGTCAATACAACTGTGGGTTTCTTAAGGTGGAATTTTTATTAAGGTGGTATTTAAAATGTATTGGCCATCTTTTTTTGCTTTTAAGACTCTTTTGGCCTGTGATGTGGACATTTCAATACAATTCTGGGTTTCTTAAGGTGGAATTGTTTTTAAAGGTGGAATTCAAAATGTATCGTTTTCCATTCACGGCCTACAGAGCTCCATAGAGTCCAATGTAAACTGCTGTGGGAGAATGCTCTCTTAACATCCCACTACCAACAGCTTAGCAGTAAACTCCTTCACCATAAGCGTCGCCTAGTGACCCACGCGGGTTTACCGTATCGAGGACCTCGCTTTAAGCGGGAAAGACGCGGATCGGGGGGCAGGGGTTTAGGCGGCGCAACATCTCGCATTTCCTCCTGGTGTTACGTTTGCTGCCCTTCATTCTGAGGATCGTTCATTCTTGTCCGGTTAACTCCGCCCACAGTTTTCGAGATATAGACTCCGTTCAAAGTTTGTTTCGTAGAGCTTCCCTGTGGGATGCGGGCTTGTATACAGCTTTTGGAAAAGTTGCATAGTTTTTGCACAGTAAGCATTTGAAGTTTCATCTTTACTCTCATAGGAATGAATGGAAAAATGTCCATAAACTTTTGTCAAACTTTAAAACTGCTGTCACACGCTCAGTTTTCGAGCTAGAGACACCAGAACTCAAACGGGCAGACCCGAGGGTCCACGGTCCCACCACGTAAAATTATGAGCCAATAGCCCACCCGCTTCATGACCTTTGACCCCGTTTTCCTTTCACGGCCTACAGAGCTCCATAGAGTCCAATGTAAACTGCTGTGGGAGAGAGCTCTCTTAACATCCCACTACCGACAGCTTAGCAGTAAACTCCTTCACCATAAGCGTCGCCTAGTGACCCACGTGGGTTTACCGTGTCGAGGACCTCGCTTTAAGCGGGAAAGACGCGGATCGGGGGGCAGGGGTTTAGGCGGCGCAACATCTCGCGTTTCCTCCTGGAAATGCAGACCGCTAGTGTTACGTTTGCTGCCCTTCATTCTGAGGATCGTTCATTCTTGTCCGGTTAACTCCGCCCACAGTTTTCGAGATATCGACTTCGTTCAAAGTTTGTTTCGTAGAGCTTCCCTGTGGGATGCGGGCTTGTATACAGCTTTTGGAAAAGTTACATAGATTTCGCACAGGAAGCATTTGAAGTTTCATCTTTACTCCCATAGGAATGAATGGAAAAATGTCCATAAACTTTTGTCAAACTTTAAAACTGCTGTCACACGGTCAGTTTTCGAGCTAGAGACACCAGAACTCAAACGGGCACACCCGAGGGTCCACGGTCCCAGCACGTGAAACTATGGGCCGATAGCCCACCCGCTTCATGACCTTTGACCCCGTTTTCCTTTCACGGCCTACAGAGCTCCATAGAGTCCAATGTAAACTGCTGTGGGAGAGTGCTCTCTTAACATCCCACTACCGACAGCTTAGCAGTAAACTCCTTCACCATAAGCGTCGCCTAGTGACCCACGCGGGTTTACCGTATCGAGGACCTCGCTTTAAGCGGGAAAGACGCGGATCGGGGGACGGGGGTTTCGGCGGCGCAACATCTCGCGTTTCCTCCTGGAAATGCAGACCTCTAGTTATCTTGCGCCTGCTGCTTTAAGCAGCAGCGCGCAATATATTGTTCTTCTTAAGTCATATTATTATTATTATTATTATTATTCTTATTATTCCGCGTTTCCTTGTCCGCCTAACTAGTCCCGCAGCTTTCGAGCTATCGACTCCGTTCCACCTGGAAATCGTGCATCCTATAGCGACGATGTGGGCTTGTATACAGCTTTCCGATACCCGCACTCGTTCGTCCGCTACACTCGTTTTTCGCTCCGTTTATCCCCAGTCATTTCTATGGAATTAATTTTCAAAGTGCTCTAACTCGGTCATTTTTCAAGCTACGGACACGGGATTTCAGACGGCCGGACCCGGGCGTACCGGCTCCCATCACTTCCGTTTTCGGAATTTTTGCACTCATCCTTCCCTTTCTTTTCCTCCTTCAAAATCCCTCCATTCATTTCAATGGGAGGCTCTTAGAGTGGGGGTGATGTCATCCACTGTAGTTTCAGTGGCCAAAAGCCGTTTTTTCACTTTTCAGCCGAACAAATCGCCATAACTTCCTTATAGTTTCACCTAGAAACTTCATTTAAATTTTAAATGGTAGAGAAACTTGTCCTTTCTAAGACCTCTAAATTTGAACATTATTGAAAATACGGTTTTTGAGTTATGAATTTTTGTTCGGCACTAGGGACGGTTTCGGCTCCCATAGGGTTCAATGTATTTTTGGAGCAGCTCAGAGTGCGGTTTCTAAAATTTTCTCCTGTTTTTAACTCGTCATAACATGCTCAATTCTCACTTAATCTGCAAATTTTTTATACCATATCGATCCCCAGACTCTCCTTGTCGCAACGGTATATATGGTTAAGTGATGTGAGGAAAACTTTCCGAGCTATAAGCATTTGTTCGGAGGGTGGGTACGCTCCCATAGGAACCCATTGAAATTATTTTTTTTCTTTTTCAATTTTCTGCCGAACATTTCACCATAACTTCCTTATACTTTCACCTACAGACTTCATTTAAATTTTAAATGGTAGAGAAATGTCCCCTTTCTCAAACTTGTAAGTTTCAGACCGTTTCATAATATCGTTCTTGAGTTATGAATTTTTGTTTGACACTTGGGAGGGTTTTCCTCCCATAGAGCTCAATGTATTTTAAGAGCGGCTCGGCACGCAGATTTTCAAAACTTTGCCTGTTTTTAACTCGTAATTACACCATCAAATCTCGCTCAAAGTGCAAAAATTTTTACACCATCTCGAGCACCAGACTCTCCTTGTCGCTACGGTATGCTTTGTTCATTTTTGGACCTGGAAAAGTTTTGGAGATATTTGAGGTTTTTTGGAGGGTGCTCCCCGGTCGAAATTCATTGAATCATGAGTCTGTCAGTTGTGTTCTGTGAGCGTGCGTGTGAGCGAGAGTGAGGGGGGAGGGGGAGGGGCAGAGGCAGAGACTGACGGGGAGGGCTGTGAGGGCCACAGAAATACACAGGCAGCCTGTAACACTTTAAAGGTCATTTTTAAGGGGGACGTCTTAATTATCCAGGGTTTCTTAAGGTGGAATTTTTAAAAAAGACCTCATTCACAATATACTGGCTGTCTTTTCAACATTTTAAGACGTGGATCGGGGGACGGGGGTTTAGGTGGCGCAACATCTCGCGTTTCCTCCTGGAAATGCAGACCTCTAGTTATGTTGCGCCTGCTGCTTTAAGCAGCGGCGCAATATATTGTTATCCGTAAGTCATATTATTATTATTTTTATTATTATTTTTATTATTCCGCGTTTCCTTGTCCGCTTAACTAGTCCCGCAGCTTTCGAGCTATCGACTCCGTTCCACCTGGAAATCGTGCGTCCTATAGCGACGATGTGGGCTTGTATACAGCTTTCCGATACCCGCACTCGTTCGTCCGCTACACTCGTTTTTCGCTCTGTTTTTCCCCAGTCATTTCTATGGAATTAATTTTCAAAGTGCTCTAACTCGGTCATTTTTCAAGCTACGGACACGGGATTTCAGACGGTCGGACCCGGGCGTACCGGCTCCCATCACTTCCGTTTTCGGAATTTTTGCACTCATCCTTCCCTTTCTTTTCCTCCTTCAAAATCCCTCCATTCATTTCAATGGGAGGCTCTTAGAGTGGGGGTGATGTCATCCACTGTAGTTTCAGTGGCAAAAAGCCGTTTTTTCACTTTTCAGCCGAACAAATCGCCATAACTTCCTCATAGTTTCACCTAGAAACTTCATTTAAATTTTAAATGGTAGAGAAACTTGTCCTTTCTGAGACCTCTAAATTTGAACATTATTGAAAATACGGTTTTTGAGTTATGAATTTTTGTTCGGCACTAGGGACGGTTTCGGCTCCCATAGGGTTCAATGTATTTTTGGAGCAGCTCAGAGTGCGGTTTCTAAAATTTTCTCCTGTTTTTAACTCGTCATAACATGCTCAATTCTCACTTAATCTGCAAATTCTTTATACCATATCGATCCCCAGACTCTCCTTGTCGCAACGGTATATACGGTTAAGTGATGTGAGGAAAACTTTCCGAGCTATAAGCATTTGTTCGGAGGGTGGGTACGCTCCCATAGGAACCCATTGAAATTATTTTTTTTCTTTTTCAATTTTCTGCCGAACATTTCACCATAACTTCCTTATACTTTCACCTACAGACTTCATTTAAATTTTAAATGGTAGAGAAATGTCCCCTTTCTCAAACTTGTAAGTTTCAGACCGTTTGATAATACCGTTCTTGAGTTATGAATTTTTGTTTGACACTTGGGAGGGTTTTCCTCCCATAGAGCTCAATGTATTTTAAGAGCGGCTCGGCACGCAGATTTTCAAAACTTTGCCTGTTTTTAACTCGTAATTACACCATCAAATCTCGCTCAAAGTGCAAAAATTTTTACACCATCTCGAGCACAAGACTCTCCTTGTCGCTACGGTATGCTTCGTTCAATTTTGGTTGGGAAAAGTTTTCGAGCTACGGGTGATTTTTTGGAGGGTGCCCCACCGGTCGAAATTCATTGAATCATGAGTCTGTCAGTTGTATTCTGTGAGCGTGCGTGTGAGAGAGAGAGGGGGGAGTGGGAGGGGCAGAGGCAGACACTGACGGGGAGGGCTGTGAGGGCCACAGAAATACACAGGCAGTCTGTAACACTTTAAAGGTCATTTTTAAGGGGGACGTCTTAATTATCCAGGGTTTCTTAAGGTGGAATTTTTAAATAATACCTCATTCACAATATACTGGCTGTCTTCAACATTTTAAGACGCGGATCGGGGAGCAGGGGTTTAGGCGGCGCAACATCTCGCGTTTCCTCCTGGAAATGCAGACCTCTAGTGTTACGTTTGCTGCCCTTCATTCTGAGGATCGTTCATTCTTGTCCGGTTAACTCCGCCCACAGTTTTCGAGATATCGACTCCGTTCAAAGTTTCATTCGTAGAGCTTCCCTGTGGGATGCGGGCTTGTATACAGCTTTTGGAAAATTTGCATAGTTTTCGCACAGTAAGCATTTGAAGTTTCATCTTTTCTCCCATAGGAATGAATGGAAAAATGTCCATAAACTTTTGTCAAACTTTCAAACTGCTGTCACACGCTCAGTTTTCGAGCTAGAGACACCAGAACTCAAACGGGCAGACCCGAGAGTCCAAGGTCCCACCACGTGAAATTATGGGCCGATAGCCCACCCGCTTCATGACCTTTGACCCCATTTTCCATTCACGGCCTACACAGCTCCACATAGTCCAATGTAAACTGCTGTGGGACTGTGCTCTCTTAACATCCCACTACCAACAGCTTAGCAGTAAACTCCTTCACCATAAGCGTCGCCTAGTGACCCACGCGGGTTTACCGTGTCGAGGACCTCGCTTTAAGCGGGAAAGACGCGGATCGGGGGGCAGGGGTTTAGGCGGCGCAACATCTCGCGTTTCCTCCTGGAAATGCAGACCTCTAGTGTTACGTTTGCTGCCCTTCATTCTGAGGATCGTTCATTCTTGTCCGGTTAACTCCGCCCACAGTTTTCGAGATATCGACTCCGTTCAAAGTTTGTTTCGTAGAGCTTCCCTGTGGGATGCGGGCTTGTATACAGCTTTTGGAAAAGTTGCATAGTTTTCGCACAGTAAGCCTTTGAACTTTCATCTTTACTCCCATAGGAATGAATGGAAAAATGTCCATAAACTTTTGTCAAACTTTCAAACTGCTGTCACACGCTCAGTTTTCGAGCTAGAGACACCAGAACTCAAACGGGCAGACCCGAGGGTCCAAGGTCCCACCACGTAAAATTATAGGCCGATAGCCCACCCGCTTCATGACCTTTGACCCCGTTTTCCATTCACGGCCTACAGAGCTCCATAGAGTCCAATGTAAACTGCTGTGGGACAGTGCTCTCTTAACATCCCACTACCAACAGCTTAGCAGTAAACTCCTTCACCATAAGCGTCGCCTAGTGACCCACGCGGGTTTACCGTACCGAGGACCTCGCTTTAAGCGGGAAAGACGCGGATCGGGGGGCAGGGGTTTAGGCGGCGCAACATCTCGCGTTTCCTCCTGGAAATGCAGACCTGTAGTTATGTTTAAGCAGCGGCGCAATATATTGTTATCCGTAAGTCATATTATTATGTTGCGCCTGCTGCTTTAAGCAGCGGCGCAATATATTGTTATCCGTAAGTCATATTCTTATTATTCTTCTTCTTATTATTCCACGTTTCCTTGTCTCCTTAACTAGTCCCGCAGCTTTCGAGCTATCGACTCCGTTCCACCTGGAAATCGTGCGTCCTATAGCAACGATGTGGGCTTGTATACAGCTTTCCGATACCCGCACTCGTTCGTCCGCTACACTCGTTCATCGCTCCGTTTTTCCCCAGTCATTTCTATGGAATTAATTTTCAAACTGCTCTAACTCGGTCAATTTTCAAGCTACGGACACGAGATTTCAGACGGTCGGTCCCGGGCGCCCCGGGACCCGTCACTTCCGTTTTCGGACCTCTCGCACTCATCCTTCTCTTTCTATCCCTCCTTGAATATCCCTCCATTCACTTGTATGGAAGACATTTACAGTGGGTGACGTCATAGACACTCTGGGTTCACTGGCCAAAACCGTTTTTTCACTTTTCAGCTGAACAATTCGCCATAACGTCCTCATACTTTCACCTAGAAACTTCATTTAAATTTTAAATGGTAGAGAAACTTGTCCTTTCTAAGACCTCTAAATTTGAACATTATTGAAAATACGGTTTTTGAGTTATGAATTTTTGTTCGGCACTAGGGAGGGTTTCGGCTCCCATAGGGTTCAATGTATTTTTGGAGCAGCTCAGAGTGCGGTTTCTAAAATTTTCTCCTGTTTTTAACTCGTCATAACATGCTCAATTCTCACTTAATCTGCAAATTTTTTATACCATATCGATCCCCAGACTCTCCTTT
This sequence comes from Hoplias malabaricus, assembly GCF_029633855.1. Classification (NCBI taxonomy): domain Eukaryota; kingdom Metazoa; phylum Chordata; class Actinopteri; order Characiformes; family Erythrinidae; genus Hoplias; species Hoplias malabaricus. The sequence goes on along the minus strand of NC_089806.1, from coordinate 30,106,819 downwards.
CCGAGCTATAAGCATTTGTTCGGAGGGTGGGTACGCTCCCATAGGAACCCATTGAAATTATTTTTTTTCTTTTTCAATTTTCTGCCGAACATTTCACCATAACTTCCTTATACTTTCACCTACAGACTTCATTTAAACTTTAAATGGTAGAGAAACTTCCCCTTTCTCACACTTGTAAGTTTCAGACCGTTTGAGAATACCGTTCTTGAGTTATGAATTTTTGTTCCACACTTGGGAGGGTTTTCCTCCCATAGAGCTCAATGTATTTTAAGAGCGGCTCGGCACGCAGATTTTCAAAACTTTGCCTGTTTTTAACTCGTAATTACACCATCAAATCTCGCTCAAAGTGCAAAAATTTTTACACCATCTCGAGCACCAGACTCTCCTTGTCGCTACGGTATGCTTCGTTCATTTTTGGACCTGGAAAAGTTTTTGAGATATTTGAGGTTTTTTGGAAGGTGCGCCACCGGTCGAAATTCATTGAATCATGAGTCTGTCAGTTGTATTCTGTGAGCGTGCGTGTGAGAGAGACAGAGGGGGGAGGGGGAGGGGCAGAGGCAGAGATTCTGGGTTTCTTAAGGTGGAATTGTTTTTAAAGGTGGAATTCAAAATGTATCGTTTTCCATTCACGGCCTACAGAGCTCCATAGAGTCCAATGTAAACTGCTGTGGGAGAATGCTCTCTTAACATCCCACTACCAACAGCTTAGCAGTAAACTCCTTCACCATAAGCGTCGCCTAGTGACCCACGCGGGTTTACCGTATCGAGGACCTCGCTTTAAGCGGGAAAGACGCGGATCGGGGGGCAGGGGTTTAGGCGGCGCAACATCTCGCGTTTCCTCCTGGTGTTACGTTTGCTGCCCTTCATTCTGAGGATCGTTCATTCTTGTCCGGTTAACTCCGCCCACAGTTTTCGAGATATAGACTCCGTTCAAAGTTTGTTTCGTAGAGCTTCCCTGTGGGATGCGGGCTTGTATACAGCTTTTGGAAAAGTTGCATAGTTTTTGCACAGTAAGCATTTGAAGTTTCATCTTTACTCCCATAGGAATGAATGGAAAAATGTCCATAAACTTTTGTCAAACTTTCAAACTGCTGTCACACGCTCAGTTTTCGAGCTAGAGACACCAGAACTCAAACGGGCAGACCCGAGGGTCCACGGTCCCACCAAGTAAAATTATGAGCCAATAGCCCACCCGCTTCATGACCTTTGACCCCGTTTTCCTTTCACGGCCTACAGAGCTCCATAGAGTCCAATGTAAACTGCTGTGGGAGAGAGCTCTCTTAACATCCCACTACCGACAGCTTAGCAGTAAACTCCTTCACCATAAGCGTCGCCTAGTGACCCACGTGGGTTTACCGTACCGAGGACCTCGCTTTAAGCGGGAAAGACGCGGATCAGAGGACGGGGGTTTAGGCGGCGCAACATCTCGCGTTTCCTCCTGGAAATGCAGACCTCTAGTTATGTTGCGCCTGCTGCTGTAAGCAGCGGCGCGATATATTGTTATCCGTAAGTCATATTATTATTATTTTTATTATTATTTTTATTATTCCGCGTTTCCTTGTCCGCTTAACTAGTCCCGCAGCTTTTGAGCTATCGACTCCGTTCCACCTGGAAATCGTGCGTCCTATAGCGACGATGTGGGCTTGTATACAGCTTTCCGATACCCGCACTCGTTCGTCCGCTACACTCGTTTTTCGCTCTGTTTTTCCCCAGTCATTTCTATGGAATTAATTTTCAAAGTGCTCTAACTCGGTCATTTTTCAAGCTACGGACACGGGATTTCAGACGGTCGGACCCGGGCGTACCGGCTCCCATCACTTCCGTTTTCGGAATTTTTGCACTCATCCTTCCCTTTCTTTTCCTCCTTCAAAATCCCTCCATTCATTTCAATGGGAGGCTCTTAGAGTGGGGGTGATGTCATCCACTGTAGTTTCAGTGGCAAAAAGCCGTTTTTTCACTTTTCAGCCGAACAATTCACCATAACTTCCTCATACTTTCACCTAGAAACTTCATTTAAATTTTAAATGGTAGAGAAACTTGTCCTTTCTAACACCTCTAAATTTGAACATTATTGAAAATACGGTTTTTGAGTTATGAATTTTTGTTCGGCACTAGGGACGGTTTCGGCTCCCATAGGGTTCAATGTATTTTTGGAGCAGCTCAGAGTGCGGTTTCTAAAATTTTCTCCTGTTTTTAACTCGTCATAACATGCTCAATTCTCACTTAATCTGCAAATTTTTTATACCATATCGATCCCCAGACTCTCCTTGTCGCAACGGTATATACGGTTAAGTGATGTGGGGAAAACTTTCCGAGCTATAAGCATTTGTTCGGAGGGTGAGTACGCTCCCATAGGAACCCATTGAAATTATTTTTTTTCTTTTTCAATTTTCTGCCGAACATTTCACCATAACTTCCTTATACTTTCACCTACAGACTTCATTTAAATTTTAAATGGTAGAGAAATGTCCCCTTTCTCAAACTTGTAAGTTTCAGACCGTTTGATAATACCGTTCTTGAGTTATGAATTTTTGTTTGACACTTGGGAGGGTTTTCCTCCCATAGAGCTCAATGTATTTTAAGAGCGGGTCGGCACGCAGATTTTCAAAACTTTGCCTGTTTTTAACTCGTAATTACACCATCAAATCTCGCTCAAAGTGCAAAAATTTTTACACCATCTCGAGCACCAGACTCTCCTTGTCGCTACGGTATGCTTCGTTCATTTTTGGACCTGGAAAAGTTTTTGAGATATTTGAGGTTTTTTGGAGGGTGTCCCACCGGTCGAAATTCATTGAATCGTGAGTCTGTCAGTTGTGTTCTGTGAGCGTGCGTGTGAGAGACAGAGAGGGGGGAGGGGGAGGGGCAGAGGCAGAGACTGACGGGGAGAGGTGTGAGGGCCACAGAAATACACAGGCAGTGTCTAACACTTTAAAGGTCATTTTAAGGGGGACGTCTTAATTATCCAGGGTTTCTTAAGGTGGAATTTTTTTTAGAATACCTCGTTCACAATATACTGGCTAATCATTTCAACATTTTAACCTTTATTTCAAGTGGTCATTTTTAAAGGTGGACGTCTCAATACAATTGTGGGTTTCTTAAGGTGGAATTTTTCTTAAGGTGGTATTTAAAATGTATTGGCCATCTTTTTTGCTTTGAAGACTCTTTTGGCCTGCGATGTGGACATCTCAATACAATTCTGGGTTTCTTAAGGTGGAATTGTTTTTAAAGGTGGAATTCAAAATGTATCGTTTTCCTTTCACGGCCTACAGAGCTCCATAGAGTCCAATGTAAACTGCTGTGGGAGAGTGCTCTCTTAACATCCAACTACCAACAGCTTAGCAGTAAACTCCTTCACCATAAGCGTCGCCTAGTGACCCACGCGGGTTTACCGTATCGAGGACCTCGCTTTAAGCGGGAAAGACGCGGATCGGGGGGCAGGGGTTTAGGCGGCGCAACATCTCGCGTTTCCTCCTGGAAATGCAGACCTCTAGTGTTACGTTTGCTGCCCTTCATTCTGAGGATCGTTCATTCTTGTCCGGTTAACTCCGCCCACAGTTTTCGAGATATAGACTCCGTTCAAAGTTTGTCTCGTAGAGCTGCCCTGTGGGATGCGGGCTTGTATACAGCTTTTGGAAAAGTTACATAGTTTTCGCACAGGAAGCATTTGAAGTTTCATCTTTTCTCCCATAGGAATGAATGGAAAAATGTCCATAAACTTTTGTCAAACTTTAAAACTGCTGTCACACGGTCAGTTTTCGAGCTAGAGACACCAGAATTCAAACGGGCAGACCCGAGAGTCCACGGTCCCACCACGTGAATTTATGGGCCGATAGCCCACCCGCTTCATGACCTTTGACCCCGTTTTCCTTTCACGGCCTACAGAGCTCCATAGAGTCCAATGTAAACTGCTGTGGGAGAGTGCTCCCTTAACATCCCACTACCGACAGCTTAGCAGTAAACTCCTTCACCATAAGCGTCGCCTAGTGACCCACGCGGGTTTACCGTATCGAGGACCTCGCTTTAAGCGGGAAAGACGCGGATCGGGGGGCGGGGGTTTAGGCGGCGCAACATCTCGCGTTTCCTCCTGGAAATGCAGACCTCTAGTGTTACGTTTGCTGCCCTTCATTCTGAGGATCGTTCATTCTTGTCCGGTTAACTCCGCCCACAGTTTTCGAGATATCGACTCCGTTCAAAGTTTCATTCGTAGAGCTTCCCTGTGGGATGCGGGCTTGTATACAGCTTTTGGAAAAGTTGCATAGTTTTAGCACAGTAAGCATTTGAAGTTTCATCTTTTGTCCCATAGGAATGAATGGAAATATGTCCATAAACTTTTGTCAAACTTTCAAACTGCTGTCACACGCTCAGTTTTCGAGCTAGAGACACCAGAACTCAAACGGGCAGACCCGAGGGTCCACGGTCCCACCACGTGAAATTATGGGCCGATAGCCCACCCGCTTCATGACCTTTGACCCCGTTTTCCTTTCACGGCCTACAGAGCTCCATAGAGTCCAATGTAAACTGCTGTGGGAGAGTGCTCTCTTAACATCCCACTACCAACAGCTTAGCAGTAAACTCCTTCACCATAAGCGTCGCCTAGTGACCCACGTGGGTTTACCGTATCGAGGACCTCGTTTTAAGCGGGAAAGACGCGGATCGGGGGGCAGGGGTTTAGGCGGCGCAACATCTCGCGTTTCCTCCTGGAAATGCAGACCTCTAGTTATGTTGCGCCTGCTGCTTTAAGCAGCGGCGCAATATATTGTTATCCGTAAGTCATATTATTATTATTTTTATTATTATTTTTATTATTCCGCGTTTCCTTGTCCGCTTAACTAGTCCCGCAGCTTTCGAGCTATCGACTCCGTTCCACCTGGAAATCGTGCGTCCTATAGCGACGATGTGGGCTTCTATAAAGCTTTCCGATACCCGCACTCGTTCGTCCGCTACACTCGTTTTTCGCTCTGTTTTTCCCCAGTCATTTCTATGGAATTAATTTTCAAAGTGCTCTAACTCGGTCATTTTTCAAGCTACGGACACGGGATTTCAGACGGTCGGACCCGGGCGTACCGGCTCCCATCACTTCCGTTTTCGGAATTTTTGCACTCATCCTTCCCTTTCTTTTCCTCCTTCAAAATCCCTCCATTCATTTCAATGGGAGGCTCTTAGAGTGGGGGTGATGTCATCCACTGTAGTTTCAGTGGCAAAAAGCCGTTTTTTCACTTTTCAGCCGAACAAATCGCCATAACTTCCTCATAGTTTCACCTAGAAACTTCATTTAAATTTTAAATGGTAGAGAAACTTGTCCTTTCTGAGACCTCTAAATTTGAACATTATTGAAAATACGGTTTTTGAGTTATGAATTTTTGTTCGGCACTAGGGACGGTTTCGGCTCCCATAGGGTTCAATGTATTTTTGGAGCAGCTCAGAGTGCGGTTTCTAAAATTTTCTCCTGTTTTTAACTCGTCATAACATGCTCAATTCTCACTTAATCTGCAAATTTTTTATACCATATCGATCCCCAGACTCTCCTTGTCGCAACGGTATATACGGTTAAGTGATGTGAGGAAAACTTTCCGAGCTATAAGCATTTGTTCGGAGGGTGGGTACGCTCCCATAGGAACCCATTGAAATTATTTTTTTTCTTTTTCAATTTTCTGCCGAACATTTCACCATAACTTCCTTATACTTTCACCTACAGACTTCATTTAAATTTTAAATGGTAGAGAAATTTCCCCTTTCTCAAACTTGTAAGTTTCAGACCGTTTGAGAATACCGTTCTTGAGTTATGAATTTTTGTTTGACACTTGGGAGGGTTTTCCTCCCATAGAGCTCAATGTATTTTAAGAGCGGCTCGGCACGCAGATTTTCAAAACTTTGCCTGTTTTTAACTCGTAATTACACCATCAAATCTCGCTCAAAGTGCAAAAATTTTTACACCATCTCGAGCACAAGACTCTCCTTGTCGCTACGGTATGCTTCGTTCAATTTTGGTTGGGAAAAGTTTTCGAGCTACGGGTGATTTTTTGGAGGGTGCTCCCCGGTCGAAATTCATTGAATCATGAGTCTGTCAGTTGTATTCTGTGAGCATGCGTGTGAGAGAGACAGAGGGGGGAGGGGGAGGGGCAGAGGCAGAGACTGAGGGGAAGAGCTGTGAGGGCCACAGAAATACACAGGCAGTCTGTAACACTTTAAAGGTCATTTTTAAGGGGGACGTCTTAATTATCCAGGGTTTCTTAAGGTGGAATTTTTAAAGAATACCTCATTCACAATATACTGGCTGTCTTTTCGACATTTTAAGCTTTATTTAAAGTGGTCATTTTTAAAGGTGGACGTGTCAATACAACTGTGGGTTTCTTAAGGTGGAATTTTTATTAAGGTGGTATTTAAAATGTATTGGCCATCTTTTTTTGCTTTTGGCCTGTGATGTGGACATTTCAATACAATTCTGGGTTTCTTAAGGTGGAATTGTTTTTAAAGGTGGAATTCAAAATTTATCGTTTTCTATTCACGCCCTACTGAGCTCCATAGAGTCCAATGTAAACTCCTGTGGGAGAGTGCTCTCTTAACATCCCACTACCAACAGCTTAGCAGTAAACTCCTTCACCATAAGCGTCGCCTAGTGACCCACGCGGGTTTACCGTATCGAGGACCTCGCTTTAAGCGGGAAAGACGCGGATCGGGGGACGGGGGTTTAGGCGGCGCAACATCTCGCGTTTCCTCCTGGAAATGCAGACCTCTAGTGTTACGTTTGCTGCCCTTCATTCTGAGGATCTTCATTCCTTGTCCGGTTAACTCCGCCCACAGTTTTCGAGATATCGACCCCGTTCAAAGTTTGTTTCGTAGAGCTTCCTTGTGGGATGCGGGCTTGTATACAGCTTTTGGAAAAGTTACATAGTTTTTGCACAGTAAGCATTTGAAGTTTCAACTTTTCTCCCATAGGAATGAATGGAAAAATGTCCATAAACTTTTGTCAAACTTTCAAAGTGCTGTCACACGGTCAGTTTTCGAGCTAGAGACACCAGAACTCAAACGGGCAGACCCGAGGGTCCACGGTCCCACCACGTAAAACTATGGGCCGATAACCCACCCGCTTCATGACCTTTGACCCCTTTTCCATTCACGGCCTACAGAGCTCCATAGAGTCCAATGTAAACTGCTGTGGGAGAGTGCTCTCTTAACATCCCACTACCGACAGCTTAGCAGTAAACTCCTTCACCATAAGCGTCGCCTAGTGACCCACGCGGGTTTACCGTATCGAGGACCTCGTTTTAAGCGTGAAAGACGCGGATCGGGGGGCGGGGGTTTAGGCGGCGCAACATCTCGCGTTTCCTCCTGGAAATGCAGACCTCTAGTGTTACGTTTGCTGCCCTTCATTCTGAGGATCGTTCATTCTTGTCCGGTTAACTCCGCCCACAGTTTTCGAGATATCGACTCCGTTCAAAGTTTGTTTCGTAGAGCTGCCCTGTGGGATGCGGGCTTGTATACAGCTTTTGGAAAAGTTGCATAGTTTTTGCACAGTAAGCATTTGAAGTTTCATCTTTACTCCCATAGGAATGAATGGAAAAATGTCCATAAACTTTTGTCAAACTTTCAAACTGCTGTCACACGGTCAGTTTTGGAGCTAGAGACACCAGAACTCAAACGGGCAGACCTGAGGGTCCACGGTCCCACCACGTGAAACTATAGGCCGATAGCCCACCCGCTTCATGACCTTTGACCCCGTTTTCCTACACAGCTCCATAGAGTCCAATGTAAACTGCTGTGGGAGAGTGCTCTCTTAACATCCCACTACCGACAGCTTAGCAGTAAACTCCTTCACCATAAGCGTCGCCTAGTGACCCACGCGGGTTTACCGTACCGAGGACCTCGCTTTAAGCGGGAAACACGCGGATCGGGGGGCGGGGGTTTAGGCGGCGCAACATCTCGCGTTTCCTCCTGGAAATGCAGACCTCTAGTGTTACGTTTGCTGCCCTTCATTCTGAGGATCGTTCATTCTTGTCCGGTTAACTCCGCCCACAGTTTTCGAGATATAGACTCCGTTCAAAGTTTGTCTCGTAGAGCTTCCCTGTGGGATGCGGGCTTGTATACAGCTTTTGGAAAAGTTACATAGTTTTCGCACAGTAAGCATTTGAAGTTTCATCTTAACTCCCATAGGAATGAATGGAAAAATGTCCATAAACTTTTGTCAAACTTTAAAACTGCTGTCACACGGTCAGTTTTCGAGCTAGAGACACCAGAACTCAAACGGGCAGACCCGAGAGTCCAAGGTCCCACCACGTGAAATTATGGGCCGATAGCCCACCCGCTTCATGACCTTTGACCCCGTTTTCCATTCACGGCCTACACAGCTCCACATAGTCCAATGTAAACTGCTGTGGGACAGTGCTCTCTTAACATCCCACTACCAACAGCTTAGCAGTAAACTCCTTCACCATAAGCGTCGCCTAGTGACCCACGCGGGTTTACCGTGTCGAGGACCTCGCTTTAAGCGGGAAAGACGCGGATCGGGGGAAGGGGGTTTAGGCGGCGCAACATCTCGCGTTTCCTCCTGGAAATGCAGACCTCTAGTGTTACGTTTGCTGCCCTTCATTCTGAGGATCGTTCATTCTTGTCCGGTTAACTCCGCCCACAGTTTTCGAGATATCGACTCCGTTCAAAGTTTCATTCGTAGAGCTTCCCTGTGGGATGCGGGCTTGTATACAGCTTTTGGAAAAGTTACATAGTTTTTGCACAGTAAGCATTTGAAGTTTCATATTTTCTCCCATAGGAATGAATGGAAAAATGTCCATAAACTTTTCTCAAACTTTCAAACTGCTGTCACACGGTCAGTTTTCGAGCTAGAGACACCAGAACTCAAACGGGCAGACCCGAGGGTCCACGGTCCCACCACGTAAAATTATGGGCCGATAGCCCACCCGCTTCATGACCTTTGACCCCGTTTTCCATTCACGGCCTACAGAGCTCCATAGAGTCCAATGTAAACTGCTGTGGGACAGTGCTCTATTAACATCCCACTACCGACAGCTTAGCAGTAAACTCCTTCACCATAAGCGTCGCCTAGTGACCCACGCGGGTTTACCGTATCGAGGACCTCGCTTTAAGCGGGAAAGACGCGGATCGGGGGGCGGGGGTTTAGGCGGCGCAACATCTCGCGTTTCCTCCTGGAAATGCAGACCTCTAGTTATGTTGCGCCTGCTGCTTTAAGCAGCGGCGCAATATATTGTTATCCGTAAGTCATATTATTATTATTTTTATTATTATTTTTATTATTCCGCGTTTCCTTGTCCGCTTAACTAGTCCCGCAGCTTTCGAGCTATCGACTCCGTTCCACCTGGAAATCGTGCGTCCTATAGCGACGATGTGGGCTTGTATACAGCTTTCCGATACCCGCACTCGTTCGTCCGCTACACTCGTTTTTCGCTCTGTTTTTCCCCAGTCATTTCTATGGAATTAATTTTCAAAGTGCTCTAACTCGGTCATTTTTCAAGCTACGGACACGGGATTTCAGACGGTCGGACCCGGGCGTACCGGCTCCCATCACTTCCGTTTTCGGAATTTTTGCACTCATCCTTCCCTTTCTTTTCCTCCTTCAAAATCCCTCCATTCATTTCAATGGGAGGCTCTTAGAGTGGGGGTGATGTCATCCACTGTAGTTTCAGTGGCAAAAAGCCGTTTTTTCACTTTTCAGCCGAACAAATCGCCATAACTTCCTTATAGTTTCACCTAGAAACTTCATTTAAATTTTAAATGGTAGAGAAACTTGTCCTTTCTGAGACCTCTAAATTTGAACATTATTGAAAATACGGTTTTTGAGTTATGAATTTTTGTTCGGCACTAGGGACGGTTTCGGCTCCCATAGGGTTCAATGTATTTTTGGAGCAGCTCAGAGTGCGGTTTCTAAAATTTTCTCCTGTTTTTAACTCGTCATAACATGCTCAATTCTCACTTAATCTGCAAATTTTTTATACCATATCGATCCCCAGACTCTCCTTGTCGCAACGGTATATACGGTTAAGTGATGTGAGGAAAACTTTCCGAGCTATAAGCATTTGTTCGGAGGGTGGGTACGCTCCCATAGGAACCCATTGAAATTATTTTTTTTCTTTTTCAATTTTCTGCCGAACATTTCACCATAACTTCCTTATACTTTCACCTACAGACTTCATTTAAATTTTAAATGGTAGAGAAATTTCCCCTTTCTCAAACTTGTAAGTTTCAGACCGTTTGAGAATACCGTTCTTGAGTTATGAATTTTTGTTTGACACTTGGGAGGGTTTTCCTCCCATAGAGCTCAATGTATTTTAAGAGCGGGTCGGCACGCAGATTTTCAAAACTTTGCCTGTTTTTAACTCGTAATTACACCATCAAATCTCGCTCAAAGTGCAAAAATTTTTACACCATCTCGAGCACAAGACTCTCCTTGTCGCTACGGTATGCTTCGTTCAATTTTGGTTGGGAAAAGTTTTCGAGCTACGGGTGATTTTTTGGAGGGTGCTCCCCGGTCGAAATTCATTGAATCATGAGTCTGTCAGTTGTATTCTGTGAGCATGCGTGTGAGAGAGACAGAGGGGGGAGGGGGAGGGGCAGAGGCAGAGACTGAGGGGAAGAGCTGTGAGGGCCACAGAAATACACAGGCAGTCTGTAACACTTTAAAGGTCATTTTTAAGGGGGACGTCTTAATTATCCAGGGTTTCTTAAGGTGGAATTTTTAAAGAATACCTCATTCACAATATACTGGCTGTCTTTTCGACATTTTAAGCTTTATTTAAAGTGGTCATTTTTAAAGGTGGACGTGTCAATACAACTGTGGGTTTCTTAAGGTGGAATTTTTATTAAGGTGGTATTTAAAATGTATTGGCCATCTTTTTTTGCTTTTGGCCTGTGATGTGGACATTTCAATACAATTCTGGGTTTCTTAAGGTGGAATTGTTTTTAAAGGTGGAATTCAAAATTTATCGTTTTCTATTCACGCCCTACTGAGCTCCATAGAGTCCAATGTAAACTCCTGTGGGAGAGTGCTCTCTTAACATCCCACTACCAACAGCTTAGCAGTAAACTCCTTCACCATAAGCGTCGCCTAGTGACCCACGCGGGTTTACCGTATCGAGGACCTCGCTTTAAGCGGGAAAGACGCGGATCGGGGGACGGGGGTTTAGGCGGCGCAACATCTCGCGTTTCCTCCTGGAAATGCAGACCTCTAGTGTTACGTTTGCTGCCCTTCATTCTGAGGATCTTCATTCCTTGTCCGGTTAACTCCGCCCACAGTTTTCGAGATATCGACCCCGTTCAAAGTTTGTTTCGTAGAGCTTCCTTGTGGGATGCGGGCTTGTATACAGCTTTTGGAAAAGTTACATAGTTTTTGCACAGTAAGCATTTGAAGTTTCGTGTTTTCTCCCATAGGAATGAATGGAAAAATGTCCATAAACTTTTGTCAAACTTTCAAAGTGCTGTCACACGGTCAGTTTTCGAGCTAGAGACACCAGAACTCAAACGGGCAGACCCGAGGGTCCACGGTCCCACCACGTAAAACTATGGGCCGATAACCCACCCGCTTCATGACCTTTGACCCCTTTTCCATTCACGGCCTACAGAGCTCCATAGAGTCCAATGTAAACTGCTGTGGGAGAGTGCTCTCTTAACATCCCACTACCGACAGCTTAGCAGTAAACTCCTTCACCATAAGCGTCGCCTAGTGACCCACGCGGGTTTACCGTATCGAGGACCTCGTTTTAAGCGTGAAAGACGCGGATCGGGGGGCGGGGGTTTAGGCGGCGCAACATCTCGCGTTTCCTCCTGGAAATGCAGACCTCTAGTGTTACGTTTGCTGCCCTTCATTCTGAGGATCGTTCATTCTTGTCCGGTTAACTCCGCCCACAGTTTTCGAGATATCGACTCCGTTCAAAGTTTGTTTCGTAGAGCTGCCCTGTGGGATGCGGGCTTGTATACAGCTTTTGGAAAAGTTGCATAGTTTTTGCACAGTAAGCATTTGAAGTTTCATCTTTACTCCCATAGGAATGAATGGAAAAATGTCCATAAACTTTTGTCAAACTTTCAAACTGCTGTCACACGGTCAGTTTTGGAGCTAGAGACACCAGAACTCAAACGGGCAGACCTGAGGGTCCACGGTCCCACCACGTGAAACTATAGGCCGATAGCCCACCCGCTTCATGACCTTTGACCCCGTTTTCCTACACAGCTCCATAGAGTCCAATGTAAACTGCTGTGGGAGAGTGCTCTCTTAACATCCCACTACCGACAGCGTAGCAGTAAACTCCTTCACCATAAGCGTCGCCTAGTGACCCACGCGGGTTTACCGTACCGAGGACCTCGCTTTAAGCGGGAAACACGCGGATCGGGGGGCGGGGGTTTAGGCGGCGCAACATCTCGCGTTTCCTCCTGGAAATGCAGACCTCTAGTGTTACGTTTGCTGCCCTTCATTCTGAGGATCGTTCATTCTTGTCCGGTTAACTCCGCCCACAGTTTTCGAGATATAGACTCCGTTCAAAGTTTGTCTCGTAGAGCTTCCCTGTGGGATGCGGGCTTGTATACAGCTTTTGGAAAAGTTACATAGTTTTCGCACAGTAAGCATTTGAAGTTTCATCTTAACTCCCATAGGAATGAATGGAAAAATGTCCATAAACTTTTGTCAAACTTTAAAACTGCTGTCACACGGTCAGTTTTCGAGCTAGAGACACCAGAACTCAAACGGGCAGACCCGAGGGTCCACGGTCCCACCACGTAAAATTATGGGCCGATAGCCCACCCGCTTCATGACCTTTGACCCCGTTTTCCATTCACGGCCTACAGAGCTCCATAGAGTCCAATGTAAACTGCTGTGGGAGAGTGCTCTCTTAACATCCCACTACCGACGGCTTAGCAGTAAACTCCTTCACCATAAGCGTCGCCTAGTGACCCACGCGGGTTTACCGTATCGAGGACCTCGCTTTAAGCGGGAAAGACGCGGATCGGGGGGCAGGGGTTTCGGCGGCGCAACATCTCGCGTTTCCTCCTGGAAATGCAGACCTCTAGTGTTACGTTTGCTGCCCTTCATTCTGAGGATCGTTCATTCTTGTCCGGTTAACTCCGCCCACAGTTTTCGAGATATCGACTCCGTTCAAAGTTTCATTCGTAGAGCTTCCCTGTGGGATGCGGGCTTGTATACAGCTTTTGGAAAATTTGCATAGTTTTCGCACAGTAAGCATTTGAAGTTTCATCTTTTCTCCCATAGGAATGAATGGAAAAATGTCCATAAACTTTTGTCAAACTTTCAAACTGCTGTCACACGCTCAGTTTTCGAGCTAGAGACACCAGAACTCAAACGGGCAGACCCGAGAGTCCAAGGTCCCACCACGTGAAATTATGGGCCGATAGCCCACCCGCTTCATGACCTTTGACCCCGTTTTCCATTCACGGCCTACACAGCTCCACATAGTCCAATGTAAACTGCTGTGGGACAGTGCTCTCTTAACATCCCACTACCAACAGCTTAGCAGTAAACTCCTTCACCATAAGCGTCGCCTAGTGACCCACGCGGGTTTACCGTGTCGAGGACCTCGCTTTAAGCGGGAAAGACGCGGATCGGGGGAAGGGGGTTTAGGCGGCGCAACATCTCGCGTTTCCTCCTGGAAATGCAGACCTCTAGTGTTACGTTTGCTGCCCTTCATTCTGAGGATCGTTCATTCTTGTCCGGTTAACTCCGCCCACAGTTTTCGAGATATCGACTCCGTTCAAAGTTTCATTCGTAGAGCTTCCCTGTGGGATGCGGGCTTGTATACAGCTTTTGGAAAAGTTACATAGTTTTTGCACAGTAAGCATTTGAAGTTTCATCTTTACTCCCATAGGAATGAATGGAAAAATGTCCATAAACTTTTGTCAAACTTTCAAACTGCTGTCACACGGTCAGTTTTCGAGCTAGAGACACCAGAACTCAAACGGGCAGACCTGAGGGTCCACGGTCCCACCACGTGAAACTATAGGCCGATAGCCCACCCGCTTCATGACCTTTGACCCCGTTTTCCTACACAGCTCCATAGAGTCCAATGTAAACTGCTGTGGGAGAGTGCTCTCTTAACATCCCACTACCGACAGCGTAGCAGTAAACTCCTTCACCATAAGCGTCGCCTAGTGACCCACGCGGGTTTACCGTACCGAGGACCTCGCTTTAAGCGGGAAACACGCGGATCGGGGGGCGGGGGTTTAGGCGGCGCAACATCTCGCGTTTCCTCCTGGAAATGCAGACCTCTAGTGTTACGTTTGCTGCCCTTCATTCTGAGGATCGTTCATTCTTGTCCGGTTAACTCCGCCCACAGTTTTCGAGATATCGACTCCGTTCAAAGTTTCATTCGTAGAGCTTCCCTGTGGAATGCGGGCTTGTATACAGCTTTTGGAAAATTTGCATAGTTTTCGCACAGTAAGCATTTGAAGTTTCATCTTTTCTCCCATAGGAATGAATGGAAAAATGTCCATAAACTTTTGTCAAACTTTCAAACTGCTGTCACACGCTCAGTTTTCGAGCTAGAGACACCAGAACTCAAACGGGCAGACCCGAGAGTCCAAGGTCCCACCACGTGAAATTATGGGCCGATAGCCCACCCGCTTCATGACCTTTGACCCCGTTTTCCATTCACGGCCTACACAGCTCCACATAGTCCAATGTAAACTGCTGTGGGACAGTGCTCTCTTAACATCCCACTACCAACAGCTTAGCAGTAAACTCCTTCACCATAAGCGTCGCCTAGTGACCCACGCGGGTTTACCGTGTCGAGGACCTCGCTTTAAGCGGGAAAGACGCGGATCGGGGGGCAGGGGTTTAGGCGGCGCAACATCTCGCGTTTCCTCCTGGAAATGCAGACCTCTAGTGTTACGTTTGCTGCCCTTCATTCTGAGGATCTTCATTCCTTGTCCGGTTAACTCCGCCCACAGTTTTCGAGATATCGACCCCGTTCAAAGTTTGTTTCGTAGAGCTTCCTTGTGGGATGCGGGCTTGTATACAGCTTTTGGAAAAGTTACATAGTTTTCGCACAGTAAGCATTTGAAGTTTCATCTTTACTCCCATAGGAATGAATGGAAAAATGTCCATAAACTTTTGTCAAACTTTCAAACTGCTGTCACACGCTCAGTTTTCGAGCTAGACACACCAGAACTCAAACGGGCAGACCCGAGGGTCCACGGTCCCACCACGTGAAACTATAGGCCGATAGCCCACCCGCTTCATGACCTTTGACCCCGTTTTCCATTCACGGCCTACACAGCTCCATAGAGTCCAATGTAAACTGCTGTGGGAGAGTGCTCTCTTAACATTCCACTACCGACAGCTTAGCAGTAAACTCCTTCACCATAAGCGTCGCCTAGTGACCCACGCGGGTTTACCGTATCGAGGACCTCGCTTTAAGCGGGAAAGACGCGGATCGGGGGGCGGGGGTTTAGGCGGCGCAACATCTCGCGTTTCCTCCTGGAAATGCAGACCTCTAGTTATTATTATTATTTTTATTATTATTTTTATTATTCCGCGTTTCCTTGTCCGCTTAACTAGTCCCGCAGCTTTCGAGCTATCGACTCCGTTCCACCTGGAAATCGTGCGTCCTATAGCGACGATGTGTGCTTGTATACAGCTTTCCGATACCCGCACTCGTTCGTCCGCTACACTCGTTTTTCGCTCTGTTTTTCCCCAGTCATTTCTATGGAATTAATTTTCGAACTGCTCTAACTCGGTCAATTTTCAAGCTACGGACACGAGATTTCAGACGGTCGGACCCGGGCGCACCGGGACCCGTCACTTCCGTTTTCGGACCTCTCGCACTCATCCTTCTCTTTCTATCTCTCCTTGAATATCCCTCCATTCACTTGTATGGAAGACATTTAGAGTGGGTGACGTCATAGACACTCTGGGTTCACTGGCCAAAACCGTTTTTTCACTTTTCAGCCGAATAATTCACCATAACGTCCTCATACTTTCACCTAGAAACTTCATTTAAATTTTAAATGGTAGAGAAACTTGTCCTTTCTAAGACCTCTAAATTTGAACATTATTGAAAATACGGTTTTTGAGTTATGAATTTTTGTTCGGCACTAGGGAGGGTTTTGGCTCCCATAGAGTTCAATGTATTTTTGGAGCGGCTCAGAGTGCGGTTTCTAAATTTTTCTCCTGTTTTTAACTCGTCATAACACGGTCAATTCTCGCTCAAACTGCTAATTTTTTATACCAGCTTCTTCCTTAGACTCTCCTTGTCACAACGGTATATGCAGTTTAGCCATTTGGGATATCTTTTCTGAGCTATAAGCATTTGTTCGGAGGGTGGGTACGCTCCCATAGGAATACATTGACATGAATATGCCTGTCCTTTTTCGATATTCAACTTTTAGCCGAACATTTTGCCATAACTTCCTTATACTTTCACCTACAGACTTTGTTTTACTTTCAAAAGGTAGAGAAACTTCCCCTTTCTAAAACATGTAGATTTGAAATCATTTGAAGATACGGTTCTGGAGTTATGAAGATTTGTTTGGCAGTAGAACGTTTCGGCTCCCATAGAGTTCAATGTATATTCAGAAAGCCAAATTTTCTCAAATTTGCCCTTTTTTAACTCATCTTTACACCATCAATTCTCGCTCAAACTGAAAAATTTTTTACACCATCTCGAGCGGCAGACTCTCCTTGTCGCTACGGTATGCTTCGTTCAATTTTGGTTGGGAAAAGTTTTCGAGCTACGGGTCATTTTTTGAAGGGTCCCCCCGGTCGAAATTCATTGAATCCTGAGTCTTGTCAGTTGTGTTCTGTGAGCGTGCGTGTGAGAGAGACAGAGGGGGGAGGGGGAGGGGCAGAGGCAGAGACTGACCGGGAGAGGAGTGAGGGCCACAGAAATACACAGGCAGTCTGTAACACTTTAAAGGTCATTTTTAAGGGGGACGTCTTAATTATCCAGGGTTTCTTAAGGTGGAATTTTTAAAGAATACCTCATTCACAATATACAGCCTGTCTTTTCAACATTTTAAGACGCGGATCGGGGGACGGGGGTTTAGGCGGCGCAACATCTCGCGTTTCCTCCTGGTGTTACGTTTGCTGCCCTTCATTCTGAGGATCGTTCATTCTTGTCCGGTTAACTCCGCCCACAGTTTTCGAGATATAGACTCCGTTCAAAGTTTGTCTCGTAGAGCTTCCCTGTGGGATGCGGGCTTGTATACAGCTTTTGGAAAAGTTACATAGTTTTCGCACAGTAAGCATTTGAAGTTTCATCTTTTCTCCCATAGGAATGAATGGAAAAATGTCCATAAACTTTTGTCAAACTTTAAAACTGCTGTCACACGGTCAGTTTTCGAGCTAGAGACACCAGAACTCAAACGGGCAGACCCGAGGGTCCACGGTCCCACCACGTAAAATTATGGGCCGATAGCCCACCCGCTTCATGACCTTTGACCCCGTTTTCCATTCACGGCCTACAGAGCTCCACAGAGTCCAATGTAAACTGCTGTGGGAGAGTGCTCTCTTAACATCCCACTACCGACGGCTTAGCAGTAAACTCCTTCACCATAAGCGTCGCCTAGTGACCCACGCGGGTTTACCGTACCGAGGACCTCGCTTTAAGCGGGAAAGACGCGGATCGGGGGGCAGGGGTTTCGGCGGCGCAACATCTCGCGTTTCCTCCTGGAAATGCAGACCTCTATTATGTTGCGCCTGCTGCTGTAAGCAGCGGCGCGATATATTGTTATCCGTAAGTCATATTATTATTATTATTTTTATTATTATTTTTATTATTCCGCATTTCCTTGTCCGCTTAACTAGTCCCGCAGCTTTTGAGCTATCGACTCCGTTCCACCTGGAAATCGTGCGTCCTATAGCGACGATGTGGGCTTGTATACAGCTTTCCGATACCCGCACTCGTTCGTCCGCTACACTCGTTTTTCGCTCTGTTTTTCCCCAGTCATTTCTATGGAATTAATTTTCAAAGTGCTCTAACTCGGTCATTTTTCAAGCTACGGACACGGGATTTCAGACGGTCGGACCCGGGCGTACCGGCTCCCATCACTTCCGTTTTCGGAATTTTTGCACTCATCCTTCCCTTTCTTTTCCTCCTTCAAAATCCCTCCATTCATTTCAATGGGAGGCTCTTAGAGTGGGGGTGATGTCATCCACTGTAGTTTCAGTGGCAAAAAGCCGTTTTTTCACTTTTCAGCCGAACAAATCGCCATAACTTCCTTATAGTTTCACCTAGAAACTTCATTTAAATTTTAAATGGTAGAGAAACTTGTCCTTTCTAAGACCTCTAAATTTGAACATTATTGAAAATACGGTTTTTGAGTTATGAATTTTTGTTCGGCACTAGGGACGGTTTCGGCTCCCATAGGGTTCAATGTATTTTTGGAGCAGCTCAGAGTGCGGTTTCAAAAATTTTCTCCTGTTTTTAACTCGTCATAACATGCTCAATTCTCACTTAATCTGCAAATTTTTATACCATATCGATCCCCAGACTCTCCTTGTCGCAACGGTATATACGGTTAAGTGATGTGAGGAAAACTTTCCGAGCTATAAGCATTTGTTCGGAGGGTGGGTACGCTCCCATAGGAACCCATTGAAATTATTTTTTTTCTTTTTCAATTTTCTGCCGAACATTTCACCATAACTTCCTTATACTTTCACCTACAGACTTCATTTAAACTTTAAATGGTAGAGAAATTTCCCCTTTCTCACACTTGTAAGTTTCAGACCGTTTGAGAATACCGTTCTTGAGTTATGAATTTTTTTTTGACACTTGGGAGGGTTTTCCTCCCATAGAGCTCAATGTATTTTAAGAGCGGCTCGGCACGCAGATTTTCAAAACTTTGCCTGTTTTTAACTCGTAATTACACCATCAAATCTCGCTCAAAGTGCAAAAATTTTTACACCATCTCGAGCACCAGACTCTCCTTGTCGCTACGGTATGCTTCGTTCATTTTTGGACCTGGAAAAGTTTTTGAGATATTTGAGGTTTTTTGGAAGGTGCGCAACCGGTCGAAATTCATTGAATCCTGAGTCTGTCAGTTGTATTCTGTGAGCGTGCGTGTGAGAGAGAGAGAGGGGGGAGGGGGAGGGGCAGAGGCAGACACTGACGGGAAGAGGTGTGAGGGCCACAGAAATACACAGGCAGTCTGTAACACTTTAAAGGTCATTTTTAAGGGGGACATCTTAATTATCCAGGGTTTCTTAAGGTGGAATTTTTTAAGAATACCTCATTCACAATATACTGCCTGTCTTTTCGACATTTTAAGCTTTATTTAAAGTGGTCATTTTTAAAGGTGGACGTGTCAATACAACTGTGGGTTTCTTAAGGTGGAATTTTTATTAAGGTGGTATTTAAAATGTATTGGCCATCTTTTTTGCTTTTAAGATTCTTTTGGCCTGTGATGTGGACATTTCAATACAATTCTGGGTTTCTTAAGGTGGAATTGTTTTTAAAGGTGGAATTCAAAATGTATCGTTTTCTATTCACGGCCTACTGAGCTCCATAGAGTCCAATGTAAACTGCTGTGGGAGAGTGCTCTCTTAACATCCCACTACCAACAGCTTAGCAGTAAACTCCTTCACCATAAGCGTCGCCTAGTGACCCACGCGGGTTTACCGTGTCGAGGACCTCGCTTTAAGCGGGAAAGACGCGGATCAGGGGGCAGGGGTTTAGGCGGCGCAACATCTCGCGTTTCCTCCTGGAAATGCAGACCTCTAGTGTTACGTTTGCTGCCCTTCATTCTGAGGATCGTTCATTCTTGTCCGGTTAACTCCGCCCACAGTTTTCGAGATATCGACTCCGTTCAAACTTTGTTTTGTAGAGCTGCCCTGTGGGATGCGGGCTTGTATACAGCTTTTGGAAAAGTTACATAGTTTTCGCACAGTAAGCATTTGAAGTTTCATCTTAACTCCCATAGGAATGAATGGAAAAATGTCCATAAACTTTTGTCAAACTTTCAAACTGCTGTCACACGGTCAGTTTTCGAGCTACAGACACCAGAATTCAAACGGGCAGACCCGAGAGTCCACGGTCCCACCACGTGAATTTATGGGCCGATAGCCCACCCGCTTCATGACCTTTGACCCCGTTTTCCTTTCACGGCCTACAGAGCTCCATAGAGTCCAATGTAAACTGCTGTGGGAGAGTGCTCTCTTAACATCCCACTACCGACAGCTTAGCAGTAAACTCCTTCACCATAAGCGTCGCCTAGTGACCCACGCGGGTTTACCGTGTCGAGGACCTCGCTTTAAGCGGGAAAGACGCGGATCGGGGGGCAGGGGTTTAGGCGGCGCAACATCTCGCGTTTCCTCCTGGAAATGCAGACCTCTAGTGTTACGTTTGCTGCCCTTCATTCTGAGGATCGTTCATTCTTGTCCGGTTAACTCCGCCCACAGTTTTCGAGATATCGACTCCGTTCAAAGTTTCATTCGTAGAGCTTCCCTGTGGGATGCGGGCTTGTATACAGCTTTTGGAAAAGTTGCATAGTTTTCGCACAGTAAGCATTTGAAGTTTCATCTTTTCTCTCATAGGAATGAATGGAAAAATGTCCATAAACTTTTGTCAAACTTTAAAACTGCTGTCACACGCTCAGTTTTCGAGCTACAGACACCAGAACTCAAACGGTCAGACCCGAGAGTCCACGGTCCCACCACGTGAAACTATAGGCCGATAGCCCACCCGCTTCATGACCTTTGACCCCGTTTTCCATTCACGGCCTACAGTGCTCCATAGAGTCCAATGTAAACTGCTGTGGGACAGTGCTCTATTAACATCCCACTACCGACAGCTTAGCAGTAAACTCCTTCACCATAAGCGTCGCCTAGTGACCCACGCGGGTTTACCGTATCGAGGACCTCGCTTTAAGCGGGAAAGACGCGGATCGGGGGGCAGGGGTTTAGGCGGCGCAACATCTCGCGTTTCCTCCTGGAAATGCAGACCTCTAGTGTTACGTTTGCTGCCCTTCATTCTGAGGATCGTTCGTTCTTGTCCGGTTAACTCCGCCCACAGTTTTCGAGATATCGACTCCGTTCAAAGTTTCATTCGTAGAGCTTCCCTGTGGGATGCGGGCTTGTATACAGCTTTTGGAAAAGTTGCATAGTTTTAGCACAGTAAGCATTTGAAGTTTCATCTTTTGTCCCATAGGAATGAATGGAAATATGTCCATAAACTTTTGTCAAACTTTCAAACTGCTGTCACACGCTCAGTTTTCGAGCTAGAGACACCAGAATTCAAACGGGCAGACCCGAGAGTCCAAGGTCCCACCACGTGAAATTATAGGCCAATACCCCGCCCGCTTCATGACCTTTGACCCCGTTTTCCATTCACGGCCTACAGAGCTCCATAGAGTCCAATGTAAACTGCTGTGGGAGAGTGCTCTCTTAACATCCCACTACCGACAGCTTAGCAGTAAACTCCTTCACCATAAGCGTCGCCTAGTGACCCACGCGGGTTTACCGTATCGAGGACCTCGCTTTAAGCGGGAAAGACGCGGATCGGGGGGCAGGGGTTTAGGCGGCGCAACATCTCGCGTTTCCTCCTGGTGTTACGTTTGCTGGCCTTCATTCTGAGGATCGTTCATTCTTGTCCGGTTAACTCCGCCCACAGTTTTCGAGATATCGACTCCGTTCAAAGTTTGTTTCGTAGAGCTGCCCTGTGTGATGCGGGCTTGTATACAGCTTTTGGAAAAGTTACTTAGCCTTTGCACAGTAAGCATTTGAAGTTTCATCTTAACTCCCATAGGAATGAATGGAAAAATGTCCATAAACTTTTGTCAAACTTTCAAACTGCTGTCACACGGTCAGTTTTCGAGCTAGAGACACCAGATCTCAAACGGTCAGACCCGAGAGTCCACGGTCCCACCACGTAAAATTATGGGCCGATAGGCCACCCGCTTCATGACCTTTGACCCCGTTTTCCATTCACGGCCTACACAGCTCCATAGAGTCCAATGTAAACTGCTGTGGGACAGTGCTCTATTAACATCCCACTACCAACAGCTTAGCAGTAAACTTCTTCACCATAAGCGTCGCCTAGTGACCCACGCGGGTTTACCGTATCGAGGACCTCGCTTTAAGCGGGAAAGACGCGGATCGGGGGGCGGGGGTTTAGGCGGCGCAACATCTCGCGTTTCCTCCTGGAAATGCAGACCTCTAGTGTTACGTTTGCTGCCCTTCATTCTGAGGATCGTTCGTTCTTCTCCGGTTAACTCCGCCCACAGTTTTCGAGATATCGACTCCGTTCAAAGTTTGTTTCGTAGAGCTGCCCTGTGGGATGCGGGCTTGTATACAGCTTTTGGAAAAGTTGCATAGTTTTTGCACAGTAAGCATTTGAAGTTTCACCTTTTCTCCCATAGGAATGAATGGAAAAATGTCCATAAACTTTTGTCAAACTTTCAAACTGCTGTCACACGCTCAGTTTTCGAGCTAGAGACACCAGAATTCAAACGGGCAGACCCGAGAGTCCACGGTCCCGCCACGTGAAATTATGGGCCGATAGCCCACCCGCTTCATGACCTTTGACCCCCGTTTTCCATTCACGGCCTACAGAGCTCCATAGAGTCCAATGTAAACTGCTGTGGGAGAGTGCTCTCTTAACATCCCACTACCGACAGCTTAGCAGTAAACTCCTTCACCATAAGCGTCGCCTAGTGACCCACGCGGGTTTACCGTATCGAGGGCCTCGCTTTAAGCGGAAAAGACGCGGATCGGGGGGCAGGGGTTTAGGCGGCGCAACATCTCGCGTTTCCTCCTGGAAATGCAGACCTCTAGTTATTATTCTTATTATTCCGCGTTTCCTTGTCCGCCTAACTAGTCCCGCAGCTTTCGAGCTATCGACTCCGTTCCACCTGGAAATCGTGCGTCCTATAGCGACGATGTGGGCTTGTATACAGCTTTCCGATACCCGCACTCGTTCGTCCGCTACACTCGTTTATCGCTCCGTTTTTCCCCAGTCATTTCTATGGAATTAATTTTCAAAGTGCTCTAACTCGGTCATTTTTCAAGCTACGGACACGGGATTTCAGACGGTCGGACCCGGGCGTACCGGCTCCCATCACTTCCGTTTTCGGAATTTTTGCACTCATCCTTCCCTTTCTATCACTCCTTCAAAATCCCTCCATTCATTTCTATGGGAGGCTCTTGGAGTGGGTGACATCATACACTGTAGATTCCTTCTCAGAAAACGGGTTTTTCACTTTTCAGCCGAACAAATTGCCATAACTTCCTCATACTTTCACCTAGAAACTTCATTTAAATTTTAAATGGTAGAGAAACTTGTCCTTTCTAAGACCTCTAAATTTGAACATTATTGAAAATACGGTTTTTGAGTTATGAATTTTTGTTCGGCACTAGGGAGGGTTTCGGCTCCCATAGGGTTCAATGTATTTTTGGAGCAGCTCAGAGTGCGGTTTCTAAAATTTTCTCCTGTTTTTAACTCGTCATAACATGCTCAATTCTCACTTAATCTGCAAATTTTTTATACCATATCGATCCCCAGACTCTCCTTGTCGCAACGGTATATACGGTTAAGTGATGTGAGGAAAACTTTCCGAGCTATAAGCATTTGTTCGGAGGGTGGGTACGCTCCCATAGGAACCCATTGAAATTATTTTTTTTCTTTTTCAATTTTCTGCCGAACATTTCACCATAACTTCCTTATACTTTCACCTACAGACTTCATTTAAACTTTAAATGGTAGAGAAATTTCCCCTTTCTCACACTTGTAAGTTTCAGACCGTTTGAGAATACCGTTCTTGAGTTATGAATTTTTGTTTGACACTTGGGAGGGTTTTCCTCCCATAGAGCTCAATGTATTTTAAGAGCGGCTCGGCACGCAGATTTTCAAAACTTTGCCTGTTTTTAACTCGTAATTACACCATCAAATCTCGCTCAAAGTGCAAAAATTTTTACACCATCTCGAGCACCAGACTCTCCTTGTCGCTACGGTATGCTTCGTTCATTTTTGGACCTGGAAAAGTTTTTGAGATATTTGAGGTTTTTTGGAAGGTGCGCCACCGGTCGAAATTCATTGAATCCTGAGTCTGTCAGTTGTATTCTGTGAGCGTGCGTGTGAGAGAGACAGAGGGGGGAGGGGGAGGGGCAGAGGCAGACACTGACGGGGAGAGCTGTGAGGGCCACAGAAATACACAGGCAGTCTGTAACACTTTAAAGGTCATTTTTAAGGGGGACGTCTTAATTATCCAGGGTTTCTTAAGGTGGAATTTTTTAAGAATACCTCATTCACAATATACTGCCTGTCTTTTCGACATTTTAAGCTTTATTTAAAGTGGTCATTTTTAAAGGTGGACGTGTCAATACAACTGTGGGTTTCTTAAGGTGGAATTTTTATTAAGGTGGTATTTAAAATGTATTGGCCATCTTTTTTGCTTTTAAGATTCTTTTGGCCTGTGATGTGGACATTTCAATACAATTCTGGGTTTCTTAAGGTGGAATTGTTTTTAAAGGTGGAATTCAAAATGTATCGTTTTCTATTCACGCCCTACTGAGCTCCATAGAGTCCAATGTAAACTGCTGTGGGAGAGTGCTCTCTTAACATCCCACTACCGACAGCTTAGCAGTAAACTCCTTCACCATAAGCGTCGCCTAGTGACCCACGCGGGTTTACCGTATCGAGGACCTCGCTTTAAGCGGGAAAGACGCGGATCGGGGGACGGGGGTTTAGGCGGCGCAACATCTCGCGTTTCCTCCTGGAAATGCAGACCTCTAGTGTTACGTTTGCTGCCCTTCATTCTGAGGATTGTTCGTTCTTGTCCGGTTAACTCCGCCCACAGTTTTCGAGATATCGACTCCGTTCAAAGTTTCATTCGTAGAGCTTCCCTGTGGGATGCGGGCTTGTATACAGCTTTTGGAAAAGTTACATAGTTTTAGCACAGTAAGCATTTGAAGTTTCATCTTTTGTCCCATAGGAATGAATGGAAATATGTCCATAAACTTTTGTCAAACTTTCAAACTGCTGTCACACGGTCAGTTTTCGAGCTAGAGACACCAGAACTCAAACGGGCAGACCCGAGAGTCCACGGTCCCACCACGTGAAATTATAGGCCGATACCCCGCCCGCTTCATGACCTTTGACCCCGTTTTCCATTCACGGCCTACAGAGCTCCATAGAGTCCAATGTAAACTGCTGTGGGAGAGTGCTCTCTTAACATCCCACTACCGACAGCTTAGCAGTAAACTCCTTCACCATAAGCGTCGCCTAGTGACCCACGCGGGTTTACCGTATCGAGGACCTCGCTTTAAGCGGGAAAGACGCGGATCGGGGGACGGGGGTTTCGGCGGCGCAACATCTCGCGTTTCCTCCTGGAAATGCAGACCTCTAGTGTTACGTTTGCTGCCCTTCATTCTGAGGATCGTTCATTCTTGTCCGGTTAACTCCGCCCACAGTTTTTGAGATATCGACTCCGTTCAAAGTTTGTTTCGTAGAGCTTCCCTGTGGGATGCGGGCTTGTATACAGCTTTTGGAAAAGTTACATAGTTTTCGCACAGTAAGCATTTGAAGTTTCATCTTAACTCCCATAGGAATGAATGGAAAAATGTCCATAAACTTTTGTCAAACTTTCAAACTGCTATCACACGGTCAGTTTTCGAGCTAGAGACACCAGAACTCAAACGGGCAGACCTGAGAGTCCACGGTCCCACCACGTGAAATTATAGGCCGATACCCCGCCCGCTTCATGACCTTTGACCCCGTTTTCCATTCACGGCCTACAGAGCTCCATAGAGTCCAATGTAAACTGCTGTGGGAGACTGCTCTCTTAACATCCCACTACCGACAGCTTAGCAGTAAACTCCTTCACCATAAGCGTCGCCTAGTGACCCACGCGGGTTTACCGTATCGAGGACCTCGCTTTAAGCGGGAAAGACGCGGATCGGGGGACGGGGGTTTCGGCGGCGCAACATCTCGCGTTTCCTCCTGGAAATGCAGACCTCTAGTTATGTTGCGCCTGCTGCTTTAAGCAGCAGCGCGCAATATATTGTTCTTCTTAAGTCATATTATTATTATTATTTTTATTATTCCGCGTTTCCTTGTCCGCCTAACTAGTCCCGCAGCTTTCGAGCTATCGACTCCGTTCCACCTGGAAATCGTGCGTCCTATAGCGACGATGTGGGCTTGTATACAGCTTTCTGATACCCGCACTCGTTCGTCCGCTACACTCGTTTATCGCTCCGTTTTTCCCCAGTCATTTCTATGGAATTAATTTTCGAACTGCTCTAACTCGGTCAATTTTCAAGCTACGGACACGAGATTTCAGACGGTCGGACCCGGGCGCACCGTGACCCGTCACTTCCGTTTTCGGACCTCTCGCACTCATCCCTCTCTTTCTATTCCTCCTTGAATATCCCTCCATTCACTTGTATGGAATACATTTAGAGTGGGTGACATCATAGACACTCTGGGTTCACTGGCCAAAACCGTTTTTTCACTTTTCAGCCGAACAATTCACCATAACGTTCTCATACTTTCACCTAAAAACTTCATTTAAATTTTAAATGATAGAGAAACTTGTCCTTTCTAGCATCTGTAAATTTGAACGTAATCGATAATACGGTTTTTGAGTTATGAATTTTTGTTCGGCACTAGGGAGGGTTTTGGCTCCCATAGAGTTCAATGTATTTTTGGAGCGGCTCAGAGTGCGGTTTCTAAATTTTTCTCCTGTTTTTAACTCGTCATAACACGGTCAATTCTCGCTCAAACTGCTAATTTTTTATACCAGCTTCTTCCTTGGACTCTCCTTGTCGCAACGGTATATGCAGTTTAGCCATTTGGGATATCTTTTCTGAGCTATAAGCATTTGTTCGGAGGGTGGGTACGCTCCCATAGGAATACATTGAAATGAATATGCCTGTCCTTTTTCGATATTCAACTTTTAGCCGAACATTTTGCCATAACTTCCTCATACTTTCACCTACAGACTTCATTGTACTTTCAAATGGTAGAGAAACTTCCCCTTTCTAAAATATGTAGATTTGAAATCATTTGAAGATACGGTTCTGGAGTTATGAAGATTTGTTTGGCAGTAGGACGTTTCGGCTCCCATAGAGTTCAATGTATTTTCAGAAAGCCAAATTTTCTCAAATTTGCCCTTTTTTAACTCATCTTTACACCATCAATTCTCGCTCAAACTGAAAAATTTTTTACACCATCTCGAGCGCCAGACTCTCCTTGTCGCTACGGTATGCTTCGTTCAATTTTGGTTGGGAAAAGTTTTCGAGCTACGGGTCATTTTTTGAAGGGTCCCCCCGGTCGAAATTCATTGAATCATGAGACTGTCAGTTGTATTCTGTGAGCGTGCGTGTGAGAGAGACAGAGGGGGGAGGGGGAGGGGCAGAGGCAGAGACTGAGGGGAAGAGGTGTGAGGGCCACAGAAATACACAGGCAGTCTGTAACACTTTAAAGGTCATTTTTAAGGGGGACGTCTTAATTATCCAGGGTTTCTTAAGGTGGAATTTTTTAAGAATACCTCATTCACAATACACTGGCTGTCTTTTCGACATTTTAAGCTTTATTTCAACTGGTCATTTTTAAAGGTGGACGTGTCAATACAACTGTGGGTTTCTTAAGGTGGAATTTTTATTAAGGTGGTATTTAAAATGTATTGGCCATCTTTTTTTGCTTTTAAGACTCTTTTGGCCTGTGATGTGGACATTTCAATACAATTCTGGGTTTCTTAAGGTGGAATTGTTTTTAAAGGTGGAATTCAAAATGTATCGTTTTCTATTCACGCCCTACTGAGCTCCATAGAGTCCAATGTAAACTGCTGTGGGAGACTGCTCTCTTAACATCCCACTACCGACAGCTTAGCAGTAAACTCCTTCACCATAAGCGTCGCCTAGTGACCCACGCGGGTTTACCGTACCGAGGACCTCGCTTTAAGCGGGAAAGACGCGGATCGGGGGACGGGGGTTTAGGCGGCGCAACATCTCGCGTTTCCTCCTGGAAATGCAGACCTCTAGTGTTACGTTTGCTGCCCTTCATTCTGAGGATCGTTTGTTTTGTCCGGTTAACTCCGCCCATAGTTTTCGAGATATCGACTCCGTTCAAAGTTTGTTTCGTAGACCTTCCCTGTGGGATGCGGGCTTGTATACAGCTTTTGGAAAAGTTGCATAGTTTTTGCACAGGAAGCCTTTGAACTTTCATCTTTAGTCCCATAGGAATGAATGGAAAAATGTCCATAAACTTTTGTCAAACTTTCAAACTGCTGTCACACGGTCAGTTTTCGAGCTAGAGACACCAGAACTCAAACGGGCAGACCCGAGGGTCCACGGTCCCACCACGTAAAATTATGGGCCGATAGCCCACCCGCTTCATAACCTTTGACCCCGTTTTCCTTTCACGGCCTACACAGCTCCATAGAGTCCAATGTAAACTGCTGTGGGAGAGTGCTCTCTTAACATCCCACTACCTACAGCTTAGCAGTAAACTCCTTCACCATAAGCGTCGCCTAGTGACCCACGCGGGTTTACCGTATCGAGGACCTCGCTTTAAGCGGGAAAGACGCGGATCGGGGGACGGGGGTTTCGGCGGCGCAACATCTCGTGTTACGTTTGCTGCCCTTCATTCTGAGGATCGTTCATTCTTGTCCGGTTAACTCCGCCCACAGTTTTCGAGATATCGACTCCGTTCAAAGTTTGTTTCGTAGAGCTTCCCTGTGGGATGCGGGCTTGTATACAGCTTTTAGAAAAGTTACATAGTTTTCGCACAGGAAGCATTTGAAGTTTCATCTTTTCTCACATAGGAATGAATGGAAAAATGTCCATAAACTTTTGTCAAACATTCAAACTGCTGTCACACGGTCAGTTTTCGAGCTAGAGACACCAGAACTCAAACGGGCAGACCCGAGGGTCCACGGTCCCACCACGTAAAATTATGGGCCGATAACCCACCCGCTTCATGACCTTTGACCCCGTTTTCCTTTCACGGCCTACAGAGCTCCATAGAGTCCAATGTAAACTGCTGTGGGAGAGTGCTCTCTTAACATCCCACTACCGACAGCTTAGCAGTAAACTCCTTCACCATAAGCGTCGCCTAGTGACCCACGCGGGTTTACCGTATCGAGGACCTCGCTTTAAGCGGGAAAGACGCGGATCGGGGGGCAGGGGTTTAGGCGGCGCAACATCTCGCGTTTCCTCCTGGAAATGCAGACCTCTAGTGTTACGTTTGCTGCCCTTCATTCTGAGGATCGTTCGTTCTTGTCCGGTTAACTCCGCCCACAGTTTTCGAGATATCGACTCCGTTCAAAGTTTGTTTCGTAGAGCTGCCCTGTGGGATGCGGGCTTGTATACAGCTTTTGGAAAAGTTACATAGTTTTTGCACAGGAAGCCTTTGAACTTTCATCTTTACTCCCATAGGAATGAATGGAAAAATGTCCATAAACTTTTGTCAAACTTTAAAACTGCTGTCACACGGTCAGTTTTCGAGCTAGAGACACCAGAACTCAAACGGGCAGACCCGAGGGTCCACGGTCCCACCACGTAAAATTATGGGCCGATAGCCCACCCGCTTCATAACCTTTGACCCCGTTTTCCTTTCACGGCCTACACAGCTCCATAGAGTCCAATGTAAACTGCTGTGGGAGAGTGCTCTCTTAACATCCCACTACCTACAGCTTAGCAGTAAACTCCTTCACCATAAGCGTCGCCTAGTGACCCACGCGGGTTTACCGTATCGAGGACCTCGCTTTAAGCGGTAAAGACGCGGATCGGGGGGCGGGGGTTTAGGCGGCGCAACATCTCGCGTTTCCTCCTGGAAATGCAGACCTCTAGTTATGTTGCGCCTGCTGCTTTAAGCAGCAGCGCGCAATATATTGTTCTTCTTAAGTCATATTATTATGTTGCGCCTGCTGCTTTAAGCAGCGGCGCAATATATTGTTATCCGTAAGTCATATTATTATTATTTTTATTATTATTTTTATTATTCCGCGTTTCCTTGTCCGCCTAACTAGTCCCGCAGCTTTCGAGCTATCGACTCCGTTCCACCTGGAAATCGTGCGTCCTATAGCGACGATGTGGGCTTGTATACAGCTTTCCGATACCCGCACTCGTTCGTCCGCTACACTCGTTTTTCGCTCTGTTTTTCCCCAGTCATTTCTATGGAATTAATTTTCAAAGTGCTCTAACTCGGTCATTTTTCAAGCTACGGACACGGGATTTCAGACGGTCGGACCCGGGCGTACCGGCTCCCATCACTTCCGTTTTCGGAATTTTTGCACTCATCCTTCCCTTTCTTTTCCTCCTTCAAAATCCCTCCATTCATTTCAATGGGAGGCTCTTAGAGTGGGGGTGATGTCATCCACTGTAGTTTCAGTGGCAAAAAGCCGTTTTTTCACTTTTCAGCCGAACAAATCGCCATAACTTCCTCATAGTTTCACCTAGAAACTTCATTTAAATTTTAAATGGTAGAGAAACTTGTCCTTTCTGAGACCTCTAAATTTGAACATTATTGAAAATACGGTTTTTGAGTTATGAATTTTTGTTCGGCACTAGGGACGGTTTCGGCTCCCATAGGGTTCAATGTATTTTTGGAGCAGCTCAGAGTGCGGTTTCTAAAATTTTCTCCTGTTTTTAACTCGTCATAACATGCTCAATTCTCACTTAATCTGCAAATTTTTTATACCATATCGATCCCCAGACTCTCCTTGTCGCAACGGTATATACGGTTAAGTGATGTGAGGAAAACTTTCCGAGCTATAAGCATTTGTTCGGAGGGTGGGTACGCTCCCATAGGAACCCATTGAAATTATTTTTTTTCTTTTTCAATTTTCTGCCGAACATTTCACCATAACTTCCTTATACTTTCACCTACAGACTTCATTTAAATTTTAAATGGTAGAGAAATTTCCCCTTTCTCAAACTTGTAAGTTTCAGACCGTTTGATAATACCGTTCTTGAGTTATGAATTTTTGTTCCACACTTGGGAGGGTTTTCCTCCCATAGAGCTCAATGTATTTTAAGAGCGGGTCGGCACGCAGATTTTCAAAACTTTGCCTGTTTTTAACTCGTAATTACACCATCAAATCTCGCTCAAAGTGCAAAAATTTTTACACCATCTCGAGCACAAGACTCTCCTTGTCGCTACGGTATGCTTCGTTCAATTTTGGTTGGGAAAAGTTTTCGAGCTACGGGTGATTTTTTGGAGGGTGCTCCCCGGTCGAAATTCATTGAATCATGAGTCTGTCAGTTGTATTCTGTGAGCATGCGTGTGAGAGAGACAGAGGGGGGAGGGGGAGGGGCAGAGGCAGAGACAGAAATACACAGGCAGTCTGTAACACTTTAAAGGTCATTTTTAAGGGGGACGTCTTAATTATCCAGGCTTTCTTAAGGTGGAATTTTTAAAGAATACCTCATTCACAATATACTGGCTTTCTTTTCGACATTTTAAGCTTTATTTAAAGTGGTCATTTTTAAAGGTGGACGTGTCAATACAACTGTGGGTTTCTTAAGGTGGAATTTTTATTAAGGTGGTATTTAAAATGTATTGTCCATCTTTTTTTGCTTTTGGCCTGTGATGTGGACATTTCAATACAATTCTGGGTTTCTTAAGGTGGAATTGTTTTTAAAGGTGGAATTCAAAATGTATCGTTTTCCATTCACGGCCTACAGAGCTCCATAGAGTCCAATGTAAACTGCTGTGGGAGAGTGCTCTCTTAACATCCACCTACCAACAGCTTAGCAGTAAACTCCTTCACCATAAGCGTCGCCTAGTGACCCACGCGGGTTTACCGTATCGAGGACCTCGCTTTAAGCGGGAAAGACGCGGATCGGGGGGCAGGGGTTTAGGCGGCGCAACATCTCGCGTTTCCTCCTGGAAATGCAGACCTCTAGTGTTACGTTTGCTGCCCTTCATTCTGAGGATCGTTCATTCTTGTCCGGTTAACTCCGCCCACAGTTTTCGAGATATCGACTCCGTTCAAAGTTTGTTTCGTAGAGCTGCCCTGTGGGATGCGGGCTTGTATACAGCTTTTGGAAAAGTTGCATAGTTTTTGCACAGTAAGCATTTGAAGTTTCATCTTTACTCCCATAGGAATGAATGGAAAAATGTCCATAAACTTTTGTCAAACTTTCAAACTGCTGTCACACGGTCAGTTTTGGAGCTAGAGACACCAGAACTCAAACGGGCAGACCTGAGGGTCCACGGTCCCACCACGTGAAACTATAGGCCGATAGCCCACCCGCTTCATGACCTTTGACCCCGTTTTCCTACACAGCTCCATAGAGTCCAATGTAAACTGCTGTGGGAGAGTGCTCTCTTAACATCCCACTACCGACAGCTTAGCAGTAAACTCCTTCACCATAAGCGTCGCCTAGTGACCCACGCGGGTTTACCGTACCGAGGACCTCGCTTTAAGCGGGAAACACGCGGATCGGGGGGCGGGGGTTTAGGCGGCGCAACATCTCGCGTTTCCTCCTGGAAATGCAGACCTCTAGTGTTACGTTTGCTGCCCTTCATTCTGAGGATCGTTCATTCTTGTCCGGTTAACTCCGCCCACAGTTTTCGAGATATAGACTCCGTTCAAAGTTTGTCTCGTAGAGCTTCCCTGTGGGATGCGGGCTTGTATACAGCTTTTGGAAAAGTTACATAGTTTTCGCACAGTAAGCATTTGAAGTTTCATCTTAACTCCCATAGGAATGAATGGAAAAATGTCCATAAACTTTTGTCAAACTTTAAAACTGCTGTCACACGGTCAGTTTTCGAGCTAGAGACACCAGAACTCAAACGGGCAGACCCGAGGGTCCACGGTCCCACCACGTAAAATTATGGGCCGATAGCCCACCCGCTTCATGACCTTTGACCCCGTTTTCCATTCACGGCCTACAGAGCTCCATAGAGTCCAATGTAAACTGCTGTGGGAGAGTGCTCTCTTAACATCCCACTACCGACGGCTTAGCAGTAAACTCCTTCACCATAAGCGTCGCCTAGTGACCCACGCGGGTTTACCGTATCGAGGACCTCGCTTTAAGCGGGAAAGACGCGGATCGGGGGGCAGGGGTTTCGGCGGCGCAACATCTCGCGTTTCCTCCTGGAAATGCAGACCTCTAGTTATGTTGCGCAAGCTGCTTCAGCAGCGCGCAATATACTGTTCTTCTTAAGTCATATTATTATTATTATTATTATTCTTATTATTCCGCGTTTCCTTGTCCGCCTAACTAGTCCCGCAGCTTTCGAGCTATCGACTCCGTTCCACCTGGAAATCGTGCGTCCTATAGCGACGATGTGGGCTTGTATACAGCTTTCCGATACCCGCACTCGTTCGTCCGCTACACTCGTTTATCGCTCCGTTTTTCCCCAGTCATTTCTATGGAATTAATTTTCGAACTGCTCTAACTCGGTCAATTTTCAAGCTACGGACACGAGATTTCAGACGGTCGGACCCGGGCGCACCGTGACCCGTCACTTCCGTTTTTGGACCTCTCGCACTCATCCTTCTCTTTCTATTCCTCCTTGAATATCCCTCCATTCACTTGTATGGAAGACATTTAGAGTGGGTGACATCATAGACACTCTGGGTTCACTGGCCAAAACCGTTTTTTCACTTTTCAGCCGAACAATTCGCCATAACGTCCTCATACTTTCACCTAGAAACTTCATTTAAATTTTAAATGGTAGATAAACTTGTCCTTTCTAGCATCTGTAAATTTGAACATAATCGAAAATACGGTTTTTGAGTTATGAATTTTTGTTCGGCACTAGGGAGGGTTTTGGCTCCCATAGAGTTCAATGTATTTTTGGAGCGGCTCAGAGTGCGGTTTCTAAATTTTTCTCCTGTTTTTAACTCGTCATAACACGGTCAATTCTCGCTCAAACTGCTAATTTTTTATACCAGCTTCTTCCTTAGACTCTCCTTGTCGCAACGGTATATGCAGTTTAGCCATTTGGGATATCATTTCTGAGCTATAAGCATTTGTTCGGAGGGTGGGTACGCTCCCATAGGAATACATTGAAATGAATATGCCTGTCCTTTTTCGATATTCAACTTTTAGCCGAACATTTTGCCATAACTTCCTTATACTTTCACCTACAGACTTCATTTTACTTTCAAATGGTAGAGAAACTTCTCCTTTCTAAAATATGTAGATTTGAAATCATTTGAAGATACGGTTCTGGAGTTATGAAGATTTGTTTGGCAGTAGGACGTTTCGGCTCCCATAGAGTTCAATGTATTTTCAGAAAGCCAAATTTTCTCAAATTTGCCCTTTTTTAACTCATTTTTACACCATCAATTCTCGCTCAAACTGAAAAAATTTTTACACCATCTCGAGCGCCAGACTCTCCTTGTCGCTACGGTATGCTTCGTTCAATTTTGGTTGGGAAAAGTTTTCGAGCTACGGGTCATTTTTTGGAGGGTGCTCCCCGGTCGAAATTCATTGAATCATGAGTCTGTCAGTTGTATTCTGTGAGCGTGCGTGTGAGAGAGACAGAGGGGGGAGGGGGAGGGGCAGAAGCAGAGACTGAGGGGAAGAGCTGTGAGGGCCACAGAAATACACAGGCAGTCTGTAACACTTTAAAGGTCATTTTTAAGGGGGACGTCTTAATTATCCAGGGTTTCTTAAGGTGGAATTTTTTAAGAATACCTCATTCACAATATACTGCCTGTCTTTTCGACATTTTAAGCTTTATTTCAAGTGGTCATTTTTAAAGGTGGACGTGTCAATACAACTGTGGGTTTCTTAAGGTGGAATTTTTATTAAGGTGGTATTTAAAATGTATTGGCCATCTTTTTTTTGCTTTTAAGACTCTTTTGGCCTGTGATGTGGACATTTCAATACAATTCTGGGTTTCTTAAGGTGGAATTGTTTTTAAAGGTGGAATTCAGAATGTATCGTTTTCTATTCACACCCTACTGAGCTCCATAGAGTCCAATGTAAACTGCTGTGGGAGAGTGCTCTCTTAACATCCACCTACCAACAGCTTAGCAGTAAACTCCTTCACCATAAGCGTC
The DNA here is from genome assembly GCF_029633855.1 of Hoplias malabaricus. Taxonomy (NCBI): domain Eukaryota; kingdom Metazoa; phylum Chordata; class Actinopteri; order Characiformes; family Erythrinidae; genus Hoplias; species Hoplias malabaricus. The sequence goes on along the minus strand of NC_089806.1, from coordinate 30,071,890 downwards.
GCCTAGTGACCCACGCGGGTTTACCGTACCGAGGACCTCGCTTTAAGCGGTAAAGACGCGGATCGGGGGACGGGGGTTTAGGCGGCGCAACATCTCGCGTTTCCTCCTGGAAATGCAGACCTCTAGTGTTACGTTTGCTGCCCTTCATTCTGAGGATCGTTCGTTCTTGTCCGGTTAACTCCGCCCACAGTTTTCGAGATATCGACTCCGTTCAAAGTTTCATTCGTAGAGCTTCCCTGTGGGATGCGGGCTTGTATACAGCTTTTGGAAAAGTTTCATAGTTTTCGCACAGTAAGCATTTGAAGTTTCATCTTTTGTCCCATAGGAATGAATGGAAATATGTCCATAAACTTTTGTCAAACTTTCAAACTGCTGTCACACGCTCAGTTTTCGAGCTAGAGACACCAGAATTCAAACGGGCAGACCCGAGAGTCCAAGGTCCCACCACGTGAAATTATAGGCCGATACCCCGCCCGCTTCATGACCTTTGACCCCGTTTTCCATTCACGGCCTACAGAGCTCCATAGAGTCCAATGTAAACTGCTGTGGGAGAGTGCTCTCTTAACATCCCACTACCGACAGCTTAGCAGTAAACTCCTTCACCATAAGCGTCGCCTAGTGACCCACGCTGGTTTACCGTACCGAGGACCTCGCTTTAAGCGAGAAAGACGCGGATCGGGGGGCGGGGGTTTAGGCGGCGCAACATCTCGCGTTTCCTCCTGGAAATGCAGACCTCTAGTGTTACGTTTGCTGCCCTTCATTCTGAGGATCGTTCATTCTTGTCCGGTTAACTCCGCCCACAGTTTTCGAGATATCGACTCCGTTCAAAGTTTCATTCGTAGAGCTTCCCTGTGGGATGCGGGCTTGTATACAGCTTTTGGAAAATTTGCATAGTTTTCGCACAGTAAGCATTTGAAGTTTCATCTTTTCTCCCATAGGAATGAATGGAAAAATGTCCATAAACTTTTGTCAAACTTTCAAACTGCTGTCACACGCTCAGTTTTCGAGCTAGAGACACCAGAACTCAAACGGGCAGACCCGAGAGTCCAAGGTCCCACCACGTGAAATTATGGGCCGATAGCCCACCCGCTTCATGACCTTTGACCCCGTTTTCCATTCACGGCCTACACAGCTCCACATAGTCCAATGTAAACTGCTGTGGGACAGTGCTCTCTTAACATCCCACTACCAACAGCTTAGCAGTAAACTCCTTCACCATAAGCGTCGCCTAGTGACCCACGCGGGTTTACCGTGTCGAGGACCTCGCTTTAAGCGGGAAAGACGCGGATCGGGGGGCAGGGGTTTAGGCGGCGCAACATCTCGCGTTTCCTCCTGGAAATGCAGACCTCTAGTGTTACGTTTGCTGCCCTTCATTCTGAGGATCTTCATTCCTTGTCCGGTTAACTCCGCCCACAGTTTTCGAGATATCGACCCCGTTCAAAGTTTGTTTCGTAGAGCTTCCTTGTGGGATGCGGGCTTGTATACAGCTTTTGGAAAAGTTACATAGTTTTCGCACAGTAAGCATTTGAAGTTTCATCTTTACTCCCATAGGAATGAATGGAAAAATGTCCATAAACTTTTGTCAAACTTTCAAACTGCTGTCACACGCTCAGTTTTCGAGCTAGACACACCAGAACTCAAACGGGCAGACCCGAGGGTCCACGGTCCCACCACGTGAAACTATAGGCCGATAGCCCACCCGCTTCATGACCTTTGACCCCGTTTTCCATTCACGGCCTACACAGCTCCATAGAGTCCAATGTAAACTGCTGTGGGAGAGTGCTCTCTTAACATTCCACTACCGACAGCTTAGCAGTAAACTCCTTCACCATAAGCGTCGCCTAGTGACCCACGCGGGTTTACCGTATCGAGGACCTCGCTTTAAGCGGGAAAGACGCGGATCGGGGGGCGGGGGTTTAGGCGGCGCAACATCTCGCGTTTCCTCCTGGAAATGCAGACCTCTAGTTATTATTATTTTTATTATTCCGCGTTTCCTCGTCCGCCTAACTAGTCCCGCAGCTTTCGAGCTATCGACTCCGTTCCACCTGGAAATCGTGCGTCCTATAGCGACGATGTGGGCTTGTATACAGCTTTCCGATACCCGCACTCGTTCGTCCGCTACACTCGTTTATCGCTCCGTTTTTCCCCAGTCATTTCTATGGAATTAATTTTCAAAGTGCTCTAACTCGGTCATTTTTCAAGCTACAGACACGGGATTTCAGACGGTCGGACCCGGGCGTACCGGCTCCCATCACTTCCGTTTTCGGAATTTTTGCACTCATCCTTCCCTTTCTTTTCCTCCTTCAAAATCCCTCCATTCATTTCAATGGGAGGCTCTTAGAGTGGGGGTGATGTCATCCACTGTAGTTTCAGTGGCAAAAAGCCGTTTTTTCACTTTTCAGCCGAACAATTCACCATAACTTCCTCATACTTTCACCTAGAAACTTCACTTAAATTTTAAATGGTAGAGAAACTTGTCCTTTCTAAGACCTCTAAATTTGAACATTATTGAAAATACGGTTTTTGAGTTATGAATTTTTGTTCGGCACTAGGGACGGTTTCGGCTTCCATAGGGTTCAATGTATTTTTGGAGCAGCTCAGAGTGCGGTTTCTAAAATTTTCTCCTGTTTTTAACTCGTCATAACATGCTCAATTCTCACTTAATCTGCAAATTTTTTATACCATATCGATCCCCAGACTCTCCTTGTCGCAACGGTATATACGGTTAAGTGATGTGGGGAAAACTTTCCGAGCTATAAGCATTTGTTCGGAGGGTGGGTACGCTCCCATAGGAACCCATTGAAATTATTTTTTTTCTTTTTCAATTTTCTGCCGAACATTTCACCATAACTTCCTTATACTTTCACCTACAGACTTCATTTAAATTTTAAATGGTAGAGAAATGTCCCCTTTCTCAAACTTGTAAGTTTCAGACCGTTTGATAATACCGTTCTTGAGTTATGAATTTTTGTTTGACACTTGGGAGGGTTTTCCTCCCATAGAGCTCAATGTATTTTAAGAGCGGCTCGGCACGCAGATTTTCAAAACTTTGCCTGTTTTTAACTCGTAATTACACCATCAAATCTCGCTCAAAGTGCAAAAATTTTTACACCATCTCGAGCACCAGACTCTCCTTGTCGCTACGGTATGCTTCGTTCATTTTTGGACCTGGAAAAGTTTTGGAGATATTTGAGGTTTTTTGGAGGGTGCCCCACCGGTCGAAATTCATTGAATCATGAGTCTGTCAGTTGTATTCTGTGAGCGTGCGTGTGAGAGAGAGAGAGGGGGGAGGGGGAGGGGCAGAGGCAGACACTGACAGGGAGGGCTGTGAGGGCAACAGAAATACACAGGCAGTCTGTCTGTCATTTTTAAGGGGGACGTCTTAATTATCCAGGGTTTCTTAAGGTGGAATTTTTAAATAATACCTCATTCACAATATACTGGCTGTCTTCAACATTTTAAGACGCGGATCGGGGGGCAGGGGTTTAGGCGGCGCAACATCTCGCGTTTCCTCCTGGAAATGCAGACCTCTAGTTATGTTGCGCCTGCTGCTTTAAGCAGCGGCGCAATATATTGTTATCCGTAAGTCATATTATTATTATTTTTATTATTATTTTTATTATTCCGCGTTTCCTTGTCCGCTTAACTAGTCCCGCAGCTTTCGAGCTATCGACTCCGTTCCACCTGGAAATCGTGCGTCCTATAGCGACGATGTGGGCTTGTATACAGCTTTCCGATACCCGCACTCGTTCGTCCGCTACACTCGTTTTTCGCTCTGTTTTTCCCCAGTCATTTCTATGGAATTAATTTTCAAAGTGCTCTAACTCGGTCATTTTTCAAGCTACGGACACGGGATTTCAGACGGTCGGACCCGGGCGTACCGGCTCCCATCACTTCCGTTTTCGGAATTTTTGCACTCATCCTTCCCTTTCTTTTCCTCCTTCAAAATCCCTCCATTCATTTCAATGGGAGGCTCTTAGAGTGGGGGTGATGTCATCCACTGTAGTTTCAGTGGCAAAAAGCCGTTTTTTCACTTTTCAGCCGAACAAATCGCCATAACTTCCTCATAGTTTCACCTAGAAACTTCATTTAAATTTTAAATGGTAGAGAAACTTGTCCTTTCTGAGACCTCTAAATTTGAACATTATTGAAAATACGGTTTTTGAGTTATGAATTTTTGTTCGGCACTAGGGACGGTTTCGGCTCCCATAGGGTTCAATGTATTTTTGGAGCAGCTCAGAGTGCGGTTTCTAAAATTTTCTCCTGTTTTTAACTCGTCATAACATGCTCAATTCTCACTTAATCTGCAAATTTTTTATACCATATCGATCCCCAGACTCTCCTTGTCGCAACGGTATATACGGTTAAGTGATGTGAGGAAAACTTTCCGAGCTATAAGCATTTGTTCGGAGGGTGGGTACGCTCCCATAGGAACCCATTGAAATTATTTTTTTTCTTTTTCAATTTTCTGCCGAACATTTCACCATAACTTCCTTATACTTTCACCTACAGACTTCATTTAAATTTTAAATGGTAGAGAAATTTCCCCTTTCTCAAACTTGTAAGTTTCAGACCGTTTGATAATACCGTTCTTGAGTTATGAATTTTTGTTCCACACTTGGGAGGGTTTTCCTCCCATAGAGCTCAATGTATTTTAAGAGCGGGTCGGCACGCAGATTTTCAAAACTTTGCCTGTTTTTAACTCGTAATTACACCATCAAATCTCGCTCAAAGTGCAAAAATTTTTACACCATCTCGAGCACAAGACTCTCCTTGTCGCTACGGTATGCTTCGTTCAATTTTGGTTGGGAAAAGTTTTCGAGCTACGGGTGATTTTTTGGAGGGTGCTCCCCGGTCGAAATTCATTGAATCATGAGTCTGTCAGTTGTATTCTGTGAGCATGCGTGTGAGAGAGACAGAGGGGGGAGGGGGAGGGGCAGAGGCAGAGACTGAGGGGAAGAGCTGTAAGGGCCACAGAAATACACAGGCAGTCTGTAACACTTTAAAGGTCATTTTTAAGGGGGACGTCTTAATTATCCAGGGTTTCTTAAGGTGGAATTTTTAAAGAATACCTCATTCACAATATACTGGCTGTCTTTTCGACATTTTAAGCTTTATTTAAAGTGGTCATTTTTAAAGGTGGACGTGTCAATACAACTGTGGGTTTCTTAAGGTGGAATTTTTATTAAGGTGGTATTTAAAATGTATTGGCCATCTTTTTTGCTTTTAAGATTCTTTTGGCCTGTGATGTGGACATTTCAATACAATTCTGGGTTTCTTAAGGTGGAATTGTTTTTAAAGGTGGAATTCAAAATGTATCGTTTTCTATTCACGCCCTACTGAGCTCCATAGAGTCCAAAGTAAACTGCTGTGGGAGAGTGCTCTCTTAACATCCCACTACCAACAGCTTAGCAGTAAACTCCTTCACCATAAGCGTCGCCTAGTGACCCACGCGGGTTTACCGTATCGAGGACCTCGCTTTAAGCGGGAAAGACGCGGATCGGGGGACGGGGGTTTAGGCGGCGCAACATCTCGCGTTTCCTCCTGGAAATGCAGACCTCTAGTGTTACGTTTGCTGCCCTTCATTCTGAGGATCGTTCGTTCTTGTCCGGTTAACTCCGCCCACAGTTTTCGAGATATCGACTCCGTTCAAAGTTTGTTTCGTAGAGCTGCCCTGTGTGATGCGGGCTTGTATACAGCTTTTGGAAAAGTTACATAGTTTTCGCACAGTAAGCATTTGAAATTTCATCTTAACTCCCATAGGAATGAATGGAAAAATGTCCATAAACTTTTGTCAAACTTTCAAACTGCTGTCACACGGTCAGTTTTCGAGCTAGAGACACCAGAACTCAAACGGTCAGACCCGAGAGTCCAGGGTCCACCCACGTGAAATTATAGGCCGATACCCCGCCCGCTTCATGACCTTTGACCCCGTTTTCCATTCACGGCCTACTGAGCTCCATAGAGTCCAATGTAAACTGCTGTGGGAGAGTGCTCTCTTAACATCCCACTACCAACAGCTTAGCAGTAAACTCCTCCACCATAAGCGTCGCCTAGTGACCCACGCGGGTTTACCGTATCGAGGACCTCGCTTTAAGCGGTAAAGACGCGGATCGGGGGACGGGGGTTTAGGCGGCGCAACGTCTCGCGTTTCCTCCTGGAAATGCAGACCTCTAGTGTTACGTTTGCTGTCCTTCATTCTGAGGATCGTTCATTCTTGTCCGGTTAACTCCGCCCACAGTTTTCGAGATATCGACTCCGTTCAAAGTTTGTTTCGTAGAGCTTCCCTGTGGGATGCGGGCTTGTATACAGCTTTTGGAAATGTTACATAGTTTTCGCACAGTAACTATTTTAAGTTTCATCTTTTCTCCCATAGGAATGAATGGAAAAATGTCCATAAACTTTTGTCAAACATTCAAACTGCTGTCACACGGTCAGTTTTCGAGCTAGAGACACCAGAATTCAAACGGGCAGACCCGAGAGTCCACGGTCCCACCACGTGAAATTATGGGCCGATAGCCCACCCGCTTCATGACCTTTGACCCCGTTTTCCATTCACGGCCTACACAGCTCCATAGAGTCCAATGTAAACTGCTGTGGGAGAGTGCTCTCTTAACATCCCACTACCGACAGCTTAGCAGTAAACTCCGTCACCATAAGCGTCGCCTAGTGACCCACGCGGGTTTACCGTATCGAGCACCTCGCTTTAAGCGGGAAAGACGCGGATCGGGGGGCGGGGGTTTAGGCGGCGCAACATCTCGCGTTTCCTCCAGGAAATGCAGACCTCTAGTGTTACGTTTGCTGCCCTTCATTCTGAGGATCGTTCATTCTTGTCCGGTTAACTCCGCCCACAGTTTTCGAGATATCGACTCCGTTCAAAGTTTCATTTGTAGAGCTGCCCTGTGGGATGCGGGCTTGTATACAGCTTTTGGAAAAGTTACATAGTTTTCGCACAGTAAGCATTTGAAGTTTCATCTTTACTCCCATAGGAATGAATGGAAAATTGTCCATAAACTTTTGTCAAACTTTCAAACTGCTGTCACACGGTCAGTTTTCGAGCTAGAGACACCAGAACTCAAACGGGCAGACCCGAGAGTCCACGGTCCCACCACGTGAAACTATAGGCCGATAGCCCACCCGCTTCATGACCTTTGACCCCGTTTTCCATTCACGGCCTACACAGCTCCATAGAGTCCAATGTAAACTGCTGTGGGACAGTGCTCTCTTAACATCCCACTACCAACAGCTTAGCAGTAAACTCCTTCACCATAAGCGTCGCCTAGTGACCCACGCGGGTTTACCGTATCGAGGACCTCGCTTTAAGCGGGAAAGACGCGGATCGGGGGGCAGGGGTTTAGGCGGCGCAACATCTCGCGTTTCCTCCTGGTGTTACGTTTGCTGCCCTTCATTCTGAGGATCGTTCGTTCTTGTCCGGTTAACTCCGCCCACAGTTTTCGAGATATCGACTCCGTTCAAAGTTTCATTCGTAGAGCTTCCCTGTGGGATGCGGGCTTGTATACAGCTTTTGGAAAAGTTGCATAGTTTTAGCACAGTAAGCATTTGAAGTTTCATCTTTTGTCCCATAGGAATGAATGGAAAAATGTCCATAAACTTTTGTCAAACTTTCAAACTGCTGTCACACGCTCAGTTTTCGAGCTAGAGACACCAGAACTCAAACGGGCAGACCCGAGAGTCCACGGTCCCCCCACGTGAAATTATGGGCCGATAGCCCACCCGCTTCATGACCTTTGACCCCGTTTTCCATTCACGGCCTACAGAGCTCCATAGAGTCCAATGTAAACTGCTGTGGGAGAGTGCTCTCTTAACATCCCACTACCGACAGCTTAGCAGTAAACTCCTTCACCATAAGCGTCGCCTAGTGACCCACGCGGGTTTACCGTATCGAGGACCTCGCTTTAAGCGGGAAAGACGCGGATCGGGGGACGGGGGTTTCGGCGGCGCAACATCTCGCGTTTCCTCCTGGAAATGCAGACCTCTAGTTATGTTGCGCCTGCTGCTTTAAGCAGCGGCGCAATATATTGTTATCCGTAAGTCATATTATTATTATTTTTATTATTATTTTTATTATTCCGCGTTTCCTTGTCCGCTTAACTAGTCCCGCAGCTTTCGAGCTATCGACTCCGTTCCACCTGGAAATCGTGCGTCCTATAGCGACGATGTGGGCTTGTATACAGCTTTCCGATACCTGCACTCGTTCGTCCGCTACACTCGTTTTTCGCTCTGTTTTTCCCCAGTCATTTCTATGGAATTAATTTTCAAAGTGCTCTAACTCGGTCATTTTTCAAGCTACGGACACGGGATTTCAGACGGTCGGACCCGGGCGTACCGGCTCCCATCACTTCCGTTTTCGGAATTTTTGCACTCATCCTTCCCTTTCTTTTCCTCCTTCAAAATCCCTCCATTCATTTCAATGGGAGGCTCTTAGAGTGGGGGTGATGTCATCCACTGTAGTTTCAGTGGCAAAAAGCCGTTTTTTCACTTTTCAGCCGAACAAATCGCCATAACTTCCTCATAGTTTCACCTAGAAACTTCATTTAAATTTTAAATGGTAGAGAAACTTGTCCTTTCTGAGACCTCTAAATTTGAACATTATTGAAAATACGGTTTTTGAGTTATGAATTTTTGTTCGGCACTAGGGACGGTTTCGGCTCCCATAGGGTTCAATGTATTTTTGGAGCAGCTCAGAGTGCGGTTTCTAAAATTTTCTCCTGTTTTTAACTCGTCATAACATGCTCAATTCTCACTTAATCTGCAAATTTTTTATACCATATCGATCCCCAGACTCTCCTTGTCGCAACGGTATATACGGTTAAGTGATGTGAGGAAAACTTTCCGAGCTATAAGAATTTGTTCGGAGGGTGGGTACGCTCCCATAGGAACCCATTGAAATTATTATTTTTCTTTTTCAATTTTCTGCCGAACATTTTACCATAACTTCCTTATACTTTCACCTACAGACTTCATTTAAATTTTAAATGGTAGAGAAATTTCCCCTTTCTCAAACTTGTAAGTTTCAGACCGTTTGAGAATACCGTTCTTGAGTTATGAATTTTTGTTTGACACTTGGGAGGGTTTTCCTCCCATAGAGCTCAATGTATTTTAAGAGCGGGTCGGCACGCAGATTTTCAAAACTTTGCCTGTTTTTAACTCGTAATTACACCATCAAATCTCGCTCAAAGTGCAAAAATTTTTACACCATCTCGAGCACAAGACTCTCCTTGTCGCTACGGTATGCTTTGTTCATTTTTGGTTGGGAAAAGTTTTCGAGCTACGGGTGATTTTTTGGAGGGTGCTCCCCGGTCGAAATTCATTGAATCATGAGTCTGTCAGTTGTATTCTGTGAGCATGCGTGTGAGAGAGACAGAGGGGGGAGGGGGAGGGGCAGAGGCAGAGACTGAGGGGAAGAGCTGTGAGGGCCACAGAAATACACAGGCAGTCTGTAACACTTTAAAGGTCATTTTTAAGGGGGACGTCTTAATTATCCAGGGTTTCTTAAGGTGGAATTTTTAAAGAATACCTCATTCACAATATACTGGCTGTCTTTTCGACATTTTAAGCTTTATTTAAAGTGGTCATTTTTAAAGGTGGACGTGTCAATACAACTGTGGGTTTCTTAAGGTGGAATTTTTATTAAGGTGGTATTTAAAATGTATTGGCCATCTTTTTTTGCTTTTAAGACTCTTTTGGCCTGTGATGTGGACATTTCAATACAATTCTGGGTTTCTTAAGGTGGAATTGTTTTTAAAGGTGGAATTCAAAATGTATCGTTTTCCATTCACGGCCTACAGAGCTCCATAGAGTCCAATGTAAACTGCTGTGGGAGAGTGCTCTCTTAACATCCCACTACCGACAGCTTAGCAGTAAACTCCTTCACCATAAGCGTCGCCTAGTGACCCACGCGGGTTTACCGTATCGAGGACCTCGCTTTAAGCGGGAAAGACGCGGATCGGGGGGCGGGGGTTTAGGCGGCGCAACATCTCGCGTTTCCTCCTGGAAATGCAGACCTCTAGTTATGTTGCGCCTGCTGCTGTAAGCAGCGGCGCGATATATTGTTATCCGTAAGTCATATTATTATTATTATTATTATTCTTATTATTCCGCGTTTCCTTGTCCGCCTAACTAGTCCCGCAGCTTTCGAGCTATCGACTCCGTTCCACCTGGAAATCGTGCGTCCTATAGTGACGATGTGGGCTTGTATACAGCTTTCCGATACCCGCACTCGTTCGTCCGCTACACTCGTTTATCGCTCCGTTTTTCCCCAGTCATTTCTATGGAATTAATTTTCGAACTGCTCTAACTCGGTCAATTTTGAAGCTACGGACACGAGATTTCAGACGGTCGGACCCGGGCGCACCGTGACCCGTCACTTCCGTTTTCGGACCTCTCGCACTCATCCCTCTCTTTCTATTCCTCCTTGAATATCCCTCCATTCACTTGTATGGAAGACATTTAGAGTGGGTGACATCATAGACACTCTGGGTTCACTGGCCAAAACCATTTTTTCACTTTTCAGCCGAACAATTCACCATAACGTTCTCATACTTTCACCTAAAAACTTCATTTAAATTTTAAATGATAGAGAAACTTGTCCTTTCTAGCATCTGTAAATTTGAACGTAATCGATAATACGGTTTTTGAGTTATGAATTTTTGTTCGGCACTAGGGAGGGTTTTGGCTCCCATAGAGTTCAATGTATTTTTGGAGCGGCTCAGAGTGCGGTTTCTAAATTTTTCTCCTGTTTTTAACTCGTCATAACACGGTCAATTCTCGCTCAAACTGCTAATTTTTTATACCAGCTTCTTCCTTAGACTCTCCTTGTCGCAACGGTATATGCAGTTTAGCCATTTGGGATAACATTTCTGAGCTATAAGCATTTGTTCGGAGGGTGGGTACGCTCCCATAGGAATACATTGAAATGAATATGCCTGTCCTTTTTCGATATTCAACTTTTAGCCGAACATTTTGCCATAACTTCCTTATACTTTCACCTACAGACTTCATTTTACTTTCAAATGGTAGAGAAACTTCTCCTTTCTAAAATATGTAGATTTGAAATCATTTGAAGATACGGTTCTGGAGTTATGAAGATTTGTTTGGCAGTAGGACGTTTCGGCTCCCATAGAGTTCAATGTATTTTCAGAAAGCCAAATTTTCTCAAATTTGCCCTTTTTTAACTCATTTTTACACCATCAATTCTCGCTCAAACTGAAAAAATTTTTACACCATCTCGAGCGCCAGACTCTCCTTGTCGCTACGGTATGCTTCGTTCAATTTTGGTTGGGAAAAGTTTTCGAGCTACGGGTCATTTTTTGAAGGGTCCCCCCGGTCGAAATTCATTGAATCCTGAGTCTGTCAGTTGTATTCTGTGAGCGTGCGTGTGAGAGACAGAGAGGGGGGAGGGGGAGGGGCAGAGGCAGACACTGACCGGGAGAGGTGTGAGGGCCACAGAAATACACAGGCAGTCTGTAACACTTTAAAGGTCATTTTTAAGGGGGACGTCTTAATTATCCAGGGTTTCTTAAGGTGGAATTTTTATTAAGGTGGTATTTAAAATGTATTGGCCATCTTTTTTTGCTTTTAAGACTCTTTTGGCCTGTGATGTGGACATTTCAATACAATTCTGGGTTTCTTAAGGTGGAATTGTTTTTAAAGGTGGAATTCAAAATGTATCGTTTTCTATTCACACCCTACAGAGCTCCATAGCGTCCAATGTAAACTGCTGTGGGAGAGTGCTCTCTTAACATCCCACTACCGACAGCTTAGCAGTAAACTCCTTCACCATAAGCGTCGCCTAGTGACCCACGCGGGTTTACCGTATCGAGGGCCTCGCTTTAAGCGGGAAAGACGCGGATCGGGGGGCGGGGGTTTAGGCGGCGCAACATCTCGCGTTTCCTCCTGGAAATGCAGACCTCTAGTGTTACGTTTGCTGCCCTTCATTCTGAGGATCTTCATTCCTTGTCCGGTTAACTCCGCCCACAGTTTTCGAGATATCGACTCCGTTCAAAGTTTGTTTCGTAGAGCTTACCTGTGGGATGCGGGCTTGTATACAGCTTTTGGAAAAGTTGCATAGTTTTTGCACAGTAAGCATTTGAAGTTTCATCTTTACTCCCATAGGAATGAATGGGAAAATGTCCATAAACTTTTGTCAAACATTCAAACTGCTGTCACACGCTCAGTTTTCGAGCTAGAGACACCAGAATTCAAACGGGCAGACCCGAGAGTCCAAGGTCCCACCACGTGAAACTATAGGCCGATAGCCCACCCGCTTCATGACCTTTGACCCCGTTTTCCATTCACGGCCTACACAGCTCCATAGAGTCCAATGTAAACTGCTGTGGGAGAGTGCTCTCTTAACATCCCACTACCGACAGCTTAGCAGTAAACTCCTTCACCATAAGCGTCGCCTAGTGACCCACGCGGGTTTACCGTATCGAGGACCTCGCTTTAAGCGGGAAAGACGCGGATCGGGGGGCGGGGGTTTAGGCGGCGCAACATCTCGCGTTTCCTCCTGGAAATGCAGACCTCTAGTGTTACGTTTGCTGCCCTTCATTCTGAGGATCGTTCGTTCTTGTCCGGTTAACTCCGCCCACAGTTTTCGAGATATCGACTCCGTTCAAAGTTTGTTTCGTAGAGCTGCCCTGTGGGATGCGGGCTTGTATACAGCTTTTGGAAAAGTTACATAGTTTTCGCACAGTAAGCATTTTAACTTTCATCTTTACTCCCATAGGAATGAATGGAAAAATGTCCATAAACTTTTGTCAAATATTAAAACTGCTGTCACACGGTCAGTTTTCGAGCTACAGACACCAGAATTCAAATGGGCACACCCGAGAGTCCACGGTCCCACCACGTGAATTTATGGGCCGATAGCCCACCCGCTTCATGACCTTTGACCCCGTTTTCCTTTCACGGCCTACAGAGCTCCATAGAGTCCAATGTAAACTGCGGTGGGAGAGTGCTCTCTTAACATCCCACTACCGACAGCTTAGCAGTAAACTCCTTCACCATAAGCGTCGCCTAGTGACCCACGCGGGTTTACCGTATCGAGGACCTCGCTTTAAGCGGGAAAGACGCGGATCGGGGGACGGGGGTTTAGGCGGCGCAACATCTCGCGTTTCCTCCTGGAAATGCAGACCTCTAGTGTTACGTTTGCTGCCCTTCATTCTGAGGATCGTTCATTCTTGTCCGGTTAACTCCGCCCACAGTTTTCGAGATATCGACTCCGTTCAAAGTTTCATTCGTAGAGCTTCCCTGTGGGATGCGGGCTTGTATACAGCTTTTGGAAAAGTTACATAGTTTTTGCACAGTAAGCATTTGAAGTTTCATATTTTCTCCCATAGGAATGAATGGAAAAATGTCCATAAACTTTTCTCAAACTTTCAAACTGCTGTCACACGGTCAGTTTTCGAGCTAGAGACACCAGAACTCAAACGGGCAGACCCGAGGGTCCACGGTCCCACCACGTAAAATTATGGGCCGATAGCCCACCCGCTTCATGACCTTTGACCCCGTTTTCCATTCACGGCCTACAGAGCTCCATAGAGTCCAATGTAAACTGCTGTGGGACAGTGCTCTATTAACATCCCACTACCGACAGCTTAGCAGTAAACTCCTTCACCATAAGCGTCGCCTAGTGACCCACGCGGGTTTACCGTATCGAGGACCTCGCTTTAAGCGGGAAAGACGCGGATCGGGGGGCGGGGGTTTAGGCGGCGCAACATCTCGCGTTTCCTCCTGGAAATGCAGACCTCTAGTGTTACGTTTGCTGCCCTTCATTCTGAGGATCGTTCGTTCTTGTCCGGTTAACTCCGCCCACAGTTTTCGAGATATCGACTCCGTTCAAAGTTTCATTCGTAGAGCTTCCCTGTGGGATGCGGGCTTGTATACAGCTTTTGGAAAAGTTGCATAGTTTTCGCACAGTAACCATTTGAAGTTTCATCTTTACTCCCATAGGAATGAATGGAAAAATGTCCATAAACTTTTGTCAAACTTTCAAAGTGCTGTCACACGGTCAGTTTTCGAGCTACAGACACCAGAATTCAAACGGGTAGACCCGAGGGTCCACGGTCCCACCACGTGAAATTATGGGCCGATAGCCCGCCCGCTTCATGACCTTTGACCCCGTTTTCCTTTCACGGCCTACACAGCTCCATAGAGTCCAATGTAAACTGCTGTGGGAGAGTGCTCTCTTGACATCCCACTACCGACAGCTTAGCAGTAAACTCCTTCACCATAAGCGTCGCCTAGTGACCCACGCGGGTTTACCGTGTCGAGGACCTCACTTTAAGCGGGAAAGACGCGGATCGGGGGGCAGGGGTTTAGGCGGCGCAACATCTCGCGTTTCCTCCTGGAAATGCAGACCTCTAGTGTTACGTTTGCTGCCCTTCATTCTGAGGATCGTTCGTTCTTGTCCGGTTAACTCCGCCCACAGTTTTCGAGATATCGACTCCGTTCAAAGTTTGTTTCGTAGAGCTGCCCTGTGGGATGCGGGCTTGTATACAGCTTTTGGAAAAGTTGCATAGTTTTCGCACAGTAAGCATTTGAACTTTCATCTTTACTCCCATAGGAATGAATGGAAAAATGTCCATAAACTTTTGTCAAACTTTCAAACTGCTGTCACACGCTCAGTTTTCGAGCTAGAGACACCAGAACTCAAACGGGCAGACCCGAGGGTCCACGGTCCCACCACGTAAAATTATGGGCCGATAGCCCACCCGCTTCATGACCTTTGACCCCGTTTTCCTTTCACGGCCTACAGAGCTCCATAGAGTCCAATGTAAACTGCTGTGGGAGAGTGCTCTCTTAACATCCCACTACCGACAGCTTAGCAGTAAACTCCTTCACCATAAGCGTCGCCTAGTGACCCACGCGGGTTTACCGTATCGAGGGCCTCGCTTTAAGCGGAAAAGACGCGGATCGGGGGGCAGGGGTTTAGGCGGCACAACATCTCGCGTTTCCTCCTGGAAATGCAGACCTCTAGTGTTACGTTTGCTGCCCTTCATTCTGAGGATCGTTCATTCTTGTCCGGTTAACTCCGCCCACAGTTTTCGAGATATCGACTCCGTTCAAAGTTTCATTCGTAGAGCTTCCCTGTGGGATGCGGGCTTGTATACAGCTTTTGGAAAAGTTACATAGTTTTTGCACAGTAAGCATTTGAACTTTCGTGTTTTCTCCCATAGGAATGAATGGAAAAATGTCCATAAACTTTTGTCAAACTTTCAAACTGCTGTCACACGGTCAGTTTTCGAGCTACAGACACCAGAATTCAAACGGTCAGACCCGAGAGTCCACGGTCCCACCACGTTAAACTATAGGCCGATAGCCCACCCGCTTCATGACCTTTGACCCCATTTTCCATTCACGGCCTACACAGCTCCATAGAGTCCAATGTAAACTGCTGTGGGAGAGTGCTCTCTTAACATCCCACTACCAACAGCTTAGCAGTAAACTCCTTCACCATAGCGTCGCCTAGTGACCCACGCGGGTTTACCGTACCGACGGCCTCTCTTTAAGCGGGAAAGACGCGGATCGGGGGACGGGGGTTTCGGCGGCGCAACATCTCGCGTTTCCTCCTGGAAATGCAGACCTCTAGTGTTACGTTTGCTGCCCTTCATTCTGAGGATCGTTCGTTCTTGTCCGGTTAACTCCGCCCACAGTTTTCGAGATATCGACTCCGTTCAAAGTTTGTTTCGTAGAGCTGCCCTGTGGGATGCGGGCTTGTATACAGCTTTTGGAAAAGTTGCATAGTTTTCGCACAGTAAGCATTTGAACTTTCATCTTTACTCCCATAGGAATGAATGGAAAAATGTCCATAAACTTTTGTCAAACTTTCAAACTGCTGTCACACGCTCAGTTTTCGAGCTAGAGACACCAGAACTCAAACGGGCAGACCCGAGGGTCCACGGTCCCACCACGTAAAATTATGGGCCGATAGCCCACCCGCTTCATGACCTTTGACCCCGTTTTCCTTTCACGGCCTACAGAGCTCCATAGAGTCCAATGTAAACTGCTGTGGGAGAGTGCTCTCTTAACATCCCACTACCGACAGCTTAGCAGTAAACTCCTTCACCATAAGCGTCGCCTAGTGACCCACGCGGGTTTACCGTATCGAGGGCCTCGCTTTAAGCGGAAAAGACGCGGATCGGGGGGCAGGGGTTTAGGCGGCACAACATCTCGCGTTTCCTCCTGGAAATGCAGACCTCTAGTGTTACGTTTGCTGCCCTTCATTCTGAGGATCGTTCATTCTTGTCCGGTTAACTCCGCCCACAGTTTTCGAGATATCGACTCCGTTCAAAGTTTCATTCGTAGAGCTTCCCTGTGGGATGCGGGCTTGTATACAGCTTTTGGAAAAGTTACATAGTTTTTGCACAGTAAGCATTTGAACTTTCGTGTTTTCTCCCATAGGAATGAATGGAAAAATGTCCATAAACTTTTGTCAAACTTTCAAACTGCTGTCACACGGTCAGTTTTCGAGCTACAGACACCAGAATTCAAACGGTCAGACCCGAGAGTCCACGGTCCCACCACGTTAAACTATAGGCCGATAGCCCACCCGCTTCATGACCTTTGACCCCATTTTCCATTCACGGCCTACACAGCTCCATAGAGTCCAATGTAAACTGCTGTGGGAGAGTGCTCTCTTAACATCCCACTACCAACAGCTTAGCAGTAAACTCCTTCACCATAGCGTCGCCTAGTGACCCACGCGGGTTTACCGTACCGACGGCCTCTCTTTAAGCGGGAAAGACGCGGATCGGGGGACGGGGGTTTCGGCGGCGCAACATCTCGCGTTTCCTCCTGGAAATGCAGACCTCTAGTGTTACGTTTGCTGCCCTTCATTCTGAGGATCGTTCATTCTTGTCCGGTTAACTCCGCCCACAGTTTTCGAGATATCGACTCCGTTCAAAGTTTCATTCGTAGAGCTTCCCTGTGGGATGCGGGCTTGTATACAGCTTTTGGAAAAGTTACATAGTTTTCGCACAGTAAGCATTTGAAGTTTCATCTTTACTCCCATAGGAATGAATGGAAAAATGTCCATAAACTTTTGTCAAGCTTTAAAACTGCTGTCACACGCTCAGTTTTCGAGCTAGAGACACCAGAACTCAAACGGGCAGACCCGAGGGTCCACGGTCCCACCACGTGAAATTATGGGCCGATAACCCACCCGCTTCATGACCTTTGACCCCGTTTTCCTTTCACGGCCTACAGAGCTCCATAGAGTCCAATGTAAACTGCTGTGGGAGAGTGCTCTCTTAACATCCCACTACCGACAGCTTAGCAGTAAACTCCTTCACCATAAGCGTCGCCTAGTGACCCACGCGGGTTTACCGTATCGAGGACCTCGCTTTAAGCGGGAAAGACGCGGATCGGGGGACGGGGGTTTAGGCGGCGCAACATCTCGCGTTTCCTCCTGGAAATGCAGACCTCTAGTGTTACGTTTGCTGCCCTTCATTCTGAGGATCGTTCATTCTTGTCCGGTTAACTCCGCCCACAGTTTTCGAGATATCGACGTCGTTCAAAGTTTGTTTCGTAGAGCTTCCCTGTGGGATGCGGGCTTGTATACAGCTTTTGGAAAAGTTACATAGTTTTCGCACAGGAAGCATTTGAAGTTTCATCTTTACTCCCATAGGAATGAATGGAAAAATGTCCATAAACTTTTGTCAAACTTTAAAACTGCTGTCACACGGTCAGTTTTCGAGCTAGAGACACCAGAACTCAAACGGGCAGACCCGAGGGTCCACGGTCCCAGCACGTGAAACTATAGGCCGATAGCCCACCCGCTTCATGACCTTTGACCCCGTTTTCCTTTCACGGCCTACAGAGCTCCATAGAGTCCAATGTAAACTGCTGTGGGAGAGTGCTCTCTTAACATCCCACTACCAACAGCTTAGCAGTAAACTCCTTCACCATAAGCGTCGCCTAGTGACCCACGAGGGTTTACCTACCGACGGCCTCGCTTTAAGCGGGAAAGACGCGGATCGGGGGGCGGGGGTTTAGGCGGCGCAACATCTCGCGTTTCCTCCTGGTGTTACGTTTGCTGCCCTTCATTCTGAGGATCGTTCATTCTTGTCCGGTTAACTCCGCCCACAGTTTTCGAGATATCGACTCCGTTCAAAGTTTGTTTCGTAGAGCTTCCCTGTGGGATGCGGGCTTGTATACAGCTTTTGGAAAAGTTGCATAGTTTTCGCACAGTAAGCCTTTGAAGTTTCATCTTTTCTCCCATAGGAATGAATGGGAAAATGTCCATAAACTTTTGTCAAACTTTAAAACTGCTGTCACACGGTCAGTTTTCGAGCTAGAGACACCAGAATTCAAACGGGCACACCCGAGAGTCCACGGTCCCACCACGTGAAATTATGGGCCGATAGCCCACCCGCTTCATGACCTTTGACCCCGTTTTCCTTTCACGGCCTACACAGCTCCATAGAGTCCAATGTAAACTGCTGTGGGAGAGTGCTCCCTTAACATCCCACTACCGACAGCTTAGCAGTAAACTCCTTCACCATAAGCGTCGCCTAGTGACCCACGCGGGTTTACCGTATCGAGGACCTCGCTTTAAGCGGGAAAGACGCGGATCGGGGGGCGGGGGTTTAGGCGGCGCAACATCTCGCGTTTCCTCCTGGAAATGCAGACCTCTAGTGTTACGTTTGCTGCCCTTCATTCTGAGGATCGTTCGTTCTTGTCCGGTTAACTCCGCCCACAATTTTCGAGATATCGACTCCGTTCAAAGTTTGTTTCGTAGAGCTGTCCTGTGGGATGCGGGCTTTTATACAGCTTTTGGAAAAGTTGCATAGTTTTTGCACAGTAAGCATTTGAAGTTTCATCTTTACTCCCATAGGAATGAATGGAAAAATGTCCATAAACTTTTGTCAAACTTTCAAACTGCTGTCACACGCTCAGTTTTCGAGCTAGAGACACCAGAATTCAAACGGGCAGACCCGAGAGTCCAAGGTCCCACCACGTAAAATTATGGGCCGATAACCCACCCGCTTCATGACCTTTGACCCCGTTTTCCTTTCACGGCCTACAGAGCTCCATAGAGTCCAATGTAAACTGATGTGGGAGAGTGCTCTCTTAACATCCCACTACCGACAGCTTAGCAGTAAACTCCTTCACCATAAGCGTCGCCTAGTGACCCACGCGGGTTTACCGTATCGAGGACCTCGCTTTAAGCGGGAAAGACGCGGATCGGGGGACGGGGGTTTAGGCGGCGCAACATCTCGTGTGTTACGTTTGCTGCCCTTCATTCTGAGGATCGTTCGTTCTTGTCCGGTTAACTCCGCCCACAGTTTTCGAGATATCGACTCCGTTCAAAGTTTGTTTCGTACAGCTTCCCTGTGGGATGCGGGCTTGTATACAGCTTTTGGAAAAGTTACATAGTTTTCGCACAGTAAGCATTTGAAGTTTCGTGTTTTCTCCCATAGGAATGAATGGAAAAATGTCCATAAACTTTTGTCAAACTTTCAAACTGCTGTCACACGCTCAGTTTTCGAGCTAGAGACACCAGAACTGAAACCGTCAGACCCGAGAGTCCACGGTCCCACCACGTGAAATTATAGGCCGATACCCCGCCCGCTTCATGACCTTTGACCCCATTTTCCATTCACGGCCTACACAGCTCCATAGAGTCCAATGTAAACTGCTGTGGGAGAGTGCTCTCTTAACATCCCACTACCAACAGCTTAGCAGTAAACTCCTTCACCATAGGCGTCGCCTAGTGACCCACGCGGGTTTACCGTATCGAGGACCTCGCTTTAAGCGGTAAAGACGCGGATCGGGGGGCGGGGGTTTAGGCGGCGCAACATCTCGCGTTTCCTCCTGGAAATGCAGACCTCTAGTGTTACGTTTGCTGCCCTTCATTCTGAGGATCGTTCATTCTTGTCCGGTTAACTCCGCCCACAGTTTTCGAGATATCGACTCCGTTCAAAGTTTCATTCGTAGAGCTTCCCTGTGGGATGTGGGCTTGTATACAGCTTTTGGAAAAGTTACATAGTTTTTGCACAGTAAGCATTTGAAGTTTCATCTTTACTCTCATAGGAATGAATGGAAAAATGTCCATAAACTTTTGTCAAACTTTAAAACTGCTGTCACACGCTCAGTTTTAGAGCTACAGACACCAGAATTCAAACGGGCAGACCCGAGAGTCCACGGTCCCGCCACGTGAAATTATAGGCCGATACCCCGCCCGCTTCATGACCTTTGACCCCGTTTTCCATTCACGGCCTACACAGCTCCATAGAGTCCAATGTAAACTGCTGTGGGACAGTGCTCTCTTAACATCCCACTACCAACAGCTTAGCAGTAAACTCCTTCACCATAAGCGTCGCCTAGTGACCCACGCGGGTTTACCGTATCGAGGACCTCGCTTTAAGCGGTAAAGACGCGGATCGGGGGGCGGGGGTTTAGGCGGCGCAACATCTCGCGTTTCCTCCTGGAAATGCAGACCTCTAGTGTTACGTTTGCTGCCCTTCATTCTGAGGATCGTTCGTTCTAGTCCGGTTAACTCCGCCCACAGTTTTCGAGATATCGACTCCGTTCAAAGTTTCATTTGTAGAGCTTCCCTGTGGGATGCGGGCTTGTATACAGCTTTTGGAAAAGTTACATAGTTTTAGCACAGTAAGCATTTGAAGTTTCAACTTTTCTCCCATAGGAATGAATGGAAATATGTCCATAAACTTTTGTCAAACTTTCAAAGTGCTGTCACACGGTCAGTTTTCGAGCTAGAGACACCAGAACTCAAACGGGCAGACCCGAGTGTCCACGGTCCCACCACGTAAAATTATGGGCCGATAGCCCGCCCGCTTCATGACCTTTGACCCCGTTTTCCATTCACGGCCTACACAGCTCCATAGAGTCCAATGTAAACTGCTGTGGGACAGTGCTCTATTAACATCCCACTACCGACAGCTTAGCAGTAAACTCCTTCACCATAAGCGTCGCCTAGTGACCCACGCGGGTTTACCGTATCGAGGACCTCGCTTTAAGCGGGAAAGACGCGGATCGGGGGGCGGGGGCTTAGGCGGCGCAACATCTCGCGTTTCCTCCTGGAAATGCAGACCTCTAGTGTTACGTTTGCTGCCCTTCATTCTGAGGATCGTTCATTCTTGTCCGGTTAACTCCGCCCACAGTTTTCGAGATATAGACTCCGTTCAAAGTTTGTCTCGTAGAGCTGCCCTGTGGGATGCGGGCTTGTATACAGCTTTTGGAAAAGTTACATAGTTTTCGCACAGTAAGCATTTGAAGTTTCATCTTTTCTCCCATAGGAATGAATGGAAAAATGTCCATAAACTTTTGTCAAACTTTAAAACTGCTGTCACACGGTCAGTTTTCGAGCTAGAGACACCAGAATTCAAACGGGCAGACCCGAGAGTCCACGGTCCCACCACGTGAATTTATGGGCCGATAGCCCACCCGCTTCATGACCTTTGACCCCGTTTTCCTTTCACGGCCTACAGAGCTCCACAGAGTCCAATGTAAACTGCTGTGGGAGAGTGCTCTCTTAACATCCCACTACCGACAGCTTAGCAGTAAACTCCTTCACCATAAGCGTCGCCTAGTGACCCACGTGGGTTTGCCGTATCGAGGACCTCGCTTTAAGCGGGAAAGACGCGGATTGGGGGGCGGGGGTTTAGGCGGCGCAACATCTCGCGTTTCCTCCTGGAAATGCAGACCTCTAGTGTTACATTTGCTGCCCTTCATTCTGAGGATCGTTCATTCTTGTCCGGTTAACTCCGCCCACAGTTTTCGAGATATCGACTCCGTTCAAAGTTTCATTCGTAGAGCTTCCCTGTGGGATGCGGGCTTGTATACAGCTTTTGGAAAATTTGCATAGTTTTCGCACAGTAAGCATTTGAAGTTTCATCTTTTCTCCCATAGGAATGAATGGAAAAATGTCCATAAACTTTTGTCAAACTTTCAAACTGCTGTCACACGCTCAGTTTTCGAGCTAGAGACACCAGAACTCAAACGGGCAGACCCGAGAGTCCAAGGTCCCACCACGTGAAATTATGGGCCGATAGCCCACCCGCTTCATGACCTTTGACCCCGTTTTCCATTCACGGCCTACACAGCTCCACATAGTCCAATGTAAACTGCTGTGGGACAGTGCTCTCTTAACATCCCACTACCAACAGCTTAGCAGTAAACTCCTTCACCATAAGCGTCGCCTAGTGACCCACGCGGGTTTACCGTGTCGAGGACCTCGCTTTAAGCGGGAAAGACGCGGATCGGGGGGCAGGGGTTTAGGCGGCGCAACATCTCGCGTTTCCTCCTGGAAATGCAGACCTCTAGTGTTACGTTTGCTGCCCTTCATTCTGAGGATCTTCATTCCTTGTCCGGTTAACTCCGCCCACATTTTTCGAGATATCGACTCCGTTCAAAGTTTCATTCGTAGAGCTTCCCTGTGGGATGCGGGCTTGTATACAGCTTTTGGAAAAGTTGCATAGTTTTCGCACAGTAAGCATTTGAAGTTTCATCTTTTCTCCCATAGGAATGAATGGAAAAATGTCCATAAACTTTTCTCAAACTTTCAAACTGCTGTCACACGCTCAGTTTTTGAGCTAGAGACACCAGAACTCAAACGGGCAGACCCGAGAGTCCACGGTCCCCCCACGTGAAATTATGGGCCGATAGCCCACCCGCTTCATGACCTTTGACCCCGTTTTCCATTCACGGCCTACAGAGCTCCATAGAGTCCAATGTAAACTGCTGTGGGAGACTGCTCTCTTAACATCCCACTACCGACAGCTTAGCAGTAAACTCCTTCACCATAAGCGTGGCCTAGTGACCCACGCGGGTTTACCGTATCGAGGACCTCGCTTTAAGCGGGAAAGACGCGGATCGGGGGGCAGGGGTTTAGGCGGCGCAACATCTCGCGTTTCCTCCTGGTGTTACGTTTGCTGCCCTTCATTCTGAGGATCGTTCGTTCTTGTCCGGTTAACTCCGCCCACAGTTTTCGAGATATCGACTCCGTTCAAAGTTTGTTTCGTAGAGCTTTCCTGTGGGATGCGGGCTTGTATACAGCTTTTGGAAAAGTTACATAGTTTTCGCACAGTAACCATTTGAAGTTTCATCTTTTGTCCCATAGGAATGAATGGAAAAATGTCCATAAACTTTTGTCAAACTTTCAAACTGCTGTCACACGGTCAGTTTTCGAGCTAGAGACACCAGAACTCAAACGGGCAGACCCAAGGGTCCACGGTCCCACCACGTGAAACTATAGGCCGATACCCCAACCGCTTCATGACCTTTGACCCCGTTTTCCTTTCACGGCCTACAGAGCTCCATAGAGTCCAATGTAAACTGCTGTGGGAGAGTGCTCTCTTAACATCCCACTACCGACAGCTTAGCAGTAAACTCCTTCACCATAAGCGTCGCCTAGTGACCCACGCGGGTTTACCGTATCGAGGACCTCGCTTTAAGCGGGAAAGACGCGGATCGGGGGGCAGGGGTTTAGGCGGCGCAACATCTCGCGTTTCCTCCTGGAAATGCAGACCTCTAGTGTTACGTTTGCTGCCCTTCATTCTGAGGATCGTTCATTCTTGTCCGGTTAACTCCGCCCACAGTTTTCGAGATATCGACTCCGTTCAAAGTTTGTTTCGTAGAGCTGCCCTGTGGGATGCGGGCTTGTATACAGCTTTTGGAAAAGTTGCATAGTTTTTGCACAGTAAGCACTTGAAGTTTCATCTTTACTCCCATAGGAATGAATGGAAAAATGTCCATAAACTTTTGTCAAACTTTCAAACTGCTGTCACACGGTCAGTTTTGGAGCTAGAGACACCAGAACTCAAACAGGCAGACCTGAGGGTCCACGGTCCCACCACGTGAAACTATAGGCCGATAGCCCACCCGCTTCATGACCTTTGACCCCGTTTTCCTACACAGCTCCATAGAGTCCAATGTAAACTGCTGTGGGAGAGTGCTCTCTTAACATCCCACTACCGACAGCTTAGCAGTAAACTCCTTCACCATAAGCGTCGCCTAGTGACCCACGCGGGTTTACCGTACCGAGGACCTCGCTTTAAGCGGGAAACACGCGGATCGGGGGGCGGGGGTTTAGGCGGCGCAACATCTCGCGTTTCCTCCTGGAAATGCAGACCTCTAGTGTTACGTTTGCTGCCCTTAATTCTGAGGATCGTTCGTTCTTGTCCGGTTAACTCCGCCCACAGTTTTCGAGATATCGACTCCGTTCAAAGTTTGTTTCGTAGAGCTTCCCTGTGGGATGCGGGCTTGTATACAGCTTTTGGAAAAGTTGCATAGTTTTCGCACAGTAAGCATTTGAAGTTTCATCCTTACTCCCATAGGAATGAATGGAAAAATGTCCATAAACTTTTGTCAAACTTTCAAACTGCCGTCACACGGTCAGTTTTCGAGCTAGAGACACCAGAACTCAAACGGGCAGACCCGAGAGTCCACGGTCCCACCACGTGAAATTATAGGCCGATACCCCGCCCGCTTCATGACCTTTGACCCCGTTTTCCATTCACGGCCTACAGAGCTCCATAGAGTCCAATGTAAACTGCTGTGGGAGAGTGCTCTCTTAACATCCCACTACCGACAGCTTAGCAGTAAACTCCTTCACCATAAGCGTCGCCTAGTGACCCACGCGGGTTTACCGTATCGAGGACCTCGCTTTAAGCGGGAAAGACGCGGATCGGGGGGCAGGGGTTTAGGCGGCGCAACATCTCGCGTTTCCTCCTGGAAATGCAGACCTCTAGTTATGTTGCGCCTGCTGCTTTAAGCAGCGGCGCAATATATTGTTATCCGTAAGTCATATTATTATTATTATTATTCTTATTATTCCGCGTTTCCTTGTCCGCCTAACTAGTCCCGCAGCTTTCGAGCTATCGACTCCGTTCCACCTGGAAATCGTGCGTCCTATAGCGACGATGTGGGCTTGTATACAGCTTTCCGATACCCGCACTCGTTCGTCCGCTACACTCGTTTATTGCTCCGTTTTTCCCCAGTCATTTCTATGGAATTAATTTTCAAAGTGCTCTAACTCGTTCATTTTTAAAGCTACGGACACGGGATTTCAGACGGTCAGACCCGGGCGTACCGGCTCCCATCACTTCCGTTTTCGGAATTTTTGCACTCATCCTTCCCTTTCTATCACTCCTTCAAAATCCCTCCATTCATTTCAATGGGAGGCTCTTAGAGTGGGTGACATCATACACTGTAGATTCCTTCTCAGAAAACGGGTTTTTCACTTTTCAGCCGAACAAATTGCCATAACTTCCTCATACTTTCACCTAGAAACTTCATTTAAATTTTAAATGGTAGAGAAACTTGTCCTTTCTAAGACCTCTAAATTTGAACATTATTGAAAATACGGTTTTTGAGTTATGAATTTTTGTTCGGCACTAGGGAGGGTTTCGGCTCCCATAGGGTTCAATGTATTTTTGGAGCAGCTCAGAGTGCGGTTTCTAAAATTTTCTCCTGTTTTTAACTCGTCATAACATGCTCAATTCTCACTTAATCTGCAAATTTTTTATTCCATATCGATCCCCAGACTCTCCTTGTCGCAACGGTATATACGGTTAAGTGATGTGGGGAAAACTTTCCGAGCTATAAGCATTTGTTCGGAGGGTGGGTACGCTCCCATAGGAACCCATTGAAATTATTTTTTTTCTTTTTCAATTTTCTGCCGAACATTTCACCATAACTTCCTTATACTTTCACCTACAGACTTCATTTAAACTTTAAATGGTAGAGAAATTTCCCCTTTCTCACACTTGTAAGTTTCAGACCGTTTGAGAATACCGTTCTTGAGTTATGAATTTTTGTTTGACACTTGGGAGGGTTTTCCTCCCATAGAGCTCAATGTATTTTAAGAGCGGCTCGGCACGCAGATTTTCAAAACTTTGCCTGTTTTTAACTCGTAATTACACCATCAAATCTCGCTCAAAGTGCAAAAATTTTTACACCATCTCGAGCACCAGACTCTCCTTGTCGCTACGGTATGCTTCGTTCATTTTTGGACCTGGAAAAGTTTTTGAGATATTTGAGGTTTTTTGGAAGGTGCGCAACCGGTCGAAATTCATTGAATCCTGAGTCTGTCAGTTGTATTCTGTGAGCGTGCGTGTGAGAGAGAGAGAGGGGGGAGGGGGAGGGGCAGAGGCAGAGACTGACGGGGAAGAGGTGTGAGGGCCACAGAAATACACAGGCAGTCTGTAACACTTTAAAGGTCATTTTTAAGGGGGACATCTTAATTATCCAGGGTTTCTTAAGGTGGAATTTTTTAAGAATACCTCATTCACAATATACTGCCTGTCTTTTCGACATTTTAAGCTTTATTTAAAGTGGTCATTTTTAAAGGTGGACGTGTCAATACAACTGTGGGTTTCTTAAGGTGGAATTTTTATTAAGGTGGTATTTAAAATGTATTGGCCATCTTTTTTGCTTTTAAGATTCTTTTGGCCTGTGATGTGGACATTTCAATACAATTCTGGGTTTCTTAAGGTGGAATTGTTTTTAAAGGTGGAATTCAAAATGTATCGTTTTCTATTCACGCCCTACTGAGCTCCATAGAGTCCAATGTAAACTGCTGTGGGAGAGTGCTCTCTTAACATCCCACTACCAACAGCTTAGCAGTAAACTCCTTCACCATAAGCGTCGCCTAGTGACCCACGCGGGTTTACCGTATCGAGGACCTCGCTTTAAGCGGGAAAGACGCGGATCGGGGGACGGGGGTTTAGGCGGCGCAACATCTCGCGTTTCCTCCTGGAAATGCAGACCTCTAGTGTTACGTTTGCTGCCCTTCATTCTGAGGATCGTTCGTTCTTGTCCGGTTAACTCCGCCCACAGTTTTCGAGATATCGACTCCGTTCAAAGTTTGTTTCGTAGAGCTGCCCTGTGTGATGCGGGCTTGTATACAGCTTTTGGAAAAGTTACATAGTTTTCGCACAGTAAGCATTTGAAGTTTCATCTTAACTCCCATAGGAATGAATGGAAAAATGTCCATAAACTTTTGTCAAACTTTCAAACTGCTGTCACACGGTCAGTTTTCGAGCTAGAGACACCAGAACTCAAACGGGCAGACCCGAGGGTCCACGGTCCCACCACGTAAAATTATGGGCCGATAGCCCACCCGCTTCATGACCTTTGACCCCGTTTTCCATTCACGGCCTACAGAGCTCCATAGAGTCCAATGTAAACTGCTGTGGGAGAGTGCTCTCTTAACATCCCACTACCGACGGCTTAGCAGTAAACTCCTTCACCATAAGCGTCGCCTAGTGACCCACGCGGGTTTACCGTATCGAGGACCTCGCTTTAAGCGGGAAAGACGCGGATCGGGGGGCAGGGGTTTCGGCGGCGCAACATCTCGCGTTTCCTCCTGGAAATGCAGACCTCTAGTGTTACGTTTGCTGCCCTTCATTCTGAGGATCGTTCATTCTTGTCCGGTTAACTCCGCCCACAGTTTTCGAGATATCGACTCCGTTCAAAGTTTCATTCGTAGAGCTTCCCTGTGGGATGCGGGCTTGTATACAGCTTTTGGAAAATTTGCATAGTTTTCGCACAGTAAGCATTTGAAGTTTCATCTTTTCTCCCATAGGAATGAATGGAAAAATGTCCATAAACTTTTGTCAAACTTTCAAACTGCTGTCACACGCTCAGTTTTCGAGCTAGAGACACCAGAACTCAAACGGGCAGACCCGAGAGTCCAAGGTCCCACCACGTGAAATTATGGGCCGATAGCCCACCCGCTTCATGACCTTTGACCCCGTTTTCCATTCACGGCCTACACAGCTCCACATAGTCCAATGTAAACTGCTGCGGGACAGTGCTCTCTTAACATCCCACTACCAACAGCTTAGCAGTAAACTCCTTCACCATAAGCGTCGCCTAGTGACCCACGCGGGTTTACCGTGTCGAGGACCTCGCTTTAAGCGGGAAAGACGCGGATCGGGGGAAGGGGGTTTAGGCGGCGCAACATCTCGCGTTTCCTCCTGGAAATGCAGACCTCTAGTGTTACGTTTGCTGCCCTTCATTCTGAGGATCGTTCATTCTTGTCCGGTTAACTCCGCCCACAGTTTTCGAGATATAGACTCCGTTCAAAGTTTGTCTCGTAGAGCTGCCCTGTGGGATGCGGGCTTGTATACAGCTTTTGGAAAAGTTACATAGTTTTCGCAGAGTAAGCATTTGAAGTTTCATCTTTTCTCCCATAGGAATGAATGGAAAAATGTCCATAAACTTTTGTCAAACTTTAAAACTGCTGTCACACGGTCAGTTTTCGAGCTAGAGACACCAGAATTCAAACGGGCAGACCCGAGAGTCCACGGTCCCACCACGTGAATTTATGGGCCGATAGCCCACCCGCTTCATGACCTTTGACCCCGTTTTCCTTTCACGGCCTACACAGCTCCATAGAGTCCAATGTAAATTGCTGTGGGAGAGTGCTCCCTTAACATCCCACTACCGACAGCTTAGCAGTAAACTCCTTCACCATAAGCGTCGCCTAGTGACCCACGCGGGTTTACCGTATCGAGGACCTCGCTTTAAGCGGGAAAGACGCGGATCGGGGGGCAGGGGTTTAGGCGGCGCAACATCTCGTGTTACGTTTGCTGCCCTTCATTCTGAGGATCGTTCATTCTTGTCCGGTTAACTCCGCCCACAGTTTTCGAGATATCGACTCCGTTCAAAGTTTCATTCGTAGAGCTTCCCTGTGGGATGCGGGCTTGTATACAGCTTTTGGAAAAGTTGCATAGTTTTCGCACAGTAAGCATTTGAAGTTTCGTGTTTTCTCCCATAGGAATGAATGGAAAAATGTCCATAAACTTTTGTCAAACTTTCAAACTGCTGTCACACGGTCAGTTTTCGAGCTAGACACACCAGAATTCAAACGGGCAGACCCGAGAGTCCACGGTCCCACCACGTAAAATTAAGAGCCGATAGCCCACCCGCTTCATGACCTTTGACCCCGTTTTCCATTCACGGCCTACAGAGCTCCACAGAGTCCAATGTAAACTGCTGTGGGAGAGTGCTCTCTTAACATCCCACTACCGACAGCTTAGCAGTAAACTCCTTCACCATAAGCATCGCCTAGTGACCCACGTGGGTTTGCCGTATCGAGGACCTCGCTTTAAGCGGGAAAGACGCGGATCGGGGGGCAGGGGTTTAGGCGGCGCAACATCTCGCGTTTCCTCCTGGAAATGCAGACCTCTAGTGTTACGTTTGCTGCCCTTCATTCTGAGGATCGTTCATTCTTGTCCGGTTAACTCCGCCCACAGTTTTCGAGATATCGACTCCGTTCAAAGTTTGTTTCGTAGAGCTGCCCTGTGGGATGCGGGCTTGTATACAGCTTTTGGAAAAGTTACATAGTTTTAGCACAGTAAGCATTTGAAGTTTCAACTTTTCTCCCATAGGAATGAATGGAAAAATGTCCATAAACTTTTGTCAAACTTTAAAACTGCTGTCACACGCTCAGTTTTCGAGCTGGAGACACCAGAACTCAAACGGGCAGACCCGAGGGTCCACGGTCCCGCCACGTAAAATTCTGGGCCGATAGCCCACCCGCTTCATGACCTTTGACCCCGTTTTCCATTCACGGCCTACAGAGCTCCATAGAGTCCAATGTAAACTGCTGTGGGAGAGTGCTCTCTTAACATCCCACTACCGACAGCTTAGCAGTAAACTCCTTCACCATAAGCGTCGCCTAGTGACCCACGCGGGTTTTTCCGTACCGAGGACCTCGCTTTAAGCGGGAAAGACGCGGATCGGGGGGCGGGGGTTTAGGCGGCGCAACATCTCGCGTTTCCTCCTGGAAATGCAGACCTCTAGTTATTATTATTATTCTTATTATTCCGCGTTTCCTTGTCCGCCTAACTAGTCCCGCAGCTTTCGAGCTATCGACTCCGTTCCACCTGGAAATCGTGCATCCTATAGCGACGATGTGGGCTTGTATACAGCTTTCCGATACCCGCACTCGTTCGTCCGCTACACTCGTTTTTCGCTCCGTTTTTCCCCAGTCATTTCTATGGAATTAATTTTCAAAGTGCTCTAACTCGGTCATTTTTCAAGCTACGGACACGGGATTTCAGACGGTCGGACCCGGGCGTACCGGCTCCCATCACTTCCGTTTTCGGAATTTTTGCACTCATCCTTCCCTTTCTTTTCCTCCTTCAAAATCCCTCCATTCATTTCAATGGGAGGCTCTTAGAGTGGGGGTGATGTCATCCACTGTAGTTTCAGTGGCAAAAAGCCGTTTTTTCACTTTTCAGCCGAACAAATCGCCATAACTTCCTTATAGTTTCACCTAGAAACTTCATTTAAATTTTAAATGGTAGAGAAACTTGTCCTTTCTAAGACCTCTAAATTTGAACATTATTGAAAATACGGTTTTTGAGTTATGAATTTTTGTTCGGCACTAGAGAGGGTTTCGGCTCCCATAGGGTTCAATGTATTTTTGGAGCAGCTCAGAGTGCGGTTTCTAAAAATTTCTCCTGTTTTACTCGTCATAACATGCTCAATTCTCACTTAATATGCAAAATTTTTATACCATATCGATCCCCAGACTCTCCTTGTCGCAACGGTATATACGGTTAAGTGATGTGGGGAAAACTTTCCGAGCTATAAGCATTTGTTCGGAGGGTGGGTACGCTCCCATAGGAACCCATTGAAATTATTTTTTGTCTTTTTCAATTTTCTGCCGAACATTTCACCATAACTTCCTTATACTTTCACCTACAGACTTCATTTAAACTTTAAATGGTAGAGAAATTTCCCCTTTCTCACACTTGTAAGTTTCAGACCGTTTGAGAATACCGTTCTTGAGTTATGAATTTTTGTTTGACACTTGGGAGGGTTTTCCTCCCATAGAGCTCAATGTATTTTAAGAGCGGGTCGGCACGCAGATTTTCAAAACTTTGCCTGTTTTTAACTCGTAATTACACCATCAAATCTCGCTCAAAGTGCAAAAATTTTTACACCATCTCGAGCACAAGACTCTCCTTGTCGCTACGGTATGCTTTGTTCATTTTTGGTTGGGAAAAGTTTTCGAGCTACGGGTGATTTTTTGGAGGGTGCTCCCCGGTCGAAATTCATTGAATCATGAGTCTGTCAGTTGTATTCTGTGAGCATGCGTGTGAGAGAGACAGAGGGGGGAGGGGGAGGGGCAGAGGCAGAGACTGAGGGGAAGAGCTGTGAGGGCCACAGAAATACACAGGCAGTCTGTAACACTTTAAAGGTCATTTTTAAGGGGGACGTCTTAATTATCCAGGGTTTCTTAAGGTGGAATTTTTAAAGAACACCTCATTCACAATATACTAGCTGTCTTTTCGACATTTTAAGCTTTATTTAAAGTGGTCATTTTTAAAGGTGGACGTGTCAATACAACTGTGGGTTTCTTAAGGTGGAATTTTTATTAAGGTGGTATTTAAAATGTATTGGCCATCTTTTTTTGCTTTTAAGACTCTTTTGGCCTGTGATGTGGACATTTCAATACAATTCTGGGTTTCTTAAGGTGGAATTGTTTTTAAAGGTGGAATTCAAAATGTATCGTTTTCCATTCACGGCCTACAGAGCTCCATAGAGTCCAATGTAAACTGCTGTGGGAGAGTGCTCTCTTAACATCCCACTACCGACAGCTTAGCAGTAAACTCCTTCACCATAAGCGTCGCCTAGTGACCCACGCGGGTTTACCGTATCGAGGACCTCGCTTTAAGCGGTAAAGACGCGGATCGGGGGGCAGGGGTTTAGGCGGCGCAACATCTCGCGTTTCCTCCTGGAAATGCAGACCTCTAGTGTTACGTTTGCTGCCCTTCATTCTGAGGATCGTTCATTCTTGTCCGGTTAACTCCGCCCACAGTTTTCGAGATATCGACTCCGTTCAAAGTTTCATTCGTAGAGCTTCCCTGTGGGATGCGGGCTTGTATACAGCTTTTGGAAAAGTTACATAGTTTTCGCACATAAGCATTTGAACTTTCATCTTTACTCCCATAGGAATGAATGGAAAAATGTCCATAAAATTTTGTCAAACTTTCAAACTGCTGTCACACGGTCAGTTTTCGAGCTACAGACACCAGAATTCAAACGGGCAGACCCGAGAGTCCACGGTCCCACCACGTGAATTTATGGGCCGATAGCCCACCCGCTTCATGACCTTTGACCCCGTTTTCCTTTCACGGCCTACAGAGCTCCATAGAGTCCAATGTAAACTGCTGTGGGAGAGTGCTCTCTTAACATCCCACTACCGACAGCTTAGCAGTAAACTCCTTCACCATAAGCGTCGCCTAGTGACCCACGCGGGTTTACCGTGTCGAGGACCTCGCTTTAAGCGGGAAAGACGCGGATCGGGGGGCAGGGGTTTAGGCGGCGCAACATCTCGCGTTTCCTCCTGGAAATGCAGACCTCTAGTGTTACGTTTGCTGCCCTTCATTCTGAGGATCGTTCATTCTTGTCCGGTTAACTCCGCCCACAGTTTTCGAGATATCGACTCCGTTCAAAGTTTCATTCGTAGAGCTTCCCTGTGGGATGCGGGCTTGTATACAGCTTTTGGAAAAGTTGCATAGTTTTCGCACAGTAAGCATTTGAAGTTTCATCTTTTCTCTCATAGGAATGAATGGAAAAATGTCCATAAACTTTTGTCAAACTTTTAAATTGCTGTCACACGGTCATTTTTCGAGCTACAGACACCAGAATTCAAACGGTCAGACCCGAGGGTCCACGGTCCCACCACCTGAAATTATAGGCCGATAGCCCACCCGCTTCATGACCTTTGACCCCGTTTTCCATTCACGGCCTACTGAGCTCCATAGAGTCCAATGTAAACTGCTGTGGGAGAGTGCTCTCTTAACATCCCACTACCGACAGCTTAGCAGTAAACTCCTTCACCATAAGCGTCGCCTAGTGACCCACGCGGGTTTACCGTATCGAGGACCTCGCTTTAAGCGGGAAAGACGCGGATCGGGGGGCGGGGGTTTATGCTGCGCAACATCTCGCGTTTCCTCCTGGAAATGCAGACCTCTAGTTATGTTGCGCCTGCTGCTTTAAGCAGCAGCGCGCAATATATTGTTATCCGAAAGTCATTATGTTGCGCCTGCTGCTTTAAGCAGCAGCGCGCAATATATTGTTATCCGAAAGTCATATTATTATTTTTTTTTTTATTATGTTGCGCCTGCTGCTTTAAGCAGCAGCGCGCAATATATTGTTATCCGAAAGTCATATTATTATTTTTTTTTTTATTATTCTTATTATTCCGGATTTCCTTGTCCGCCTAACTAGTCCCGCAGCTTTCGAGCTATCGACTCCGTTCCACCTGGAAATCGTGCGTCCTATAGCGACGATGTGGGCTTGTATACAGCTTTCCGATACCCGCACTCGTTCGTCCGCTACACTCGATTATCGCTCCGTTTTTCCCCAGTCATTTCTATGGAATTAATTTTCGAACTGCTCTAACTCGGTCAATTTTCAAGCTACGGACACGAGATTTCAGACGGTCGGACCCGGGCGCACCGTGACCCGTCACTTCCGTTTTCGGACCTCTCGCACTCATCCCTCTCTTTCTATTCCTCCTTGAATATCCCTCCATTCACTTGTATGGAAGACATTTAGAGTGGGTGACATCATAGACACTCTGGGTTCACTGGCCAAAACCGTTTTTTCACTTTTCAGCCGAACAATTCACCATAACGTTCTCATACTTTCACCTAAAAACTTCATTTAAATTTTAAATGATAGAGAAACTTGTCCTTTCTAGCATCTGTAAATTTGAACGTAATCGATAATACGGTTTTTGAGTTATGAATTTTTGTTCGGCACTAGGGAGGGTTTTGGCTCCCATAGAGTTCAATGTATTTTTGGAGCGGCTCAGAGTGCGGTTTCTAAATTTTTCTCCTGTTTTTAACTCGTCATAACACGGTCAATTCTCGCTCAAACTGCTAATTTTTTATACCAGCTTCTTCCTTAGACTCTCCTTGTCGCAACGGTATATGCAGTTTAGCCATTTGGGATATCATTTCTGAGCTATAAGCATTTGTTCGGAGGGTGGGTACGCTCCCATAGGAATACATTGACATGAATATGCCTGTCCTTTTTCGATATTCAACTTTTAGCCGAACATTTTGCCATAACTTCCTTATACTTTCACCTACAGACTTCATTTTACTTTCAAATGGTAGAGAAACTTCTCCTTTCTAAAATATGTAGATTTGAAATCATTTGAAGATACGGTTCTGGAGTTATGAAGATTTGTTTGGCAGTAGGACGTTTCGGCTCCCATAGAGTTCAATGTATTTTCAGAAAGCCAAATTTTCTCAAATTTGCCCTTTTTTAACTCATTTTTACACGATCAATTCTCGCTCAAACTGAAAAAATTTTTACACCATCTCGAGCGCCAGACTCTCCTTGTCGCTATGGTATGCTTCGTTCAATTTTGGTTGGGAAAAGTTTTCGAGCTACGGGTCATTTTTTGAAGGGTCCCCCCGGTCGAAATTCATTGAATCATGAGTCTGTCAGTTGTATTCTGTGAGCGTGCGTGTGAGAGACAGAGAGGGGGGAGGGGGAGGGGCAGAGGCAGACACTGACAGGGAGAGGTGTGAGGGCCACAGAAATACACAGGCAGTCTGTAACACTTTAAAGGTCATTTTTAAGGGGGACATCTTAATTATCCAGGGTTTCTTAAGGTGGAATTTTTAAAGAATTCCTCATTCACAATATACTGCCTGTCTTTTCGACATTTTAAGCTTTATTTAAAGTGGTCATTTTTAAAGGTGGACGTGTCAATACAACTGTGGGTTTCTTAAGGTGGAATTTTTATTAAGGTGGTATTTAAAATGTATTGGCCATCTTTTTTTGCTTTTGGCCTGTGATGTGGACATTTCAATACAATTCTGGGTTTCTTAAGGTGGAATTGTTTTTAAAGGTGGAATTCAAAATGTATCGTTTTCCATTCACGGCCTACAGAGCTCCATAGAGTCCAATGTAAACTGCTGTGGGAGAATGCTCTCTTAACATCCCACTACCAACAGCTTAGCAGTAAACTCCTTAACCATTAGCGTCGCCTAGTGACCCACGCGGGTTTACCGTATCGAGGACCTCGCTTTAAGCGGGAAAGACGCGGATCAGAGGGCGGGGGTTTAGGCGGCGCAACATCTCGCGTTTCCTCCTGGAAATGCAGACCTCTAGTGTTACGTTTGCTGCCCTTCATTCTGAGGATCGTTCGTTCTTGTCCGGTTAACTCCGCCCACAGTTTTCGAGATATCGACTCCGTTCAAAGTTTGTTTCGTAGAGCTTCCCTGTGGGATGCGGGCTTGTATACAGCTTTTGGAAAAGTTACATAGTTTTCGCACAGTAAGCATTTGAAGTTTCATCTTAACTCCCATAGGAATGAATGGAAAAATGTCCATAAACTTTTGTCAAACTTTCAAACTGCTGTCACACGGTCAGTTTTCGAGCTAGAGACACCAGAACTCAAACGGGCAGACCCGAGAGTCCACGGTCCCACCACGTGAAATTATAGGCCGATACCCCGCCCGCTTCATGACCTTTGACCCCGTTTTCCATTCACGGCCTACAGAGCTCCATAGAGTCCAATGTAAACTGCTGTGGGAGAGTGCTCTCTTAACATCCCACTACCGACAGCTTAGCAGTAAACTCCTTCACCATAAGCGTCGCCTAGTGACCCACGCGGGTTTACCGTATCGAGGACCTCGCTTTAAGCGGGAAAGACGCGGATCGGGGGACGGGGGTTTCGGCGGCGCAACATCTCGCGTTTCCTCCTGGAAATGCAGACCTCTAGTGTTACGTTTGCTGCCCTTCATTCTGAGGATCGTTCGTTCTTGTCCGGTTAACTCCGCCCACAGTTTTCGAGATATCGACTCCGTTCAAAGTTTCATTCGTAGGGCTTCCCTGTGGGATGCGGGCTTGTACACAGCTTTTGGAAAAGTTACATAGTTTTCACACAGTAAGCATTTGAACTTTCATCTTTACTCCCATAGGAATGAATGGAAAAATGTCCATAAACTTTTGTCAAACTTTCAAAGTGCTGTCACACGGTCAGTTTTCGAGCTAGAGACACCAGAACTCAAACGGGCAGACCCGAGGGTCCACGGTCCCACCACGTGAAACTATAGGCCGATAGCCCACCCGCTTCATGACCTTTGACCCCGTTTTCCATTCACGGCCTACAGAGCTCCATAGAGTCCAATGTAAACTGCTGTGGGAGAGTGCTCTCTTAACATCCCACTACCGACAGCTTAGCTGTAATCTCCTTCACCATAAGCGTCGCCTAGTGACCCACGCGGGTTTACCGTATCGAGGACCTCGCTTTAAGCGGGAAAGATGCGGATCGGGGGGCAGGGGTTTAGGCGGCGCAACATCTCGCGTTTCCTCCTGGAAATGCATACCTCTAGTTATGTTGCGCCTGCTGCTTTAAGCAGCGGCGCAATATATTGTTATCCGTAAGTCATATTATTATTATTTTTATTATTATTTTTATTATTCCGCGTTTCCTTGTCCGCTTAACTAGTCCCGCAGCTTTCGAGCTATCGACTCCGTTCCACCTGGAAATCGTGCGTCCTATAGCGACGATGTGGGCTTGTATACAGCTTTCCGATACCCGCACTCGTTCGTCCGCTACACTCGTTTTTCGCTCTGTTTTTCCCCAGTCATTTCTATGGAATTAATTTTCAAAGTGCTCTAACTCGGTCATTTTTCAAGCTACGGACACGGGATTTCAGACGGTCGGACCCGGGCGTACCGGCTCCCATCACTTCCGTTTTCGGAATTTTTGCACTCATCCTTCCCTTTCTTTTCCTCCTTCAAAATCCCTCCATTCATTTCAATGGGAGGCTCTTAGAGTGGGGGTGATGTCATCCACTGTAGTTTCAGTGGCAAAAAGCCGTTTTTTCACTTTTCAGCCGAACAAATCGCCATAACTTCCTCATAGTTTCACCTAGAAACTTCATTTAAATTTTAAATGGTAGAGAAACTTGTCCTTTCTGAGACCTCTAAATTTGAACATTATTGAAAATACGGTTTTTGAGTTATGAATTTTTGTTCGGCACTAGGGACGGTTTCGGCTCCCATAGGGTTCAATGTATTTTTGGAGCAGCTCAGAGTGCGGTTTCTAAAATTTTCTCCTGTTTTTAACTCGTCATAACATGCTCAATTCTCACTTAATCTGCAAATGTTTTATACCATATCGATCCCCAGACTCTCCTTGTCGCAACGGTATATACGGTTAAGTGATGTGAGGAAAACTTTCCGAGCTATAAGCATTTGTTCGGAGGGTGGGTACGCTCCCATAGGAACCCATTGAAATTATTTTTTTTCTTTTTCAATTTTCTGCCGAACATTTCACCATAACTTCCTTATACTTTCACCTACAGACTTCATTTAAATTTTAAATGGTAGAGAAATTTCCCCTTTCTCAAACTTGTAAGTTTCAGACCGTTTGAGAATACCGTTCTTGAGTTATGAATTTTTGTTTGACACTTGGGAGGGTTTTCCTCCCATAGAGCTCAATGTATTTTAAGAGCGGGTCGGCACGCAGATTTTCAAAACTTTGCCTGTTTTTAACTCGTAATTACACCATCAAATCTCGCTCAAAGTGCAAAAATTTTTACACCATCTCGAGCACAAGACTCTCCTTGTCACTACGGTATGCTTTGTTCATTTTTGGTTGGGAAAAGTTTTCGAGCTACGGGTGATTTTTTGGAGGGTGCTCCCCGGTCGAAATTCATTGAATCATGAGTCTGTCAGTTGTATTCTGTGAGCATGCGTGTGAGAGAGACAGAGGGGGGAGGGGGAGGGGCAGAGGCAGAGACTGAGGGGAAGAGCTGTGAGGGCCACAGAAATACACAGGCAGTCTGTAACACTTTAAAGGTAATTTTTAAGGGGGACGTCTTAATTATCCAGGGTTTCTTAAGGTGGAATTTTTAAAGAATACCTCATTCACAATATACTGGCTGTCTTTTCGACATTTTAAGCTTTATTTAAAGTGGTCATTTTTAAAGGTGGACGTGTCAATACAACTGTGGGTTTCTTAAGGTGGAATTTTTATTAAGGTGGTATTTAAAATGTATTGGCCATCTTTTTTTGCTTTTAAGACTCTTTTGGCCTGTGATGTGGACATTTCAATACAATTCTGGGTTTCTTAAGGTGGAATTGTTTTTAAAGGTGGAATTCAAAATGTATCGTTTTCCATTCACGGCCTACAGAGCTCCATAGAGTCCAATGTAAACTGCTGTGGGAGAGTGCTCTCTTAACATCCCACTACCGACAGCTTAGCAGTAAACTCCTTCACCATAAGCGTCGCCTAGTGACCCACGCGGGTTTACCGTATCGAGGACCTCGCTTTAAGCGGGAAAGACGCGGATCGGGGGGCAGGGGTTTAGGCGGCGCAACATCTCGCGTTTCCTCCTGGAAATGCAGACCTCTAGTTATGTTGCGCCTGCTGCTGTAAGCAGCGGCGCGATATATTGTTATCCGTAAGTCATATTATTATTATTTTTATTATTATTTTTATTATTCCGCGTTTCCTTGTCCGCTTAACTAGTCCCGCAGCTTTTGAGCTATCGACTCCGTTCCACCTGGAAATCGTGCGTCCTATAGCGACGATGTGGGCTTGTATACAGCTTTCCGATACCCGCACTCGTTCGTCCGCTACACTCGTTTTTCGCTCTGTTTTTCCCCAGTCATTTCTATGGAATTAATTTTCAAAGTGCTCTAACTCGGTCATTTTTCAAGCTACGGACACGGGATTTCAGACGGTCGGACCCGGGCGTACCGGCTCCCATCACTTCCGTTTTCGGAATTTTTGCACGCATCCTTCCCTTTCTTTTCCTCCTTCAAAATCCCCCCATTCATTTGAATGGAGGATGGGTACAGTGCGTGACATCATCGCCACTCTAGAATTCATGGCCAAAACCGTTTTTTCACTTTTCAGCCGAACAATTCACCATAACTTCCTCATACTTTCACCTAGAAACTTCATTTAAATTTTAAATGGTAGAGAAACTTGTCCTTTCTAAGACCTCTAAATTTGAACATTATTGAAAATACGGTTTTTGAGTTATGAATTTTTGTTCGGCACTAGGGACGGTTTCGGCTCCCATAGGGTTCAATGTATTTTTGGAGCAGCTCAGAGTGCGGTTTCAAAAATTTTCTCCTGTTTTTAACTCGTCATAACATGCTCAATTCTCACTTAATCTGCAAATTTTTATACCATATCGATCCCCAGACTCTCCTTGTCGCAACGGTATATACGGTTAAGTGATGTGAGGAAAACTTTCCGAGCTATAAGCATTTGTTCGGAGGGTGGGTACGCTCCCATAGGAACCCATTGAAATTATTTTTTTTCTTTTTCAATTTTCTGCCGAACATTTCACCATAACTTCCTTATACTTTCACCTACAGACTTCATTTAAATTTTAAATGGTAGAGAAATTTCCCCTTTCTCAAACTTGTAAGTTTCAGACCGTTTGAGAATACCGTTCTTGAGTTATGAATTTTTGTTTGACACTTGGGAGGGTTTTCCTCCCATAGAGCTCAATGTATTTTAAGAGCGGGTCGGCACGCAGATTTTCAAAACTTTGCCTGTTTTTAACTCGTAATTACACCATCAAATCTCGCTCAAAGTGCAAAAATTTTTACACCATCTCGAGCACAAGACTCTCCTTGTCACTACGGTATGCTTTGTTCATTTTTGGTTGGGAAAAGTTTTCGAGCTACGGGTGATTTTTTGGAGGGTGCTCCCCGGTCGAAATTCATTGAATCATGAGTCTGTCAGTTGTATTCTGTGAGCATGCGTGTGAGAGAGACAGAGGGGGGAGGGGGAGGGGCAGAGGCAGAGACTGAGGGGAAGAGCTGTGAGGGCCACAGAAATACACAGGCAGTCTGTAACACTTTAAAGGTAATTTTTAAGGGGGACGTCTTAATTATCCAGGGTTTCTTAAGGTGGAATTTTTAAAGAATACCTCATTCACAATATACTGGCTGTCTTTTCGACATTTTAAGCTTTATTTAAAGTGGTCATTTTTAAAGGTGGACGTGTCAATACAACTGTGGGTTTCTTAAGGTGGAATTTTTATTAAGGTGGTATTTAAAATGTATTGGCCATCTTTTTTTGCTTTTAAGACTCTTTTGGCCTGTGATGTGGACATTTCAATACAATTCTGGGTTTCTTAAGGTGGAATTGTTTTTAAAGGTGGAATTCAAAATGTATCGTTTTCCATTCACGGCCTACAGAGCTCCATAGAGTCCAATGTAAACTGCTGTGGGAGAGTGCTCTCTTAACATCCCACTACCGACAGCTTAGCAGTAAACTCCTTCACCATAAGCGTCGCCTAGTGACCCACGCGGGTTTACCGTATCGAGGACCTCGCTTTAAGCGGGAAAGACGCGGATCGGGGGGCAGGGGTTTAGGCGGCGCAACATCTCGCGTTTCCTCCTGGAAATGCAGACCTCTAGTTATGTTGCGCCTGCTGCTGTAAGCAGCGGCGCGATATATTGTTATCCGTAAGTCATATTATTATTATTTTTATTATTATTTTTATTATTCCGCGTTTCCTTGTCCGCTTAACTAGTCCCGCAGCTTTTGAGCTATCGACTCCGTTCCACCTGGAAATCGTGCGTCCTATAGCGACGATGTGGGCTTGTATACAGCTTTCCGATACCCGCACTCGTTCGTCCGCTACACTCGTTTTTCGCTCTGTTTTTCCCCAGTCATTTCTATGGAATTAATTTTCAAAGTGCTCTAACTCGGTCATTTTTCAAGCTACGGACACGGGATTTCAGACGGTCGGACCCGGGCGTACCGGCTCCCATCACTTCCGTTTTCGGAATTTTTGCACGCATCCTTCCCTTTCTTTTCCTCCTTCAAAATCCCCCCATTCATTTGAATGGAGGATGGGTACAGTGCGTGACATCATCGCCACTCTAGAATTCATGGCCAAAACCGTTTTTTCACTTTTCAGCCGAACAATTCACCATAACTTCCTCATACTTTCACCTAGAAACTTCATTTAAATTTTAAATGGTAGAGAAACTTGTCCTTTCTAAGACCTCTAAATTTGAACATTATTGAAAATACGGTTTTTGAGTTATGAATTTTTGTTCGGCACTAGGGACGGTTTCGGCTCCCATAGGGTTCAATGTATTTTTGGAGCAGCTCAGAGTGCGGTTTCTAAAATTTTCTCCTGTTTTTAACTCGTCATAACACGGTCAATTCTCACTTAATCTGAAAATTTTTTATAGCATATCGATCCCCAGACTCTCCTTGTCGCAACGGTATATACGGTTAAGTGATGTGGGGAAAACTTTCCGAGCTATAAGCATTTGTTCGGAGGGTGAGTACGCTCCCATAGGAACCCATTGAAATTATTTTTTTTCTTTTTCAATTTTCTGCCGAACATTTCACCATAACTTCCTTATACTTTCACCTACAGACTTCATTTAAATTTTAAATGGTAGAGAAATGTCCCCTTTCTCAAACTTGTAAGTTTCAGACCGTTTGATAATACCGTTCTTGAGTTATGAATTTTTGTTTGACACTTGGGAGGGTTTTCCTCCCATAGAGCTCAATGTATTTTAAGAGCGGGTCGGCACGCAGATTTTCAAAACTTTGCCTGTTTTTAACTCGTAATTACACCATCAAATCTCGCTCAAAGTGCAAAAATTTTTACACCATCTCGAGCACCAGACTCTCCTTGTCGCTACGGTATGCTTCGTTCATTTTTGGACCTGGAAAAGTTTTTGAGATATTTGAGGTTTTTTGGAGGGTGTCCCACCGGTCGAAATTCATTGAATCGTGAGTCTGTCAGTTGTGTTCTGTGAGCGTGCGTGTGAGAGACAGAGAGGGGGGAGGGGGAGGGGCAGAGGCAGAGACTGACGGGGAGAGGTGTGAGGGCCACAGAAATACACAGGCAGTGTCTAACACTTTAAAGGTCATTTTAAGGGGGACGTCTTAATTATCCAGGGTTTCTTAAGGTGGAATTTTTTTTAGAATACCTCGTTCACAATATACTGGCTAATCATTTCAACATTTTAACCTTTATTTCAAGTGGTCATTTTTAAAGGTGGACGTCTCAATACAATTGTGGGTTTCTTAAGGTGGAATTTTTCTTAAGGTGGTATTTAAAATGTATTGGCCATCTTTTTTGCTTTGAAGACTCTTTTGGCCTGCGATGTGGACATCTCAATACAATTCTGGGTTTCTTAAGGTGGAATTGTTTTTAAAGGTGGAATTCAAAATGTATCGTTTTCCTTTCACGGCCTACAGAGCTCCATAGAGTCCAATGTAAACTGCTGTGGGAGAGTGCTCTCTTAACATCCAACTACCAACAGCTTAGCAGTAAACTCCTTCACCATAAGCGTCGCCTAGTGACCCACGCGGGTTTACCGTATCGAGGACCTCGCTTTAAGCGGGAAAGACGCGGATCGGGGGGCAGGGGTTTAGGCGGCGCAACATCTCGCGTTTCCTCCTGGAAATGCAGACCTCTAGTGTTACGTTTGCTGCCCTTCATTCTGAGGATCGTTCATTCTTGTCCGGTTAACTCCGCCCACAGTTTTCGAGATATAGACTCCGTTCAAAGTTTGTCTCGTAGAGCTGCCCTGTGGGATGCGGGCTTGTATACAGCTTTTGGAAAAGTTACATAGTTTTCGCACAGGAAGCATTTGAAGTTTCATCTTTTCTCCCATAGGAATGAATGGAAAAATGTCCATAAACTTTTGTCAAACTTTAAAACTGCTGTCACACGGTCAGTTTTCGAGCTAGAGACACCAGAATTCAAACGGGCAGACCCGAGAGTCCACGGTCCCACCACGTGAATTTATGGGCCGATAGCCCACCCGCTTCATGACCTTTGACCCCGTTTTCCTTTCACGGCCTACAGAGCTCCATAGAGTCCAATGTAAACTGCTGTGGGAGAGTGCTCCCTTAACATCCCACTACCGACAGCTTAGCAGTAAACTCCTTCACCATAAGCGTCGCCTAGTGACCCACGCGGGTTTACCGTATCGAGGACCTCGCTTTAAGCGGGAAAGACGCGGATCGGGGGGCGGGGGTTTAGGCGGCGCAACATCTCGCGTTTCCTCCTGGAAATGCAGACCTCTAGTGTTACGTTTGCTGCCCTTCATTCTGAGGATCGTTCATTCTTGTCCGGTTAACTCCGCCCACAGTTTTCGAGATATCGACTCCGTTCAAAGTTTCATTCGTAGAGCTTCCCTGTGGGATGCGGGCTTGTATACAGCTTTTGGAAAAGTTGCATAGTTTTCGCACAGTAAGCATTTGAAGTTTCATATTTTCTCCCATAGGAATGAATGGAAAAATGTCCATAAACTTTTGTCAAACTTTCAAACTGCTGTCACACGGTCAGTTTTCGAGCTAGAGACACCAGAATTCAAACGGGCAGACCCGAGAGTCCACGGTCCCGCCACGTGAAATTATAGGCCGATAGCCCACCCGCTTCATGACCTTTGACCCCGTTTTCCATTCACGGCCTATAGAGCTCCATAGAGTCCAATGTAAACTGCTGTGGGAGAGTGCTCTCTTAACATCCCACTACCGACAGCTTAGCAGTAAACTCCTTCACCATAAGCGTCGCCTAGTGACCCACGCGGGTTTACCGTATCGAGGACCTCGCTTTAAGCGGTAAAGACGCGGATCGGGGGACGGGGGTTTAGGCGGCGCAACATCTCGCGTTTCCTCCTGGAAATGCAGACCTCTAGTTATGTTGCGCCTGCTGCTTTAAGCAGCGGCGCAATATATTGTTATCCGTAAGTCATATTATTATTATTTTTATTATTATTTTTATTATTCCGCGTTTCCTTGTCCGCTTAACTAGTCCCGCAGCTTTCGAGCTATCGACTCCGTTCCACCTGGAAATCGTGCGTCCTATAGCGACGATGTGGGCTTCTATAAAGCTTTCCGATACCCGCACTCGTTCGTCCGCTACACTCGTTTTTCGCTCTGTTTTTCCCCAGTCATTTCTATGGAATTAATTTTCAAAGTGCTCTAACTCGGTCATTTTTCAAGCTACGGACACGGGATTTCAGACGGTCGGACCCGGGCGTACCGGCTCCCATCACTTCCGTTTTCGGAATTTTTGCACTCATCCTTCCCTTTCTTTTCCTCCTTCAAAATCCCTCCATTCATTTCAATGGGAGGCTCTTAGAGTGGGGGTGATGTCATCCACTGTAGTTTCAGTGGCAAAAAGCCGTTTTTTCACTTTTCAGCCGAACAAATCGCCATAACTTCCTCATAGTTTCACCTAGAAACTTCATTTAAATTTTAAATGGTAGAGAAACTTGTCCTTTCTGAGACCTCTAAATTTGAACATTATTGAAAATACGGTTTTTGAGTTATGAATTTTTGTTCGGCACTAGGGACGGTTTCGGCTCCCATAGGGTTCAATGTATTTTTGGAGCAGCTCAGAGTGCGGTTTCTAAAATTTTCTCCTGTTTTTAACTCGTCATAACATGCTCAATTCTCACTTAATCTGCAAATTTTTTATACCATATCGATCCCCAGACTCTCCTTGTCGCAACGGTATATACG
Source organism: Hoplias malabaricus (assembly GCF_029633855.1). Classification (NCBI taxonomy): domain Eukaryota; kingdom Metazoa; phylum Chordata; class Actinopteri; order Characiformes; family Erythrinidae; genus Hoplias; species Hoplias malabaricus. The sequence goes on along the minus strand of NC_089806.1, from coordinate 30,027,375 downwards.
GTTAAGTGATGTGAGGAAAACTTTCCGAGCTATAAGCATTTGTTCGGAGGGTGGGTACGCTCCCATAGGAACCCATTGAAATTATTTTTTTTCTTTTTCAATTTTCTGCCGAACATTTCACCATAACTTCCTTATACTTTCACCTACAGACTTCATTTAAATTTTAAATGGTAGAGAAATTTCCCCTTTCTCAAACTTGTAAGTTTCAGACCGTTTGAGAATACCGTTCTTGAGTTATGAATTTTTGTTTGACACTTGGGAGGGTTTTCCTCCCATAGAGCTCAATGTATTTTAAGAGCGGCTCGGCACGCAGATTTTCAAAACTTTGCCTGTTTTTAACTCGTAATTACACCATCAAATCTCGCTCAAAGTGCAAAAATTTTTACACCATCTCGAGCACAAGACTCTCCTTGTCGCTACGGTATGCTTCGTTCAATTTTGGTTGGGAAAAGTTTTCGAGCTACGGGTGATTTTTTGGAGGGTGCTCCCCGGTCGAAATTCATTGAATCATGAGTCTGTCAGTTGTATTCTGTGAGCATGCGTGTGAGAGAGACAGAGGGGGGAGGGGGAGGGGCAGAGGCAGAGACTGAGGGGAAGAGCTGTGAGGGCCACAGAAATACACAGGCAGTCTGTAACACTTTAAAGGTCATTTTTAAGGGGGACGTCTTAATTATCCAGGGTTTCTTAAGGTGGAATTTTTAAAGAATACCTCATTCACAATATACTGGCTGTCTTTTCGACATTTTAAGCTTTATTTAAAGTGGTCATTTTTAAAGGTGGACGTGTCAATACAACTGTGGGTTTCTTAAGGTGGAATTTTTATTAAGGTGGTATTTAAAATGTATTGGCCATCTTTTTTTGCTTTTGGCCTGTGATGTGGACATTTCAATACAATTCTGGGTTTCTTAAGGTGGAATTGTTTTTAAAGGTGGAATTCAAAATTTATCGTTTTCTATTCACGCCCTACTGAGCTCCATAGAGTCCAATGTAAACTCCTGTGGGAGAGTGCTCTCTTAACATCCCACTACCAACAGCTTAGCAGTAAACTCCTTCACCATAAGCGTCGCCTAGTGACCCACGCGGGTTTACCGTATCGAGGACCTCGCTTTAAGCGGGAAAGACGCGGATCGGGGGACGGGGGTTTAGGCGGCGCAACATCTCGCGTTTCCTCCTGGAAATGCAGACCTCTAGTTATGTTGCGCCTGCTGCTTTAAGCAGCGGCGCAATATATTGTTATCCGTAAGTCATATTATTATTATTTTTATTATTATTTTTATTATTCCGCGTTTCCTTGTCCGCTTAACTAGTCCCGCAGCTTTCGAGCTATCGACTCCGTTCCACCTGGAAATTGTGCGTCCTATAGCGACGATGTGGGCTTGTATACAGCTTTCCGATACCCGCACTCGTTCGTCCGCTACACTCGTTTATCGCTCCGTTTTTCCCCAGTCATTTCTATGGAATTAATTTTCGAACTGCTCTAACTCGGTCAATTTTCAAGCTACGGACACGAGATTTCAGACGGTCGGACCCGGGCGCACCGTGACCCGTCACTTCCGTTTTCGGACCTCTCGCACTCATCCCTCTCTTTCTATTCCTCCTTGAATATCCCTCCATTCACTTGTATGGAAGACATTTAGAGTGGGTGACATCATAGACACTCTGGGTTCACTGGCCAAAACCGTTTGTTCACTTTTCAGCCGAACAATTCACCATAACGTTCTCATACTTTCACCTAAAAACTTCATTTAAATTTTAAATGATAGAGAAACTTGTCCTTTCTAGCATCTGTAAATTTGAACGTAATCGATAATACGGTTTTTGAGTTATGAATTTTTGTTCGGCACTAGGGAGGGTTTTGGCTCCCATAGAGTTCAATGTATTTTTGGAGCGGCTCAGAGTGCGGTTTCTAAATTTTTCTCCTGTTTTTAACTCGTCATAACACGGTCAATTCTCGCTCAAACTGCTAATTTTTTATACCAGCTTCTTCCTTAGACTCTCCTTGTCGCAACGGTATATGCAGTTTAGCCATTTGGGATATCATTTCTGAGCTATAAGCATTTGTTCGGAGGGTGGGTACGCTCCCATAGGAATACATTGAAATGAATATGCCTGTCCTTTTTCGATATTCAACTTTTAGCCGAACATTTTGCCATAACTTCCTTATACTTTCACCTACAGACTTCATTTTACTTTCAAATGGTAGAGAAACTTCTCCTTTCTAAAATATGTAGATTTGAAATCATTTGAAGATACGGTTCTGGAGTTATGAAGATTTGTTTGGCAGTAGGACGTTTCGGCTCCCATAGAGTTCAATGTATTTTCAGAAAGCCAAATTTTCTCAAATTTGCCCTTTTTTAACTCATTTTTACACCATCAATTCTCGCTCAAACTGAAAAAATTTTTTACACCATCTCGAGCGCCAGACTCTCCTTGTCGCTATGGTATGCTTCGTTCAATTTTGGTTGGGAAAAGTTTTCGAGCTACGGGTCATTTTTTGAAGGGTCCCCCCGGTCGAAATTCATTGAATCCTGAGTCTGTCAGTTGTGTTCTGTGAGCGTGCGTGTGAGAGAGACAGAGGGGGGAGGGGGAGGGGCAGAGGCAGAGACTGACGGGGAGAGGTGTGAGGGCCACAGAAATACACAGGCAGTCTGTAACACTTTAAAGGTCATTTTTAAGGGGGACGTCTTAATTATCCAGGGTTTCTTAAGGTGGAATTTTTAAAGAATACCTCATTCACAATATACTGGCTGTCTTTTCGACATTTTAAGCTTTATTTCAAGTGGTCATTTTTAAAGGTGGACGTGTCAATACAACTGTGTGTTTCTTAAGGTGGAATTTTTATTAAGGTGGTATTTAAAATGTATTGGCCATCTTTTTTTGCTTTTAAGACTCTTTTGGCCTGTGATGTGGACATTTCAATACAATTCTGGGTTTCTTAAGGTGGAATTGTTTTTAAAGGTGGAATTCAAAATGTATCGTTTTCTATTCACACCCTACAGAGCTCCATAGAGTCCAATGTAAACTGCTGTGGGAGAGTGCTCTCTTAAAATCCCACTACCAACAGCTTAGCAGTAAACACCTTCACCATAAGCGTCGCCTAGTGACCCACGAGGGTTTACCGTATCGAGGACCTCGCTTTAAGCGGGAAAGACGCGGATCGGGGGGCGGGGTTTAGGCGGCGCAACATCTCGCATTTCCTCCTGGTGTTACGTTTGCTGCCCTTCATTCTGAGGATCTTCATTCCTTGTCCGGTTAACTCCGCCCACAGTTTTCGAGATATCGACCCCGTTCAAAGTTTGTTTCGTAGAGCTTCCTTGTGGGATGCGGGCTTGTATACAGCTTTTGGAAAAGTTACATAGTTTTCGCACAGTAAGCATTTGAAGTTTCAACTTTTCTCCCATAGGAATGAATGGAAAAATGTCCAAAAACTTTTGTCAAACTTTCAAACTGCTGTCACACGCTCAGTTTTCTAGCTAGAGACACCAGAATTAAAACGGGCAGACCCGAGAGTCCAAGGTCCCACCACGTGAAACTATAGGCCGATAGCCCACCCGCTTCATGACCTTTGACCCCGTTTTCCATTCACCGCCTACAGAGCTCCACAGAGTCCAATGTAAACTGCTGTGGGACAGTGCTCTCTTAACATCCCACTACCGACAGCTTAGCAGTAAACTCCTTCACCATAAGCGTCGCCTAGTGACCCACGCGGGTTTACCGTACCGAGGACCTCGCTTTAAGCGGGAAAGACGCGGATCGGGGGGCAGGGGTTTAGGCGGCGCAACATCTCGCGTTTCCTCCTGGAAATGCAGACCTCTAGTGTTACGTTTGCTGCCCTTAATTCTGAGGATCGTTCATTCTTGTCCGGTTATCTCCGCCCACAGTTTTCGAGATATCGACTCCGTTCAAAGTTTGTTTCGTAGAGCTTCCCTGTGGGATGCGGGCTTGTATACAGCTTTTGGAAAAGTTACATAGTTTTTGCACAGTAAGCATTTGAAGTTTCATCTTTACTCCCATAGGAATGAATGGAAAAATGTCCATAAACTTTTGTCAAACTTTCAAACTGCTGTCACACGCTCAGTTTTCGAGCTAGAGACACCAGAACTCAAACGGGCAGACCCGAGGGTCCACGGTCCCACCACGTAAAATTATGGGCCGATAGCCCACCCGCTTCATGACCTTTGACCCCGTTTTCCTTTCACGGCCTACAGAGCTCCATAGAGTTCAATGTAAACTGCTGTGGGAGAGTGCTCTCTTAACATCCCACTACCGACAGCTTAGCAGTAAACTCCTTCACCATAAGCGTCGCCTAGTGACCCACGCGGGTTTACCGTATCGAGGACCTCGCTTTAAGCGGGAAAGACGCGGATCGGCGGACGGGGGTTTAGGCGGCGCAACATCTCGCGTTTCCTCCTGGAAATGCAGACCTCTAGTGTTACGTTTGCTGCCCTTCATTCTGAGGATCGTTCGTTCTTGTCCGGTTAACTCCGCCCACAGTTTTCGAGATATCGACTCCGTTCAAAGTTTCATTCGTAGAGCTTCCCTGTGGGATGCGGGCTTGTATACAGCTTTTGGAAAAGTTGCATAGTTTTAGCACAGTAAGCATTTGAAGTTTCATCTTTTGTCCCATAGGAATGAATGGAAATATGTCCATAAACTTTTGTCAAACTTTCAAAGTGCTGTCACACGCTCAGTTTTCGAGCTAGAGACACCAGAATTCAAACGGGCAGACCCGAGAGTCCAAGGTCCCACCACGTGAAATTATAGGCCGATACCCCGCCCGCTTCATGACCTTTGACCCCGTTTTCCATTCACGGCCTACAGAGCTCCATAGAGTCCAATGTAAACTGCTGTGGGAGAGTGCTCTCTTAACATCCCACTACCGACAGCTTAGCAGTAAACTCCTTCACCATAAGCGTCGCCTAGTGACCCACGCGGGTTTACCGTATCGAGGACCTCGCTTTAAGCGGGAAAGACGCGGATCGGGGGGCAGGGGTTTAGGCGGCGCAACATCTCGCGTTTCCTCCTGGAAATGCAGACCTCTAGTGTTACGTTTGCTGCCCTTCATTCTGAGGATTGTTCGTTCTTGTCCGGTTAACTCCGCCCACAGTTTTCGAGATATCGACTCCGTTCAAAGTTTGTTTCGTAGAGCTTCCCTGTGGGATGCGGGCTTGTATACAGCTTTTGGAAAAGTTACATAGTTTTTGCACAGTAAGCATTTGAAATTTCGTGTTTTCTCCCATAGGAATGAATAGAGAAATGTCCATAAACTTTTGTCAAACATTCAAACTGCTGTCAAACGCTCAGTTTTCGAGCTAGAGACACCAGAACTCAAACGGGCAGACCCGAGGGTCCACGGTCCCAGCACGTGAAACTATGGGCCGATAGCCCACCCGCTTCATGACCTTTGACCCCGTTTTTCATTCACGGCCTACAGAGCTCCACAGAGTCCAATGTAAACTGCTGTGGGAGAGAGCTCTCTTAACATCCCACTACCAACAGCTTAGCAGTAAACACCTTCACCATAAGCGTCGCCTAGTGACCCACGCGGGTTTACCGTATCGAGGACCTCGCTTTAAGCGGGAAAGACGCGGATCGGGGGGCGGGGGTTTAGGCGGCGCAACATCTCGTGTTACGTTTGCTGCCCTTCATTCTGAGGATCGTTCGCTCTTGTCCGGTTAACTCCGCCCACAGTTTTCGAGATATCGACTCCGTTCAAAGTTTGTTTCGTAGAGCTTCCATGTGGGATGCGGGCTTGTATACAGCTTTTGGAAAAGTTACATAGTTTTCGCACAGTAAGCCTTTGAAGTTTCATCTTTTCTCCCTTAGGAATGAATGGAAAAATGTCCATAAACTTTTGTCAAACTTTCAAACTGCTGTCACACGGTCAGTTTTGGAGCTAGAGACACCAGAACTCAAACGGGCAGACCCGAGGGTCCACGGTCCCCCCACCTGAAATTATAGGCCGATAGCCCACCCGCTTCATGACCTTTGACCCCGTTTTCCTTTCACGGTCTACACAGCTCCATAGAGTCCAATGTAAACTGCTGTGGGAGAGTGCTCTCTTTACATCCCACTACCGACAGCTTAGCAGTAAACTCCTTCACCATAAGCGTCGCCTAGTGACCCACGCGGGTTTACCGTATCGAGGACCTCGCTTTAAGCGGGAAAGACGCGGATCCGGGGACGGGGGTTTAGGCGGCGCAACATCTCGCGTTTCCTCCTGGAAATGCAGACCTCTAGTGTTACGTTTGCTGCCCTTCATTCTGAGGATCGTTCATTCTTGTCCGGTTAACTCCGCCCACAGTTTTCGAGATATCGACTCCGTTCAAAGTTTCATTCGTAGAGCTGCCCTGTGGGATGCGGGCTTGTATACAGCTTTTGGAAAACTTGCATAGTTTTCGCACAGTAAGCATTTGAAGTTTCGTGTTTTCTCCCATAGGAATGAATGGAAAAATGTCCATAAACTTTTGTCAAACTTTCAAACTGCTGTCACACGCTCCGTTTTCGAGCTAGAGACACCAGAATTCAAACGGGCAGACCCGAGAGTCCACGGTCCCACCACGTGAAATTATGGGCCGATAGCCCACCCGCTTCATGACCTTTGACCCCGTTTTCCATTCACGGCCTACAGAGCTCCATAGAGTCCAATGTAAACTGCTGTGGGAGAGTGCTCTCTTAACATCCCACTACCAACAGCTTAGCAGTAAACTCCTTCACCATAAGCGTCGCCTAGTGACCCACGCGGGTTTACCGTATCGAGGACCTTGCTTTAAGCGGGAAAGACGCGGATCGGGGGGCAGGGATTTAGGCGGCGCAACATCTCGCGTTTCCTCCTGGAAATGCAGACCTCTAGTGTTACGTTTGCTGCCCTTCATTCTGAGGATCGTTCATTCTTGTCCGGTTAACTCCGCGCACAGTTTTCGAGATATCGACTCCGTTCAAAGTTTGTTTCGTAGAGCTGCCCTGTGGGATGCGGGCTTGTATACAGCTTTTGGAAAAGTTGCATAGTTTTCGCACAGTAACCATTTGAAGTTTCATCTTTACTCCCATAGGAATGAATGGAAAAATGTCCATAAACTTTTGTCAAACTTTCAAACTGCTGTCACACGGTCAGTTTTCGAGCTAGAGACACCAGAATTCAAACGGGCAGACCCGAGGGTCCACGGTCCCATCACGTAAAATTAAGAGCCGATAGCCCACCCGCTTCATGACCTTTGACCCCGTTTTCCATTCACGGCCTACAGAGCTCCACAGAGTCCAATGTAAACTGCTGTGGGAGAGTGCTCTCTTAACATCCCACTACCGACAGCTTAGCAGTAAACTCCTTCACCATAAGCGTCGCCTAGTGACCCACGTGGGTTTGCCGTATCGAGGACCTCGCTTTAAGCGGGAAAGACGCGGATTGGGGGGCGGGGGTTTAGGCGGCGCAACATCTCGCGTTTCCTCCTGGAAATGCAGACCTCTAGTGTTACGTTTGCTGCCCTTCATTCTGAGGATCTTCATTCCTTGTCCGGTTAACTTCGCCCACAGTTTTCGAGATATCGACTCCGTTCAAAGTTTGTTTCGTAGAGCTTACCTGTGGGATGCGGGCTTGTATACAGCTTTTGGAAAAGTTGCATAGTTTTTGCACAGTAAGCATTTGAAGTTTCATCTTTACTCCCATAGGAATGAATGGGAAAATGTCCATAAACTTTTGTCAAACTTTCAAACTGCTGTCACACGCTCAGTTTTCGAGCTAGAGACACCAGAATTCAAACGGGCAGACCCGAGAGTCCAAGGTCCCACCACGTGAAACTATAGGCCGATAGCCCACCCGCTTCATGACCTTTGACCCCGTTTTCCATTCACGGCCTACACAGCTCCATAGAGTCCAATGTAAACTGCTGTGGGAGAGTGCTCTCTTAACATCCCACTACCGACAGCTTAGCAGTAAACTCCTTCACCATAAGCGTCGCCTAGTGACCCACGCGGGTTTACCGTATCGAGGACCTCGCTTTAAGCGGGAAAGACGCGGATCGGGGGGCGGGGGTTTAGGCGGCGCAACATCTCGCGTTTCCTCCTGGAAATGCAGACCTCTAGTGTTACGTTTGCTGCCCTTCATTCTGAGGATCTTCATTCCTTGTCCGGTTAACTCCGCCCACAGTTTTCGAGATATCGACTCCGTTCAAAGTTTCATTCGTAGAGCTTCCCTGTGGGATGCGGGCTTGTATACAGCTTTTGGAAAAGTTGCATAGTTTTCGCACAGTAAGCATTTGAAGTTTCATCTTTTCTCCCATAGGAATGAATGGAAAAATGTCCATAAACTTTTCTCAAACTTTCAAACTGCTGTCACACGCTCAGTTTTTGAGCTAGAGACACCAGAACTCAAACGGGCAGACCCGAGAGTCCACGGTCCCCCCACGTGAAATTATGGGCCGATAGCCCACCCGCTTCATGACCTTTGACCCCGTTTTCCATTCACGGCCTACAGAGCTCCATAGAGTCCAATGTAAACTGCTGTGGGAGACTGCTCTCTTAACATCCCACTACCGACAGCTTAGCAGTAAACTCCTTCACCATAAGCGTGGCCTAGTGACCCACGCGGGTTTACCGTATTGAGGACCTCGCTTTAAGCGGGAAAGACGCGGATCGGGGGGCAGGGGTTTAGGCGGCGCAACATCTCGCGTTTCCTCCTGGTGTTACGTTTGCTGCCCTTCATTCTGAGGATCGTTCGTTCTTGTCCGGTTAACTCCGCCCACAGTTTTCGAGATATCGACTCCGTTCAAAATTTCATTCGTAGAGCTTCCCTGTGGGATGCGGGCTTGTATACAGGTTTTGGAAAAGTTGCATAGTTTTAGCACAGTAAGCATTTGAAGTTTCATCTTTTGTCCCATAGGAATGAATGGAAATATGTCCATAAACTTTTGTCAAACTTTCAAACTGCTGTCACACGGTCAGTTTTCGAGCTAGACACACCAGAATTCAAACGGGCAGACCCGAGAGTCCACGGTCCCGCCACGTGAAATTATGGGCCGATAGCCCACCCGCTTCATGACCTTTGACCCCGTTTTCCATTCACGGCCTACAGAGCTCCATAGAGTCCAATGTAAACTGCTGTGGGAGAGTGCTCTCTTAACATCCCACTACCAACAGCTTAGCAGGTAACTCCTTCACCATAAGCGTCACCTAGTGACCCACGCGGGTTTACCGTATCGAGGACCTCCCTTTAAGCGGGAAAGACGCGGATCGGGGGACGGGGGTTTAGGCGGCGCAACATCTCGCGTTTCCTCCTGGAAATGCAGACCTCTAGTGTTACGTTTGCTGCCCTTCATTCTGAGGATCTTCATTCCTTGTCCGGTTAACTCCGCCCACAGTTTTCGAGATATCGACCCCGTTCAAAGTTTGTTTCGTAGAGCTTCCTTGTGGGATGCGGGCTTGTATACAGCTTTTGGAAAAGTTACATAGTTTTTGCACAGTAAGCATTTGAAGTTTCAACTTTTCTCCCATAGGAATGAATGGAAAAATGTCCATAAACTTTTGTCAAACTTTCAAAGTGCTGTCACACGGTCAGTTTTCGAGCTAGAGACACCAGAACTCAAACGGGCAGACCCGAGGGTCCACGGTCCCACCACGTAAAACTATGGGCCGATAACCCACCCGCTTCATGACCTTTGACCCCTTTTCCATTCACGGCCTACAGAGCTCCATAGAGTCCAATGTAAACTGCTGTGGGAGAGTGCTCTCTTAACATCCCACTACCGACAGCTTAGCAGTAAACTCCTTCACCATAAGCGTCGCCTAGTGACCCACGCGGGTTTACCGTATCGAGGACCTCGTTTTAAGCGTGAAAGACGCGGATCGGGGGGCGGGGGTTTAGGCGGCGCAACATCTCGCGTTTCCTCCTGGAAATGCAGACCTCTAGTGTTACGTTTGCTGCCCTTCATTCTGAGGATCGTTCATTCTTGTCCGGTTAACTCCGCCCACAGTTTTCGAGATATCGACTCCGTTCAAAGTTTGTTTCGTAGAGCTGCCCTGTGGGATGCGGGCTTGTATACAGCTTTTGGAAAAGTTGCATAGTTTTTGCACAGTAAGCATTTGAAGTTTCATCTTTACTCCCATAGGAATGAATGGAAAAATGTCCATAAACTTTTGTCAAACTTTCAAACTGCTGTCACACGGTCAGTTTTGGAGCTAGAGACACCAGAACTCAAACGGGCAGACCTGAGGGTCCACGGTCCCACCACGTGAAACTATAGGCCGATAGCCCACCCGCTTCATGACCTTTGACCCCGTTTTCCTACACAGCTCCATAGAGTCCAATGTAAACTGCTGTGGGAGAGTGCTCTCTTAACATCCCACTACCGACAGCTTAGCAGTAAACTCCTTCACCATAAGCGTCGCCTAGTGACCCACGCGGGTTTACCGTACCGAGGACCTCGCTTTAAGCGGGAAACACGCGGATCGGGGGGCGGGGGTTTAGGCGGCGCAACATCTCGCGTTTCCTCCTGGAAATGCAGACCTCTAGTGTTACGTTTGCTGCCCTTCATTCTGAGGATCGTTCATTCTTGTCCGGTTAACTCCGCCCACAGTTTTCGAGATATAGACTCCGTTCAAAGTTTGTCTCGTAGAGCTTCCCTGTGGGATGCGGGCTTGTATACAGCTTTTGGAAAAGTTACATAGTTTTCGCACAGTAAGCATTTGAAGTTTCATCTTAACTCCCATAGGAATGAATGGAAAAATGTCCATAAACTTTTGTCAAACTTTCAAACTGCTGTCACACGGTCAGTTTTCGAGCTAGAGACACCAGAACTCAAACGGGCAGACCCGAGAGTCCAAGGTCCCACCACGTAAAATTATGGGCCGATAGCCCACCCGCTTCATGACCTTTGACCCCGTTTTCCATTCACGGCCTACACAGCTCCACATAGTCCAATGTAAACTGCTGTGGGACAGTGCTCTCTTAACATCCCACTACCAACAGCTTAGCAGTAAACTCCTTCACCATAAGCGTCGCCTAGTGACCCACGCGGGTTTACCGTGTCGAGGACCTCGCTTTAAGCGGGAAAGACGCGGATCGGGGGAAGGGGGTTTAGGCGGCGCAACATCTCGCGTTTCCTCCTGGAAATGCAGACCTCTAGTGTTACGTTTGCTGCCCTTCATTCTGAGGATCGTTCATTCTTGTCCGGTTAACTCCGCCCACAGTTTTCGAGATATCGACTCCGTTCAAAGTTTCATTCGTAGAGCTTCCCTGTGGGATGCGGGCTTGTATACAGCTTTTGGAAAAGTTACATAGTTTTTGCACAGTAAGCATTTGAAGTTTCATATTTTCTCCCATAGGAATGAATGGAAAAATGTCCATAAACTTTTCTCAAACTTTCAAACTGCTGTCACACGGTCAGTTTTCGAGCTAGAGACACCAGAACTCAAACGGGCAGACCCGAGGGTCCACGGTCCCACCACGTAAAATTATGGGCCGATAGCCCACCCGCTTCATGACCTTTGACCCCGTTTTCCATTCACGGCCTACAGAGCTCCATAGAGTCCAATGTAAACTGCTGTGGGACAGTGCTCTATTAACATCCCACTACCGACAGCTTAGCAGTAAACTCCTTCACCATAAGCGTCGCCTAGTGACCCACGCGGGTTTACCGTATCGAGGACCTCGCTTTAAGCGGGAAAGACGCGGATCGGGGGGCGGGGGTTTAGGCGGCGCAACATCTCGCGTTTCCTCCTGGAAATGCAGACCTCTAGTGTTACGTTTGCTGCCCTTCATTCTGAGGATCGTTCATTCTTGTCCGGTTAACTCCGCCCACAGTTTTCGAGATATCGACTCCGTTCAAATTTTGTTTCGTAGAGCTGCCCTGTGGGATGCGGGCTTGTATACAGCTTTTGGAAAAGTTGCATAGTTTTTGCACAGGAAGCCTTTGAACTTTCATCTTTACTCCCATAGGAATGAATGGAAATATGTCCATAAACTTTTGTCAAACTTTCAAACTGCTGTCACACGCTCAGTTTTCGAGCTAGAGACACCAGAACTCAAACGGGCAGACCCGAGGGTCCACGGTCCCAGCACGTGAAACTATGGGCCGATAGCCCACCCGCTTCATGACCTTTGACCCCGTTTTCCATTCACGGCCTACACAGCTCCATAGAGTCCAATGTAAACTGCTGTGGGAGAGTGCTCTCTTAACATCCCACTACCAACAGCTTAGCAGTAAACTCCTTCAGCATAAGCGTCGCCTAGTGACCCACGCGGGTTTACCGTACCGAGGACCTCGCTTTAAGCGGGAAAGACGCGGATCGGGGGACGGGGGTTTAGGCGGCGCAACATCTCGCGTTTCCTCCTGGAAATGCAGACCTCTAGTGTTACGTTTGCTGCCCTTCATTCTGAGGATCGTTCATTCTTGTCCGGTTAACTCCGCCCACAGTTTTCGAGATATAGACTCCGTTCAAAGTTTGTCTCGTAGAGCTTCCCTGTGGGATGCGGGCTTGTATACAGCTTTTGGAAAAGTTACATAGTTTTCGCACAGTAAGCATTTGAAGTTTCATCTTAACTCCCATAGGAATGAATGGAAAAATGTCCATAAACTTTTGTCAAACTTTAAAACTGCTGTCACACGGTCAGTTTTCGAGCTAGAGACACCAGAACTCAAACGGGCAGACCCGAGGGTCCACGGTCCCACCACGTAAAATTATGGGCCGATAGCCCACCCGCTTCATGACCTTTGACCCCGTTTTCCATTCACGGCCTACAGAGCTCCATAGAGTCCAATGTAAACTGCTGTGGGAGAGTGCTCTCTTAACATCCTACTACCGACGGCTTAGCAGTAAACTCCTTCACCATAAGCGTCGCCTAGTGACCCACGCGGGTTTACCGTATCGAGGACCTCGCTTTAAGCGGGAAAGACGCGGATCGGGGGGCAGGGGTTTCGGCGGCGCAACATCTCGCGTTTCCTCCTGGAAATGCAGACCTCTAGTTATGTTGCGCCTGCTGCTTTAAGCAGCGGCGCAATATATTGTTATCCGTAAGTCATATTATTATTATTATTATTCTTATTATTCCGCGTTTCCTTGTCCGCCTAACTAGTCCCGCAGCTTTCGAGCTATCGACTCCGTTCCACCTGGAAATCGTGCGTCCTATAGCGACGATGTGGGCTTGTATACAGCTTTCCGATACCCGCACTCGTTCGTCCGCTACACTCGTTTTTCGCTCTGTTTTTCCCCAGTCATTTCTATGGAATTAATTTTCAAAGTGCTCTAACTCGGTCATTTTTCAAGCTACGGACACGGGATTTCAGACGGTCGGACCCGGGCGTACCGGCTCCCATCACTTCCGTTTTCGGAATTTTTGCACTCATCCTTCCCTTTCTATCACTCCTTCAAAATCCCTCCATTCATTTCAATGGGAGGCTCTTAGAGTGGGTGACATCATACACTGTAGATTCCTTCTCAGAAGACGGGTTTTTCACTTTTCAGCCGAACAAATTGCCATAACTTCCTCATACTTTCACCTAGAAACTTCATTTAAATTTTAAATGGTAGAGAAACTTGTCCTTTCTAAGACCTCTAAATTTGAACATTATTGAAAATACGGTTTTTGAGTTATGAATTTTTGTTCGGCACTAGGGAGGGTTTCGGCTCCCATAGGGTTCAATGTATTTTTGGAGCAGCTCAGAGTGCGGTTTCTAAAATTTTCTCCTGTTTTTAACTCGTCATAACATGCTCAATTCTCACTTGATCTGCAAATTTTTTATACCATATCGATCCCCAGACTCTCCTTGTCGCAACGGTATATACGGTTAAGTGATGTGGGGAAAACTTTCCGAGCTATAAGCATTTGTTCGGAGGGTGGGTACGCTCCCATAGGAACCCATTGAAATTATTTTTTTTCTTTTTCAATTTTCTGCCGAACATTTCACCATAACTTCCTTATACTTTCACCTACAGACTTCATTTAAACTTTAAATGGTAGAGAAATTTCCCCTTTCTCACACTTGTAAGTTTCAGACCGTTTGAGAATACCGTTCTTGAGTTATGAATTTTTGTTTGACACTTGGGAGGGTTTTCCTCCCATAGAGCTCAATGTATTTTAAGAGCGGCTCGGCACGCAGATTTTCAAAACTTTGCCTGTTTTTAACTCGTAATTACACCATCAAATCTCGCTCAAAGTGCAAAAATTTTTACACCATCTCGAGCACCAGACTCTCCTTGTCGCTACGGTATGCTTCGTTCATTTTTGGACCTGGAAAAGTTTTTGAGATATTTGAGGTTTTTTGGAAGGTGCGCAACCGGTCGAAATTCATTGAATCCTGAGTCTGTCAGTTGTATTCTGTGAGCGTGCGTGTGAGAGAGAGAGAGGGGGGAGGGGGAGGGGCAGAGGCAGACACTGACGGGGAAGAGGTGTGAGGGCCACAGAAATACACAGGCAGTCTGTAACACTTTAAAGGTCATTTTTAAGGGGGACATCTTAATTATCCAGGGTTTCTTAAGGTGGAATTTTTTAAGAATACCTCATTCACAATATACTGCCTGTCTTTTCGACATTTTAAGCTTTATTTAAAGTGGTCATTTTTAAAGGTGGACGTGTCAATACAACTGTGGGTTTCTTAAGGTGGAATTTTTATTAAGGTGGTATTTAAAATGTATTGGCCATCTTTTTTGCTTTTAAGATTCTTTTGGCCTGTGATGTGGACATTTCAATACAATTCTGGGTTTCTTAAGGTGGAATTGTTTTTAAAGGTGGAATTCAAAATGTATCGTTTTCTATTCACGCCCTACTGAGCTCCATAGAGTCCAATGTAAACTGCTGTGGGAGAGTGCTCTCTTAACATCCCACTACCAACAGCTTAGCAGTAAACTCCTTCACCATAAGCGTCGCCTAGTGACCCACGCGGGTTTACCGTATCGAGGACCTCGCTTTAAGCGGGAAAGACGCGGATCGGGGGACGGGGGTTTAGGCGGCGCAACATCTCGCGTTTCCTCCTGGAAATGCAGACCTCTAGTGTTACGTTTGCTGCCCTTCATTCTGAGGATCGTTCATTCTTGTCCGGTTAACTCCGCCCACAGTTTTCGAGATATCGACTCCGTTCAAAGTTTCATTTGTAGAGCTTCCCTGTGGGATGCGGGCTTGTATACAGCTTTTGGAAAAGTTACATAGTTTTAGCACAGTAAGCATTTGAAGTTTCAACTTTTCTCCCATAGGAATGAATGGAAAAATGTCCATAAACTTTTGTCAAACTTTCAAAGTGCTGTCACACGGTCAGTTTTTGAGCTAGAGACACCAGAACTCAAACGGGCAGACCCGAGTGTCCACGGTCCCACCACGTAAAATTATGGGCCGATAGCCCGCCCGCTTCATGACCTTTGACCCCGTTTTCCATTCACGGCCTACACAGCTCCATAGAGTCCAATGTAAACTGCTGTGGGACAGTGCTCTATTAACATCCCACTACCGACAGCTTAGCAGTAAACTCCTTCACCATAAGCGTCGCCTAGTGACCCACGCGGGTTTACCGTATCGAGGACCTCGCTTTAAGCGGGAAAGACGCGAATCGGGGGACGGGGGTTTAGGCGGCGCAACATCTCGCGTTTCCTCCTGGAAATGCAGACCTCTAGTGTTACGTTTGCTGCCCTTCATTCTGAGGATCGTTCATTCTTGTCCGGTTAACTCCGCCCACAGTTTTCGAGATATCGACTCCGTTCAAAGTTTGTTTCGTAGAGCTTCCCTGTGGGATGCGGGCTTGTATACAGCTTTTGGAAAAGTTACATAGTTTTCGCACAGTAAGCGTTTGAAGTTTCACCTTTTGTCCCATAGGAATGAATGGAAAAATTTCCATAAACTTTTGTCAAACTTTCAAACTGCTGTCACACGGTCAGTTTTCGAGCTAGAGACACCAGAACTCAAACGGGCAGACCCGAGGGTCCACGGTCCCAGCACGTGAAACTATGGGCCGATAGCCCACCCGCTTCATGACCTTTGACCCCGTTTTCCATTCACGGCCTACACAGCTCCATAGAGTCCAATGTAAACTGCTGTGGGTGACTGCTCTCTTAACATCCCACTACCAACAGCTTAGCAGTAAACTCCTTCACCATAAGCGTCGCCTAGTGACCCACGCGGGTTTACCGTATCGAGGACCTCGCTTTAAGCGGGAAAGACGCGGATCGGGGGGCAGGGGTTTAGGCGGCGCAACATCTCGCGTTTCCTCCTGGAAATGCAGACCTCTAGTGTTACGTTTGCTGCCCTTCATTCTGAGGATCGTTCATTCTTGTCCGGTTAACTCCGCCCACAGTTTTCGAGATATCGACTCCGTTCAAAGTTTCATTCGTAGAGCTTCCCTGTGGGATGCGGGCTTGTATACAGCTTTTGGAAAAGTTGCATAGTTTTAGCACAGTAAGCATTTGAAGTTTCATCTTTTCTCCCATAGGAATGAATGGAAAAATGTCCATAAACTTTTGTCAAACTTTCAAACTGCTGTCACACGCTCAGTTTTCGAGCTAGAGACACCAGAACTCAAACGGGCAGACCCGAGAGTCCAAGGTCCCACCACGTGAAATTATGGGCCGATAGCCCACCCGCTTCATGACCTTTGACCCCGTTTTCCATTCACGGCCTACACAGCTCCACATAGTCCAATGTAAACTGCTGTGGGACAGTGCTCTCTTAACATCCCACTACCAACAGCTTAGCAGTAAACTCCTTCACCATAAGCATCGCCTAGTGACCCACGCGGGTTTACGGTGTCGAGGACCTCGCTTTAAGCGGGAAAGACGCGGATCGGGGGGCAGGGGTTTAGGCGGCGCAACATCTCGCGTTTCCTCCTGGTGTTACGTTTGCTGCCCTTCATTCTGAGGATCGTTCATTCTTGTCCGGTTAACTCCGCCCACAGTTTTCGAGATATCGACTCTGTTCAAAGTTTGTTTCGTAGAGCTTTCCTGTGGGATGCGGGCTTGTATACAGCTTTTGGAAAAGTTACATAGTTTTAGCACAGTAAGCATTTGAAGTTTCAACTTTTCTCCCATAGGAATGAATGGAAAAATGTCCATAAACTTTTGTCAAACTTTCAAAGTGCTGTCACACGGTCAGTTTTTGAGCTACAGACACCAGAATTCAAACGGGCAGACCCGAGGGTCCACGGTCCCACCACGTGAAACTATAGGCCGATAGCCCACCCGCTTCATGACCTTTGACCCCGTTTTCCATTCACGGCCTACTGAGCTCCACAGAGTCCAATGTAAACTGCTGTGGGAGAGTGCTCTCTTAACATCCCACTACCGTCAGCTTAGCAGTAAACTCCTTCACCATAAGCGTCGCCTAGTGACCCACGCGGGTTTACCGTATCGAGGACCTCGCTTTAAGCGGGAAAGACGCGAATCGGGGGACGGGAGTTTAGGCGGCGCAACATCTCGCGTTTCCTCCTGGAAATGCAGACCTCTAGTGTTACGTTTGCTGCCCTTCATTCTGAGGATCGTTCATTCTTGTCCGGTTAACTCCGCCCACAGTTTTCGAGATATAGACTCCATTCAAAGTTTGTCTCGTAGAGCTGCCCTGTGGGATGCGGGCTTGTATACAGCTTTTGGAAAAGTTACATAGTTTTCGCACAGTAAGCATTTGAAGTTTCATCTTTACTCCCATAGGAATGAATGGAAAAATGTCCATAAACTTTTGTCACACTTTAAAACTGCTGTCACACGCTCAGTTTTCGAGCTAGAGACACCAGAACTCAAACGGGCAGACCCGAGGGTCCACGGTCCCACCACGTGAAACTATAGGCCGATAGCCCACCCACTTCATGAACTTTGACCCCGTTTTCCATTCACGGCCTACAGAGCTCCATAGAGTCCAATGTAAACTGCTGTGGGAGAGTGCTCCCTTAACATCCCACTACCGACAGCTTAGCAGTAAACTCCTTCACCATAAGCGTCGCCTAGTGACCCACGCGGGTTTACCGTATCGAGGACCTCGCTTTAAGCGGGAAAGACGCGGATCGGGGGGCGGGGCTTTAGGCGGCGCAACATCTCGCGTTTCCTCCTGGAAATGCAGACCTCTAGTGTTACGTTTGCTGCCCTTCATTCTGAGGATCTTCATTCCTTGTCCGGTTAACTCCGCCCACAGTTTTCGAGATATCGACTCCGTTCAAAGTTTCATTCGTAGAGCTTCCCTGTGGGATGCGGGCTTGTATACAGCTTTTGGAAAAGTTGCATAATTTTCGCACAGTAAGCATTTGAAGTTTCATCTTTTCTCCCATAGGAATGAATGGAAAAATGTCCATGAACTTTTGTCAAACTTTCAAACTGCTGTCACACGCTCAGTTTTCGAGCTAGAGACACCAGAACTCAAACGGGCAGACCCGAGAGTCCACGGTCCCCCCACGTGAAATTATGGGCCGATAGCCCACCCGCTTCATGACCTTTGACCCCATTTTCCATTCACGGCCTACAGAGCTCCACAGAGTCCAATGTAAACTGCTGTGGGAGAGAGCTCTCTTAACATCCCACTACCAACAGCTTAGCAGTAAACTCCTTCACCATAAGCGTCGCCTAGTGACCCACGCGGGTTTACCGTATCGAGGACCTCGCTTTAAGCGGAAAAGACGCGGATCGGGGGGCAGGGGTTTAGGCGGCGCAACATCTCGCGTTTCCTCCTGGAAATGCAGACCTCTAGTGTTACGTTTGCTGCCCTTCATTCTGAGGATCTTCATTCCTTGTCCGGTTAACTCCGCCCACAGTTTTCGAGATATCGACTCCGTTCAAAGTTTCATTCGTAGGGCTTCCCTGTGGGATGCGGGCTTGTATACAGCTTTTGGAGAAGTTACATAGTTTTTGCACAGTAAGCATTTGAAGTTTCGTGTTTTCTCCCATAGGAATGAATGAAGAAATGTCCATAAACTTTTGTCAAACTTTCAAACTGCTGTCACACGGTCAGTTTTCGAGCTAGAGACACCAGAACTCAAACGGGCAGACCCAAGGGTCCACGGTCCCGCCACGTGAAATTATAGGCCGATAGCCCACCCGCTTCATGACCTTTGACCCCGTTTTCCTTTCACGGCCTACAGAGCTCCATAGAGTCCAATGTAAACTGCTGTGGGAGAGTGCTCTCTTAACATCCCACTACCAACAGCTTAGCAGTAAACTCCTTCACCATAGGCGTCGCCTAGTGACCCACGTGGGTTTACCGTATCGAGGACCTCGCTTTAAGCAGGAAAGACGCGGATCGGGGGGCAGGGGTTTAGGCGGCGCAACATCTCGCGTTTCCTCCTGGAAATGCAGACCTCTAGTTATGTTGCGCCTGCTGCTTTAAGCAGCGGCGCAATATATTGTTATCCGTAAGTCATATTATTATTATTTTTATTATTATTTTTATTATTCCGCGTTTCCTTGTCTGCTTAACTAGTCCCGCAGCTTTCGAGCTATCGACTCCGTTCCACCTGGAAATCGTGCGTCCTATAGCGACGATGTGGGCTTGTATACAGCTTTCCGATACCCGCACTCGTTCGTCCGCTACACTCGTTTTTCGCTCTGTTTTTCCCCAGTCATTTCTATGGAATTAATTTTCAAAGTGCTCTAACTCGGTCATTTTTCAAGCTACGGACACGGGATTTCAGACGGTTGGACCCGGGCGTACCGGCTCCCATCACTTCCGTTTTCGGAATTTTTGCACTCATCCTTCCCTTTCTTTTCCTCCTTCAAAATCCCTCCATTCATTTCAATGGGAGGCTCTTAGAGTGGGGGTGATGTCATCCACTGTAGTTTCAGTGGCAAAAAGCCGTTTTTTCACTTTTCAGCCGAACAAATCGCCATAACTTCCTCATAGTTTCACCTAGAAACTTCATTTAAATTTTAAATGGTAGAGAAACTTGTCCTTTCTGAGACCTCTAAATTTGAACATTATTGAAAATACGGTTTTTGAGTTATGAATTTTTGTTCGGCACTAGGGACGGTTTCGGCTCCCATAGGGTTCAATGTATTTTTGGAGCAGCTCAGAGTGCGGTTTCTAAAATTTTCTCCTGTTTTTAACTCGTCATAACATGCTCAATTCTCACTTAATCTGCAAATTTTTTATACCATATCGATCCCCAGACTCTCCTTGTCGCAACGGTATATACGGTTAAGTGATGTGAGGAAAACTTTCCGAGCTATAAGCATTTGTTCGGAGGGTGGGTACGCTCCCATAGGAACCCATTGAAATTATTTTTTTTCTTTTTCAATTTTCTGCCGAACATTTCACCATAACTTCCTTATACTTTCACCTACAGACTTCATTTAAATTTTAAATGGTAGAGAAATTTCCCCTTTCTCAAACTTGTAAGTTTCAGACCGTTTGAGAATACCGTTCTTGAGTTATGAATTTTTGCTTGACACTTGGGAGGGTTTTCCTCCCATAGAGCTCAATGTATTTTAAGAGCGGGTCGGCACGCAGATTTTCAAAACTTTGCCTGTTTTTAACTCGTAATTACACCATCAAATCTCGCTCAAAGTGCAAAAATTTTTACACCATCTCGAGCACAAGACTCTCCTTGTCGCTACGGTATGCTTCGTTCAATTTTGGTTGGGAAAAGTTTTCGAGCTACGGGTGATTTTTTGGAGGGTGCTCCCCGGTCGAAATTCATTGAATCATGAGTCTGTCAGTTGTATTCTGTGAGCATGCGTGTGAGAGAGACAGAGGGGGGAGGGGGAGGGGCAGAGGCAGAGACTGAGAGGAAGAGCTGTGAGGGCCACAGAAATACACAGGCAGTCTGTAACACTTTAAAGGTCATTTTTAAGGGGGACGTCTTAATTATCCAGGGTTTCTTAAGGTGGAATTTTTAAAGAATACCTCATTCACAATATACTGGCTGTCTTTTCGACATTTTAAGCTTTATTTAAAGTGGTCATTTTTAAAGGTGGACGTGTCAATACAACTGTGGGTTTCTTAAGGTGGAATTTTTATTAAGGTGGTATTTAAAATGTATTGGCCATCTTTTTTTGCTTTTGGCCTGTGATGTGGACATTTCAATACAATTCTGGGTTTCTTAAGGTGGAATTGTTTTTAAAGGTGGAATTCAAAATTTATCGTTTTCTATTCACGCCCTACTGAGCTCCATAGAGTCCAATGTAAACTGCTGTGGGAGAGTGCTCTCTTAACATCCCACTACCAACAGCTTAGCAGTAAACTCCTTCACCATAAGCGTCGCCTAGTGACCCACGCGGGTTTACCGTATCGAGGACCTCGCTTTAAGCGGGAAAGACGCGGATCGGGGGACGGGGGTTTAGGCGGCGCAACATCTCGCGTTTCCTCCTGGAAATGCAGACCTCTAGTGTTACGTTTGCTGCCCTTCATTCTGAGGATCGTTCATTCTTGTCCGGTTAACTCCGCCCACAGTTTTCGAGATATCGACTCCGTTCAAAGTTTCATTCGTAGAGCTTCCCTGTGGGATGTGGGCTTGTATACAGCTTTTGGAAAAGTTACATAGTTTTTGCACAGTAAGCATTTGAAGTTTCATCTGTACTCTCATAGGAATGAATGGAAAAATGTCCATAAACTTTTGTCAAACTTTCAAACTGCTGTCACACGCTCAGTTTTCGAGCTACAGACACCAGAATTCAAACGGGCAGACCCGAGGGTCCACGGTCCCGCCACGTGAAATTATAGGCCGATACCCCGCCCGCTTCATGACCTTTGACCCCGTTTTCCATTCACGGCCTACACAGCTCCATAGAGTCCAATGTAAACTGCTGTGGGACAGTGCTCTCTTAACATCCCACTACCAACAGCTTAGCAGTAAACTCCTTCACCATAAGCGTCGCCTAGTGACCCACGCGGGTTTACCGTATCGAGGACCTCGCTTTAAGCGGTAAAGACGCGGATCGGGGGGCGGGGGTTTAGGCGGCGCAACATCTCGTGTTTCCTCCTGGAAATGCAGACCTCTAGTGTTACGTTTGCTGCCCTTAATTCTGAGGATCTTTCATTCTTGTCCGGTTAACTCCGCCCACAGTTTTCGAGATATCGACTCCGTTCAAAGTTTGTTTCGTAGAGCTTACCTGTGGGATGCGGGCTTGTATACAGCTTTTGGAAAAGTTGCATAGTTTTTGCACAGTAAGCATTTGAAGTTTCATCTTTACTCCCATAGGAATGAATGGGAAAATGTCCATAAACTTTTGTCAAACTTTCAAACTGCTGTCACACGCTCAGTTTTCGAGCTAGAGACACCAGAATTCAAACGGGCAGACCCGAGAGTCCAAGGTCCCACCACGTGAAATTATAGGCCGATACCCCGCCCGCTTCATGACCTTTGACCCCGTTTTCCATTCACGGCCTACAGAGCTCCATAGAGTCCAATGTAAACTGCTGTGGGAGAGAGCTCTCTTAACATCCCACTACCGACAGCTTAGCAGTAAACTCCTTCACCATAAGCGTCGCCTAGTGACCCACGCGGGTTTACCGTATCGAGGGCCTCGCTTTAAGCGGGAAAGACGCGGATCGGGGGGCAGGGGTTTAGGCGGCGCAACATCTCGCGTTTCCTCCTGGAAATGCAGACCTCTAGTGTTACGTTTGCTGCCCTTCATTCTGAGGATCGTTCATTCTTGTCCGGTTAACTCCGCCCACAGTTTTCGAGATATCGACTCCGTTCAAAGTTTCATTCGTAGAGCTTCCCTGTAGGATGCGGGCTTGTATACAGCTTTTGGAAAAGTTGCATAGTTTTTGCACAGTAAGCATTTGAAGTTTCATCTTTACTCCCATAGGAATGAATGGGAAAATGTCCATAAACTTTTGTCAAACTTTCAAACTGCTGTCACACGCTCAGTTTTCGAGCTAGAGACACCAGAATTCAAACGGGCAGACCCGAGAGTCCAAGGTCCCACCACGTGAAACTATAGGCCGATAGCCCACCCGCTTCATGACCTTTGACCCCGTTTTCCATTCACGGCCTACACAGCTCCATAGAGTCCAATGTAAACTGCTGTGGGAGAGTGCTCTCTTAACATCCCACTACCAACAGCTTAGCAGTAAACTCCTTCACCATAAGCGTCGCCTAGTGACCCACGTGGGTTTGCCGTATCGAGGACCTCGCTTTAAGCGGGAAAGACGCGGATCGGGGGGCAGGGGTTTAGGCGGCGCAACATCTCGCGTTTCCTCCTGGAAATGCAGACCTCTAGTGTTACGTTTGCTGCCCTTCATTCTGAGGATCGTTCATTCTTGTCCGGTTAACTCCGCCAACAGTTTTCGAGATATCGACTCCGTTCAAAGTTTGTTTCGTAGAGCTTCCCTGTGGGATGCGGGCTTGTATACAGCTTTTGGAAAAGTTACATAGTTTTTGCACAGTAAGCATTTGAAGTTTCATCTTTACTCTCATAGGAATGAATGGAAAAATGTCCATAAACTTTTGTCAAACTTTCAAACTGCTGTCACACGCTCAGTTTTCGAGCTACAGACACCAGAATTCAAACGGGCAGACCCGAGAGTCCACGGTCCCGCCACGTGAAATTATAGGCCGATACCCCGCCCGCTTCATGACCTTTGACCCCGTTTTCCATTCACAGCCTACAGAGCTCCATAGAGTCCAATGTAAACTGCTGTGGGAGAGTGCTCTCTTAACATCCCACTACCAACAGCTTAGCAGTAAACTCCTTCACCATAAGCGTCGCCTAGTGACCCACGCGGGTTTACCGTATCGAGGACCTCGCTTTAAGCGGGAAAGACGCGGATCGGGGGACGGGGGTTTCGGCGGCGCAACATCTCGCGTTTCCTCCTGGAAATGCAGACCTCTAGTGTTACGTTTGCTGCCCTTCATTCTGAGGATCGTTCATTCTTGTCCGGTTAACTCCGCCCACAGTTTTCGAGATATCGACTCCGTTCAAAGTTTGTTTCGTAGAGCTTCTCTGTGGGATGCGGGCTTGTATACAGCTTTTGGAAAAGTTGCATAGTTTTCGCACAGTAAGCATTTGAAGTTTCATCTTAACTCCCATAGGAATGAATGGAAAAATGTCCATAAACTTTTGTCAAACTTTCAAACTGCTGTCACACGGTCAGTTTTCGAGCTAGAGACACCAGAACTCAAACGGGCAGACCCGAGAGTCCACGGTCCCACCACGTGAAATTATAGGCCGATACCCCGCCCGCTTCATGACCTTTGACCCCGTTTTCCATTCACGGCCTACAGAGCTCCATAGAGTCCAATGTAAACTGCTGTGGGAGAGTGCTCTCTTAACATCCCACTACCGACAGCTTAGCAGTAAACTCCTTCACCATAAGCGTCGCCTAGTGACCCACGCGGGTTTACCGTATCGAGGACCTCGCTTTAAGCGGTAAAGACGCGGATCGGGGGACGGGGGTTTCGGCGGCGCAACATCTCGCGTTTCCTCCTGGAAATGCAGACCTCTAGTGTTACGTTTGCTGCCCTTCATTCTGAGGATCGTTCACTCTTGTCCGGTTAACTCCGCCCACAGTTTTCGAGATATGGACTCCGTTCAAAGTTTGTTTCGTAGAGCTTCCCTGTGGGATGCGGGCTTGTATACAGCTTTTGGAAAAGTTACATAGTTTTCGCACAGGAAGCATTTGAAGTTTCATCTTTTGTCCCGTAGGAATGAATGGAAAAATGTCCATAAACTTTTGTCAAACTTTCAAACTGCTGTCACACGTTCAGTTTTCGAGCTAGAGACACCTGAACTCAAACGGTCAGACCCGAGAGTCCACGGTCCCACCACGTGAAACTATAAGCCAATAGCCCACCCGCTTCATGACCTTTAACCCCGTTTTCCATTCACGGCCTACAGAGCACCATAGAGTCCAATGTAAACTGCTGTGGGAGAGTGCTCTCTTAACATCCCACTACCGACAGCTTAGCAGTAAACTCCTTCACCATAAGCGTCGCCTAGTGACCCACGCGGGTTTACCGTACCGAGGACCTCGCTTTAAGCGGGAAAGACGCGGATCGGGGGGCAGGGGTTTAGGCGGCGCAACATCTCGCGTTTCCTCCTGGAAATGCAGACCTCTAGTGTTACGTTTGCTGCCCTTCATTCTGAGGATCGTTCAATCTTGTCCGGTTAACTCCGCCCACAGTTTTCGAGATATCGACTCCGTTCAAAGTTTCATTCGTAGAGCTTCCCTGTGGGATGCGGGCTTGTATACAGCTTTTGGAAAAGTTACATAGTTTTCGCAGAGTAAGCATTTGAAGTTTCATCTTTTCTCCCATAGGAATGAATGGAAAAATGTCCATAAACTTTTGTCAAACTTTCAAAGTGCTGTCACACGCTCAGTTTTCGAGCTAGAGACACCAGAACTCAAACGGGCAGACCCGAGAGTCCAAGGTCCCACCACGTGAAATTATGGGCCGATAGCCCACCCGCTTCATGACCTTTGACCCCGTTTTCCATTCACGGCCTACACAGCTCCACATAGTCCAATGTAAACTGCTGTGGGACAGTGCTCTCTTAACATCCCACTACCGACAGCTTAGCAGTAAACTCCTTCACCATAAGCGTCGCCTAGTGACCCACGCGGGTTTACCGTGTCGAGGACCTCGCTTTAAGCGGGAAAGACGCGGATCGGGGGGCAGGGGTTTAGGCGGCGCAACATCTCGCGTTTCCTCCTGGAAATGCAGACCTCTAGTGTTACGTTTGCTGCCCTTCATTCTGAGGATCGTTCATTCTTGTCCGGTTAACTCCGCCCACAGTTTTCGAGATATCGACTCCGTTCAAAGTTTGTTTCGTAGAGCTTCCCTGTGGGATGCGGGCTTGTATACAGCTTTTGGAAAAGTTACATAGTTTTCGCACAGGAAGCATTTTAAGTTTCATCTTTACTCCCATAGGAATGAATGGAAAAATGTCCATAAACTTTTGTCAAATTTTTAAACTGCTGTCACACGGTCAGTTTTCGAGCTAGACACACCAGAATTCAAACGGGCAGACCCGAGGGTCCACGGTCCCACCACGTGAAACTATAGGCCGATAGCCCACCCGCTTCATGACCTTTGACCCCGTTTTCCATTCACGGCCTACAGAGCTCCATAGAGTCCAATGTAAACTGCTGTGGGAGAGTGCTCTCTTAACATCCCACTACCGACGGCTTAGCAGTAAACTCCTTCACCATAAGCGTCGCCTAGTGACCCACGTGGGTTTACCGTATCGAGGACCTCGCTTTAAGCGGTAAAGACGCGGATCGGGGGGCAGGGGTTTAGGCGGCGCAACATCTCGCGTTTCCTCCTGGAAATGCAGACCTCTAGTGTTACGTTTGCTGCCCTTCATTCTGAGGATCGTTCATTCTTGTCCGGTTAACTCCGCCAACAGTTTTCGAGATATCGACTCCGTTCAAAGTTTGTTTCGTAGAGCTTCCCTGTGGGATGCGGGCTTGTATACAGCTTTTGGAAAAGTTACATAGTTTTTGCACAGTAAGCATTTGAAGTTTCATCTTTACTCTCATAGGAATGAATGGAAAAATGTCCATAAACTTTTGTCAAACTTTCAAACTGCTGTCACACGCTCAGTTTTCGAGCTACAGACACCAGAATTCAAACGGGCAGACCTGAGAGTCCACGGTCCCGCCACGTGAAATTATAGGCCGATACCCCGCCCGCTTCATGACCTTTGACCCCGTTTTCCATTCACAGCCTACAGAGCTCCATAGAGTCCAATGTAAACTGCTGTGGGAGAGTGCTCTCTTAACATCCCACTACCAACAGCTTAGCAGTAAACTCCTTCACCATAAGCGTCGCCTAGTGACCCACGCGGGTTTACCGTATCGAGGACCTCGCTTTAAGCGGGAAAGACGCGGATCGGGGGACGGGGGTTTCGGCGGCGCAACATCTCGCGTTTCCTCCTGGAAATGCAGACCTCTAGTGTTACGTTTGCTGCCCTTCATTCTGAGGATCGTTCATTCTTGTCCGGTTAACTCCGCCCACAGTTTTCGAGATATCGACCCCGTTCAAAGTTTGTTTCGTAGAGCTTCCTTGTGGGATGCGGGCTTGTATACAGCTTTTGGAAAAGTTACATAGTTTTCGCACAGTAAGCATTTGAAGTTTCAACTTTTCTCCCATAGGAATGAATGGAAAAATGTCCATAAACTTTTGTCAAACTTTCAAAGTGCTGTCACACGGTCAGTTTTCGAGCTAGAGACACCAGAACTCAAACGGGCAGACCCGAGGGTCCACGGTCCCACCACGTAAAACTATGGGCCGATAGCCCACCCGCTTCATGACCTTTGACCCCGTTTTCCATTCACGGCCTACAGAGCTCCATAGAGTCCAATGTAAACTGCTGTGGGAGAGTGCTCTCTTAACATCCCACTACCGACAGCTTAGCAGTAAACTCCTTCACCATAAGCGTCGCCTAGTGACCCACACGGGTTTACCGTATCGAGGACCTCGCTTTAAGCGTGAAAGACGCGGATCGGGGGGCGGGGGTTTAGGCGGCGCAACATCTCGCGTTTCCTCCTGGAAATGCAGACCTCTAGTTATGTTGCGCCTGCTGCTTTAAGCAGCGGCGCAATATATTGTTCTTCTTAAGTCATATTATTATTATTTTTATTCTTATTATTCCGCGTTTCCTTGTCCGCCTAACTAGTCCCGCAGCTTTCGAGCTATCGACTCCGTTCCACCTGGAAATCGTGCGTCCTATAGCGACGATGTGGGCTTGTATACAGCTTTCCGATACCCGCACTCGTTCGTCCGCTACACTCGTTTATCGCTCCGTTTTTCCCCAGTCATTTCTATGGAATTAATTTTCAAAGTGCTCTAACTCGGTCATTTTTCAAGCTACGGACACGGGATTTCAGACGGTCGGACCCGGGCGTACCGGCTCCCATCACTTCCGTTTTCAGATTTTTTGCACTCATCCTTCCCTTTCTATTCCTCCTTCAAAATCCCTCCATTCATTTCAATGGGAGGCCCTTAGAGTGGGGGTGATGTCATCCACTGTAGTTTCAGTGGCCAAAGCCGTTTTTTCACTTTTCAGCCGAACAAATCGCCATAACTTCCTCATACTTTCACCTACAAACTTCATTTAAATTTTAAATGGTAGAGAAACTTGTCCTTTCTAAGACCTCTAAATTTGAACATTATTGAAAATACGGTTTTTGAGTTATGAATTTTTGTTCGGCACTAGGGAGGGTTTCGGCTCCCATAGGGTTCAATGTATTTTTGG
Source organism: Hoplias malabaricus (assembly GCF_029633855.1). Taxonomy (NCBI): domain Eukaryota; kingdom Metazoa; phylum Chordata; class Actinopteri; order Characiformes; family Erythrinidae; genus Hoplias; species Hoplias malabaricus. The sequence goes on along the minus strand of NC_089806.1, from coordinate 29,999,280 downwards.
AGCAGCTCAGAGTGCCGTTTCTAAAAATTTCTCCTGTTTTTAACTCTTCATAACATGCTCAATTCTCACTTAATCTGCATATGTTTTATACCATATCGATCCCCAGACTCTCCTTGTCGCAACGGTATATACAGTTAAGTGATGTGGGGAAAACTTTCCGAGCTATAAGCATTTGTTCGGAGGGTGGGTACGCTCCCATAGGAACCCATTGAAATTTTTTTTTTTCTTTTTCAATTTTCTGCCGAACATTTCACCATAACTTCCTTATACTTTCACCTACAGACTTCATTTAAACTTTAAATGGTAGAGAAATTTCCCCTTTCTCACACTTGTAAGTTTCAGACCGTTTGAGAATACCGTTCTTGAGTTATGAATTTTTGTTTGACACTTGGGAGGGTTTTCCTCCCATAGAGCTCAATGTATTTTAAGAGCGGGTCTGCACGCAGATTTTCAAAACTTTGCCTGTTTTTAACTCGTAATTACACCATCAAATCTCGCTCAAAGTGCAAAAATTTTTACACCATCTCGAGCACAAGACTCTCCTTGTCGCTACGGTATGCTTCGTTCAATTTTGGTTGGGAAAAGTTTTCGAGCTACGGGTGATTTTTTGGAGGGTGCTCCCCGGTCGAAATTCATTGAATCGTGAGTCTGTCAGTTGTATTCTGTGAGCGTGCGTGTGAGAGAGACAGAGGGGGGAGGGGGAGGGGCAGAGGCAGACACTGACGGGGAGAGCTGTGAGGGCCACAGAAATACACAGGCAGTCTGTAACACTTTAAAGGTCATTTTTAAGGGGGACGTCTTAATTATCCAGGGTTTCTTAAGGTGGAATTTTTTAAGAATACCTCATTCACAATATACTGGCTGTCTTTTCAACATTTTAAGACGCGGATCGGGGGGCGGGGGTTTAGGCGGCGCAACATCTCGCGTTTCCTCCTGGAAATGCAGACCTCTAGCTATGTTGCGCAAGCTGCTTCAGCAGCGCGCAATATACTGTTCTTCTTAAGTCATATTATTATGTTGCGCCTGCTGCTTTAAGCAGCGGCGCAATATATTGTTATCCGTAAGTCATATTATTATGTTGCGCCTGCTGCTTTAAGCAGCGGCGCAATATATTGTTTTCCGTAAGTCATATTCTAATTATTCTTCTTCTTATTATTCCACGTTTCCTTGTCTCCTTAACTAGTCCCGCAGCTTTCGAGCTATCGACTCCGTTCCACCTGGAAATCGTGCGTCCTATAGCGACGATGTGGGCTTGTATACAGCTTTCCGATACCCGCACTCGTTCGTCCGCTACACTCGTTCATCGCTCCGTTTTTCCCCAGTCATTTCTATGGAATTAATTTTCAAACTGCTCTAACTCGGTCAATTTTCAAGCTACGGACACGAGATTTCAGACGGTCGGACCCGGGCGCCCCGGGACCCGTCACTTCCGTTTTCGGACCTCTCGCACTCATCCTTCTCTTTCTATCCCTCCTTGAATATCCCTCCATTCACTTGTATGGAAGACATTTACAGTGGGTGACGTCATAGACACTCTGGGTTCACTGGCCAAAACCGTTTTTTCACTTTTCAGCTGAACAATTCGCCATAACGTCCTCATACTTTCACCTAGAAACTTCATTTAAATTTTAAATGGTAGAGAAACTTGTCCTTTCTAAGACCTCTAAATTTGAACATTATTGAAAATACGGTTTTTGAGTTATGAATTTTTGTTCGGCACTAGGGAGGGTTTCGGCTCCCATAGGGTTCAATGTATTTTTGGAGCAGCTCAGAGTGCGGTTTCTAAAATTTTCTCCTGTTTTTAACTCGTCATAACATGCTCAATTCTCACTTAATCTGCAAATTTTTTATACCATATCGATCCCCAGACTCTCCTTGTCGCAACGGTATATACGGTTAAGTGATGTGAGGAAAACTTTCCGAGCTATAAGCATTTGTTCGGAGGGTGGGTACGCTCCCATAGGAACCCATTGAAATTATTTTTTTTCTTTTTCAATTTTCTGCCGAACATTTCACCATAACTTCCTTATACTTTCACCTACAGACTTCATTTAAACTTTAAATGGTAGAGAAATTTCCCCTTTCTCACACTTGTAAGTTTCAGACCGTTTGAGAATACCGTTCTTGAGTTATGAATTTTTGTTCCACACTTGGGAGGGTTTTCCTCCCATAGAGCTCAATGTATTTTAAGAGCGGCTCGGCACGCAGATTTTCAAAACTTTGCCTGTTTTTAACTCGTAATTACACCATCAAATCTCGCTCAAAGTGCAAAAATTTTTACACCATCTCGAGCACCAGACTCTCCTTGTCGCTACGGTATGCTTCGTTCATTTTTGGACCTGGAAAAGTTTTTGAGATATTTGAGGTTTTTTGGAAGGTGCGCCACCGGTCGAAATTCATTGAATCATGAGTCTGTCAGTTGTATTCTGTGAGCGTGCGTGTGAGAGAGACAGAGGGGGGAGGGGGAGGGGCAGAGGCAGAGACTGAGGGGAAGAGCTGTGAGGGCCACAGAAATACACAGGCAGTCTGTAACACTTTAAAGGTCATTTTTAAGGGGGACATCTTAATTATCCAGGGTTTCTTAAGGTGGAATTTTTTAAGAATACCTCATTCACAAAATACTGCCTGTCTTTTCGACATTTTAAGCTTTATTTAAAGTGATCATTTTTAAAGGTGGACGTGTCAATACAACTGTGGGTTTCTTAAGGTGGAATTTTTATTAAGGTGGTATTTAAAATGTATTGGCCATCTTTTTTTGCTTTTAAGACTCTTTTGGCCTGTGATGTGGACATTTCAATACAATTCTGGGTTTCTTAAGGTGGAATTGTTTTTAAAGGTGGAATTCAAAATGTATCGTTTTCCATTCACGGCCTACAGAGCTCCATAGAGTCCAATGTAAACTGCTGTGGGAGAATGCTCTCTTAACATCCCACTACCAACAGCTTAGCAGTAAACTCCTTCACCATAAGCGTCGCCTAGTGACCCACGCGGGTTTACCGTATCGAGGACCTCGCTTTAAGCGGGAAAGACGCGGATCGGGGGGCAGGGGTTTAGGCGGCGCAACATCTCGCGTTTCCTCCTGGTGTTACGTTTGCTGCCCTTCATTCTGAGGATCGTTCATTCTTGTCCGGTTAACTCCGCCCACAGTTTTCGAGATATCGACTCCGTTCAAAGTTTGTTTCGTAGAGCTTCCCTGTGGGATGCGGGCTTGTATACAGCTTTTGGAAAAGTTGCATAGTTTTCGCACAGTAAGCCTTTGAACTTTCATCTTTACTCCCATAGGAATGAATGGAAAAATGTCCATAAACTTTTGTCAAACTTTCAAACTGCTGTCACACGCTCAGTTTTCGAGCTAGAGACACCAGAACTCAAACGGGCAGACCCGAGGGTCCAAGGTCCCACCACGTAAAATTATAGGCCGATAGCCCACCCGCTTCATGACCTTTGACCCCGTTTTCCATTCACGGCCTACACAGCTCCATAGAGTCCAATGTAAACTGCTGTGGGACAGTGCTCTCTTAACATCCCACTACCAACAGCTTAGCAGTAAACTCCTTCACCATAAGCGTCGCCTAGTGACCCACGCGGGTTTACCGTACCGAGGACCTCGCTTTAAGCGGGAAAGACGCGGATCGGGGGGCAGGGGTTTAGGCGGCGCAACATCTCGCGTTTCCTCCTGGAAATGCAGACCTGTAGTTATGTTTAAGCAGCGGCGCAATATATTGTTATCCGTAAGTCATATTATTATGTTGCGCCTGCTGCTTTAAGCAGCGGCGCAATATATTGTTATCCGTAAGTCATATTCTTATTATTCTTCTTCTTATTATTCCACGTTTCCTTGTCTCCTTAACTAGTCCCGCAGCTTTCGAGCTATCGACTCCGTTCCACCTGGAAATCGTGCGTCCTATAGCAACGATGTGGGCTTGTATACAGCTTTCCGATACCCGCACTCGTTCGTCCGCTACACTCGTTCATCGCTCCGTTTTTCCCCAGTCATTTCTATGGAATTAATTTTCAAACTGCTCTAACTCGGTCAATTTTCAAGCTACGGACACGAGATTTCAGACGGTCGGTCCCGGGCGCCCCGGGACCCGTCACTTCCGTTTTCGGACCTCTCGCACTCATCCTTCTCTTTCTATCCCTCCTTGAATATCCCTCCATTCACTTGTATGGAAGACATTTACAGTGGGTGACGTCATAGACACTCTGGGTTCACTGGCCAAAACCGTTTTTTCACTTTTCAGCTGAACAATTCGCCATAACGTCCTCATACTTTCACCTAGAAACTTCATTTAAATTTTAAATGGTAGAGAAACTTGTCCTTTCTAAGACCTCTAAATTTGAACATTATTGAAAATACGGTTTTTGAGTTATGAATTTTTGTTCGGCACTAGGGAGGGTTTCGGCTCCCATAGGGTTCAATGTATTTTTGGAGCAGCTCAGAGTGCGGTTTCTAAAATTTTCTCCTGTTTTTAACTCGTCATAACATGCTCAATTCTCACTTAATCTGCAAATTTTTTATACCATATCGATCCCCAGACTCTCCTTTCCGAGCTATAAGCATTTGTTCGGAGGGTGGGTACGCTCCCATAGGAACCCATTGAAATTATTTTTTTTCTTTTTCAATTTTCTGCCGAACATTTCACCATAACTTCCTTATACTTTCACCTACAGACTTCATTTAAACTTTAAATGGTAGAGAAACTTCCCCTTTCTCACACTTGTAAGTTTCAGACCGTTTGAGAATACCGTTCTTGAGTTATGAATTTTTGTTCCACACTTGGGAGGGTTTTCCTCCCATAGAGCTCAATGTATTTTAAGAGCGGCTCGGCACGCAGATTTTCAAAACTTTGCCTGTTTTTAACTCGTAATTACACCATCAAATCTCGCTCAAAGTGCAAAAATTTTTACACCATCTCGAGCACCAGACTCTCCTTGTCGCTACGGTATGCTTCGTTCATTTTTGGACCTGGAAAAGTTTTTGAGATATTTGAGGTTTTTTGGAAGGTGCGCCACCGGTCGAAATTCATTGAATCATGAGTCTGTCAGTTGTATTCTGTGAGCGTGCGTGTGAGAGAGACAGAGGGGGGAGGGGGAGGGGCAGAGGCAGAGATTCTGGGTTTCTTAAGGTGGAATTGTTTTTAAAGGTGGAATTCAAAATGTATCGTTTTCCATTCACGGCCTACAGAGCTCCATAGAGTCCAATGTAAACTGCTGTGGGAGAATGCTCTCTTAACATCCCACTACCAACAGCTTAGCAGTAAACTCCTTCACCATAAGCGTCGCCTAGTGACCCACGCGGGTTTACCGTATCGAGGACCTCGCTTTAAGCGGGAAAGACGCGGATCGGGGGGCAGGGGTTTAGGCGGCGCAACATCTCGCGTTTCCTCCTGGTGTTACGTTTGCTGCCCTTCATTCTGAGGATCGTTCATTCTTGTCCGGTTAACTCCGCCCACAGTTTTCGAGATATAGACTCCGTTCAAAGTTTGTTTCGTAGAGCTTCCCTGTGGGATGCGGGCTTGTATACAGCTTTTGGAAAAGTTGCATAGTTTTTGCACAGTAAGCATTTGAAGTTTCATCTTTACTCCCATAGGAATGAATAGAAAAATGTCCATAAACTTTTGTCAAACTTTCAAACTGCTGTCACACGCTCAGTTTTCGAGCTAGAGACACCAGAACTCAAACGGGCAGACCCGAGGGTCCACGGTCCCACCAAGTAAAATTATGAGCCAATAGCCCACCCGCTTCATGACCTTTGACCCCGTTTTCCTTTCACGGCCTACAGAGCTCCATAGAGTCCAATGTAAACTGCTGTGGGAGAGTGCTCTCTTAACATCCCACTACCAACAGCTTAGCAGTAAACTCCTTCACCATAAGCGTCGCCTAGTGACCCACGCGGGTTTACCGTATCGAGGACCTCGCTTTAAGCGGGAAAGACGCGGATCGGGGGGCAGGGGTTTAGGCGGCGCAACATCTCGCGTTTCCTCCTGGAAATGCAGACCTCTAGTGTTACGTTTGCTGCCCTTCATTCTGAGGATCGTTCATTCTTGTCCGGTTAACTCCGCCCACAGTTTTCAAGATATCGACTCCGTTCAAAGTTTGTTTCGTAGAGCTTCCCTGTGGGATGCGGGCTTGTATACAGCTTTTGGAAAAGTTGCATAGTTTTCGCACAGTAAGCCTTTGAAGTTTCATCTTTTCTCCCATAAAAATGAATGGGAAAATGTCCATAAACTTTTGTCAAACTTTAAAACTGCTGTCACACAGTCAGTTTTCGAGCTAGAGACACCAGAATTCAAACGGGCACACCCGAGAGTCCCCGGTCCCACCACGTGAATGTATGGGCCGATAGCCCACCCGCTTCATGACCTTTGACCCCGTTTTCCTTTCACGGCCTACTGAGCTCCATAGAGTCCAATGTAAACTGCTGTGGGAGAGAGCTCTCTTAACATCCCACTACCAACAGCTTAGCAGTAAACTCCTTCACCATAAGCGTCGCCTAGTGACCCACGTGGGTTTACCGTACCGAGGACCTCGCTTTAAGCGGGAAAGACGCGGATCGGAGGACGGGGGTTTAGGCGGCGCAACATCTCGCGTTTCCTCCTGGAAATGCAGACCTCTAGTTATGTTGCGCCTGCTGCTGTAAGCAGCGGCGCGATATATTGTTATCCGTAAGTCATATTATTATTATTTTTATTATTATTTTTATTATTCCGCGTTTCCTTGTCCGCTTAACTAGTCCCGCAGCTTTTGAGCTATCGACTCCGTTCCACCTGGAAATCGTGCGTCCTATAGCGACGATGTGGGCTTGTATACAGCTTTCCGATACCCGCACTCGTTCGTCCGCTACACTCGTTTTTCGCTCTGTTTTTCCCCAGTCATTTCTATGGAATTAATTTTCAAAGTGCTCTAACTCGGTCATTTTTCAAGCTACGGACACGGGATTTCAGACGGTCGGACCCGGGCGTACCGGCTCCCATCACTTCCGTTTTCGGAATTTTTGCACTCATCCTTCCCTTTCTTTTCCTCCTTCAAAATCCCTCCATTCATTTCAATGGGAGGCTCTTAGAGTGGGGGTGATGTCATCCACTGTAGTTTCAGTGGCAAAAAGCCGTTTTTTCACTTTTCAGCCGAACAATTCACCATAACTTCCTCATACTTTCACCTAGAAACTTCATTTAAATTTTAAATGGTAGAGAAACTTGTCCTTTCTAACACCTCTAAATTTGAACATTATTGAAAATACGGTTTTTGAGTTATGAATTTTTGTTCGGCACTAGGGACGGTTTCGGCTCCCATAGGGTTCAATGTATTTTTGGAGCAGCTCAGAGTGCGGTTTCTAAAATTTTCTCCTGTTTTTAACTCGTCATAACATGCTCAATTCTCACTTAATCTGCAAATTTTTTATACCATATCGATCCCCAGACTCTCCTTGTCGCAACGGTATATACGGTTAAGTGATGTGGGGAAAACTTTCCGAGCTATAAGCATTTGTTCGGAGGGTGAGTACGCTCCCATAGGAACCCATTGAAATTATTTTTTTTCTTTTTCAATTTTCTGCCGAACATTTCACCATAACTTCCTTATACTTTCACCTACAGACTTCATTTAAATTTTAAATGGTAGAGAAATGTCCCCTTTCTCAAACTTGTAAGTTTCAGACCGTTTGATAATACCGTTCTTGAGTTATGAATTTTTGTTTGACACTTGGGAGGGTTTTCCTCCCATAGAGCTCAATGTATTTTAAGAGCGGGTCGGCACGCAGATTTTCAAAACTTTGCCTGTTTTTAACTCGTAATTACACCATCAAATCTCGCTCAAAGTGCAAAAATGTTTACACCATCTCGAGCACCAGACTCTCCTTGTCGCTACGGTATGCTTCGTTCATTTTTGGACCTGGAAAAGTTTTTGAGATATTTGAGGTTTTTTGGAGGGTGTCCCACCGGTCGAAATTCATTGAATCGTGAGTCTGTCAGTTGTGTTCTGTGAGCGTGCGTGTGAGAGACAGAGAGGGGGGAGGGGGAGGGGCAGAGGCAGAGACTGACGGGGAGAGGTGTGAGGGCCACAGAAATACACAGGCAGTCTGTAACACTTTAAAGGTCATTTTAAGGGGGACGTCTTAATTATCCAGGGTTTCTTAAGGTGGAATTTTTTTTAGAATACCTCGTTCACAATATACTGGCTAATCATTTCAACATTTTAACCTTTATTTCAAGTGGTCATTTTTAAAGGTGGACGTCTCAATACAATTGTGGGTTTCTTAAGGTGGAATTTTTCTTAAGGTGGTATTTAAAATGTATTGGCCATCTTTTTTGCTTTGAAGACTCTTTTGGCCTGCGATGTGGACATCTCAATACAATTCTGGGTTTCTTAAGGTGGAATTGTTTTTAAAGGTGGAAATCAAAATGTATCGTTTTCCTTTCACGGCCTACAGAGCTCCATAGAGTCCAATGTAAACTGCTGTGGGAGAGTGCTCTCTTAACATCCAACTACCAACAGCTTAGCAGTAAACTCCTTCACCATAAGCGTCGCCTAGTGACCCACGCGGGTTTACCGTATCGAGGACCTCGCTTTAAGCGGGAAAGACGCGGATCGGGGGGCAGGGGTTTAGGCGGCGCAACATCTCGCGTTTCCTCCTGGAAATGCAGACCTCTAGTGTTACGTTTGCTGCCCTTCATTCTGAGGATCGTTCATTCTTGTCCGGTTAACTCCGCCCACAGTTTTCGAGATATAGACTCCGTTCAAAGTTTGTCTCGTAGAGCTGCCCTGTGGGATGCGGGCTTGTATACAGCTTTTGGAAAAGTTACATAGTTTTCGCACAGGAAGCATTTGAAGTTTCATCTTTTCTCCCATAGGAATGAATGGAAAAATGTCCATAAACTTTTGTCAAACTTTAAAACTGCTGTCACACGGTCAGTTTTCGAGCTAGAGACACCAGAATTCAAACGGGCAGACCCGAGAGTCCACGGTCCCACCACGTGAATTTATGGGCCGATAGCCCACCCGCTTCATGACCTTTGACCCCGTTTTCCTTTCACGGCCTACAGAGCTCCATAGAGTCCAATGTAAACTGCTGTGGGAGAGTGCTCCCTTAACATCCCACTACCGACAGCTTAGCAGTAAACTCCTTCACCATAAGCGTCGCCTAGTGACCCACGCGGGTTTACCGTATCGAGGACCTCGCTTTAAGCGGGAAAGACGCGGATCGGGGGGCGGGGGTTTAGGCGGCGCAACATCTCGCGTTTCCTCCTGGAAATGCAGACCTCTAGTGTTACGTTTGCTGCCCTTCATTCTGAGGATCGTTCATTCTTGTCCGGTTAACTCCGCCCACAGTTTTCGAGATATCGACTCCGTTCAAAGTTTCATTCGTAGAGCTTCCCTGTGGGATGCGGGCTTGTATACAGCTTTTGGAAAAGTTGCATAGTTTTCGCACAGTAAGCATTTGAAGTTTCATATTTTCTCCCATAGGAATGAATGGAAAAATGTCCATAAACTTTTGTCAAACTTTCAAACTGCTGTCACACGGTCAGTTTTCGAGCTAGAGACACCAGAATTCAAACGGGCAGACCCGAGAGTCCACGGTCCCGCCACGTGAAATTATAGGCCGATAGCCCACCCGCTTCATGACCTTTGACCCCGTTTTCCATTCACGGCCTACAGAGCTCCATAGAGTCCAATGTAAACTGCTGTGGGAGAGTGCTCTCTTAACATCCCACTACCGACAGCTTAGCAGTAAACTCCTTCACCATAAGCGTCGCCTAGTGACCCACGCGGGTTTACCGTATCGAGGACCTCGCTTTAAGCGGTAAAGACGCGGATCGGGGGACGGGGGTTTAGGCGGCGCAACATCTCGCGTTTCCTCCTGGAAATGCAGACCTCTAGTTATTTTTATTATTATTTTTATTATTCCGCGTTTCCTTGTCCGCCTAACTAGTCCCGCAGCTTTCGAGCTATCGACTCCGTTCCACCTGGAAATCGTGCGTCCTATAGCGACGATGTGGGCTTGTATACAGCTTTCCGATACCCGCACTCGTTCGTCCGCTACACTCGTTTTTCGCTCTGTTTTTCCCCAGTCATTTCTATGGAATTAATTTTCAAAGTGCTCTAACTCGGTCATTTTTCAAGCTACGGACACGGGATTTCAGACGGTCGGACCCGGGCGTACCGGCTCCCATCACTTCCGTTTTCGGAATTTTTGCACTCATCCTTCCCTTTCTTTTCCTCCTTCAAAATCCCCCCATTCATTTGAATGGAGGATGGGTACAGTGCGTGACATCATCGCCACTCTAGAATTCATGGCCAAAACCGTTTTTTCACTTTTCAGCCGAACAATTCACCATAACTTCCTCATACTTTCACCTAGAAACTTCATTTAAATTTTAAATGGTAGAGAAACTTGTCCTTTCTAACACCTCTAAATTTGAACATTATTGAAAATACGGTTTTTGAGTTATGAATTTTTGTTCGGCACTAGGGACGGTTTCGGCTCCCATAGGGTTCAATGTATTTTTGGAGCAGCTCAGAGTGCGGTTTCTAAAATTTTCTCCTGTTTTTAACTCGTCATAACACGGTCAATTCTCACTTAATCTGAAAATTTTTTATAGCATATCGATCCCCAGACTCTCCTTGTCGCAACGGTATATACGGTTAAGTGATGTGGGGAAAACTTTCCGAGCTATAAGCATTTGTTCGGAGGGTGGGTACGCACCCATAGGAACCCATTGAAATGATTTTTTTTCTTTTTCAATTTTCTGCCGAACATTTCACCATAACTTCCTTATACTTTCACCTACAGACTTCATTTAAATTTTAAATGGTAGAGAAATGTCCCCTTTCTCAAACTTGTAAGTTTCAGACCGTTTGATAATACCGTTCTTGAGTTATGAATTTTTGTTTGACACTTGGGAGGGTTTTCCTCCCATAGAGCTCAATGTATTTTAAGAGCGGCTCGGCACGCAGATTTTCAAAACTTTGCCTGTTTTTAACTCGTAATTACACCATCAAATCTCGCTCAAAGTGCAAAAATTTTTACACCATCTCGAGCACCAGACTCTCCTTGTCGCTACGGTATGCTTCGTTCATTTTTGGACCTGGAAAAGTTTTGGAGATATTTGAGGTTTTTTGGAGGGTGCCCCACCGGTCGAAATTCATTGAATCGTGAGTCTGTCAGTTGTGTTCTGTGAGCGTGCGTGTGAGAGAGAGAGAGGGGAGGGGGAGGGGCAGAGGCAGACACTGACGGGAGAGGTGTGAGGGCCACAGAAATACACAGGCAGTCTGTAACACTTTAAAGGTCATTTTTAAGGGGGACGTCTTAATTATCCAGGGTTTCTTAAGGTGGAATTTTTAAAAAAGACCTCATTCACAATATACTGCCTGTCTTTTCAACATTTTAAGAAGCGGATCGGGGGACGGGGGTTTCGGCGGCGCAACATCTCGCGTTTCCTCCTGGAAATGCAGACCTCTAGTGTTACGTTTGCTGCCCTTCATTCTGAGGATCGTTCATTCTTGTCCGGTTAACTCCGCCCACAGTTTTCGAGATATCGACTCCGTTCAAAGTTTGTTTCGTAGAGCTTCCCTGTGGGATGCGGGCTTGTATACAGCTTTTGGAAAAGTTGCATAGTTTTCGCACAGGAAGCATTTGAAGTTTCATCTTTACTCCCATAGGAATGAATGGAAAAATGTCCATAAACTTTTGTCAAACTTTCAAACTGCTGTCACACGGTCAGTTTTCGAGCTACAGACACCAGAATTCAAACGGGCACACCCGACAGTCCACGGTCCCACCACGTAAAATTATGGGCCGATAGGCCACCCGCTTCATGACCTTTGACCCCGTTTTCCATTCACGGCCTACAGAGCTCCATAGAGTCCAATGTAAACTGCTGTGGGAGAGTGCTCTCTTAACATCCCACTACCGACAGCTTAGCAGTAAACTCCTTCACCATAAGCGTCGCCTAGTGACCCACGCGGGTTTACCGTATCGAGGACCTCGCTTTAAGCGGGAAAGACGCGGATCGGGGGAAGGGGGTTTAGGCGGCGCAACATCTCGCGTTTCCTCCTGGAAATGCAGACCTCTAGTGTTACGTTTGCTGCCCTTCATTCTGAGGATCGTTCGTTCTTGTCCGGTTAACTCCGCCCACAGTTTTCGAGATATCGACCCCGTTCAAAGTTTGTTTCGTAGAGCTTCCTTGTGGGATGCGGGCTTGTATACAGCTTTTGGAAAAGTTACATAGTTTTCGCACAGTAAGCATTTGAAGTTTCAACTTTTCTCCCATAGGAATGAATGGAAAAATGTCCATAAACTTTTGTCAAACTTTCAAAGTGCTGTCACACGGTCAGTTTTCGAGCTAGAGACACCAGAACTCAAACGGGCAGACCCGAGGGTCCACGGTCCCACCACGTAAAACTATGGGCCGATAGCCCACCCGCTTCATGACCTTTGACCCCGTTTTCCATTCACGGCCTACAGAGCTCCATAGAGTCCAATGTAAACTGCTGTGGGAGAGTGCTCTCTTAACATCCCACTACCGACAGCTTAGCAGTAAACTCCTTCACCATAAGCGTCGCCTAGTGACCCACACGGGTTTACCGTATCGAGGACCTCGCTTTAAGCGTGAAAGACGCGGATCGGGGGGCGGGGGTTTAGGCGGCGCAACATCTCGCGTTTCCTCCTGGAAATGCAGACCTCTAGTTAGTACCCGAACGTCCCACGAGCAGCTTACTAGACGCCGTTTGGCGGACACTGCGCCCCGGCGCGCCTGGATTTTTCAGGGGCCCCACGCCCGCCTGGGGCCACTCTGGGGGGGCCCGTGGCCCCGCGGAACTTTAAAGCACGTTCCTAGCCCCTCCCTGGCCCGAGATAAAAATCACGAAAGTTTTGACCTTTTCCCTGCGGTTCGGCTTTCGGCCACCAGATGGAGGCAAACATCCCACTTCCAATTTATTTGACCGCCATTCGAATAAATCGGAAGTGGGATCCCACTTCCAATTTATTTTAATGGCCGTCAAATAAATTGGAAGTGGGATGATCCCACTTCCAATTTATTTGACACGGTCAGAATAAATTGGACGTGGGATCCCACGAAGCGTGTATAAGGCTTGGCTGGAATAAATTGGAAGTGGGATCCCACTTCCAATCTATCCCAGCCAAGCCTTATACACGCTTCGTGGGATCCCACTTCCAATTTATTCTTAACTAGTCAAATAAATTGGAAGTGGGATCATCCCACTTCCAATTTATTTTGACTTGAATGAAATACATTGGAAGTGGGATTTGGTCCAAATTGGTCCAAATTGGTCCAAATTGGTCCAAATTGGTCCCAATTTGTCACAAATGACCACAGTTTATCAAATATTGGTCCCAATTGGTCAAAATTGACCCCGGATGGCTTCACAAAGTCAAAAATTGGCTCCCACTTCCAGTTTATTTGACTTGGTTACAATACATTGGAAGTGGGATCCCACTTCCAATTTATTTGACTTGAATGGAATACATTGGAAGTGGGATCCCACGAAGCATGTATAAGGCTTGGCTGGAATAAATTGGAAGTGGGATCCCACTTCCAATCTATCCCAGCCAAGCCTTATACATGCTTCGTGGGATCCCACTTCCAATTTATTCTGACTTGAATGAAATAAATTGGAAGTGGGATCCAGGTCTCCCAGTGGGCAAAATTCTGGGGTCCCACTTCCAATTTATTTTGACTTGAATGAAATAAATTGGAAGTGGGATTTGGTCCAAATTGGTCCAAATTGGTCCCAATTTGTCAAAAATGACCACAGTTTATCAAATTTTGGTCCCAATGTGTCAAAATTGACCCCGGATTGCTTCACAAAGTCAAAAATTGGCTCCCACTACCAATTTATTTGACTTGGTTACAATACATTGGAAGTGGGATCCCACTTCCAATTTATTTGACTTGGTTACAATACATTGGAACTGGGATCCCACGAAGCATGTATAAGGCTTGGCTGAAATAAATTGGAAGTGGGATCCCACTTCCAATTTATTTTGACTTGAATGAAATAAATTGGAAGTGGGATCCAGGTCTCCCAGTGGGCAAAATTCTGGGGTCCCACTTCCAATTTATTTTGACTTGAATGAAATAAATTGGAAGTGGGATTTGGTCCAAATTGGTCAAAATTGGTCAAAATTGGTCCAAATTGGTCCAAATTGGTCCCAATTTGTCAAAAATGACCACAGTTTATCAAATTTTGGTCCCAATGTGTCAAAATTGACCCCGGATTGCTTCACAAAGTCAAAAATTGGCTCCCACTTCCAATTTATTTGACTTGGTTACAATACATTGGAAGTGGGATCCCACTTCCAATTTATTTGACTTGGTTACAATACATTGGAAGTGGGATCCCACGAAGCATGTATAAGGCTTGGCTGAAATAAATTGGAAGTGGGATCCCACTTCCAATTTATTTTGACTTGAATGAAATAAATTGGAAGTGGGATCCAGGTCTCCCAGTGGGCAAAATTCTGGGGTCCCACTTCCAATTTATTTTGACTTGAATGAAATAAATTGGAAGTGGGATTTGGTCCAAATTGGTCCAAATTGGTCCCAATTTGTCAAAAATGACCACAGTTTATGAAATTTTGGTCCCAATTTGTCAAAATTGACCCCGGATTGCTTCACAAAGTCACAACTGGCTCCCACTTCCAATTTATTTCACAAATTGGTCCCAATTGGTCCCAATTTGTCAATAATGACCACAGTTTATTACATATTGGGCCCAATTTGTCAAAATTGACCCCGGATTGCTTCACAAAGTGACAATTGGATCCCACTTCCAATTTATTCTACTGTATTGGGATATATTGGAAGTGGGATCCCACTTCCAATTTATTTGACTTGGTTACAATACATTGGAAGTGGGATCCCACAAAACATGTATTTGATTTGGCTGGAATACATTGGAAGTGGGATCCCACTTCCAATGTATTTTGACTTGAATGTAATACATTGGAACTCTATTTTATTAAATATTGGGCCCAATTTGGCAAAACTGACCCCGGATTGCTTCACAAAGTGACAATTGGATCCCACTTCCAATGTATTTCACTATATTGGAATATATTGGAAGTGGGATCCCACTTCCAATTTATTTGACTTGGTTACAATACATTGGAAGTGGGATCCCACGAAACATGTATTTGACTTGAATGGAATAAATTGGAAGTGGGATCCAGGTCTCCCAGTGGGCAAAACGACTGGGTCCCACTTCCAGTTTAATAAATTGGAAGTGGGATCCCACTTCCAGTATAATATATTGGAAGTGGGATCCCACTTCCAATTTATTCCCTTTCAAAGGTCATACATGGGTTTTGGACACCCCTTAAAATGGTCCGAATGACCCCAAATCTTAATATGTTCATCGTGGACACTCCACGAGGCAGCCTGTGAAGTTTCGTAAGCCTAACTTGTTTTTTTCTATAAAAATACCCCAAAAAACATGTCTTTCTCCCCCACACTTTTCAATGGAGACCGAGGCCTACTGAGGCCTACTGAGGCCTAAATTTGACCTTACAGAGCCTCTTTCACGTTCAAATCTATTTATGGTTTTTATATATACTGGGCAAGGTCACAGTGATCTGGCCCTCACGTATGTTGGTCGAGCCTCTCAGATGAGTCGCCAGTCGAAGCCCCCAAGTCCGAAGACCCCCACAAACCCATTTTCTGGACATCCCACTTCCAATTTATTCCCATTCAAAGGTCATACATGGGTTTTGGACACCTCTTAAATTGGTCCGAATGACCCCAAATCTTAATATGTTCATCGTGGACAGCCCACGAGACAGCCTGTGAAGTTTCGTAAGCCTAACTTGTTTTTTTCTATAAAAATACCCCCAAAAAAACATGTCTTTCTCCCCCACACTTTTCAATGGAGACCGAGGCCTACTGAGGCCTACTGAGGCCTAAATTTGACCTTACAGAGCCTCTTTCACGTTCAAATCTATTTATGGTTTTTATATATACTGGGCAAGGTCACAGTGATCTGGCCCTCACGTATGTTGGTCGAGCCTCTCAGATGAGTCGCCAGTCGAAGCCCCCAAGTCCGAAGACCCCCACAAACCCATTTTCTGGACATCCCACTTCCAATTTATTCCCATTCAAAGGTCATACATGGGTTTTGGACACCCCTTAAAATGGTCCGAATGACCCCAAATCTTAATATGTTCATCGTGGACACTCCACGAGGCAGCCTGTGAAGTTTCGTAAGCCTAACTTGTTTTTTTCTATAAAAATACCCCAAAAAACATGTCTTTCTCCCCCACACTTTTCAATGGAGACCGAGGCCTACTGAGGCCTACTGAGGCCTAAATTTGACCTTACAGAGCCTCTTTCACGTTCAAATCTATTTATGGTTTTTATATATACTGGGCAAGGTCACAGTGATCTGGCCCTCACGTATGTTGGTCGAGCCTCTCAGATGAGTCGCCAGTCGAAGCCCCCAAGTCCGAAGACCCCCACAAACCCATTTTCTGGACATCCCACTTCCAATTTATTCCCATTCAAAGGTCATACATGGGTTTTGGACACCTCTTAAATTGGTCCGAATGACCCCAAATCTTAATATGTTCATCGTGGACAGCCCACGAGACAGCCTGTGAAGTTTCGTAAGCCTAACTTGTTTTTTTCTATAAAAATACCCCCAAAAAAACATGTCTTTCTCCCCCACACTTTTCAATGGAGACCGAGGCCTACTGAGGCCTACTGAGGCCTAAATTTGACCTTACAGAGCCTCTTTCACGTTCAAATCTATTTATGGTTTTTATATATACTGGGCAAGGTCACAGTGATCTGGCCCTCACGTATGTTGGTCGAGCCTCTCAGATGAGTCGCCAGTCGAAGCCCCCAAGTCCGAAGACCCCCACAAACCCATTTTCTGGACATCCCACTTCCAATTTATTCCCATTCAAAGGTCATACATGGGTTTTGGACACCCCTTAAAATGGTCCGAATGACCCCAAATCTTAATATGTTCATCGTGGACAGCCCACGAGACAGCCTGTGAAGTTTCGTAAGCCTAACTTGTTTTTTTCTATAAAAATACCCCCAAAAAAACATGTCTTTCTCCCCCACACTTTTCAATGGAGACCGAGGCCTACTGAGGCCTACTGAGGCCTAAATTTGACCTTACAGAGCCTCTTTCACGTTCAAATCTATTTATGGTTTTTATATATACTGGGCAAGGTCACAGTGATCTGGCCCTCACGTATGTTGGTCGAGCCTCTCAGATGAGTCGCCAGTCGAAGCCCCCAAGTCCGAAGACCCCCACAAACCCATTTTCTGGACATCCCACTTCCAATTTATTCCCATTCAAAGGTCATACATGGGTTTTGGACACCCCTTAAAATGGTCCGAATGACCCCAAATCTTAATATGTTCATCGTGGACAGCCCACGAGACAGCCTGTGAAGTTTCGTAAGTCTAACTTGTTTTTTTCTATAAAAATACCCCCAAAAAAACATGTCTTTCTCCCCCACACTTTTCAATGGAGACCGAGGCCTACTGAGGCCTACTGAAGCCTAAATTTGACCTTAAAGAGCTTTTTTCACGTTCAAATCAGTTTATGTTTTTTATATATATCTAGCCCGCGCGTATGTTCTTTGGGCCTCTCTGATGTCATTGGATGGACATTGCACATTCTCAATTTTTAACATATTATACCTAATATATTCATTTTTAGATGAAAGTAGCAAAATCCACACGTGTCCCACGTCCAATTTATGTGGTCGCATGTAATAAATTGGAAGTGGGATTTTCTCTCCGGTGGACGCGTACCAATCCTTTACAAGGTCCCTTGCAACAAAAAGCAACACTCTGTCATCCCCATGAGTTTTTCCATAGCTCGTTAGCGCCCCTAGTGAATCCCTTGAACCGTGTATTGCCCGTGATAGTAATTTTGTAGAGGGTAGTACCCAACGTCCAACCGGCAATTTACCTAAGTGGCCGGTGGGATCCCATATCGTAATACGATCCCACCCGCCAATTATGCGTCCGTTGGCAATTTATTTGAATGGGCTTTTGTCCAGGAACCATGTACAGGTACTACCTCTAGTTATGTTGCGCCTGCTGCTTTAAGCAGCGGCGCAATATATTGTTCTTCTTAAGTCATATTATTATTATTTTTATTCTTATTATTCCGCGTTTCCTTGTCCGCCTAACTAGTCCCGCAGCTTTCGAGCTATCGACTCCGTTCCACCTGGAAATCGTGCGTCCTATAGCGACGATGTGGGCTTGTATACAGCTTTCCGATACCCGCACTCGTTCGTCCGCTACACTCGTTTATCGCTCCGTTTTTCCCCAGTCATTTCTATGGAATTAATTTTCAAAGTGCTCTAACTCGGTCATTTTTCAAGCTACGGACACGGGATTTCAGACGGTCGGACCCGGGCGTACCGGCTCCCATCACTTCCGTTTTCAGATTTTTTGCACTCATCCTTCCCTTTCTATTCCTCCTTCAAAATCCCTCCATTCATTTCAATGGGAGGCCCTTAGAGTGGGGGTGATGTCATCCACTGTAGTTTCAGTGGCCAAAGCCGTTTTTTCACTTTTCAGCCGAACAAATCGCCATAACTTCCTCATACTTTCACCTACAAACTTCATTTAAATTTTAAATGGTAGAGAAACTTGTCCTTTCTAAGACCTCTAAATTTGAACATTATTGAAAATACGGTTTTTGAGTTATGAATTTTTGTTCGGCACTAGGGAGGGTTTCGGCTCCCATAGGGTTCAATGTATTTTTGGAGCAGCTCAGAGTGCCGTTTCTAAAAATTTCTCCTGTTTTTAACTCTTCATAACATGCTCAATTCTCACTTAATCTGCATATGTTTTATACCATATCGATCCCCAGACTCTCCTTGTCGCAACGGTATATACAGTTAAGTGATGTGGGGAAAACTTTCCGAGCTATAAGCATTTGTTCGGAGGGTGGGTACGCTCCCATAGGAACCCATTGAAATTTTTTTTTTTCTTTTTCAATTTTCTGCCGAACATTTCACCATAACTTCCTTATACTTTCACCTACAGACTTCATTTAAACTTTAAATGGTAGAGAAATTTCCCCTTTCTCACACTTGTAAGTTTCAGACCGTTTGAGAATACCGTTCTTGAGTTATGAATTTTTGTTTGACACTTGGGAGGGTTTTCCTCCCATAGAGCTCAATGTATTTTAAGAGCGGGTCTGCACGCAGATTTTCAAAACTTTGCCTGTTTTTAACTCGTAATTACACCATCAAATCTCGCTCAAAGTGCAAAAATTTTTACACCATCTCGAGCACAAGACTCTCCTTGTCGCTACGGTATGCTTCGTTCAATTTTGGTTGGGAAAAGTTTTCGAGCTACGGGTGATTTTTTGGAGGGTGCTCCCCGGTCGAAATTCATTGAATCGTGAGTCTGTCAGTTGTATTCTGTGAGCGTGCGTGTGAGAGAGACAGAGGGGGGAGGGGGAGGGGCAGAGGCAGACACTGACGGGGAGAGCTGTGAGGGCCACAGAAATACACAGGCAGTCTGTAACACTTTAAAGGTCATTTTTAAGGGGGACGTCTTAATTATCCAGGGTTTCTTAAGGTGGAATTTTTTAAGAATACCTCATTCACAATATACTGGCTGTCTTTTCAACATTTTAAGACGCGGATCGGGGGGCGGGGGTTTAGGCGGCGCAACATCTCGCGTTTCCTCCTGGAAATGCAGACCTCTAGCTATGTTGCGCAAGCTGCTTCAGCAGCGCGCAATATACTGTTCTTCTTAAGTCATATTATTATGTTGCGCCTGCTGCTTTAAGCAGCGGCGCAATATATTGTTATCCGTAAGTCATATTATTATGTTGCGCCTGCTGCTTTAAGCAGCGGCGCAATATATTGTTTTCCGTAAGTCATATTCTTATTATTCTTCTTCTTATTATTCCACGTTTCCTTGTCTCCTTAACTAGTCCCGCAGCTTTCGAGCTATCGACTCCGTTCCACCTGGAAATCGTGCGTCCTATAGCGACGATGTGGGCTTGTATACAGCTTTCCGATACCCGCACTCGTTCGTCCGCTACACTCGTTCATCGCTCCGTTTTTCCCCAGTCATTTCTATGGAATTAATTTTCAAACTGCTCTAACTCGGTCAATTTTCAAGCTACGGACACGAGATTTCAGACGGTCGGACCCGGGCGCCCCGGGACCCGTCACTTCCGTTTTCGGACCTCTCGCACTCATCCTTCTCTTTCTATCCCTCCTTGAATATCCCTCCATTCACTTGTATGGAAGACATTTACAGTGGGTGACGTCATAGACACTCTGGGTTCACTGGCCAAAACCGTTTTTTCACTTTTCAGCTGAACAATTCGCCATAACGTCCTCATACTTTCACCTAGAAACTTCATTTAAATTTTAAATGGTAGAGAAACTTGTCCTTTCTAAGACCTCTAAATTTGAACATTATTGAAAATACGGTTTTTGAGTTATGAATTTTTGTTCGGCACTAGGGAGGGTTTCGGCTCCCATAGGGTTCAATGTATTTTTGGAGCAGCTCAGAGTGCGGTTTCTAAAATTTTCTCCTGTTTTTAACTCGTCATAACATGCTCAATTCTCACTTAATCTGAATTTTTTTTATACCATATCGATCCCCAGACTCTCCTTGTCGCAACGGTATATACGGTTAAGTGATGTGAGGAAAACTTTCCGAGCTATAAGCATTTGTTCGGAGGGTGGGTACGCTCCCATAGGAACCCATTGAAATTATTTTTTTTCTTTTTCAATTTTCTGCCGAACATTTCACCATAACTTCCTTATACTTTCACCTACAGACTTCATTTAAACTTTAAATGGTAGAGAAATTTCCCCTTTCTCACACTTGTAAGTTTCAGACCGTTTGAGAATACCGTTCTTGAGTTATGAATTTTTGTTCCACACTTGGGAGGGTTTTCCTCCCATAGAGCTCAATGTATTTTAAGAGCGGCTCGGCACGCAGATTTTCAAAACTTTGCCTGTTTTTAACTCGTAATTACACCATCAAATCTCGCTCAAAGTGCAAAAATTTTTACACCATCTCGAGCACCAGACTCTCCTTGTCGCTACGGTATGCTTCGTTCATTTTTGGACCTGGAAAAGTTTTTGAGATATTTGAGGTTTTTTGGAAGGTGCGCCACCGGTCGAAATTCATTGAATCATGAGTCTGTCAGTTGTATTCTGTGAGCGTGCGTGTGAGAGAGACAGAGGGGGGAGGGGGAGGGGCAGAGGCAGACACTGACGGGGAGAGCTGTGAGGGCCACAGAAATACACAGGCAGTCTGTAACACTTTAAAGGTCATTTTTAAGGGGGACGTCTTAATTATCCAGGGTTTCTTAAGGTGGAATTTTTAAAAAAGACCTCATTCACAATATACTGGCTGTCTTTTCAACATTTTAAGACGCGGATCGGGGGACGGGGGTTTAGGCGGCGCAACATCTCGCGTTTCCTCCTGGAAATGCAGACCTCTAGTGTTACGTTTGCTGCCCTTCATTCTGAGGATCGTTCATTCTTGTCCGGTTAACTCCGCCCACAGTTTTCCAGATATCGACTCCGTTCAAAGTTTGTTTCGTAGAGCTTCCCTGTGGGATGCGGGCTTGTATACAGCTTTTGGAAAAGTTACATAGTTTTCGCACAGTAAGCCTTTGAAGTTTCATCTTTTCTCCCATAGGAATGAATGGAAAAATGTCCATAAACTTTTGTCAAACTTTCAAACTGCTGTCACACGGTCAGTTTTGGAGCTAGAGACACCAGAACTCAAACGGGCAGACCCGAGGGTCCACGGTCCCCCCACCAGAAATTATAGGCCGATAGCCCACCCGCTTCATGACCTTTGACCCCGTTTTCCATTCACGGTCTACACAGCTCCATAGAGTCCAATGTAAACTGCTGTGGGAGAGTGCTCTCTTTACATCCCACTACCGACAGCTTAGCAGTAAACTCCTTCACCATAAGCGTCGCCTAGTGACCCACGCGGGTTTACCGTATCGAGGACCTCGCTTTAAGCGGGAAAGACGCGGATCGGGGGACGGGGGTTTAGGCGGCGCAACATCTCGCGTTTCCTCCTGGAAATGCAGACCTCTAGTGTTACGTTTGCTGCCCTTCATTCTGAGGATCGTTCATTCTTGTCCGGTTAACTCCGCCCACAGTTTTCGAGATATCGACTCCGTTCAAAGTTTCATTCGTAGAGCTTCCCTGTGGGATGCGGGCTTGTATACAGCTTTTGGAAAAGTTGCATAGTTTTCGCACAGTAAGCATTTGAAGTTTCGTGTTTTCTCCCATAGGAATGAATGGAAAAATGTCCATAAACTTTTGTCAAACTTTCAAACTGCTGTCACACGCTCAGTTTTCGAGCTAGAGACACCAGAATTCAAACGGGCAGACCCGAGAGTCCACGGTCCCACCACGTGAAATTATGGGCCGATAGCCCACCCGCTTCATGACCTTTGACCCCGTTTTCCATTCACGGCCTACAGAGCTCCATAGAGTCTAATGTAAACTGCTGTGGGAGAGTGCTCTCTTAACATCCCACTACCGACAGCTTAGCAGTAAACTCCTTCACCATAAGCGTCGCCTAGTGACCCACGCGGGTTTACCGTATCGAGGACCTTGCTTTAAGCGGGAAAGACGCGGATCGGGGGGCAGGGATTTAGGCGGCGCAACATCTCGCGTTTCCTCCTGGAAATGCAGACCTCTAGTGTTACGTTTGCTGCCCTTCATTCTGAGGATCGTTCATTCTTGTCCGGTTAACTCCGCCCACAGTTTTCGAGATATCGACTCCGTTCAAAGTTTCATTCGTAGAGCTTCCCTGTGGGATGCGGGCTTGTATACAGCTTTTGGAAAAGTTACATAGTTTTAGCACAGTAAGCATTTGAAGTTTCAACTTTTCTCCCATAGGAATGAATGGAAAAGTGTCCATAAACTTTTGTCAAACTTTTAAACTGCTGTCACACGGTCAGTTTTCGAGCTAGAGACACCAGAACTCAAACGGGCAGACCCGAGGGTCCACGGTCCCACCACGTGAAACTATAGGCCGATAGCCCACCCGCTTCATGACCTTTGACCCCGTTTTCCATTCACGGCCTACACAGCTCCATAGAGTCCAATGTAAACTGCTGTGGGAGAGTGCTCTCTTAACATCCCACTACCGACAGCTTAGCAGTAAACTCCTTCACCATAGGCGTCGCCTAGTGACCCACGCGGGTTTACCGTATCGAGGACCTCGCTTTAAGCGTGAAAGACGCGGATCGGGGGGCAGGGGTTTAGGCGGCGCAACATCTCGCGTTTCCTCCTGGAAATGCAGACCTCTAGTTATGTTGCGCCTGCTGCTTTAAGCAGCGGCGCAATATATTGTTATCCGTAAGTCATATTATTATTATTTTTATTATTATTTTTATTATTCCGCGTTTCCTTGTCCGCTTAACTAGTCCCGCAGCTTTCGAGCTATCGACTCCGTTCCACCTGGAAATCGTGCGTCCTATAGCGACGATGTGGGCTTGTATACAGCTTTCCGATACCCGCACTCGTTCGTCCGCTACACTCGTTTTTCGCTCTGTTTTTCCCCAGTCATTTCTATGGAATTAATTTTCAAAGTGCTCTAACTCGGTCATTTTTCAAGCTACGGACACGGGATTTCAGACGGTCGGACCCGGGCGTACCGGCTCCCATCACTTCCGTTTTCGGAATTTTTGCACTCATCCTTCCCTTTCTTTTCCTCCTTCAAAATCCCTCCATTCATTTCAATGGGAGGCTCTTAGAGTGGGGGTGATGTCATCCACTGTAGTTTCAGTGGCAAAAAGCCGTTTTTTCACTTTTCAGCCGAACAAATCGCCATAACTTCCTCATAGTTTCACCTAGAAACTTCATTTAAATTTTAAATGGTAGAGAAACTTGTCCTTTCTGAGACCTCTAAATTTGAACATTATTGAAAATACGGTTTTTGAGTTATGAATTTTTGTTCGGCACTAGGGACGGTTTCGGCTCCCATAGGGTTCAATGTATTTTTGGAGCAGCTCAGAGTGCGGTTTCTAAAATTTTCTCCTGTTTTTAACTCGTCATAACATGCTCAATTCTCACTTAATCTGCAAATTTTTTATACCATATCGATCCCCAGACTCTCCTTGTCGCAACGGTATATACGGTTAAGTGATGTGAGGAAAACTTTCCAAGCTATAAGCATTTGTTCGGAGGGTGGGTACGCTCCCATAGGAACCCATTGAAATTATTTTTTTTCTTTTTCAATTTTCTGCCGAACATTTCACCATAACTTCCTTATACTTTCACCTACAGACTTCATTTAAATTTTACATGGTAGAGAAATTTCCCCTTTCTCAAACTTGTAAGTTTCAGACCGTTTGAGAATACCGTTCTTGAGTTATGAATTTTTGTTTGACACTTGGGAGGGTTTTCCTCCCATAGAGCTCAATGTATTTTAAGAGCGGGTCGGCACGCAGATTTTCAAAACTTTGCCTGTTTTTAACTCGTAATTACACCATCAAATCTCGCTCAAAGTGCAAAAATTTTTACACCATCTCGAGCACAAGACTCTCCTTGTCGCTACGGTATGCTTTGTTCATTTTTGGTTGGGAAAAGTTTTCGAGCTACGGGTGATTTTTTGGAGGGTGCTCCCCGGTTGAAATTCATTGAATCATGAGTCTGTCAGTTGTATTCTGTGAGCGTGCGTGTGAGAGAGACAGAGGGGGGAGGGGGAGGGGCAGAGGCAGAGACTGAGGGGAAGAGCTGTGAGGGCCACAGAAATACACAGGCAGTCTGTAACACTTTAAAGGTCATTTTTAAGGGGGACGTCTTAATTATCCAGGGTTTCTTAAGGTGGAATTTTTAAAGAATACCTCATTCACAATATACTGGCTGTCTTTTCGACATTTTAAGCTTTATTTAAAGTGGTCATTTTTAAAGGTGGACGTGTCAATACAACTGTGGGTTTCTTAAGGTGGAATTTTTATTAAGGTGGTATTTAAAATGTATTGGCCATCTTTTTTTGCTTTTAAGACTCTTTTGGCCTGTGATGTGGACATTTCAATACAATTCTGGGTTTCTTAAGGTGGAATTGTTTTTAAAGGTGGAATTCAAAATGTATCGTTTTCCATTCACGGCCTACAGAGCTCCATAGAGTCCAATGTAAACTGCTGTGGGAGAGTGCTCTCTTAACATCCCACTACCGACAGCTTAGCAGTAAACTCCTTCACCATAAGCGTCGCCTAGTGACCCACGCGGGTTTACCGTATCGAGGACCTCGCTTTAAGCGGGAAAGACGCGGATCGGGGGCAGGGGTTTAGGCGGCGCAACATCTCGCGTTTCCTCCTGGAAATGCAGACCTCTAGTGTTACGTTTGCTGCCCTTCATTCTGAGGATCGTTCATTCTTGTCCGGTTAACTCCGCCCACAGTTTTCGAGATATCGACTCCGTTCAAAGTTTCATTCGTAGAGCTTCCCTGTGGGATGTGGGCTTGTATACAGCTTTTGGAAAAGTTACATAGTTTTTGCACAGTAAGCATTTGAAGTTTCATCTTTACTCTCATAGGAATGAATGGAAAAATGTCCATAAACTTTTGTCAAACTTTCAAACTGCTGTCACACGCTCAGTTTTCGAGCTACAGACACCAGAATTCAAACGGGCAGACCCGAGAGTCCACGGTCCCGCCACGTGAAATTATAGGCCGATACCCCGCCCGCTTCATGACCTTTGACCCCGTTTTCCATTCACGGCCTACACAGCTCCATAGAGTCCAATGTAAACTGCTGTGGGACAGTGCTCTCTTAACATCCCACTACCAACAGCTTAGCAGTAAACTCCTTCACCATAAGCGTCGCCTAGTGACCCACGCGGGTTTACCGTATCGAGGACCTCGCTTTAAGCGGTAAAGACGCGGATCGGGGGGCGGGGGTTTAGGCGGCGCAACATCTCGCGTTTCCTCCTGGAAATGCAGACCTCTAGTGTTACGTTTGCTGCCCTTCATTTTGAAGATCTTCATTCCTTGTCCGGTTAACTCCGCCCACAGTTTTCGAGATATCGACTCCGTTCAAAGTTTCATTCGTAGAGCTTCCCTGTGGGATGTGGGCTTGTATACAGCTTTTGGAAAAGTTACATAGTTTTCGCACAGTAAGCATTTGAAGTTTCGTGTTTTCTCCCCTAGGAATGAATGGAAAAGTGTCCATAAACTTTTGTCAAACATTCAAACTGCTGTCACACGGTCAGTTTTCGAGCTAGAGACACCAGAACTCAAACGGGCAGACCGGAGGGTCCACGGTCCCACCACGTGAAATTATGGGCCGATAACCCACCCGCTTCATGACCTTTGACCCCGTTTTCCATTCACGGCCTACAGAGCTCCATAGAGTCCAATGTAAACTGCTGTGGGAGAGAGCTCTCTTAACATCCCACTACCGACAGCTTAGCAGTAAACTCCTTCACCATAAGCGTCGCCTAGTGACCCACGCGGGTTTACCGTATCGAGGACCTCGCTTTAAGCGGAAAAGACGCGGATCGGGGGACGGGGGTTTCGGCGGCGCAACATCTCGCGTTTCCTCCTGGAAATGCAGACCTCTAGTGTTACGTTTGCTGCCCTTCATTCTGAGGATCGTTCGTTCTTGTCCGGTTAACTCCGCCCACAGTTTTCGAGATATCGACTCCGTTCAAAGTTTCATTCGTAGAGCTTCCCTGTGGGATGCGGTCTTGTATACAGCTTTTGGAAAAGTTGCATAGTTTTAGCACAGTAAGCATTTGAAGTTTCATCTTTTGTCCCATAGGAATGAATGGAATTATGTCCATAAACTTTTGTCAAACTTTCAAACTGCTGTCACACGCTCAGTTTTCGAGCTAGAGACACCAGAATTCAAACGGGCAGACCCGAGAGTCCAAGGTCCCACCACGTGAAATTATAGGCCGATACCCCGCCCGCTTCATGACCTTTGACCCCGTTTTCCATTCACGGCCTACAGAGCTCCATAGAGTCCAATGTAAACTGCTGTGGGAGAGTGCTCTCTTAACATCCCACTACCGACAGCTTAGCAGTAAACTCCTTCACCATAAGCGTCGCCTAGTGACCCACGCGGGTTTACCGTATCGAGGACCTCGCTTTAAGCGGGAAAGACGCGGATCGGGGGGCAGGGGTTTAGGCGGCGCAACATCTCGCGTTTCCTCCTGGAAATGCAGACCTCTAGTGTTACGTTTGCTGCCCTTCATTCTGAGGATCGTTCATTCTTGTCCGGTTAACTCCGCCCACAGTTTTCGAGATATCGACTCCGTTCAAAGTTTCATTCGTAGAGCTTCCCTGTGGGATGTGGGCTTGTATACAGCTTTTGGAAAAGTTACATAGTTTTTGCACAGTAAGCATTTGAAGTTTCATCTTTACTCTCTTAGGAATGAATGGAAAAATGTCCATAAACTTTTGTCAAACTTTCAAACTGCTGTCACACGCTCAGTTTTCGAGCTACAGACACCAGAATTCAAACGGGCAGACCCGAGAGTCCACGGTCCCGCCACGTGAAATTATAGGCCGATACCCCGCCCGCTTCATGACCTTTGACCCCGTTTTCCATTCACAGCCTACAGAGCTCCATAGAGTCCAATGTAAACTGCTGTGGGAGAGTGCTCTCTTAACATCCCACTACCAACAGCTTAGCAGTAAACTCCTTCACCATAAGCGTCGCCTAGTGACCCACGCGGGTTTACCGTATCGAGGACCTCGCTTTAAGCGGGAAAGACGCGGATCGGGGGACGGGGGTTTCGGCGGCGCAACATCTCGCGTTTCCTCCTGGAAATGCAGACCTCTAGTGTTACGTTTGCTGCCCTTCATTCTGAGGATCGTTCATTCTTGTCCGGTTAACTCCGCCAACAGTTTTCGAGATATCGACTCCGTTCAAAGTTTGTTTCGTAGAGCTTCCCTGTGGGATGCGGGCTTGTATACAGCTTTTGGAAAAGTTACATAGTTTTTGCACAGTAAGCATTTGAAGTTTCATCTTTACTCTCATAGGAATGAATGGAAAAATGTCCATAAACTTTTGTCAAACTTTCAAACTGCTGTCACACGCTCAGTTTTCGAGCTACAGACACCAGAATTCAAACGGGCAGACCCGAGAGTCCACGGTCCCGCCACGTGAAATTATAGGCCGATACCCCGCCCGCTTCATGACCTTTGACCCCGTTTTCCATTCACAGCCTACAGAGCTCCATAGAGTCCAATGTAAACTGCTGTGGGAGAGTGCTCTCTTAACATCCCACTACCAACAGCTTAGCAGTAAACTCCTTCACCATAAGCGTCGCCTAGTGACCCACGCGGGTTTACCGTATCGAGGACCTCGCTTTAAGCGGGAAAGACGCGGATCGGGGGACGGGGGTTTCGGCGGCGCAACATCTCGCGTTTCCTCCTGGAAATGCAGACCTCTAGTGTTACGTTTGCTGCCCTTCATTCTGAGGATCGTTCGTTCTTGTCCGGTTAACTCCGCCCACAGTTTTCGAGATATTGACTCCGTTCAAAGTTTGTTTCGTAGAGCTGCCCTGTGAGATGCGGGCTTGTATACAGCTTTTGGAAAAGTTGCATAGTTTTCGCACAGTAACCATTTGAAGTCTCATCTTTACTCCCATAGGAATGAATGGAAAAATGTCCATAAACTTTTGTCAAACATTCAAAGTGCTGTCACACGGTCAGTTTTCGAGCTACAGACACCAGAATTCAAACGGGTAGACCCGAGGGTCCACGGTCCCACCACGTAAAATTATGGGCCGATAGCCCGCCCGCTTCATGACCTTTGACCCCGTTTTCCTTTCACGGCCTACACAGCTCCATAGAGTCCAATGTAAACTGCTGTGGGAGAGTGCTCTCTTAACATCCCACTACCGACAGCTTAGCAGTAAACTCCTTCACCATAAGCGTCGCCTAGTGACCCACGCGGGTTTACCGTATCGAGGACCTCGCTTTAAGCGGGAAAGACGCGGATCGGGGGGCGGGGGTTTAGGCGGCGCAACATCTCGCGTTTCCTCCTGGAAATGCAGACCTCTAGTGTTACGTTTGCTGCCCTTCATTCTGAGGATCGTTCATTCTTGTCCGGTTAACTCCGCCCACAGTTTTCGAGATATCGACTCCGTTCAAAGTTTGTCTCGTAGAGCTGCCCTGTGGGATGCGGGCTTGTATACAGCTTTTGGAAAAGTTACATAGTTTTCGCACAGTAAGCATTTGAAGTTTCATCTTAACTCCCTTAGGAATGAATGGAAAAATGTCCATAAACTTTTGTCAAACTTTCAAACTGCTGTCACACGGTCAGTTTTCGAGCTAGAGACACCAGAACTCAAACGGGCAGACCCGAGAGTCCACGGTCCCACCACGTGAAATTATAGGCCGATACCCCGCCCGCTTCATGACCTTTGACCCCGTTTTCCATTCACGGCCTACAGAGCTCCATAGAGTCCAATGTAAACTGCTGTGGGAGAGTGCTCTCTTAACATCCCACTACCGACAGCTTAGCAGTAAACTCCTTCACCATAAGCGTCGCCTAGTGACCCACGCGGGTTTACCGTATCGAGGACCTCGCTTTAAGCGGGAAAGACGCGGATCGGGGGACGGGGGTTTCGGCGGCGCAACATCTCGCGTTTCCTCCTGGAAATGCAGACCTCTAGTGTTACGTTTGCTGCCCTTCATTCTGAGGATCGTTCATTCTTGTCCGGTTAACTCCGCCCACAGTTTTCGAGATATCGACTCCGTTCAAAGTTTCATTCGTAGAGCTTCCCTGTGGGATGCGGGCTTGGATACAGCTTTTGGAAAAGTTACATAGTTTTTGCACAATAAGCATTTGAAGTTTCATATTTTCTCCCATAGGAATGAATGGAAAAATGTCCATAAACTTTTCTCAAACTTTCAAACTGCTGTCACACGGTCAGTTTTCGAGCTAGAGACACCAGAACTCAAACGGGCAGACCCGAGGGTCCACGGTCCCACCACGTAAAATTATGGGCCGATAGCCCACCCGCTTCATGACCTTTGACCCCGTTTTCCATTCACGGCCTACAGAGCTCCATAGAGTCCAATGTAAACTGCTGTGGGACAGTGCTCTATTAACATCCCACTACCGACAGCTTAGCAGTAAACTCCTTCACCATAAGCGTCGCCTAGTGAACCACGCGGGTTTACCGTTTCGAGGACCTCGCTTTAAGCGGGAAAGACGCGGATCGGGGTGCGGGGGTTTAGGCGGCGCAACATCTCGCGTTTCCTCCTGGAAATGCAGACCTCTAGTGTTACGTTTGCTGCCCTTCATTCTGAGGATCGTTCATTTTTGTCCGGTTAACTCCGCCCACAGTTTTCGAGATATCGACTCCGTTCAAAGTTTGTTTCGTAGAGCTTCCCTGTGGGATGCGGGCTTGTATACAGCTTTTGGAAAAGTTGCATAGTTTTTGCACAGTAAGCATTTGAAGTTTCATCTTTTCTCCCATAGGAATGAATGGAAAAATGTCCATAAACTTTTGTCAAACTTTCAAACTGCTGTCACATGCTCAGTTTTCGAGCTAGAGACACCAGAACTCAAACGGGCAGACCCGAGGGTCCACGGTCCCACCACGTAAAATTATGGGCCGATAGCCCACCCGCTTCATGACCTTTGACCCCGTTTTCCATTCACGGCCTACAGAGCTCCATAGAGTCCAATGTAAACTGCTGTGGGAGAGTGCTCTCTTAACATCCCACTACCGACGGCTTAGCAGTAAACTCCTTCACCATAAGCGTCGCCTAGTGACCCACGCGGGTTTACCGTATCGAGGACCTCGGTTTAAGCGGGAAAGACGCGGATCGGGGGGCAGGGGTTTCGGCGGCGCAACATCTCGCGTTTCCTCCTGGAAATGCAGACCTCTAGTGTTACGTTTGCTGCCCTTCATTCTGAGGATCTTCATTCCTTGTCCGGTTAACTCCGCCCACAGTTTTCGAGATATCGACTCCGTTCAAAGTTTCATTCGTAGAGCTTCCCTGTGGGATGCGGGCTTGTATACAGCTTTTGGAAAAGTTGCATAGTTTTCGCACAGTAAGCATTTGAAGTTTCATCTTTTCTCCCATAGGAATGAATGGAAAAATGTCCATAAACTTTTGTCAAACTTTCAAACTGCTGTCACACGCTCAGTTTTTGAGCTAGAGACACCAGAACTCAAACGGGCAGACCCGAGAGTCCACGGTCCCCCCACGTGAAATTATGGGCCGATAGCCCACCCGCTTCATGACCTTTGACCCCGTTTTCCATTCACGGCCTACAGAGCTCCATAGAGTCCAATGTAAACTGCTGTGGGAGACTGCTCTCTTAACATCCCACTACCGACAGCTTAGCAGTAAACTCCTTCACCATAAGCGTGGCCTAGTGACCCACGCGGGTTTACCGTATCGAGGACCTCGCTTTAAGCGGGAAAGACGCGGATCGGGGGGCAGGGGTTTAGGCGGCGCAACATCTCGCGTTTCCTCCTGGAAATGCAGACCTCTAGTGTTACGTTTGCTGCCCTTCATTCTGAGGATCGTTCATTCTTGTCCGGTTAACTCCGCCCACAGTTTTCGAGATATCGACTCCGTTCAAAGTTTGTTTCGTAGAGCTTCCCTGTGGGATGCGGGCTTGTATACAGCTTTTGGAAAAGTTACATAGTTTTCGCACAGGAAGCATTTTAAGTTTCATCTTTACTCCCATAGGAATGAATGGAAAAATGTCCATAAACTTTTGTCAAATTTTTAAACTGCTGTCACACGGTCAGTTTTCGAGCTAGACACACCAGAATTCAAACGGGCAGACCCGAGGGTCCACGGTCCCACCACGTGAAACTATAGGCCGATACCCCGCCCGCTTCATGACCTTTGACCCCGTTTTCCATTCACGGCCTACAGAGCTCCATAGAGTCCAATGTAAACTGCTGTGGGAGAGTGCTCTCTTAACATCCCACTACCAACGGCTTAGCAGTAAACTCCTTCACCATAAGCGTCGCCTAGTGACCCACGCGGGTTTACCGTACCGAGGACCTCGCTTTAAGCGGGAAAGACGCGGATGGGGGGGCGGGGGTTTAGGCGGCGCAACATCTCGCGTTTCCTCCTGGAAATGCAGACCTCTAGTGTTACGTTTGCTGCCCTTCATTCTGAGGATCGTTCGTTCTTGTCCGGTTAACTCCGCCCACAGTTTTCGAGATATCGACTCCGTTCAAAGTTTCATTCGTAGAGCTTCCCTGTGGGATGCGGGCTTGTATACAGCTTTTGGAAAAGTTGCATAGTTTTAGCACAGTAAGCATTTGAAGTTTCATCTTTTGTCCCATAGGAATGAATGGAAATATGTCCATAAACTTTTGTCAAACTTTCAAACTGCTGTCACACGCTCAGTTTTCGAGCTAGAGACACCAGAATTCAAACGGGCAGACCCGAGAGTACAAGGTCCCACCACGTGAAATTATAGGCCGATACCCCGCCCGCTTCATGACCTTTGACCCCGTTTTCCATTCACGGCCTACAGAGCTCCATAGAGTCCAATGTAAACTGCTGTGGGAGAGTGCTCTCTTAACATCCCACTACCGACAGCTTAGCAGTAAACTCCTTCACCATAAGCGTCGCCTAGTGACCCACGCGGGTTTACCGTATCGAGGACCTCGCTTTAAGCGGGAAAGACGCGGATCGGGGGGCAGGGGTTTAGGCGGCGCAACATCTCGCGTTTCCTCCTGGAAATGCAGACCTCTAGTGTTACGTTTGCTGCCCTTCATTCTGAGGATCGTTCATTCTTGTCCGGTTAACTCCGCCCACAGTTTTCGAGATATAGACTCCGTTCAAAGTTTGTCTCGTAGAGCTTCCCTGTGGGATGCGGGCTTGTATACAGCTTTTGGAAAAGTTACATAGTTTTCGCACAGTAAGCATTTGAAGTTTCATCTTAACTCCCATAGGAATGAATGGAAAAATGTCCATAAACTTTTGTCAAACTTTAAAACTGCTGTCACACGGTCAGTTTTCGAGCTAGAGACACCAGAACTCAAACGGGCAGACCCGAGGGTCCACGGTCCCACCACGTAAAATTATGGGCCGATAGCCCACCCGCTTCATGACCTTTGACCCCGTTTTCCATTCACGGCCTACAGAGCTCCATAGAGTCCAATGTAAACTGCTGTGGGAGAGTGCTCTCTTAACATCCCACTACCGACGGCTTAGCAGTAAACTCCTTCACCATAAGCGTCGCCTAGTGACCCACGCGGGTTTACCGTATCGAGGACCTCGCTTTAAGCGGGAAAGACGCGGATCGGGGGGCAGGGGTTTCGGCGGCGCAACATCTCGCGTTTCCTCCTGGAAATGCAGACCTCTAGTGTTACGTTTGCTGCCCTTCATTCTGAGGATCGTTCATTCTTGTCCGGTTAACTCCGCCCACAGTTTTCGAGATATCGACTCCGTTCAAAGTTTCATTCGTAGAGCTTCCCTGTGGGATGCGGGCTTGTATACAGCTTTTGGAAAATTTGCATAGTTTTCGCACAGTAAGCATTTGAAGTTTCATCTTTTCTCCCATAGGAATGAATGGAAAAATGTCCATAAACTTTTGTCAAACTTTCAAACTGCTGTCACACGCTCAGTTTTCGAGCTAGAGACACCAGAACTCAAACGGGCAGACCCGAGAGTCCAAGGTCCCACCACGTGAAATTATGGGCCGATAGCCCACCCGCTTCATGACCTTTGACCCCGTTTTCCATTCACGGCCTACACAGCTCCACATAGTCCAATGTAAACTGCTGTGGGACAGTGCTCTCTTAACATCCCACTACCAACAGCTTAGCAGTAAACTCCTTCACCATAAGCGTCGCCTAGTGACCCACGCGGGTTTACCGTGTCGAGGACCTCGCTTTAAGCGGGAAAGACGCGGATCGGGGGGCAGGGGTTTAGGCGGCGCAACATCTCGCGTTTCCTCCTGGAAATGCAGACCTCTAGTTATGTTGCGCCTGCTGCTGTAAGCAGCGGCGCGATATATTGTTATCCGTAAGTCATATTATTATTATTTTTATTATTATTTTTATTATTCCGCGTTTCCTTGTCCGCTTAACTAGTCCCGCAGCTTTTGAGCTATCGACTCCGTTCCACCTGGAAATCGTGCGTCCTATAGCGACGATGTGGGCTTGTATACAGCTTTCCGATACCCGCACTCGTTCGTCCGCTACACTCGTTTTTCGCTCTGTTTTTCCCCAGTCATTTCTATGGAATTAATTTTCAAAGTGCTCTAACTCGGTCATTTTTCAAGCTACGGACACGGGATTTCAGACGGTCGGACCCGGGCGTACCGGCTCCCATCACTTCCGTTTTCGGAATTTTTGCACTCATCCTTCCCTTTCTTTTCCTCCTTCAAAATCCCTCCATTCATTTCAATGGGAGGCTCTTAGAGTGGGGGTGATGTCATCCACTGTAGTTTCAGTGGCAAAAAGCCGTTTTTTCACTTTTCAGCCGAACAATTCACCATAACTTCCTCATTCTTTCACCTAGAAACTTCATTTAAATTTTAAATGGTAGAGAAACTTGTCCTTTCTAAGACCTCTAAATTTGAACATTATTGAAAATACGGTTTTTGAGTTATGAATTTTTGTTTGGCACTAGGGACGGTTTCGGCTCCCATAGGGTTCAATGTATTTTTGGAGCAGCTCAGAGTGCGGTTTCTAAAATTTTCTCCTGTTTTTAACTCGTCATAACATGCTCAATTCTCACTTAATCTGCAAATTTTTTATACCATATCGATCCCCAGACTCTCCTTGTCGCAACGGTATATACGGTTAAGTGATGTCGGGAAAACTTTCCGAGCTATAAGCATTTGTTCGGAGGGTGGGTACGCTCCCATAGGAACCCATTGAAATTATTTTTTTTCTTTTTCAATTTTCTGCCGAACATTTCACCATAACTTCCTTATACTTTCACCTACAGACTTCATTTAAATTTTAAATGGTAGAGAAATTTCCCCTTTCTCACACTTGTAAGTTTCAGACCGTTTGAGAATACCGTTCTTGAGTTATGAATTTTTGTTCCACACTTGGGAGGGTTTTCCTCCCATAGAGCTCAATGTATTTTAAGAGCGGGTCTGCACGCAGATTTTCAAAACTTTGCCTGTTTTTAACTCGTAATTACACCATCAAATCTCGCTCAAAGGGCAAAAATTTTTACACCATCTCGAGCACCAGACTCTCCTTGTCGCTACGGTATGCTTCGTTCATTTTTGGACCTGGAAAAGTTTTTGAGATATTTGAGGTTTTTTGGAGGGTGCTCCCCGGTCGAAATTCATTGAATCATGAGTCTGTCAGTTGTGTTCTGTGAGCGTGCGTGTGAGAGAGAGAGAGGGGGGAGGGGGAGGGGCAGAGGCAGAGACTGACGGGGAGAGCTGTGAGGGCCACAGAAATACACAGGCAGTCTGTAACACTTTAAAGGTAATTTTTAAGGGGGACGTCTTAATTATCCAGGGTTTCTTAAGGTGGAATTTTTAAAAAAGACCTCATTCACAATATACTGCCTGTCTTTTCGACATTTTAAGCTTTATTTAAAGTGGTCATTTTTAAAGGTGGACGTGTCAATACAACTGTGGGTTTCTTAAGGTGGAATTTTTATTAAGGTGGTATTTAAAATGTATTGGCCATCTTTTTTTGCTTTTAAGACTCTTTTGGCCTGTGATGTGGACATTTCAATACAATTCTGGGTTTCTTAAGGTGGAATTGTTTTTAAAGGTGGAATTCAAAATGTATCGTTTTCCATTCACGGCCTACAGAGCTCCACAGAGTCCAATGTAAACTGCTGTGGGAGAGTGCTCTCTTAACATCCACCTACCAACAGCTTAGCAGTAAACTCCTTCACCAT
The DNA here is from genome assembly GCF_029633855.1 of Hoplias malabaricus. NCBI lineage: Eukaryota > Metazoa > Chordata > Actinopteri > Characiformes > Erythrinidae > Hoplias > Hoplias malabaricus. The sequence goes on along the minus strand of NC_089806.1, from coordinate 29,963,455 downwards.
AAGCGTCGCCTAGTGACCCACGCGGGTTTACCGTATCGAGGACCCTGCTTTAAGCGGGAAAGACGCGGATCGGGGGACGGGGGTTTAGGCGGCGCAACATCTCGCGTTTCCTCCTGGAAATGCAGACCTCTAGTGTTACGTTTGCTGCCCTTCATTCTGAGGATCGTTCGTTCTTGTCCGGTTAACTCCGCCCACAGTTTTCGAGATATCGACTCCGTTCAAAGTTTGTTTTGTACAGCTTCTCTGTGGGATGCGGGCTTGTACACAGCTTTTGGAAAAGTTACATAGTTTTCGCACAGTAAGCATTTGAAGTTTCATCTTTACTCCCATAGGAATGAATGGAAAAATGTCCATAAACTTTTGTCAAACTTTCAAACTGCTGTCACACGGTCAGTTTTCGAGCTAGAGACACCAGAACTCAAACGGGCAGACCCGAGGGTCCACGGTCCCACCACGTAAAATTATGGGCCGATAGCCCACCCGCTTCATGACCTTTGACCCCGTTTTCCATTCACGGCCTACAGAGCTCCATAGAGTCCAATGTAAACTGCTGTGGGAGAGTGCTCTCTTAACATCCCACTACCGACAGCTTAGCAGTAAACTCCTTCACCATAAGCGTCGCCTAGTGACCCACGCGGGTTTACCGTATCGAGGACCTCGCTTTAAGCGGGAAAGACGCGGATCGGGGGGCGGGGGTTTAGGCGGCGCAACATCTCGCGTTTCCTCCTGGAAATGCAGACCTCTAGTGTTACGTTTGCTGCCCTTCATTCTGAGGATCGTTCATTCTTGTCCGGTTAACTCCGCCCACAGTTTTCGAGATATCGACTCCGTTCAAAGTTTGTTTCGTAGAGCTTCCCTGTGGGATGCGGGCTTGTATACAGCTTTTGGAAAAGTTACATAGTTTTAGCACAGTAAGCATTTGAAGTTTCAACTTTTCTCCCATAGGAATGAATGGAAAAATGTCCATAAACTTTTGTCAAACTTTCAAAGTGCTGTCACACGGTCAGTTTTTGAGCTAGAGACACCAGAATTCAAACGGGCAGACCCGAGGGTCCACGGTCCCACCACGTGAAACTATAGGCCGATAGCCCACCCGCTTCATGACCTTTGACCCCGTTTTCCATTCACGGCCTACTGAGCTCCACAGAGTCCAATGTAAACTGCTGTGGGAGAGTGCTCTCTTAACATCCCACTACCGACAGCTTAGCAGTAAACTCCTTCACCATAAGCGTCGCCTAGTGACCCACGCGGGTTTACCGTATCGAGGACCTCGCTTTAAGCGGGAAAGACGCGGATCGGGGGACGGGGGTTTAGGCGGCGCAACATCTCGCGTTTCCTCCTGGAAATGCAGACCTCTAGTGTTACGTTTGCTGCCCTTCATTCTGAGGATCGTTCATTCTTGTCCGGTTAACTCCGCCCACAGTTTTCGAGATATCGACTCCGTTCAAAGTTTGTTTCGTAGAGCTTCCCTGTGGGATGCGGGCTTGTATACAGCTTTTGGAAAAGTTGCATAGTTTTCGCACAGTAAGCCTTTGAAGTTTCATCTTTTCTCCCATAGGAATGAATGGGAAAATGTCCATAAACTTTTGTCAAACTTTCAAACTGCTGTCACACGGTCAGTTTTGGAGCTAGAGACACCAGAATTCAAACGGGCACACCCGAGAGTCCACGGTCCCACCACGTGAATTTATGGGCCGATAGCCCACCCGCTTCATGACCTTTGACCCCGTTTTCCTTTCACGGCCTACACAGCTCCATAGAGTCCAATGTAAACTGCTGTAGGAGAATGCTCTCTTAACATCCCACTACCGACAGCTTAGCAGTAAACTCCTTCACCATAAGCGTCGCCTAGTGACCCACGCGGGTTTACCGTATCGAGGACCTCGCTTTAAGCGGGAAAGACGCGGATCGGGGGACGGGGGTTTAGGCGGCGCAACATCTCGCGTTTCCTCCTGGAAATGCAGACCTCTAGTGTTACGTTTGCTGCCCTTCATTCTGAGGATCGTTCATTCTTGTCCGGTTAACTCCGCCCACAGTTTTCGAGATATCGACTCCGTTCAAAGTTTGTTTCGTAGAGCTTCCCTGTGGGATGCGGGCTTGTATACAGCTTTTGGAAAAGTTGCATAGTTTTCGCACAGTAAGCCTTTGAAGTTTCATCTTTTCTCCCATAGGAATGAATGGGAAAATGTCCATAAACTTTTGTCAAACTTTCAAACTGCTGTCACACGGTCAGTTTTGGAGCTAGAGACACCAGAATTCAAACGGGCACACCCGAGAGTCCACGGTCCCACCACGTGAATTTATGGGCCGATAGCCCACCCGCTTCATGACCTTTGACCCCGTTTTCCTTTCACGGCCTACACAGCTCCATAGAGTCCAATGTAAACTGCTGTAGGAGAATGCTCTCTTAACATCCCACTACCGACAGCTTAGCAGTAAACTCCTTCACCATAAGCGTCGCCTAGTGACCCACGCGGGTTTACCGTATCGAGGACCTCGCTTTAAGCGGGAAAGACGCGGATCGGGGGACGGGGGTTTAGGCGGCGCAAAATCTCGCGTTTCCTCCTGGAAATGCAGACCTCTAGTGTTACGTTTGCTGCCCTTCATTCTGAGGATCGTTCATTCTTGTCCGGTTAACTCCGCCCACAGTTTTCGAGATATCGACTCCGTTCAAAGTTTGTTTCGTAGAGCTTCCCTGTGGGATGCGGGCTTGTATACAGCTTTTGGAAAAGTTGCATAGTTTTCGCACAGTAAGCCTTTGAAGTTTCATCTTTTCTCCCATAGGAATGAATGGGAAAATGTCCATAAACTTTTGTCAAACTTTAAAACTGCTGTCACACAGTCAGTTTTCGAGCTAGAGACACCAGAATTCAAACGGGCACACCCGAGAGTCCCCGGTCCCACCACGTGAATTTATGGGCCGATAGCCCACCCGCTTCATGACCTTTGACCCCGTTTTCCTTTCACGGCCTACAGAGCTCCATAGAGTCCAATGTAAACTGCTGTGGGAGAGAGCTCTCTTAACATCCCACTACCGACAGCTTAGCAGTAAACTCCTTCACCATAAGCGTCGCCTAGTGACCCACGTGGGTTTACCGTACCGAGGACCTCGCTTTAAGCGGGAAAGACACGGATCGGAGGACGGGGGTTTAGGCGGCGCAACATCTCGCGTTTCCTCCTGGAAATGCAGACCTCTAGTGTTACGTTTGCTGCCCTTCATTCTGAGGATCGTTCATTCTTGTCCGGTTAACTCCGCCCACAGTTTTCGAGATATCGACTCCGTTCAAAGTTTGTTTCGTAGAGCTTCCCTGTGGGATGCGGGCTTGTATACAGCTTTTAGAAAAGTTACATAGTTTTCGCACAGGAAGCATTTGAAGTTTCATCTTTTCTCACATAGGAATGAATGGAAAAATGTCCATAAACTTTTGTCAAACATTCAAACTGCTGTCACACGGTCAGTTTTCGAGCTAGAGACACCAGAACTCAAACGGGCAGACCCGAGGGTCCACGGTCCCACCACGTAAAATTATGGGCCGATAACCCACCCGCTTCATGACCTTTGACCCCGTTTTCCTTTCACGGCCTACAGAGCTCCATAGAGTCCAATGTAAACTGCTGTGGGAGAGTGCTCTCTTAACATCCCACTACCGACAGCTTAGCAGTAAACTCCTTCACCATAAGCGTCGCCTAGTGACCCACGCGGGTTTACCGTATCGAGGACCTCGCTTTAAGCGGGAAAGACGCGGATCGGGGGGCAGGGGTTTAGGCGGCGCAACATCTCGCGTTTCCTCCTGGAAATGCAGACCTCTAGTGTTACGTTTGCTGCCCTTCATTCTGAGGATCGTTCATTCTTGTCCGGTTAACTCCGCCCACAGCTTTCGAGATATCGACTCCGTTCAAAGTTTGTTTCGTAGAGCTTCCCTGTGGGATGCGGGCTTGTATACAGCTTTTGGAAAAGTTGCATAGTTTTCGCACAGTAAGCATTTGAAGTTTCATCTTTACTCCCATAGGAATGAATGGAAAAATGTCCATAAACTTTTGTCAAACTTTAAAACTGCTGTCACACGGTCAGTTTTCGAGCCAGAGACACCAGAACTCAAACGGGCAGACCCGAGGGTCCACGGTCCCAGCACGTGAAACTATGGGCCGATAGCCCACCCGCTTCATGACCTTTGACCCCGTTTTCCTTTCACGGCCTACAGAGCTCCATAGAGTCCAATGTAAACTGCTGTGGGAGAGAGCTCTCTTAACATCCCACTACCGACAGCTTAGCAGTAAACTCCTTCACCATAAGCGTCGCCTAGTGACCCACGCGGGTTTACCGTATCGAGGGCCTCGCTTTAAGCGGGAAAGACGCGGATCGGGGGGCGGGGATTTAGGCGGCGCAACATCTCGCGTTTCCTCCTGGAAATGCAGACCTCTAGTGTTACGTTTGCTGCCCTTCATTCTGAGGATCGTTCGTTCTTGTCCGGTTAACTCCGCCCACAGTTTTCGAGATATCGACTCCGTTCAAAGTTTCATTCGTACAGCTTCCCTGTGGGATGCGGGCTTGTATACAGCTTTTGGAAATTTACATAGTTTTAGCACAGTAAGCATTTGAAGTTTCGTGTTTTCTCCCATAGGAATGAATGGATAAATGTCCATAAACTTTTGTCAAACTTTCAAACTGCTGTCACACGCTCAGTTTTCGAGCTAGAGACACCAGAATTCAAACGGGCAGACCCGAGAGTCCACGGTCCCGCCACATGAAATTATGGGCCGATAGCCCACCCGCTTCATGACCTTTGACCCCGTTTTCCATTCACGGCCTACAGAGCTCCACAGAGTCCAATGTAAACTGCTGTGGGAGAGTGCTCTCTTAACATCCCACTACCAACAGCTTAGCAGTAAACTCCTTCACCATAAGCGTCGCCTAGTGACCCACGCGGGTTTACCGTATCGAGGACCTCGCTTTAAGCGGGAAAGACGCGGATCGGGGGGCAGGGGTTTAGGCGGCGCAACATCTCGCGTTTCCTCCTGGAAATGCAGACCTCTAGTGTTACGTTTGCTGCCCTTCATTCTGAGGATCGTTCATTCTTGTCCGGTTAACTCCGCCCACAGTTTTCGAGATATCGACTCCGTTCAAAGTTTCATTCGTAGAGCTTCCCTGTGGGATGCGGGCTTGTATACAGCTTTTGGAAAATTTGCATAGTTTTCGCACAGTAACCATTTGAAGTTTCATCTTTTGTCCCATAGGAATGAATGGAAAAATGTCCATAAACTTTTGTCAAACTTTCAAACTGCTGTCACACGGTCAGTTTTCGAGCTAGAGACACCAGAACTCAAACGGGCAGACCCGAGGGTCCACGGTCCCACCACGTAAAATTATGGGCCGATAGCCCACCCGCTTCATGACCTTTGACCCCGTTTTCCATTCACGGCCTACACAGCTCCATAGAGTCCAATGTAAACTGCTGTGGGAGAGTGCTCTCTTAACATCCCACTACCGACAGCTTAGCAGTAAACTCCTTCACCATAGCGTCGCCTAGTGACCCACGCGGGTTTACCGTGTCGAGGACCTCGCTTTAAGCGGGAAAGACGCGGATCGGGGGGCAGGGGTTTAGGCGGCGCAACATCTCGCGTTTCCTCCTGGAAATGCAGACCTCTAGTTATGTTGCGCCAGCTGCTTTAGCAGCGCGCAATATATTGTTCTTCTTAAGTCATATTATTATTATTTTTATTCTTATTATTCCGCGTTTCCTTGTCCGCCTAACTAGTCCCGCAGCTTTCGAGCTATCGACTCCGTTCCACCTGGAAATCGTGCGTCCTATAGCGACGATGTGGGCTTGTATACAGCTTTCCGATACCCGCACTCGTTCGTCCGCTACACTCGTTTATCGCTCCGTTTTTCCCCAGTCATTTCTATGGAATTAATTTTCAAAGTGCTCTAACTCGGTCATTTTTCAAGCTACGGACACGGGATTTTAGACGGTCGGACCCGGGCGTACCGGCTCCCATCACTTCCGTTTTCGGAATTTTTGCACTCATCCTTCCCTTTCTATACCTCCTTCAAAATCCCTCCATTCATTTCAATGGGAGGCCCTTAGAGTGGGGGTGATGTCATCCACTGTAGTTTCAGTGGCCAAAGCCGTTTTTTCACTTTTCAGCCTAACAAATCGCCATAACTTCCTCATACTTTCACCTAGAAACTTCATTTAAATTTTAAATGGTAGAGAAACTTGTCCTTTCTAAGACCTCTAAATTTGAACATTATTGAAAATACGGTTTTTGAGTTATGAATTTTTGTTCGGCACTAGGGAGGGTTTCGGCTCCCATAGGGTTCAATGTATTTTTGGAGCAGCTCAGAGTGCGGTTTCTAAAAATTTCTCCTGTTTTTAACTCGTCATAACATGCTCAATTCTCACTTAATCTGCAATTTTTTTATACCACATCGATCCCCAGACTCTCCTTGTCGCAACGGTATATACGGTTAAGTGATGTGGGGAAAACTTTCCGAGCTATAAGCATTTGTTCGGAGGGTGGGTACGCTCCCATAGGAACCCATTGAAATTTTTTTTTTTCTTTTTCAATTTTCTGCCGAACATTTCACCATAACTTCCTTATACTTTCACCTACAGACTTCATTTAAACTTTAAATGGTAGAGAAATTTCCCCTTTCTCACACTTGTAAGTTTCAGACCGTTTGAGAATACCGTTCTTGAGTTATGAATTTTTGTTTGACACTTGGGAGGGTTTTCCTCCCATAGAGCTCAATGTATTTTAAGAGCGGCTCGGCACGCAGATTTTCAAAACTTTGCCTGTTTTTAACTCGTAATTACACCATCAAATCTCGCTCAAAGTGCAAAAATTTTTACACCATCTCGAGCACCAGACTCTCCTTGTCGCTACGGTATGCTTCGTTCATTTTTGGACCTGGAAAAGTTTTGGAGATATTTGAGGTTTTTTGGAAGGTGCCCCACCGGTCGAAATTCATTGAATCGTGAGTCTGTCAGTTGTATTCTGTGAGCGTGCGTGTGAGAGACAGAGGGGGGAGGGGGAGGGGCAGAGGCAGACACTGACGGGGAAGAGCTGTGAGGGCCACAGAAATACACAGGCAGTCTGTAACACTTTAAAGGTCATTTTTAAGGGGGACGTCTTAATTATCCAGGGTTTCTTAAGGTGGAATTTTTAAAGAATACCTCATTCACAATATACTGGCTGTCTTTTCGACATTTTAAGCTTTATTTAAAGTGGTCATTTTTAAAGGTGGACGTGTCAATACAACTGTGGGTTTCTTAAGGTGGAATTTTTATTAAGGTGATATTTAAAATGTTTTGGCCATCTTTTTTTGCTTTTAAGACTCTTTTGGCCTGTGATGTGGACATTTCAATACAATTCTGGGTTTCTTAAGGTGGAATTGTTTTTAAAGGTGGAATTCAAAATCTATCGTTTTCCATTCACGGCCTACAGAGCTCCATAGAGTCCAATGTAAACTGCTGTGGGAGAATGCTCTCTTAACATCCCACTACCAACAGCTTAGCAGTAAACTCCTTCACCATAAGCGTCGCCTAGTGACCCACGCGGGTTTACCGTATCGAGGACCTCGCTTTAAGCGGGAAAGACGCGGATCGGGGGGCAGGGGTTTAGGCGGCGCAACATCTCGCGTTTCCTCCTGGAAATGCAGTCCTCTAGTGTTACGTTTGCTGCCCTTCATTCTGAGGATCGTTCATTCTTGTCCGGTTAACTCCGCCCACAGTTTTCGAGATATCGACTCCGTTCAAAGTTTGTTTCGTACAGCTTCCCTGTGGGATGCGGGCTTGTATACAGCTTTTGGAAAAGTTGCATAGTTTTCGCACAGTAACCATTTGAAGTTTCATCTTTACTCCCATAGGAATGAAGGGAAAAATGTCCATAAACTTTTGTCAAACTTTCAAACTGCTGTCACACGCTCAGTTTTCGAGCTAGAGACACCAGAACTCAAACGGGCAGACCCGAGAGTCCAAGGTCCCACCACGTGAAATTATAGGCCGATAGCCCACCCGCTTCATGACCTTTGACCCCGTTTTCCATTCACGGCCTACAGAGCTCCATAGAGTCCAATGTAAACTGCTGTGGGAGAGTGCTCTCTTAACATCCCACTACCGACAGCTTAGCAGTAAACTCCTTCACCATAAGCGTCGCCTAGTGACCCGCGCGGGTTTACCGTGTCGAGGACCTCGCTTTAAGCGGGAAAGACGCGGATCGGGGGGCAGGGGTTTAGGCGGCGCAACATCTCGCGTTTCCTCCTGGAAATGCAGACCTCTAGTGTTACGTTTGCTGCCCTTAATTCTGAGGATCGTTCATTCTTGTCCGTTTAACTCCGCCCACAGTTTTCGAGATATCGACTCCGTTCAAAGTTTGTTTCGTAGAGCTGCCCTGTGGGATGCGGGCTTGTATACAGCTTTTGGAAAAGTTGCATAGTTTTCGCACAGGAAGCATTTGAATTTCATCTTTACTCCCATAGGAAAGAATGGAAAAATGTCCATAAACTTTTGCCAAACTTTAAAACTGCTGTCACACGCTCAGTTTTCGAGCTAGAGACACCAGAACTCAAACGGGCAGACCCGAGGGTCCACGGTCCCACCACGTGAAATTATGGGCCGATAGCCCACCCGCTTCATGACCTTTGACCCCGTTTTCCTTTCACGGCCTACAGAGCTCCATAGAGTCCAATGTAAACTGCTGTGGGACAGTGCTCTCTTAACATCCCACTACCAACAGCTTAGCAGTAAACTCCTTCACCATAAGCGTCACCTAGTGACCCACGTGGGTTTACCGTATCGAGGACCTCGTTTTAAGCGGGAAAGACGCGGATCGGGGGGCAGGGGTTTAGGCGGCGCAACATCTCGCGTTTCCTCCTGGAAATGCAGACCTCTAGTGTTACGTTTGCTGCCCTTCATTCTGAGGATCGTTCATTCTTGTCCGGTTAACTCCGCCCACAGTTTTCGAGATATCGACTCCGTTCAAAGTTTGTTTCGTAGAGCTGCCCTGTGGGATGCGGGCTTGTATACAGCTTTTGGAAAAGTTGCATAGTTTTTGCACAGTAAGCATTTGAAGTTTCATCTTTACTCCCATAGGAATGAATGGAAAAATGTCCATAAACTTTTGTCAAACTTTCAAACTGCTGTCACACGGTCAGTTTTGGAGCTAGAGACACCAGAACTCAAACGGGCAGACCCGAGGGTCCACGGTCCCACCACGTGAAACTATAGGCCGATAGCCCACCCGCTTCATGACCTTTGACCCCGTTTTCCTACACAGCTCCATAGAGTCCAATGTAAACTGCTGTGGGAGAGTGCTCTCTTAACATCCCACTACCGACAGCTTAGCAGTAAACTCCTTCACCATAAGCGTCGCCTAGTGACCCACGCGGGTTTACCGTACCGAGGACCTCGCTTTAAGCGGGAAACACGCGGATCGGGGGGCGGGGGTTTAGGCGGCGCAACATCTCGCGTTTCCTCCTGGAAATGCAGACCTCTAGTGTTACGTTTGCTGCCCTTCATTCTGAGGATCGTTCATTCTTGTCCGGTTAACTCCGCCCACAGTTTTCGAGATATCGACTCCGTTCAAAGTTTGTTTCGTAGAGCTTCCCTGTGGGATGCGGGCTTGTATACAGCTTTTGGAAAAGTTGCATAGTTTTCGCACAGTAAGCATTTGAAGTTTCATCTTTACTCCCATAGGAATGAATGGAAAAATGTCCATAAACTTTTGTCAAACTTTAAAACTGCTGTCACACGGTCAGTTTTCGAGCCAGAGACACCAGAACTCAAACGGGCAGACCCGAGGGTCCACGGTCCCAGCACGTGAAACTATGGGCCGATAGCCCACCCGCTTCATGACCTTTGACCCCGTTTTCCTTTCACGGCCTACAGAGCTCCATAGAGTCCAATGTAAACTGCTGTGGGAGAGAGCTCTCTTAACATCCCACTACCGACAGCTTAGCAGTAAACTCCTTCACCATAAGCGTCGCCTAGTGACCCACGCGGGTTTACCGTATCGAGGGCCTCGCTTTAAGCGGGAAAGACGCGGATCGGGGGGCGGGGATTTAGGCGGCGCAACATCTCGCGTTTCCTCCTGGAAATGCAGACCTCTAGTGTTACGTTTGCTGCCCTTCATTCTGAGGATCGTTCGTTCTTGTCCGGTTAACTCCGCCCACAGTTTTCGAGATATCGACTTCGTTCAAAGTTTCATTCGTACAGCTTCCCTGTGGGATGCGGGCTTGTATACAGCTTTTGGAAAAGTTACATAGTTTTAGCACAGTAAGCATTTGAAGTTTCGTGTTTTCTCCCATAGGAATGAAGGGATAAATGTCCATAAACTTTTGTCAAACTTTCAAACTGCTGTCACACGCTCAGTTTTCGAGCTAGAGACACCAGAACTCAAACGGGCAGACCCGAGAGTCCAAGGTCCCACCACGTGAAATTATGGGCCGATAGCCCACCCGCTTCATGACCTTTGACCCCGTTTTCCATTCACGGCCTACACAGCTCCACATAGTCCAATGTAAACTGCTGTGGGACAGTGCTCTCTTAACATCCCACTACCAACAGCTTAGCAGTAAACTCCTTCACCATAAGCGTCGCCTAGTGACCCACGCGGGTTTACCGTGTCGAGGACCTCGCTTTAAGCGGGAAAGACGCGGATCGGGGGGCAGGGGTTTAGGCGGCGCAACATCTCGCGTTTCCTCCTGGAAATGCAGACCTCTAGTGTTACGTTTGCTGCCCTTCATTCTGAGGATCGTTCATTCTTGTCCGGTTAACTCCGCCCACAGTTTTTGAGATATAGACTCCGTTCAAAGTTTGTCTCGTAGAGCTGCCCTGTGGGATGCGGGCTTGTATACAGCTTTTGGAAAAGTTACATAGTTTTCGCACAGGAAGCATTTGAAGTTTCATCTTTTCTCCCATAGGAATGAATGGAAAAATGTCCATAAACTTTTGTCAAACTTTAAAACTGCTGTCACACGGTCAGTTTTCGAGCTAGAGACACCAGAATTCAAACGGGCAGACCCGAGAGTCCACGGTCTCACCACGTGAATTTATGGGCCGATAGCCCACCCGCTTCATGACCTTTGACCCCGTTTTCCTTTCACGGCCTACAGAGCTCCATAGAGTCCAATGTAAACTGCTGTGGGAGAGTGCTCTCTTAACATCCCACTACCGACAGCTTAGCAGTAAACTCCTTCACCATAAGCGTCGCCTAGTGACCCACGCGGGTTTACCGTATCGAGGACCTCGCTTTAAGCGGGAAAGACGCGGATCGGGGGACGGGGGTTTAGGCGGCGCAACATCTCGCGTTTCCTCCTGGAAATGCAGACCTCTAGTGTTACGTTTGCTGCCCTTCATTCTGAGGATCGTTCATTCTTGTCCGGTTAACTCCGCCCACAGTTTTCGAGATATCGACTCCGTTCAAAGTTTCATTCGTAGAGCTTCCCTGTGGGATGCGGGCTTGTATACAGCTTTTGGAAAATTTGCATAGTTTTCGCACAGTAAGCATTTGAAGTTTCATCTTTTCTCCCATAGGAATGAATGGAAAAATGTCCATAAACTTTTGTCAAACTTTCAAACTGCTGTCACACGCTCAGTTTTCGAGCTAGAGACACCAGAACTCAAACGGGCAGACCCGAGAGTCCAAGGTCCCACCACGTGAAATTATGGGCCGATAGCCCACCCGCTTCATGACCTTTGACCCCGTTTTCCATTCACGGCCTACACAGCTCCACATAGTCCAATGTAAACTGCTGTGGGACAGTGCTCTCTTAACATCCCACTACCAACAGCTTAGCAGTAAACTCCTTCACCATAAGCGTCGCCTAGTGACCCACGCGGGTTTACCGTATCGAGGACCTCGCTTTAAGCGGGAAAGACGCGGATCGGGGGACGGGGGTTTCGGCGGCGCAACATCTCGCGTTTCCTCCTGGAAATGCAGACCTCTAGTTATGTTGCGCCTGCTGCTTTAAGCAGCGGCGCAATATATTGTTATCCGTAAGTCATATTATTATTATTTTTATTATTATTTTTATTATTCCGCGTTTCCTTGTCCGCTTAACTAGTCCCACAGCTTTCGAGCTATCGACTCCGTTCCACCTGGAAATCGTGCGTCCTATAGCGACGATGTGGGCTTGTATACAGCTTTCCGATACCCGCACTCGTTCGTCCGCTACACTCGTTTTTCGCTCTGTTTTTCCCCAGTCATTTCTATGGAATTAATTTTCAAAGTGCTCTAACTCGGTCATTTTTCAAGCTACGGACACGGGATTTCAGACGGTCGGACCCGGGCGTACCGGCTCCCATCACTTCCGTTTTCGGAATTTTTGCACTCATCCTTCCCTTTCTTTTCCTCCTTCAAAATCCCTCCATTCATTTCAATGGGAGGCTCTTAGAGTGGGGGTGATGTCATCCACTGTAGTTTCAGTGGCAAAAAGCCGTTTTTTCACTTTTCAGCCGAACAAATCACCATAACTTCCTCATACTTTCACCTAGAAACTTCATTTAAATTTTAAATGGTAGAGAAACTTGTCCTTTCTAAGACCTCTAAATTTGAACATTATTGAAAATACGGTTTTTGAGTTATGAATTTTTGTTCGGCACTAGGGACGGTTTCGGCTCCCATAGGGTTCAATGTATTTTTGGAGCAGCTCAGAGTGCGGTTTCTAAAATTTTCTCCTGTTTTTAACTCGTCATAACATGCTCAATTCTCACTTAATCTGAATTTTTTTTATACCATATCGATCCCCAGACTCTCCTTGTCGCAACGGTATATACGGTTAAGTGATGTGGGGAAAACTTTCCGAGCTATAAGCATTTGTTCGGAGGGTGGGTACGCTCCCATAGGAACCCATTGAAATTATTTTTTTTCTTTTTCAATTTTCTGCCGAACATTTCACCATAACTTCCTTATACTTTCACCTACAGACTTCATTTAAATTTTAAATGGTAGAGAAATGTCCCCTTTCTCAAACTTGTAAGTTTCAGACCGTTTGAGAATACCGTTCTTGAGTTATGAATTTTTGTTCCACACTTGGGAGGGTTTTCCTCCCATAGAGCTCAATGTATTTTAAGAGCGGGTCGGCACGCAGATTTTCAAAACTTTGCCTGTTTTTAACTCGTAATTACACCATCAAATCTCGCTCAAAGTGCAAAAATTTTTACACCATCTCGAGCACAAGACTCTCCTTGTCGCTACGGTATGCTTCGTTCAATTTTGGTTGGGAAAAGTTTTCGAGCTACGGGTGATTTTTTGGAGGGTGCTCCCCGGTCGAAATTCATTGAATCATGAGTCTGTCAGTTGTGTTTTGTGAGCGTGCGTGTGAGAGAGACAGAGAGGGGGGAGGGGGAGGGGCAGAGGCAGACACTGACGGGGAAGAGCTGTGAGGGCCACAGAAATACACAGGCAGTCTGTAACACTTTAAAGGTCATTTTTAAGGGGGACGTCTTAATTATCCAGGGTTTCTTAAGGTGGAATTTTTAAAAAAGACCTCATTCACAATATACTGGCTGTCTTTTCAACATTTTAAGACGCGGATCGGGGGACGGGGGTTTAGGCGGCGCAACATCTCGCGTTTCCTCCTGGAAATGCAGACCTCTAGTGTTACGTTTGCTGCCCTTCATTCTGAGGATCGTTCATTCTTGTCCGGTTAACTCCGCCCACAGTTTTCCAGATATCGACTCCGTTCAAAGTTTGTTTCGTAGAGCTTCCCTGTGGGATGCGGGCTTGTATACAGCTTTTGGAAAAGTTACATAGTTTTCGCACAGTAAGCCTTTGAAGTTTCATCTTTTCTCCCATAGGAATGAATGGAAAAATGTCCATAAACTTTTGTCAAACTTTCAAACTGCTGTCACACGGTCAGTTTTGGAGCTAGAGACACCAGAACTCAAACGGGCAGACCTGAGGGTCCACGGTCCCACCACGTGAAACTATAGGCCGATAGCCCACCCGCTTCATGACCTTTGACCCCGTTTTCCTACACAGCTCCATAGAGTCCAATGTAAACTGCTGTGGGAGAGTGCTCTCTTAACATCCCACTACCGACAGCTTAGCAGTAAACTCCTTCACCATAAGCGTCGCCTAGTGACCCACGCGGGTTTACCGTACCGAGGACCTCGCTTTAAGCGGGAAACACGCGGATCGGGGGGCGGGGGTTTAGGCGGCGCAACATCTCGCGTTTCCTCCTGGAAATGCAGACCTCTAGTGTTACGTTTGCTGCCCTTCATTCTGAGGATCGTTCGTTCTTGTCCGGTTAACTCCGCCCACAGTTTTCGAGATATTGACTCCGTTCAAAGTTTGTTTCGTAGAGCTGCCCTGTGGGATGCGGGCTTGTATACAGCTTTTGGAAAAGTTGCATAGTTTTCGCACAGTAACCATTTGAAGTTTCATCTTTACTCCCATAGGAATGAATGGAAAAATGTCCATAAACTTTTGTCAAACTTTCAAAGTGCTGTCACACGGTCAGTTTTCGAGCTACAGACACCAGAATTCAAACGGGTAGACCCGAGGGTCCACGGTCCCACCACGTAAAATTATGGGCCGATAGCCCGCCCGCTTCATGACCTTTGACCCCGTTTTCCTTTCACGGCCTACACAGCTCCATAGAGTCCAATGTAAACTGCTGTGGGAGAGTGCTCTCTTAACATCCCACTACCGACAGCTTAGCAGTAAACTCCTTCACCATAAGCGTCGCCTAGTGACCCACGCGGGTTTACCGTGTCGAGGACCTCACTTTAAGCGGGAAAGACGCGGATCGGGGGGCAGGGGTTTAGGCGGCGCAACATCTCGCGTTTCCTCCTGGAAATGCAGACCTCTAGTTATGTTGCGCCTGCTGCTGTAAGCAGCGGCGCGATATATTGTTATCCGTAAGTCATATTATTATTATTATTTTTATTATTATTTTTATTATTCCGCGTTTCCTTGTCCGCTTAACTAGTCCCGCAGCTTTCGAGCTATCGACTCCGTTCCACCTGGAAATCGTGCGTCCTATAGCGACGATGTGGGCTTGTATACAGCTTTCCGATACCCGCACTCGTTCGTCCGCTACACTCGTTTATCGCTCCGTTTTTCCCCAGTCATTTCTATGGAATTAATTTTCAAAGTGCTCTAACTCGGTCATTTTTCAAGCTACGGACACGGGATTTCAGACGGTCGGACCCGGGCGTACCGGCTCCCATCACTTCCGTTTTCAGATTTTTTGCACTCATCCTTCCCTTTCTATTCCTCCTTCAAAATCCCTCCATTCATTTCAATGGGAGGCTCTTACAGTGGGTGACGTCATACACTGTAGATTCCTTCTCAGAAAACGGGTTTTTCACTTTTCAGCCAAACAAATCACCATAACTTCCTCATACTTTCACCTAGAAACTTCATTTAAATTTTAAATGGTAGAGAAACTTGTCCTTTCTAAGACCTCTAAATTTGAACATTATTGAAAATACGGTTTTTGAGTTATGTATTTTTGTTCGGCACTAGGGAGGGTTTCGGCTCCCATAGGGTTCAATGTATTTTTGGAGCAGCTCAGAGTGCGGTTTCTAAAATTTTCTCCTGTTTTTAACTCGTCATAACATGCTCAATTCTCACTTAATCTGCAAATTTTTTATACCATATCGATCCCCAGACTCTCCTTGTCGCAACGGTATATACGGTTAAGTGATGTGGGGAAAACTTTCCGAGCTATAAGCATTTGTTCGGAGGGTGGGTACGCTCCCATAGGAACCCATTGAAATTATTTTTTTTCTTTTTCAATTTTCTGCCGAACATTTCACCATAACTTCCTTATACTTTCACCTACAGACTTCATTTAAACTTTAAATGGTAGAGAAATTTCCCCTTTCTCACACTTGTAAGTTTCAGACCGTTTGAGAATACCGTTCTTGAGTTATGAATTTTTGTTTGACACTTGGGAGGGTTTTCCTCCCATAGCGCTCAATGTATTTTAAGAGCGGCTCGGCACGCAGATTTTCAAAACTTTGCCTGTTTTTAACTCGTAATTACACCATCAAATCTCGCTCAAAGTGCAAAAATTTTTACACCATCTCGAGCACCAGACTCTCCTTGTCACTACGGTATGCTTTGTTCATTTTTGGACCTGGAAAAGTTTTTGAGATATTTGAGGTTTTTTGGAAGGTGCGCAACCGGTCGAAATTCATTGAATCCTGAGTCTGTCAGTTGTATTCTGTGAGCGTGCGTGTGAGAGACAGAGAGGGGGGAGGGGGAGGGGCAGAGGCAGAGACTGACGGGGAAGAGGTGTGAGGGCCACAGAAATACACAGGCAGTCTGTAACACTTTAAAGGTCATTTTTAAGGGGGACATCTTAATTATCCAGGGTTTCTTAAGGTGGAATTTTTTAAGAATACCTCATTCACAATATACTGCCTGTCTTTTCAACATTTTAAGACGCGGATCGGGGGACGGGGGTTTCGGCGGCGCAACATCTCGCGTTTCCTCCTGGAAATGCAGACCTCTAGTGTTACGTTTGCTGCCCTTAATTCTGAGGATCGTTCATTCTTGTCCGGTTAACTCCGCCCACAGTTTTCGAGATATCGACTCCGTTCAAAGTTTGTTTCGTAGAGCTTACCTGTGGGATGCGGGCTTGTATACAGCTTTTGGAAAAGTTGCATAGTTTTTGCACAGTAAGCATTTGAAGTTTCATCTTTACTCCCATAGGAATGAATGGGAAAATGTCCATAAACTTTTGTCAAACTTTCAAACTGCTGTCACACGCTCAGTTTTCGAGCTAGAGACACCAGAACTCAAACGGGCAGACCCGAGGGTCCAAGGTCCCACCACGTGAATTTATAGGCCGATAGCCCACCCGCTTCATGACCTTTGACCCCGTTTTCCATTCACGGCCTACACAGCTCCATAGAGTCCAATGTAAACTGCTGTGGGAGAGTGCTCTCTTAACATCCCACTACCAACAGCTTAGCAGTAAACTCCTTCACCATAAGCGTCGCCTAGTGACCCACGCGGGTTTACCGTATCGAGGACCTCGCTTTAAGCGGGAAAGACGCGGATCGGGGGGCAGGGGTTTAGGCGGCGCAACATCTCGCGTTTCCTCCTGGAAATGCAGACCTCTAGTGTTACGTTTGCTGCCCTTCATTCTGAGGATCGTTCATTCTTGTCCGGTTAACTCCGCCCACAGTTTTCGAGATATCGACTCCGTTCAAAGTTTGTTTCGTAGAGCTTCCCTGTGGGATGCGGGCTTGTATACAGGTTTTGGAAAAGTTACATAGTTTTTGCACAGTAAGCATTTGAAGTTTCGTGTTTTCTCCCATAGGAATGAATGGAAAAATGTCCATAAACTTTTGTCAAACATTCAAACTGCTGTCACACGGTCAGTTTTCGAGCTAGAGACACCAGAACTCAAACGGGCAGACCCGAGGGTCCACGGTCCCACCACGTAAAATTATGGGCCGATAACCCACCCGCTTCATGACCTTTGACCCCGTTTTCCTTTCACGGCCTACAGAGCTCCATAGAGTCCAATGTAAACTGCTGTGGGAGAGTGCTCTCTTAACATCCCACTACCGACAGCTTAGCAGTAAACTCCTTCACCATAAGCGTCGCCTAGTGACCCACGCGGGTTTACCGTATCGAGGACCTCGCTTTAAGCGGGAAAGACGCGGATCGGGGGACGGGGGTTTAGGCGGCGCAACATCTCGCGTTTCCTCCTGGAAATGCAGACCTCTAGTGTTACGTTTGCTGCCCTTCATTCTGAGGATCGTTCGTTCTTGTCCGGTTAACTCCGCCCACAGTTTTCGAGATATCGACTCCGTTCAAAGTTTCATTCGTAGAGCTTCCCTGTGGGATGCGGGCTTGTATACAGCTTTTGGAAAAGTTGCATAGTTTTAGCACAGTAAGCATTTGAAGTTTCATCTTTTGTCCCATAGGAATGAATGGAAATATGTCCATAAACTTTTGTCAAACTTTCAAACTGCTGTCACACGCTCAGTTTTCGAGCTAGAGACACCATAATTCAAACGGGCAGACCCGAGAGTCCAAGGTCCCACCACGTGAAATTATAGGCCGATACCCCGCCCGCTTCATGACCTTTGACCCCGTTTTCCATTCACGGCCTACAGAGCTCCATAGAGTCCAATGTAAACTGCTGTGGGAGAGTGCTCTCTTAACATCCCACTACCGACAGCTTAGCAGTAAACTCCTTCACCATAAGCGTCGCCTAGTGACCCACGCGGGTTTACCGTATCGAGGACCTCGCTTTAAGCGGGAAAGACGTGGATCGGGGGGCAGGGGTTTAGGCGGCGCAACATCTCGCGTTTCCTCCTGGAAATGCAGACCTCTAGTGTTACGTTTGCTGCCCTTCATTCTGAGGATCGTTCATTCTTGTCCGGTTAACTCCGCCCACAGTTTTCGAGATATCGAC
Source organism: Hoplias malabaricus (assembly GCF_029633855.1). Classification (NCBI taxonomy): domain Eukaryota; kingdom Metazoa; phylum Chordata; class Actinopteri; order Characiformes; family Erythrinidae; genus Hoplias; species Hoplias malabaricus. The sequence continues at coordinate 29,945,064 of NC_089806.1, read as the reverse complement.
TCCGTTCAAAGTTTGTTTCGTAGAGCTTCCCTGTGGGATGCGGGCTTGTATACAGCTTTTGGAAAAGTTACATAGTTTTCGCACAGTAAGCATTTGAAGTTTCATTCTAACTCCCATAGGAATGAATGGAAAAATGTCCATAAACTTTTGTCAAACTTTCAAACTGCTGTCACACGGTCAGTTTTCGAGCTAGAGACACCAGAACTCAAACGGGCAGACCCGAGAGTCCACGGTCCCACCACGTGAAATTATAGGCCGATACCCCGCCCGCTTCATGACCTTTGACCCCGTTTTCCATTCACGGCCTACAGAGCTCCATAGAGTCCAATGTAAACTGCTGTGGGAGAGTGCTCTCTTAACATCCCACTACCGACAGCTTAGCAGTAAGCTCCTTCACCATAAGCGTCGCCTAGTGACCCACGCGGGTTTACCGTATCGAGGACCTCGCTTTAAGCGGGAAAGACGCGGATCGGGGGACGGGGGTTTCGGCGGCGCAACATCTCGCGTTTCCTCCTGGAAATGCAGACCTCTAGTGTTACGTTTGCTGCCCTTCATTCTGAGGATCGTTCATTCTTGTCCGGTTAACTCCGCCCACAGTTTTCGAGATATCGACCCCGTTCAAAGTTTGTTTCGTAGAGCTTCCTTGTGGGATGCGGGCTTGTATACAGCTTTTGGAAAAGTTACATAGTTTTCGCACAGTAAGCATTTGAAGTTTCAACTTTTCTCCCATAGGAATGAATGGAAAAATGTCCATAAACTTTTGTCAAACTTTCAAAGTGCTGTCACACGGTCAGTTTTCGAGCTAGAGACACCAGAACTCAAACGGGCAGACCCGAGGGTCCACGGTCCCACCACGTAAAACTATGGGCCGATAGCCCACCCGCTTCATGACCTTTGACCCCGTTTTCCATTCACGGCCTACAGAGCGCCATAGAGTCCAATGTAAACTGCTGTGGGAGAGTGCTCTCTTAACATCCCACTACCGACAGCTTAGCAGTAAACTCCTTCACCATAAGCGTCGCCTAGTGACCCACGCGGGTTTACCGTATCGAGGGCCTCGCTTTAAGCGGAAAAGACGCGGATCGGGGGGCAGGGGTTTAGGCGGCGCAACATCTCGCGTTTCCTCCTGGAAATGCAGACCTCTAGTGTTACGTTTGCTGCCCTTAATTCTGAGGATCGTTCGTTCTTGTCCGGTTAACTCCGCCCACAGTTTTCGAGATATCGACTCCGTTCAAAGTTTGTTTCGTAGAGCTTCCCTGTGGGATGCGGGCTTGTATACAGCTTTTGGAAAAGTTGCATAGTTTTCGCACAGTAAGCATTTGAAGTTTCATTCTTACTCCCATAGGAATGAATGGAAAAATGTCCATAAACTTTTGTCAAACTTTTAAACTGCTGTCACACGGTCAGTTTTCGAGCTAGAGACACCAGAACTCAAACGGGCAGACCCGAGGGTCCACGGTCCCACCACGCGAAACTATAGGCCGATAGCCCACCCGCTTCATGACCTTTGACCCCGTTTTCCTTTCACGGCCTACACAGCTCCATAGAGTCCAATGTAAACTGCTGTGGGAGAGTGCTCTCTTAACATCCCACTACCGACAGCTTAGCAGTAAACTCCTTCACCATAAGCGTCGCCTAGTGACCCACGCGGGTTTACCGTATCGAGGACCTCGCTTTAAGCGGGAAAGACGCGGATCGGGGGACGGGGGTTTAGGCGGCGCAACATCTCGCGTTTCCTCCTGGAAATGCAGACCTCTAGTGTTACGTTTGCTGCCCTTCATTCTGAGGATCGTTCATTCTTGTCCGGTTAACTCCGCCCACAGTTTTTGAGATATCGACTCCGTTCAAAGTTTCATTCGTACAGCTTCCCTGTGGGATGTGGGCTTGTATACAGCTTTTGGAAAAGTTACATAGTTTTTGCACAGTAAGCATTTGAAGTTTCGTGTTTTCTCCCATAGGAATGAATGGAAAAATGTCCATAAACTTTTGTCAAACTTTCAAAGTGCTGTCACACGGTCAGTTTTCGAGCTAGAGACACCAGAACTCAAACGGGCAGACCCGAGGGTCCACGGTCCCACCACGTGAAATTATAGGCCGATAGCCCACCCGCTTCATGACCTTTGACCCCGTTTTCCATTCACGGCCTACACAGCTCCATAGAGTCCAATGTAAACTGCTGTGGAAGAGTGCTCTCTTAACATCCCACTACCGACAGCTTAGCAGTAAACTCCTTCACCATAGGCGTCGCCTAGTGACCCACGAGGGTTTCCGTACCGAGGACCTCGCTTTAAGCGGGAAAGACGCGGATCGGGGGACGGGGGTTTAGGCGGCGCAACATCTCGCGTTTCCTCCTGGAAATGCAGACCTCTAGTGTTACGTTTGCTGCCCTTCATTCTGAGGATCGTTCATTCTTGTCCGGTTAACTCCGCCCACAGTTTTCGAGATATCGACTCCGTTCAAAGTTTCATTCGTAGAGCTTCCCTGTGGGATGTGGGCTTGTATACAGCTTTTGGAAAAGTTACATAGTTTTTGCACAGTAAGCATTTGAAGTTTCATCTTTACTCTCATAGGAATGAATGGAAAAATGTCCATAAACTTTTGTCAAACTTTCAAACTGCTGTCACACGCTCAGTTTTCGAGCTACAGACACCAGAATTCAAACGGGCAGACCCGAGAGTCCACGGTCCCGCCACGTGAAATTATAGGCCGATACCCCGCCCGCTTCATGACCTTTGACCCCGTTTTCCATTCACAGCCTACAGAGCTCCATAGAGTCCAATGTAAACTGCTGTGGGAGAGTGCTCTCTTAACATCCCACTACCAACAGCTTAGCAGTAAACTCCTTCACCATAAGCGTCGCCTAGTGACCCACGCGGGTTTACCGTATCGAGGACCTCGCTTTAAGCGGGAAAGACGCGGATCGGGGGACGGGGGTTTCGGCGGCGCAACATCTCGCGTTTCCTCCTGGAAATGCAGACCTCTAGTGTTACGTTTGCTGCCCTTCATTCTGAGGATCGTTCGTTCTTGTCCGGTTAACTCCGCCCACAGTTTTCGAGATATCGACTCCGTTCAAAGTTTGTTTCGTAGAGCTGCCCTGTGGGATGCGGGCTTGTATACAGCTTTTGGAAAAGTTACATAGTTTTTGCACAGGAAGCCTTTGAACTTTCATCTTTACTCCCATAGGAATGAATGGAAAAATGTCCATAAACTTTTGTCAAACTTTAAAACTGCTGTCACACGGTCAGTTTTCGAGCTAGAGACACCAGAATTCAAACGGGCAGACCCGAGGGTCCACGGTCCCGCCACGTGAATTTATGGGCCGATAGCCCACCCGCTTCATGACCTTTGACCCCGTTTTCCATTCACGGCCTACACAGCTCCATAGAGTCCAATGTAAACTGCTGTGGGAGAGTGCTCTCTTAACATCCCACTACCAACAGCTTAGCAGTAAACTCCTTCACCATAAGCGTCGCCTAGTGACCCACGCGGGTTTACCGTATCGAGGACCTCGCTTTAAGCGGGAAAGACGCGGATCGGGGGACGGGGGTTTCGGCGGCGCAACATCTCGCGTTTCCTCCTGGAAATGCAGACCTCTAGTGTTACGTTTGCTGCCCTTCATTCTGAGGATCGTTCATTCTTGTCCGGTTAACTCCGCCCACAGTTTTCGAGATATCGACTCCGTTCAAAGTTTGTTTCGTAGAGCTGCCCTGTGGGATGCGGGCTTGTATACAGCTTTTGGAAAAGTTGCATAGTTTTTGCACAGGAAGCCTTTGAACTTTCATCTTTAGTCCCATAGGAATGAATGGAAAAATGTCCATAAACTTTTGTCAAACTTTCAAACTGCTGTCACACGGTCAGTTTTCGAGCTAGAGACACCAGAACTCAAACGGGCAGACCCGAGGGTCCACGGTCCCACCACGTAAAATTATGGGCCGATAGCCCACCCGCTTCATAACCTTTGACCCCGTTTTCCTTTCACGGCCTACACAGCTCCATAGAGTCCAATGTAAACTGCTGTGGGAGAGTGCTCTCTTGACATCCCACTACCTACAGCTTAGCAGTAAACTCCTTCACCATAAGCGTCGCCTAGTGACCCACGCGGGTTTACCGTATCGAGGACCTCGCTTTAAGCGGTAAAGACGCGGATCGGGGGGCGGGGGTTTAGGCGGCGCAACATCTCGCGTTTCCTCCTGGAAATGCAGACCTCTAGTGTTACGTTTGCTGCCCTTCATTCTGAGGATCGTTCATTCTTGTCCGGTTAACTCCGCCCACAGTTTTCGAGATATCGACTCCGTTCAAAGTTTGTTTCGTAGAGCTTCCCTGTGGGATGCGGGCTTGTATACAGCTTTTGGAAAAGTTGCATAGTTTTCGCACAGTAAGCCTTTGAAGTTTCATCTTTTCTCCCATAGGAATGAATGGGAAAATGTCCATAAACTTTTGTCAAACTTTAAAACTGCTGTCACACAGTCAGTTTTCGAGCTAGAGACACCAGAATTCAAACGGGCACACCCGAGAGTCCCCGGTCCCACCACGTGAATTTATGGGCCGATAGCCCACCCGCTTCATGACCTTTGACCCCGTTTTCCTTTCACGGCCTACAGAGCTCCATAGAGTCCAATGTAAACTGCTGTGGGAGAGAGCTCTCTTAACATCCCACTACCGACAGCTTAGCAGTAAACTCCTTCACCATAAGCGTCGCCTAGTGACCCACGTGGGTTTACCGTACCGAGGACCTCGCTTTAAGCGGGAAAGACGCGGATCGGAGGACGGGGGTTTAGGCGGCGCAACATCTCGCGTTTCCTCCTGGAAATGCAGACCTCTAGTGTTACGTTTGCTGCCCTTCATTCTGAGGATCGTTCATTCTTGTCCGGTTAACTCCGCCCACAGTTTTCGAGATATCGACTCCGTTCAAAGTTTCATTCGTAGAGCTTCCCTGTGGGATGCGGGCTTGTATACAGCTTTTGGAAAAGTTACATAGTTTTCGCACAGTAAGCATTTGAAGTTTCATCTTTACTCCCATAGGAATGAATGGAAAAATGTCCATAAACTTTTGTCAAACTTTCAAACTGCTGTCACACGGTCAGTTTTCGAGCTAGAGACACCAGAACTCAAACGGGCAGACCCGAGAGTCCACGGTCCCACCACGTGAAACTATAGGCCGATAGCCCACCCGCTTCATGACCTTTGACCCCGTTTTCCATTCACGGCCTACAGAGCTCCATAGAGTCCAATGTAAACTGCTGTGGGAGACTGCTCTCTTAACATCCCACTACCGACAGCTTAGCAGAAAACTCCTTCACCATAAGCGTCGCCTAGTGACCCACGCGGGTTTACCGTATCGAGGACCTCGCTTTAAGCGGGAAAGACGCGGATCGGGGGGCAGGGGTTTAGGCGGCGCAACATCTCGCGTTTCCTCCTGGAAATGCAGACCTCTAGTTATGTTGCGCCTGCTGCTGTAAGCAGCGGCGCGATATATTGTTATCCGTAAGTCATATTATTATTATTTTTATTATTATTTTTATTATTCCGCGTTTCCTTGTCCGCTTAACTAGTCCCGCAGCTTTTGAGCTATCGACTCCGTTCCATCTGGAAATCGTGCGTCCTATAGCGACGATGTGGGCTTGTATACAGCTTTCCGATACCCGCACTCGTTCGTCCGCTACACTCGTTTTTCGCTCTGTTTTTCCCCAGTCATTTCTATGGAATTAATTTTCAAAGTGCTCTAACTCGGTCATTTTTCAAGCTACGGACACGGGATTTCAGACGGTCGGACCCGGGCGTACCGGCTCCCATCACTTCCGTTTTCGGAATTTTTGCACTCATCCTTCCCTTTCTTTTCCTCCTTCAAAATCCCTCCATTCATTTCAATGGGAGGCTCTTAGAGTGGGGGTGATGTCATCCACTGTAGTTTCAGTGGCAAAAAGCCGTTTTTTCACTTTTCAGCCGAACAAATCGCCATAACTTCCTTATAGTTTCACCTAGAAACTTCATTTAAATTTTAAATGGTAGAGAAACTTGTCCTTTCTAAGACCTCTAAATTTGAACATTATTGAAAATACGGTTTTTGAGTTATGAATTTTTGTTCGGCACTAGGGACGGTTTCGGCTCCCATAGGGTTCAATGTATTTTTGGAGCAGCTCAGAGTGCGGTTTCTAAAATTTTCTCCTGTTTTTAACTCGTCATAACATGCTCAATTCTCACTTAATCTGCAAATTTTTTATACCATATCGATCCCCAGACTCTCCTTGTCGCAACGGTATATACGGTTAAGTGATGTGGGGAAAACTTTCCGAGCTATAAGCATTTGTTCGGAGGGTGGGTACGCTCCCATAGGAACCCATTGAAATTATTTTTTTTCTTTTTCAATTTTCTGCCGAACATTTCACCATAACTTCCTTATACTTTCACCTACAGACTTCATTTAAATTTTAAATGGTAGAGAAGTGTCCCCTTTCTCAAACTTGTAAGTTTCAGACCGTTTGATAATACCGTTCTTGAGTTATGAATTTTTGTTTGACACTTGGGAGGGTTTTCCTCCCATAGAGCTCAATGTATTTTAAGAGCGGCTCGGCACGCAGATTTTCAAAACTTTGCCTGTTTTTAACTCGTAATTACACCATCAAATCTCGCTCAAAGTGCAAAAAGTTTTACACCATCTCGAGCACCAGACTCTCCTTGTCGCTACGGTATGCTTCGTTCATTTTTGGACCTGGAAAAGTTTTGGAGATATTTGAGGTTTTTTGGAGGGTGCCCCACCGGTCGAAATTCATTGAATCATGAGTCTGTCAGTTGTGTTCTGTGAGCGTGCGTGTGAGAGAGAGAGAGGGGAGGGGGAGGGGCAGAGGCAGAGACTGAGGGGAAGAGCTGTGAGGGCCACAGAAATACACAGGCAGCCTGTAACACTTTAAAGGTCATTTTTAAGGGGGACGTCTTAATTATCCAGGGTTTCTTAAGGTGGAATTTTTAAAAAAGACCTCATTCACAATATACTGCCTGTCTTTTCAACATTTTAAGACGCGGATCGGGGGACGGGGGTTTCGGCGGCGCAACATCTCGCGTTTCCTCCTGGAAATGCAGACCTCTAGTGTTACGTTTGCTGCCCTTCATTCTGAGGATCGTTCATTCTTGTCCGGTTAACTCCGCCCACAGTTTTCGAGATATCGACTCCGTTCAAAGTTTGTTTCGTAGAGCTTCCCTGTGGGATGCGGGCTTGTATACAGCTTTTAGAAAAGTTACATAGTTTTCGCACAGGAAGCATTTGAAGTTTCATCTTTTCTCACTTAAGAATGAATGGAAAAATGTCCATAAACTTTTGTCAAACATTCAAACTGCTGTCACACGGTCAGTTTTCGAGCTAGAGACACCAGAACTCAAACGGGCAGACCCGAGGGTCCACGGTCCCACCACGTAAAATTATGGGCCGATAACCCACCCGCTTCATGACCTTTGACCCCGTTTTCCTTTCACGGCCTACAGAGCTCCATAGAGTCCAATGTAAACTGCTGTGGGAGAGTGCTCTCTTAACTTCCCACTACCGACAGCTTAGCAGTAAACTCCTTCACCATAAGCGTCGCCTAGTGACCCACGCGGGTTTACCGTATCGAGGACCTCGCTTTAAGCGGGAAAGACGCGGATCGGGGGGCAGGGATTTAGGCGGCGCAACATCTCGCGTTTCCTCCTGGAAATGCAGACCTCTAGTGTTACGTTTGCTGCCCTTCATTCTGAGGATCGTTCATTCTTGTCCGGTTAACTCCGCCCACAGTTTTCGAGATATCGACTCCGTTCAAAGTTTCATTCGTAGAGCTTCCCTGTGGGATGCGGGCTTGTATACAGCTTTTGGAAAATTTGCATAGTTTTCGCACAGTAAGCATTTGAAGTTTCATCTTTTCTCCCATAGGAATGAATGGAAAAATGTCCATAAACTTTTGTCAAACATTCAAACTGCTGTCACACGCTCAGTTTTCGAGCTAGAGACACCAGAACTCAAACGGGCAGACCCGAGAGTCCAAGGTCCCACCACATGAAATTATGGGCCGATAGCCCACCCGCTTCATGACCTTTGACCCCGTTTTCCATTCACGGCCTACACAGCTCCACATAGTCCAATGTAAACTGCTGTGGGACAGTGCTCTCTTAACATCCCACTACCAACAGCTTAGCAGTAAACTCCTTCACCATAAGCGTCGCCTAGTGACCCACGCGGGTTTACCGTGTCGAGGACCTCGCTTTAAGCGGGAAAGACGCGGATCGGGGGGCAGGGGTTTAGGCGGCGCAACATCTCGCGTTTCCTCCTGGAAATGCAGACCTCTAGTGTTACGTTTGCTGCCCTTCATTCTGAGGATCGTTCATTCTTGTCCGGTTAACTCCGCCCACAGTTTTCGAGATATCGACTCCGTTCAAAGTTTGTTTCGTAGAGCTTCCCTGTGGGATGCGGGCTTGTATACAGCTTTTAGAAAAGTTACATAGTTTTCGCACAGGAAGCATTTGAAGTTTCATCTTTTCTCACATAAGAATGAATGGAAAAATGTCCATAAACTTTTGTCAAACATTCAAACTGCTGTCACACGGTCAGTTTTCGAGCTAGAGACACCAGAACTCAAACGGGCAGACCCGAGGGTCCACGGTCCCACCACGTAAAATTATGGGCCGATAACCCACCCGCTTCATGACCTTTGACCCCGTTTTCCTTTCACGGCCTACAGAGCTCCATAGAGTCCAATGTAAACTGCTGTGGGAGAGTGCTCTCTTAACTTCCCACTACCGACAGCTTAGCAGTAAACTCCTTCACCATAAGCGTCGCCTAGTGACCCACGCGGGTTTACCGTATCGAGGACCTCGCTTTAAGCGGGAAAGACGCGGATCGGGGGGCAGGGATTTAGGCGGCGCAACATCTCGCGTTTCCTCCTGGAAATGCAGACCTCTAGTGTTACGTTTGCTGCCCTTCACTCTGAGGATCTTCATTCCTTGTCCGGTTAACTCCGCCCATAGTTTTCGAGATATCGACTCCGTTCAAATTTTGTTTCGTAGAGCTGCCCTGTGGGATGCGGGCTTGTATACAGCTTTTGGAAAAGTTGCATAGTTTTTGCACAGGAAGCCTTTGAACTTTTATCTTTACTCCCATAGGAATGAATGGATAAATGTCCATAAACTTTTGTCAAACTTTCAAACTGCTGTCACACGCTCAGTTTTCGAGCTAGAGACACCAGAATTCAAACGGGCAGACCCGAGAGTCCAAGGTCCCACCACGTGAAAATATAGGCCGATAGCCCACCCGCTTCATGACCTTTGACCCCGTTTTCCATTCACGGCCTACACAGCTCCATAGAGTCCAATGTAAACTGCTGTGGGAGAGTGCTCTCTTAACATCCCACTACCAACAGCTTAGCAGTAAACTCCTTCACCATAAGCGTCGCCTAGTGACCCACGCGGGTTTACCGTATCGAGGACCTCGCTTTAAGCGGGAAAGACGCGGATCGGGGGGCGGGGGTTTAGGCGGCGCAACATCTCGCGTTTCCTCCTGGAAATGCAGACCTCTAGTGTTACGTTTGCTGCCCTTCATTCTGAGGATCGTTCATTCTTGTCCGGTTAACTCCGCCCACAGTTTTCGAGATATCGACTCCGTTCAAAGTTTGTTTCGTAGAGCTTCCCTGTGGGATGCGGGCTTGTATACAGCTTTTGGAAAAGTTACATAGTTTTCGCACAGTAAGCATTTGAAATTTCATCTTAACTCCCATAGGAATGAATGGAAAAATGTCCATAAACTTTTGTCAAACTTTCAAACTGCTGTCACACGCTCAGTTTTCGAGCTAGAGACACCAGAACTCAAACGGGCAGACCCGAGAGTCCACGGTCCCACCACGTGAAATTATAGGCCGATACCCCGCCCGCTACATGACCTTTGACCCCGTTTTCCATTCATGGCCTACAGAGCTCCATAGAGTCCAATGTAAACTGCTGTGGGAGAGTGCTCTCTTAACATCCCACTACCGACAGCTTAGCAGTAAACTCCTTCACCATAAGCGTCGCCTAGTGACCCACGCGGGTTTACCGTATCGAGGACCTCGTTTTAAGCGGGAAAGACGCGGATCGGGGGGCAGGGGTTTAGGCGGCGCAACATCTCGCGTTTCCTCCTGGAAATGCAGACCTCTAGTGTTACGTTTGCTGCCCTTCATTCTGAGGATCTTCATTCCTTGTCCGGTTAACTCCGCCCACAGTTTTCGAGATATCGACTCCGTTCAAAGTTTCATTCGTAGAGCTTCCCTGTGGGATGCGGGCTTGTATACAGCTTTTGGAAAACTTGCATAGTTTTCGCACAGTAAGCATTTGAAGTTTCATCTTTTCTCCCATAGGAATGAATGGAAAAATGTCCATAAACTTTTGTCAAACTTTCAAACTGCTGTCACACGCTCAGTTTTCGAGCTAGAGACACCAGAACTCAAACGGGCAGACCCGAGAGTCCACGGTCCCCCCACGTGAAATTATGGGCCGATAGCCCACCCGCTTCATGACCTTTGACCCCGTTTTCTATTCACGGCCTACAGAGCTCCATAGAGTCCAATGTAAACTGCTGTGGGAGACTGCTCTCTTAACATCCCACTACCGACAGCTTAGCAGTAAACTCCTTCACCATAAGCGTGGCCTAGTGACCCACGCGGGTTTACCGTATCGAGGACCTCGCTTTAAGCGGGAAAGACGCGGATCGGGGGGCAGGGGTTTAGGCGGCGCAACATCTCGCGTTTCCTCCTGGAAATGCAGACCTCTAGTGTTACGTTTGCTGCCCTTCATTCTGAGGATCTTCATTCCTTGTCCGGTTAACTCCGCCCACAGTTTTCGAGATATCGACTCCGTTCAAAGTTTCATTCGTAGAGCTTCCCTGTGGGATGCGGGCTTGTATACAGCTTTTGGAAAACTTGCATAGTTTTCGCACAGTAAGCATTTGAAGTTTCATCTTTTCTCCCATAGGAATGAATGGAAAAATGTCCATAAACTTTTGTCAAACTTTCAAACTGCTGTCACACGGTCAGTTTTCGAGCTAGAGACACCAGAACTCAAACGGGCAGACCCGAGGGTCCACGGTCCCCCCACGTGAAATTATGGGCCGATAGCCCACCCGCTTCATGACCTTTGACCCCGTTTTCTATTCACGGCCTACAGAGCTCCATAGAGTCCAATGTAAACTGCTGTGGGAGACTGCTCTCTTAACATCCCACTACCGACAGCTTAGCAGTAAACTCCTTCACCATAAGCGTGGCCTAGTGACCCACGCGGGTTTACCGTATCGAGGACCTCGCTTTAAGCGGGAAAGACGCGGATCGGGGGGCAGGGGTTTCGGCGGCGCAACATCTCGCGTTTCCTCCTGGAAATGCAGACCTCTAGTGTTACGTTTGCTGCCCTTCATTCTGAGGATCGTTCATTCTTGTCCGGTTAACTCCGCCCACAGTTTTCGAGATATCGACTCCGTTCAAAGTTTCATTCGTAGAGCTTCCCTGTGGGATGCGGGCTTGTATACAGCTTTTGGAAAATTTGCATAGTTTTCGCACAGTAAGCATTTGAAGTTTCACCTTTTCTCCCATAGGAATGAATGGAAAAATGTCCATAAACTTTTGTCAAACTTTCAAACTGCTGTCACACGCTCAGTTTTCGAGCTAGAGACACCAGAACTCAAACGGGCAGACCCGAGAGTCCAAGGTCCCACCACGTGAAATTATGGGCCGATAGCCCACCCGCTTCATGACCTTTGACCCCGTTTTCCATTCACGGCCTACACAGCTCCACATAGTCCAATGTAAACTGCTGTGGGACAGTGCTCTCTTAACATCCCACTACCAACAGCTTAGCAGTAAACTCCTTCACCATAAGCGTCGCCTAGTGACCCACGCGGGTTTACCGTGTCGAGGACCTCGCTTTAAGCGGGAAAGACGCGGATCGGGGGAAGGGGGTTTAGGCGGCGCAACATCTCGCGTTTCCTCCTGGAAATGCAGACCTCTAGTGTTACGTTTGCTGCCCTTCATTCTGAGGATCGTTCATTCTTGTCCGGTTAACTCCGCCCACAGTTTTCGAGATATCGACTCCGTTCAAAGTTTCATTCGTAGAGCTTCCCTGTGGGATGCGGGCTTGTATACAGCTTTTGGAAAAGTTACATAGTTTTTGCACAGTAAGCATTTGAAGTTTCATATTTTCTCCCATAGGAATGAATGGAAAAATGTCCATAAACTTTTCTCAAACTTTCAAACTGCTGTCACACGGTCAGTTTTCGAGCTAGAGACACCAGAACTCAAACGGGCAGACCCGAGGGTCCACGGTCCCACCACGTAAAATTATGGGCCGATAGCCCACCCGCTTCATGACCTTTGACCCCGTTTTCCATTCACGGCCTACAGAGCTCCATAGAGTCCAATGTAAACTGCTGTGGGACAGTGCTCTATTAACATCCCACTACCGACAGCTTAGCAGTAAACTCCTTCACCATAAGCGTCGCCTAGTGACCCACGCGGGTTTACCGTATCGAGGACCTCGCTTTAAGCGGGAAAGACGCGGATCGGGGGGCGGGGGTTTAGGCGGCGCAACATCTCGCGTTTCCTCCTGGAAATGCAGACCTCTAGTTATGTTGCGCCTGCTGCTTTAAGCAGCGGCGCAATATATTGTTATCCGTAAGTCATATTATTATTATTTTTATTATTATTTTTATTATTCCGCGTTTCCTTGTCCGCTTAACTAGTCCCGCAGCTTTCGAGCTATCGACTCCGTTCCACCTGGAAATCGTGCGTCCTATAGCGACGATGTGGGCTTGTATACAGCTTTCCGATACCCGCACTCGTTCGTCCGCTACACTCGTTTTTCGCTCTGTTTTTCCCCAGTCATTTCTATGGAATTAATTTTCAAAGTGCTCTAACTCGGTCATTTTTCAAGCTACGGACACGGGATTTCAGACGGTCGGACCCGGGCGTACCGGCTCCCATCACTTCCGTTTTCGGAATTTTTGCACTCATCCTTCCCTTTCTTTTCCTCCTTCAAAATCCCTCCATTCATTTCAATGGGAGGCTCTTAGAGTGGGGGTGATGTCATCCACTGTAGTTTCAGTGGCAAAAAGCCGTTTTTTCACTTTTCAGCCGAACAAATCGCCATAACTTCCTCATAGTTTCACCTAGAAACTTCATTTAAATTTTAAATGGTAGAGAAACTTGTCCTTTCTGAGACCTCTAAATTTGAACATTATTGAAAATACGGTTTTTGAGTTATGAATTTTTGTTCGGCACTAGGGACGGTTTCGGCTCCCATAGGGTTCAATGTATTTTTGGAGCAGCTCAGAGTGCGGTTTCTAAAATTTTCTCCTGTTTTTAACTCGTCATAACATGCTCAATTCTCACTTAATCTGCAAATTTTTTATACCATATCGATCCCCAGACTCTCCTTGTCGCAACGGTATATACGGTTAAGTGATGTGAGGAAAACTTTCCAAGCTATAAGCATTTGTTCGGAGGGTGGGTACGCTCCCATAGGAACCCATTGAAATTATTTTTTTTCTTTTTCAATTTTCTGCCGAACATTTCACCATAACTTCCTTATACTTTCACCTACAGACTTCATTTAAATTTTACATGGTAGAGAAATTTCCCCTTTCTCAAACTTGTAAGTTTCAGACCGTTTGAGAATACCGTTCTTGAGTTATGAATTTTTGTTTGACACTTGGGAGGGTTTTCCTCCCATAGAGCTCAATGTATTTTAAGAGCGGGTCGGCACGCAGATTTTCAAAACTTTGCCTGTTTTTAACTCGTAATTACACCATCAAATCTCGCTCAAAGTGCAAAAATTTTTACACCATCTCGAGCACAAGACTCTCCTTGTCGCTACGGTATGCTTTGTTCATTTTTGGTTGGGAAAAGTTTTCGAGCTACGGGTGATTTTTTGGAGGGTGCTCCCCGGTTGAAATTCATTGAATCATGAGTCTGTCAGTTGTATTCTGTGAGCGTGCGTGTGAGAGAGACAGAGGGGGGAGGGGGAGGGGCAGAGGCAGAGACTGAGGGGAAGAGCTGTGAGGGCCACAGAAATACACAGGCAGTCTGTAACACTTTAAAGGTCATTTTTAAGGGGGACGTCTTAATTATCCAGGGTTTCTTAAGGTGGAATTTTTAAAGAATACCTCATTCACAATATACTGGCTGTCTTTTCGACATTTTAAGCTTTATTTAAAGTGGTCATTTTTAAAGGTGGACGTGTCAATACAACTGTGGGTTTCTTAAGGTGGAATTTTTATTAAGGTGGTATTTAAAATGTATTGGCCATCTTTTTTTGCTTTTAAGACTCTTTTGGCCTGTGATGTGGACATTTCAATACAATTCTGGGTTTCTTAAGGTGGAATTGTTTTTAAAGGTGGAATTCAAAATGTATCGTTTTCCATTCACGGCCTACAGAGCTCCATAGAGTCCAATGTAAACTGCTGTGGGAGAGTGCTCTCTTAACATCCCACTACCGACAGCTTAGCAGTAAACTCCTTCACCATAAGCGTCGCCTAGTGACCCACGCGGGTTTACCGTATCGAGGACCTCGCTTTAAGCGGGAAAGACGCGGATCGGGGGCAGGGGTTTAGGCGGCGCAACATCTCGCGTTTCCTCCTGGAAATGCAGACCTCTAGTGTTACGTTTGCTGCCCTTCATTCTGAGGATCGTTCATTCTTGTCCGGTTAACTCCGCCCACAGTTTTCGAGATATCGACTCCGTTCAAAGTTTCATTCGTAGAGCTTCCCTGTGGGATGTGGGCTTGTATACAGCTTTTGGAAAAGTTACATAGTTTTTGCACAGTAAGCATTTGAAGTTTCATCTTTACTCTCATAGGAATGAATGGAAAAATGTCCATAAACTTTTGTCAAACTTTCAAACTGCTGTCACACGCTCAGTTTTCGAGCTACAGACACCAGAATTCAAACGGGCAGACCCGAGAGTCCACGGTCCCGCCACGTGAAATTATAGGCCGATACCCCGCCCGCTTCATGACCTTTGACCCCGTTTTCCATTCACGGCCTACACAGCTCCATAGAGTCCAATGTAAACTGCTGTGGGACAGTGCTCTCTTAACATCCCACTACCAACAGCTTAGCAGTAAACTCCTTCACCATAAGCGTCGCCTAGTGACCCACGCGGGTTTACCGTATCGAGGACCTCGCTTTAAGCGGTAAAGACGCGGATCGGGGGGCGGGGGTTTAGGCGGCGCCACATCTCGCGTTTCCTCCTGGAAATGCAGACCTCTAGTGTTACGTTTGCTGCCCTTCATTTTGAAGATCTTCATTCCTTGTCCGGTTAACTCCGCCCACAGTTTTCGAGATATCGACTCCGTTCAAAGTTTCATTCGTAGAGCTTCCCTGTGGGATGTGGGCTTGTATACAGCTTTTGGAAAAGTTACATAGTTTTCGCACAGTAAGCATTTGAAGTTTCGTGTTTTCTCCCCTAGGAATGAATGGAAAAGTGTCCATAAACTTTTGTCAAACATTCAAACTGCTGTCACACGGTCAGTTTTCGAGCTAGAGACACCAGAACTCAAACGGGCAGACCGGAGGGTCCACGGTCCCACCACGTGAAATTATGGGCCGATAACCCACCCGCTTCATGACCTTTGACCCCGTTTTCCATTCACGGCCTACAGAGCTCCATAGAGTCCAATGTAAACTGCTGTGGGAGAGAGCTCTCTTAACATCCCACTACCGACAGCTTAGCAGTAAACTCCTTCACCATAAGCGTCGCCTAGTGACCCACGCGGGTTTACCGTATCGAGGACCTCGCTTTAAGCGGAAAAGACGCGGATCGGGGGACGGGGGTTTCGGCGGCGCAACATCTCGCGTTTCCTCCTGGAAATGCAGACCTCTAGTGTTACGTTTGCTGCCCTTCATTCTGAGGATCGTTCGTTCTTGTCCGGTTAACTCCGCCCACAGTTTTCGAGATATCGACTCCGTTCAAAGTTTCATTCGTAGAGCTTCCCTGTGGGATGCGGTCTTGTATACAGCTTTTGGAAAAGTTGCATAGTTTTAGCACAGTAAGCATTTGAAGTTTCATCTTTTGTCCCATAGGAATGAATGGAATTATGTCCATAAACTTTTGTCAAACTTTCAAACTGCTGTCACACGCTCAGTTTTCGAGCTAGAGACACCAGAATTCAAACGGGCAGACCCGAGAGTCCAAGGTCCCACCACGTGAAATTATAGGCCGATACCCCGCCCGCTTCATGACCTTTGACCCCGTTTTCCATTCACGGCCTACAGAGCTCCATAGAGTCCAATGTAAACTGCTGTGGGAGAGTGCTCTCTTAACATCCCACTACCGACAGCTTAGCAGTAAACTCCTTCACCATAAGCGTCGCCTAGTGACCCACGCGGGTTTACCGTATCGAGGACCTCGCTTTAAGCGGGAAAGACGCGGATCGGGGGGCAGGGGTTTAGGCGGCGCAACATCTCGCGTTTCCTCCTGGAAATGCAGACCTCTAGTGTTACGTTTGCTGCCCTTCATTCTGAGGATCGTTCATTCTTGTCCGGTTAACTCCGCCCACAGTTTTCGAGATATCGACTCCGTTCAAAGTTTCATTCGTAGAGCTTCCCTGTGGGATGCGGGCTTGTATACAGCTTTTGGAAAATTTGCATAGTTTTCGCACAGTAAGCATTTGAAGTTTCATCTTTTCTCCCATAGGAATGAATGGAAAAATGTCCATAAACTTTTGTCAAACTTTCAAACTGCTGTCACACGCTCAGTTTTCGAGCTAGAGACACCAGAACTCAAACGGGCAGACCCGAGAGTCCAAGGTCCCACCACGTGAAATTATGGGCCGATAGCCCACCCGCTTCATGACCTTTGACCCCGTTTTCCATTCACGGCCTACACAGCTCCACATAGTCCAATGTAAACTGCTGTGGGACAGTGCTCTCTTAACATCCCACTACCAACAGCTTAGCAGTAAACTCCTTCACCATAAGCGTCGCCTAGTGACCCACGCGGGTTTACCGTGTCGAGGACCTCGCTTTAAGCGGGAAAGACGCGGATCGGGGGGCAGGGGTTTAGGCGGCGCAACATCTCGCGTTTCCTCCTGGAAATGCAGACCTCTAGTGTTACGTTTGCTGCCCTTCATTCTGAGGATCTTCATTCCTTGTCCGGTTAACTCCGCCCACAGTTTTCGAGATATCGACCCCGTTCAAAGTTTGTTTCGTAGAGCTTCCTTGTGGGATGCGGGCTTGTATACAGCTTTTGGAAAAGTTACATAGTTTTCGCACAGTAAGCATTTGAAGTTTCATCTTTACTCCCATAGGAATGAATGGAAAAATGTCCATAAACTTTTGTCAAACTTTCAAACTGCTGTCACACGCTCAGTTTTCGAGCTAGACACACCAGAACTCAAACGGGCAGACCCGAGGGTCCACGGTCCCACCACGTGAAACTATAGGCCGATAGCCCACCCGCTTCATGACCTTTGACCCCGTTTTCCATTCACGGCCTACACAGCTCCATAGAGTCCAATGTAAACTGCTGTGGGAGAGTGCTCTCTTAACATTCCACTACCGACAGCTTAGCAGTAAACTCCTTCACCATAAGCGTCGCCTAGTGACCCACGCGGGTTTACCGTATCGAGGACCTCGCTTTAAGCGGGAAAGACGCGGATCGGGGGGCGGGGGTTTAGGCGGCGCAACATCTCGCGTTTCCTCCTGGAAATGCAGACCTCTAGTGTTACGTTTGCTGCCCTTCATTCTGAGGATCTTCATTCCTTGTCCGGTTAACTCCGCCCACAGTTTTCGAGATATCGACTCCGTTCAAAGTTTGTTTCGTAGATCTTACCTGTGGGATGCGGGCTTGTATACAGCTTTTGGAAAAGTTGCATAGTTTTTGCACAGTAAGCATTTGAAGTTTCATCTTTACTCCCATAGGAATGAATGGGAAAATGTCCATAAACTTTTGTCAAACTTTCAAACTGCTGTCACACGCTCAGTTTTCGAGCTAGAGACACCAGAATTCAAACGGGCAGACCCGAGAGTCCAAGGTCCCACCACGTGAAACTATAGGCCGATAGCCCACCCGCTTCATGACCTTTGACCCCGTTTTCCATTCACGGCCTACACAGCTCCATAGAGTCCAATGTAAACTGCTGTGGGAGAGTGCTCTCTTAACATCCCACTACCGACAGCTTAGCAGTAAACTCCTTCACCATAAGCGTCGCCTAGTGACCCACGCGGGTTTACCGTATCGAGGACCTCGCTTTAAGCGGGAAAGACGCGGATCGGGGGGCGGGGGTTTAGGCGGCGCAACATCTCGCGTTTCCTCCTGGAAATGCAGACCTCTAGTGTTACGTTTGCTGCCCTTCATTCTGAGGATCGTTCATTCTTGTCCGGTTAACTCCGCCCACAGTTTTCGAGATATCGACTCCGTTCAAAGTTTCATTCGTAGAGCTTCCCTGTGGGATGCGGGCTTGTATACAGCTTTTGGAAAATTTGCATAGTTTTCGCACAGTAAGCATTTGAAGTTTCATCTTTTCTCCCATAGGAATGAATGGAAAAATGTCCATAAACTTTTGTCAAACTTTCAAACTGCTGTCACACGCTCAGTTTTCGAGCTAGAGACACCAGAACTCAAACGGGCAGACCCGAGAGTCCAAGGTCCCACCACGTGAAATTATGGGCCGATAGCCCACCCGCTTCATGACCTTTGACCCCGTTTTCCATTCACGGCCTACACAGCTCCACATAGTCCAATGTAAACTGCTGTGGGACAGTGCTCTCTTAACATCCCACTACCAACAGCTTAGCAGTAAACTCCTTCACCATAAGCGTCGCCTAGTGACCCACGCGGGTTTACCGTGTCGAGGACCTCGCTTTAAGCGGGAAAGACGCGGATCGGGGGGCAGGGGTTTAGGCGGCGCAACATCTCGCGTTTCCTCCTGGAAATGCAGACCTCTAGTGTTACGTTTGCTGCCCTTCATTCTGAGGATCTTCATTCCTTGTCCGGTTAACTCCGCCCACAGTTTTCGAGATATCGACCCCGTTCAAAGTTTGTTTCGTAGAGCTTCCTTGTGGGATGCGGGCTTGTATACAGCTTTTGGAAAAGTTACATAGTTTTCGCACAGTAAGCATTTGAAGTTTCATCTTTACTCCCATAGGAATGAATGGAAAAATGTCCATAAACTTTTGTCAAACTTTCAAACTGCTGTCACACGCTCAGTTTTCGAGCTAGACACACCAGAACTCAAACGGGCAGACCCGAGGGTCCACGGTCCCACCACGTGAAACTATAGGCCGATAGCCCACCCGCTTCATGACCTTTGACCCCGTTTTCCATTCACGGCCTACACAGCTCCATAGAGTCCAATGTAAACTGCTGTGGGAGAGTGCTCTCTTAACATTCCACTACCGACAGCTTAGCAGTAAACTCCTTCACCATAAGCGTCGCCTAGTGACCCACGCGGGTTTACCGTATCGAGGACCTCGCTTTAAGCGGGAAAGATGCGGATCGGGGGGCGGGGGTTTAGGCGGCGCAACATCTCGCGTTTCCTCCTGGAAATGCAGACCTCTAGTGTTACGTTTGCTGCCCTTCATTCTGAGGATCTTCATTCCTTGTCCGGTTAACTCCGCCCACAGTTTTCGAGATATCGACTCCGTTCAAAGTTTGTTTCGTAGAGCTTACCTGTGGGATGCGGGCTTGTATACAGCTTTTGGAAAAGTTGCATAGTTTTTGCACAGTAAGCATTTGAAGTTTCATCTTTACTCCCATAGGAATGAATGGGAAAATGTCCATAAACTTTTGTCAAACTTTCAAACTGCTGTCACACGCTCAGTTTTCGAGCTAGAGACACCAGAATTCAAACGGGCAGACCCGAGAGTCCAAGGTCCCACCACGTGAAACTATAGGCCGATAGCCCACCCGCTTCATGACCTTTGACCCCGTTTTCCATTCACGGCCTACACAGCTCCATAGAGTCCAATGTAAACTGCTGTGGGAGAGTGCTCTCTTAACATCCCACTACCGACAGCTTAGCAGTAAACTCCTTCACCATAAGCGTCGCCTAGTGACCCACGCGGGTTTACCGTATCGAGGACCTCGCTTTAAGCGGGAAAGACGCGGATCGGGGGGCGGGGGTTTAGGCGGCGCAACATCTCGCGTTTCCTCCTGGAAATGCAGACCTCTAGTGTTACGTTTGCTGCCCTTCATTCTGAGGATCGTTCATTCTTGTCCGGTTAACTCCGCCCACAGTTTTCGAGATATCGACTCCATTCAAAGTTTCATTCGTAGAGCTTCCCTGTGGGATGCGGGCTTGTATACAGCTTTTGGAAAATTTGCATAGTTTTCGCACAGTAAGCATTTGAAGTTTCATCTTTTCTCCCATAGGAATGAATGGAAAAATGTCCATAAACTTTTGTCAAACTTTCAAACTGCTGTCACACGCTCAGTTTTCGAGCTAGAGACACCAGAACTCAAACGGGCAGACCCGAGAGTCCAAGGTCCCACCACGTGAAATTATGGGCCGATAGCCCACCCGCTTCATGACCTTTGACCCCGTTTTCCATTCACGGCCTACACAGCTCCACATAGTCCAATGTAAACTGCTGTGGGACAGTGCTCTCTTAACATCCCACTACCAACAGCTTAGCAGTAAACTCCTTCACCATAAGCGTCGCCTAGTGACCCACGCGGGTTTACCGTGTCGAGGACCTCGCTTTAAGCGGGAAAGACGCGGATCGGGGGGCAGGGGTTTAGGCGGCGCAACATCTCGCGTTTCCTCCTGGAAATGCAGACCTCTAGTGTTACGTTTGCTGCCCTTCATTCTGAGGATCTTCATTCCTTGTCCGGTTAACTCCGCCCACAGTTTTCGAGATATCGACCCCGTTCAAAGTTTGTTTCGTAGAGCTTCCTTGTGGGATGCGGGCTTGTATACAGCTTTTGGAAAAGTTACATAGTTTTCGCACAGTAAGCATTTGAAGTTTCATCTTTACTCCCATAGGAATGAATGGAAAAATGTCCATAAACTTTTGTCAAACTTTCAAACTGCTGTCACACGCTCAGTTTTCGAGCTAGACACACCAGAACTCAAACGGGCAGACCCGAGGGTCCACGGTCCCACCACGTGAAACTATAGGCCGATAGCCCACCCGCTTCATGACCTTTGACCCCGTTTTCCATTCACGGCCTACACAGCTCCATAGAGTCCAATGTAAACTGCTGTGGGAGAGTGCTCTCTTAACATTCCACTACCGACAGCTTAGCAGTAAACTCCTTCACCATAAGCGTCGCCTAGTGACCCACGCGGGTTTACCGTATCGAGGACCTCGCTTTAAGCGGGAAAGATGCGGATCGGGGGGCGGGGGTTTAGGCGGCGCAACATCTCGCGTTTCCTCCTGGAAATGCAGACCTCTAGTGTTACGTTTGCTGCCCTTCATTCTGAGGATCTTCATTCCTTGTCCGGTTAACTCCGCCCACAGTTTTCGAGATATCGACTCCGTTCAAAGTTTGTTTCGTAGAGCTTACCTGTGGGATGCGGGCTTGTATACAGCTTTTGGAAAAGTTGCATAGTTTTTGCACAGTAAGCATTTGAAGTTTCATCTTTACTCCCATAGGAATGAATGGGAAAATGTCCATAAACTTTTGTCAAACTTTCAAACTGCTGTCACACGCTCAGTTTTCGAGCTAGAGACACCAGAATTCAAACGGGCAGACCCGAGAGTCCAAGGTCCCACCACGTGAAACTATAGGCCGATAGCCCACCCGCTTCATGACCTTTGACCCCGTTTTCCATTCACGGCCTACACAGCTCCATAGAGTCCAATGTAAACTGCTGTGGGAGAGTGCTCTCTTAACATCCCACTACCGACAGCTTAGCAGTAAACTCCTTCACCATAAGCGTCGCCTAGTGACCCACGCGGGTTTACCGTATCGAGGACCTCGCTTTAAGCGGGAAAGACGCGGATCGGGGGGCGGGGGTTTAGGCGGCGCAACATCTCGCGTTTCCTCCTGGAAATGCAGACCTCTAGTGTTACGTTTGCTGCCCTTCATTCTGAGGATCGTTCATTCTTGTCCGGTTAACTCCGCCCACAGTTTTCGAGATATCGACTCCGTTCAAAGTTTCATTCGTAGAGCTTCCCTGTGGGATGCGGGCTTGTATACAGCTTTTGGAAAAGTTACATAGTTTTTGCACAGTAAGCATTTGAAGTTTCATATTTTCTCCCATAGGAATGAATGGAAAAATGTCCATAAACTTTTCTCAAACTTTCAAACTGCTGTCACACGGTCAGTTTTCGAGCTAGAGACACCAGAACTCAAACGGGCAGACCCGAGGGTCCACGGTCCCACCACGTAAAATTATGGGCCGATAGCCCACCCGCTTCATGACCTTTGACCCCGTTTTCCATTCACGGCCTACAGAGCTCCATAGAGTCCAATGTAAACTGCTGTGGGACAGTGCTCTCTTAACATCCCACTACCGACAGCTTAGCAGTAAACTCCTTCACCATAAGCGTCGCCTAGTGACCCACGCGGGTTTACCGTATCGAGGACCTCGCTTTAAGCGGGAAAGACGCGGATCGGGGGGCTGGGGTTTAGGCGGCGCAACATCTCGCGTTTCCTCCTGGAAATGCAGACCTCTAGTTATGTTGCGCCTGCTGCTTTAAGCAGCGGCGCAATATATTGTTATCCGTAAGTCATATTATTATTATTATTATTCTTATTATTCCGCGTTTCCTTGTCCGCCTAACTAGTCCCGCAGCTTTCGAGCTATCGACTCCGTTCCACTTGGAAATCGTGCGTCCTATAGCGACGATGTGGGCTTGTATACAGCTTTCCGATACCCGCACTCGTTCGTCCGCTACACTCGTTTATCGCTCCGTTTTTCCCCAGTCATTTCTATGGAATTATTTTTCAAAGTGCTCTAACTCGGTCATTTTTCAAGCTACGGACACGGGATTTCAGACGGTCGGACCCGGGCGTACCGGCTCCCATCACTTCCGTTTTCGGAATTTTTGCACTCATCCTTCCCTTTCTATCACTCCTTCAAAATCCCTCCATTCATTTCAATGGGAGGCTCTTAGAGTGGGTGACATCATACACTGTAGATTCCTTCTCAGAAAACGGGTTTTTCACTTTTCAGCCGAACAAATTGCCATAACTTCCTCATACTTTCACCTAGAAACTTCATTTAAATTTTAAATGGTAGAGAAACTTGTCCTTTCTAACACCTCTAAATTTCAACATTATTGAAAATACGGTTTTTGAGTTATGAATTTTTGTTCGGCACTAGGGACGGTTTCGGCTCCCATAGGGTTCAATGTATTTTTGGAGCAGCTCAGAGTGCGGTTTCTAAAAATTTCTCCTGTTTTTAACTCGTCATAACATGCTCAATTCTCACTTAATATGCAAAATTTTTATACCATATCGATCCCCAGACTCTCCTTGTCGCAACGGTATATACGGTTAAGTGATGTGGGGAAAACTTTCCGAGCTATAAGCATTTGTTCGGAGGGTGGGTACGCTCCCATAGGAACCCATTGAAATTATTTTTTGTCTTTTTCAATTTTCTGCCGAACATTTCACCATAACTTCCTTATACTTTCACCTACAGACTTCATTTAAACTTTAAATGGTAGAGAAATTTCCCCTTTCTCACACTTGTAAGTTTCAGACCGTTTGAGAATACCGTTCTTGAGTTATGAATTTTTGTTTGACACTTGGGAGGGTTTTCCTCCCATAGAGCTCAATGTATTTTAAGAGCGGCTCGGCACGCAGATTTTCAAAACTTTGCCTGTTTTTAACTCGTAATTACACCATCAAATCTCGCTCAAAGTGCAAAAATTTTTACACCATCTCGAGCACAAGACTCTCCTTGTCGCTACGGTATGCTTCGTTCAATTTTGGTTGGGAAAAGTTTTCGAGCTACGGGTGATTTTTTGGAGGGTGCTCCCCGGTCGAAATTCATTGAATCGTGAGTCTGTCAGTTGTATTCTGTGAGCGTGCGTGTGAGAGACAGAGAGGGGGGAGGGGGAGGGGCAGAGGCAGACACTGACGGGGAGAGCTGTGAGGGCCACAGAAATACACAGGCAGTCTGTAACACTTTAAAGGTCATTCTTAAGGGGGACGTCTTAATTATCCAGGGTTTCTTAAGGTGGAATTTTTTAAGAATACCTCATTCACAATATACTGCCTGTCTTTTCGACATTTTAAGCTTTATTTCAAGTGGTCATTTTTAAAGGAGGACGTGTCAATACAACTGTGGGTTTCTTAAGGTGGAATTTTTATTAAGGTGGTATTTAAAATGTATTGGCCATCTTTTTTTGCTTTTAAGACTCTTTTGGCCTGTGATGTGGACATTTCAATACAATTCTGGGTTTCTTAAGGTGGAATTGTTTTTAAAGGTGGAATTCAAAATTTATCGTTTTCCATTCACGGCCTACACAGCTCCATAGAGTCCAATGTAAACTGCTGTGGGAGAGTGCTCTCTTAACATCCCACTACCAACAGCTTAGCAGTAAACTCCTTCACCATAAGCGTCGCCTAGTGACCCACGCGGGTTTACCGTATCGAGGACCTCGCTTTAAGCGGGAAAGACGCGGATCGGGGGGCGGGGGTTTAGGCGGCGCAACATCTCGCGTTTCCTCCTGGAAATGCAGACCTCTAGTGTTACGTTTGCTGCCCTTCATTCTGAGGATCGTTCATTCTTGTCCGGTTAACTCCGCCCACAGTTTTCGAGATATCGACTCCGTTCAAAGTTTGTTTCGTAGAGCTGCCCTGTGGGATGCGGGCTTGTATACAGCTTTTGGAAAAGTTGCATAGTTTTTGCACAGGAAGCCTTTGAACTTTCATCTTTACTCCCATAGGAATGAATGGAAAAATGTCCATAAACTTTTGTCAAACTTTCAAACTGCTGTCACACGCTCAGTTTTCGAGCTAAAGACAACAGAACTCAAACGGGCAGACCCGAGGGTCCAAGGTCCCACCACGTAAAATTATAGGCCGATAGCCCACCCGCTTCATGACCTTTGACCCCGTTTTCCATTCACGGCCTACACAGCTCCATAGAGTCCAATGTAAACTGCTGTGGGACAGTGCTCTCTTAACATCCCACTACCAACAGCTTAGCAGTAAACTCCTTCACCATAAGCGTCGCCTAGTGACCCACGCGGGTTTACCGTATCGAGGACCTCGCTTTAAGCGGTAAAGACGCGGATCGGGGGGCGGGGGTTTAGGCGGCGCAACATCTCGCGTTTCCTCCTGGAAATGCAGACCTCTAGTGTTACGTTTGCTGCCCTTCATTCTGAGGATCGTTAATTCTTGTCCGGTTAACTCCGCCCACAGTTTTCGAGATATCGACTCCGTTCAAAGTTTGTTTCGTAGAGCTGCCCTGTGGGATGCGGGCTTGTATACAGCTTTTGGAAAAGTTACATAGTTTTCGCACAGGAAGCATTTGAAGTTTCATCTTTACTCCCATAGGAATGAATGGAAAAATGTCCATAAACTTTTGTCAAACTTTAAAACTGCTGTCACACGGTCAGTTTTCGAGCTAGAGACACCAGAACTCAAACGGGCAGACCCGAGGGTCCACGGTCCCAGCATGTGAAACTATGGGCCGATAGCCCACCCGCTTCATGACCTTTGACCCCGTTTTCCATTCACGGCCTACTGAGCTCCTTACAGTCCAATGTAAACTGCTGTGGGAGAGAGCTCTCTTAACATCCCACTACCGACAGCTTAGCAGTAAACTCCTTCACCATAAGCGTCGCCTAGTGACCCACGTGGGTTTACCGTACCGAGGACCTCGCTTTAAGCGGGAAAGACGCGGATCGGGGGACGGGGGTTTAGGCGGCGCAACATCTCGCGTTTCCTCCTGGAAATGCAGACCTCTAGTGTTACGTTTGCTGCCCTTCATTCTGAGGATCGTTCATTCTTGTCCGGTTAACTCCGCCCACAGTTTTCGAGATATCGACTCCGTTCAAAGTTTGTCTCGTAGAGCTGCCCTATGGGATGCGGGCTTGTATACAGCTTTTGGAAAAGTTGCATAGTTTTCGCACAGTAAGCATTTAAAGTTTCATCTTTACTCCCATAGGAATGAATGGAAAAATGTCCATAAACTTTTGTCAAACTTTCAAACTGCTGTCACACGCTCAGTTTTCGAGCTAGAGACACCAGAAGTCAAACGGGCAGACCCGAGGGTCCACGGTCCCACCACGTAAACTTATGGGCCGATAGCCCACCTGCTTCATGACCTTTGACCCCGTTTTCCTTTCACGGCCTACTGAGCTCCATAGAGTCCAATGTAAACTGCTGTGGGAGACTGCTCTCTTAACATCCCACTACCAACAGCTTAGCAGTCAACTCCTTCACCATAGCGTGGCCTAGTGACCCACGAGGGTTTCCGTACCGAGGACCTCGCTTTAAGCGGAAAAGACGCGGATCGGGGGACGGGGGTTTAGGCGGCGCAACATCTCGCGTTTCCTCCTGGAAATGCAGACCTCTAGTGTTACGTTTGCTGCCCTTAATTCTGAGGATCGTTCATTCTTGTCCGGTTAACTCCGCCCACAGTTTTCGAGATATCGACTCCGTTCAAAGTTTCATTCGTAGAGCTGCGGGATGCGGGCTTGTATACAGCTTTTGGAAAAGTTACATAGTTTTCGCACAGGAAGCATTTGAAGTTTCATCTTTACTCCCATAGGAATGAATGGAAAAATGTCCATAAAGTTTTGTCAAACTTTCAAACTGCTGTCACACGCTCAGTTTTCGAGCTAGAGACACCAGAATTCAAACGGGCAGACCCGAGAGTCCAAGGTCCCACCACGAGAAATTATAGGCCGATAGCCCACCCGCTTCATGACCTTTCACCCCGTTTTCCATTCACGGCCTACAGAGCTCCATAGAGTCCAATGTAAACTGCTGTGGGAGAGTGCTCTCTTAACATCCCACTACCGACAGCTTAGCAGTAAACTCCTTCACCATAAGCGTCGCCTAGTGACCCACGCGGGTTTACCGTACCGAGGACCTCGCTTTAAGCGGGAAAGACGCGGATCGGGGGGCAGGGGTTTCGGCGGCGCAACATCTCGCGTTTCCTCCTGGAAATGCAGACC
The DNA here is from genome assembly GCF_029633855.1 of Hoplias malabaricus. Classification (NCBI taxonomy): domain Eukaryota; kingdom Metazoa; phylum Chordata; class Actinopteri; order Characiformes; family Erythrinidae; genus Hoplias; species Hoplias malabaricus. Next base: position 29,918,000 of record NC_089806.1, on the reverse strand, counting down.
TCTAGTGTTACGTTTGCTGCCCTTCATTCTGAGGATCGTTCATTCTTGTCCGGTTAACTCCGCCCACAGTTTTCGAGATATCAACTTCGTTCAAAGTTTGTTTCGTAGAGCTTCCCTGTGGGATGCGGGCTTGAATACAGCTTTTGGAAAAGTTACATAGTTTTCGCACAGGAAGCATTTGAAGTTTCATCTTTACTCCCATAGGAATGAATGGAAAAATGTCCATAAACTTTTGTCAAACTTTAAAACTGCTGTCACACGGTCAGTTTTCGAGCTAGAGACACCAGAACTCAAACGGGCAGACCCGAGGGTCCACGGTCCCAGCACGTGAAACTATGGGCCGATAGCCCACCCGCTTCATGACCTTTGACCCCGTTTTCCTTTCACGGCCTACAGAGCTCCATAGAGTCCAATGTAAACTGCTGTGGGAGAGTGCTCTCTTAACATCCCACTACCGACAGCTTAGCAGTAAACTCCTTCACCATAAGCGTCGCCTAGTGATCCACGCGGGTTTACCGTATCGAGGACCTCGCTTTAAGCGGGAAAGACGCGGATCGGGGGACGGGGGTTTCGGCGGCGCAACATCTCGCGTTTCCTCCTGGAAATGCAGACCTCTAGTTATGTTGCGCATGCTGCTGTAAGCAGCGGCGCGATATATTGTTATCCGTAAGTCATATTATTATTATTTTTTTATTATTATTTTTATTATTCCGCGTTTCCTTGTCCGCTTAACTAGTCCCGCAGCTTTCGAGCTATCGACTCCGTTCCACCTGGAAATCGTGCGTCCTATAGCGACGATGTGGGCTTGTATACAGCTTTCCGATACCCGCACTCGTTCGTCCGCTACACTCGTTTTTCGCTCTGTTTTTCCCCAGTCATTTCTATGGAATTAATTTTCAAAGTGCTCTAACTCGGTCATTTTTCAAGCTACGGACACGGGATTTCAGACGGTCGGACCCGGGCGTACCGGCTCCCATCACTTCCGTTTTCGGAATTTTTGCACTCATCCTTCCCTTTCTTTTCCTCCTTCAAAATCCCCCCATTCATTTGAATGGAGGATGGGTACAGTGCGTGACATCATCGCCACTCTAGATTTCATGGCCAAAACCGTTTTTTCACTTTTCAGCCGAACAATTCGCCATAACTTCCTCATACTTTCACCTAGAAACTTTATTTAAATTTTAAATTGTAGAGAAAGTTGTCCTTTCTAAGACCTGTAAATTTGAACATTATTGAAAATACGGTTTTTGAGTTATGAACTTTTGTTCGGCACTAGGGACGGTTTCGACTCCCATAGGGTTCAATGTATTTTTAGAGCGGCTCAGAGTGCGGTTTCTAAAATTTTCTCCTGTTTTTAACTCGTCATAACATGCTCAATTCTCACTTAATCTGCAAAATTTTTATACCATATCGATCCCCAGACTCTCCTTGTCGCAACGGTATATACGGTTAAGTGATGTGGGGAAAACTTTCCGAGCTATAAGCATTTGTTCGGAGGGTGGGTACGCTCCCATAGGAACCCATTGAAATTATTTTTTGTCTTTTTCAATTTTCTGCCGAACATTTCACCATAACTTCCTTATACTTTCACCTACAGACTTCATTTAAACTTTAAATGGTAGAGAAATTTCCCCTTTCTCACACTTGTAAGTTTCAGACCATTTGAGAATACCGTTCTTGAGTTATGAATTTTTGTTTGACACTTGGGAGGGTTTTCCTCCCATAGAGCTCAATGTATTTTAAGAGCGGGTCGGCACGCAGATTTTCAAAACTTTGCCTGTTTTTAACTCGTAATTACACCATCAAATCTCGCTCAAAGTGCAAAAATTTTTACACCATCTCGAGCGCCAGACTCTCCTTGTCGCTACGGTATGCTTCGTTCAATTTTGGTTGGGAAAAGTTTTCGAGCTACGGGTCATTTTTTGAAGGGTCCCCCCGGTCGAAATTCATTGAATCATGAGTCTGTCAGTTGTATTCTGTGAGCGTGCGTGTGAGAGAGACAGAGGGGGGGGAGGGGGAGGGGCAGAGGCAGAGACTGACGGGGAGAGGTGTGAGGGCCACAGAAATACACAGGCAGTCTGTAACACTTTAAAGGTCATTTTTAAGGGGGACGTCTTAATTATCCAGGGTTTCTTAAGGTGGAATTTTTTAAGAATACCTCATTCACAATATACTGGTTGTCTTTTCGACATTTTAAGCTTTATTTCAAGTGGTCATTTTTAAAGGTGGACCTCTCAATACAACTGTGGGTTTCTTAAGGTGGTATTTAAAACGCATTGGCCATCTTCTTTTGCTTTTAAGACTCTTTTGGCCTGCGATTAACGATGGGGGATGGTTCTTGGGTTATGAAGGTTTGTTCAGCACTAGGAGGGTTTTGGCTCCCATACAGTTCAATGTATTTTCAGAAAGCAGAATTTTACACATTCTGGGAGGGGACAGCATTGTGTGTGTGAGACAAAGACAGATTGGGAGAGAACGAGAGAGGGGGAGGGGATAGAGTTACGGTGGGGGGAGGGGACAGGATTATGTGTGTGTGACACAAACACACACTGGGATAGTGACACCCTGAGTTTTAACTATGATTTCTAAAATGCCTGTATGCTTTATATCCTTAAGCCACATAATCATGTTTGTCTCCTGTCTGACTCAGGCTTCGAGAAGCTCTGTTCCTGCTGCTGTCCCTGATGTTGTTCTGATCCAGCTCCACTCTGTGCATTCTCAAGATCTTGGTCTTGTCTCTTCTATAGCATCATGCATGGCCATGCAAGGATGTTATCTTAGGCCAAACGGACCCTGTACCTACTTTTACTCTCACACACAATCAGTTACCTCATCCTGCTTCCTCTCACGTCTATCTTCTTTCTAATTGTTTATTTTCATATTATATATAACTTTGCTTATGTTTGCCACTGTCACCCCTGGCTTGCTCATAGGAGGCTTGGTTCCACATCTGTGTAAAACTGCTTTGTAATGATTTCTAATGAGAAAAGCGCTATACAAATAAAATGTGATTGATTGATATTCAATGGGATTTCTCTACCTGTCATCATATATACCATGAAAACACTACACTAATAATATGGTCTTAATACTTAGCACCACAACTCTATATTGATTGTGGTAAGGCTACGTAGCCCTGAACTTCATAACTGGTTTACACAATTCTATATATTTTTTAATAAAATTATTAAAATAATTCTACTTATTTTGTAACAAACCTATAATGACCCAGCTGGTGTCTTGAGGTAATGGGATTTATCTTTGCTACATTTTGTGATTTGTAAAAAATGAATCCAGTATACTGGATGCTGAAATATAATATCACACATATTCTTAGTACACTAGGCAACATGTTAGTTCCACATTTGATGTGGTATAAGTTATTTTTCAAAAGGATATAAATGTATTGTTAATTTATATTTACATATAATGCTGGATGAACATATACAAAGAAATGATAACTACCCCTTTAAACTTTTATGTAAACTGACCACACACCACTGTTGAAGGCAAATTTGTATCCATTAAACAAATGCTTTGTTTTATTAACATATTGTCAGTGTTGGGGAACTGGATACGACATACACTCACTCCAGGGCAGTGAGGTATTGGGTCCTTAAAGTGTTGATGGCTACATTTGTACATCAGTCAGTGGGACCTTAAAACAGGTGTATAGCAGTATAACACTCAGGAACTTCATTACTGCAGGTACAGGGGGAGAGGGTTGCACATTCCATCCACCAACGGATGCTGGCTGTTGGATGGCACTGTGGGAAGCATATGATGTTCTGTTGAAAACATTAAAAAATTAATAAATATTAGGTGACAATATTAAAATCATCAGCACATCTCAGTTAAAAGTAGGTTTAATTGTTGATGCTTGTGTCCTGCTTACTAGGCACTTGAACAGTGGCTGGCTGCTCTATTTTCTCAGATGAGACCCACAGCAGCAATGTTAGTGGAGAGGCTTGCACACAGCATCCTACAAAATGCATTCATTTTGGGGGACAATTACAGGAGGGAGTGCAAGATATCCTACTGAAAAGAAAAACAGTATAAATACAGAATTACACAAATTCAGTGTATCTAAGGAAACAGGTTACAACACGGAGAAGCTTTTACTGTACATACCATAAAAGGTTCTTGTACGATGGTTGCCTGCTCTTGTATGTCACTTGGAAGTTTCACACTCCATGCTCCAAGCTACAATTATCAAGGGGAGAGACAAGTCAAAGAACCAGGAGGCAGTGAGTGTTTGGTTGAGGTGGATAGGTGGCTTTGACATGAGGGAATAGAAATTTGATCAAAATCAAATTTGGATTTATGGTCAATTTATTGTAATTTGTGGGAGAGGGAAGGCCAATCAAAAATTTATGAATTAATATTGGTTAGAAAATGAACAGTGCTATGGCTACAAATGTAATAATTTTAAAGCTAATATGAACCCAAATAACATCAAACATTACATACACTTTAACAAGTCTGAGCTGCTCATTTAAAAAGCTAAAAAGCTTCTATACAGCATTAATCCCATCTCACCCCTATGGGAACAAGGCTCTGAGACACCTAGATATGTTATCTAAAAAAATGTCATTGCCCAAAGGGGTCAAATGTACCTCATCTCTAAGAAAATGGTCAGGCTCGTTAAAGTGTATGTCATGGTGATGCACTACACCCCCATTAATATTAAACACAAAAGTAGCCATTTCACTGTTCACCCACTTACGTGAACGTTCAATTTTTTTGGGGTTTACAGAACCCCAGCGGCGTCTTTGGGTGATGCCTGATAAAATTATAACCATTTGGGGAAAGCGCCGATGGAGTTCTTGTAGGTCATGCTTCATCACTGCAGTGAGATGCAAAGACTTAATTTTGCCCAAGTCATTCCCACCGCAGTGGATCAGCAGGACCTCTGGGGGTAATTTTCCATTTAGCCAATTATTAAAGAGGGGGACCACAGAGTGCCACCTTAATCCACCCCTACCAAGCCACTCAACCTGGGCAGTGATGCCTAGGTTTGCCCCCATGGTCCTCCTCGCTCTCTCTTCCCCACGGCGGATGTAGCTGTCACCCAACAGCAACACTCTTGGCAAATCTGTAAAATACACCAATAAACATAAAAATTAACTTACTGAATATACTAAGATGTTATAGCCAAAGCTGTACAGTTGCACTAATTAAAGTAGAACCTCATTGCTGTCGAATGAAACGTGTATCTCACAAAGACTAGGTGAAGAAAAAGCTCATTACATGTCAATGACACTTACTTTAAAGAAAATATATATTTCCAAGTAGCTCCAAATTGTGGAGCATTTCAATTTGTCATCATGGAATTTTCACACAGTGTGAAGGCTTTGATGTAGTAAAACTAAGAACCTACAATATAAGACATAAATATTTTTATTTTATTTGGACATTGATGGTAATGATATTTATTGATTGGTGTGCTGTGATTGATTTCCCTTATTGATCTATAACTGCTAGATAATGTCTTATTATTTCATATGGACTTTTACTGTAGCTGAAACTGAGGTTTAACTCACATTTATTCCAGTGTATATTTTTATGTTAAGAATCTTCTTCTGTGGCTACATTAAGTCCAGTCACTGCGAACAATACTTATTTATTGCAAGGTATGGTAAAGCTAATCTTTATATTAATACATGGATTGCTGCAAATTATTTTCATATCATACACTGAATAACTGACTGCTTACTTCTGAGTATTGAGTGCTGTATGTAGTAATGTTCTGTTAGTTGCTGCATACCTTGGGTTTGTTGATGACTCATAATCTACAAAAAAAATAACAAATATTCAAGATCAACATTAAAACAATGTTCATTTGAGCATTAAAAAAAACATTTACTAAAGTTACAGTGGTTATGACATTATAGTAAGTAATTAAATGTTCACTTTAAAATTGCATCAAATGACATTTTGAAAATTACGCAACTTATTTGTTAGATGGCATATTACTGTCACTTGTAAGAAACATAAAATATAATTTTTAGTTTAATAATTAACAATATATAATTGGTATGAACTACCCAGTGGCATCTTTCATTTTGCGCTTCAACACAGTGTTTTATGGTAGTAGTGGGCATGCTGGGGAGCCTGCTTCTGGCAGCTCCTGCTTCTGGAATACTGTATTCACTAACACTAACAAACCTGGCCACTGTAATTTTTTTTTATTAAAATAATTATATATATATACATACATTTGTACTGTTTTTATTTACATTTTTTAAATAAAAAATCATACTGATAAAATTGAAAGTTGTCTGTGCTCCTTTAAAATCTGATTTATACAGGGAATGACATACAGTGGAACATCTACTAACGAACGCCTATACTTACGAACTTTCCAAGATACGAACCGGGCATTTGAATATTTTTTGCCTACACCAACGAATCATGACTGTAGAACAAAACCGAGCCTCCCCCGAGCCCGCGGCTGGAAATGGCCACTGACTCCAATAGGCGAGTCTCCCAGCGCCCCCAGACTGGAGTGAGCTTTTAAGAATACCACATTGTAGCTTTAGCAATTTAGCATTAGTGTAAATAGCAGACATCGAAATTCGTGCTAAGTCAAGCCGTATCTACGCTTCGTCTCCCCACATTCACTCCTCTACTCTCCGTTATTCCCCCCACCCCCACCTCCCGTCATACAGCCAGTGCCTGTGTTACTCCTCCAGCCAGTCGTCACGTCTTCGATATGTAACCACTTAAAACTTTATTTCTTTTTTATTACTGTCACCATTGTATTTCTCTTTTATTTTTACTAATGCTACATGTGTTTTTTTACTAATTTGAGAGTGTTGTAAACATATATCAGTGCAAAAAGGGTGAGTTTCGGGGTGGGGGCTGGAACGCATTAATTGCTTTTCCATAATTTAAAATGGGGAAAATTTACTCGAGAAACTAACTTTTCCACTTACGAACCGGGTCACGGAACGGATTAAGTTCGTAAGTACAGGTTCAACTGTATTTTACTGTAGTAACCTAATCACAAAATACTGTATTTCATTTTTTTTTAAACAAGTGGTCTTAAAATGACACTATAATTTTCAACATAACATTTGTAGCTAAATGGTTTCTATCACTTGAATGTAGTATTATGACATTAAGTACATATATTGAATAATTGTATTTAATGTGAAAAAGTCCACTTACTGTAGTCTGCGTGCTGTGCTCCGTTACACTGCTAAAGATGAGACGTTGATCTGGATTTTCAAACATGATTTTATAAACAAAAAATGAATCCTCCCTCACGATTGGCTGGCAGTATATTTTACATAAAAACGTAGGCAGCAGAAGTCATAACAATGCCACTTTGTTTTGTATTTCTGTTCGAAATTTCCAGTGATTCGTTCCATTTGATTCAAGCCACTGAGGTGACTGGATCAGATATCTCTTTCTTATTTGAGACTAATTGCGAAAAACTTCATCATCGAGAATCTTCATCTTCAAAACTCTTCATCATCGAGATTCTTCATCTTCACGACTCTTCTCATCAACTCTTCATCTTCGAGACCGCGGATTCTACAATCAAATTTCGACTTCATTTCTTCCAGTGAAGTAAATTTTGTCTTCATATTTCCATACTGCTCCGTCTATTACTTCTATTACTTTTGTTTATGACACTTATGGGTTATTAACTTGGTTTAAAAGCTCCGTATATCTCCTTTTGTTCTTAGCCAGATAACTATTGGTGGGAACAACTTGTAATTTTTCAGTTATAAGTCAATGTCCAATTAAAACCTGAGAAAGAGCAGTTTGGTTCATATATTATATTATTGGTTATATATATTTCTACAAATCCGTTATTGGGAAATGGCGGCAGATTAGCGACGAAGGTCTTGTCCTAAACCGCGCTCGTTCGTATGTTACTGGACGCGCCTTTATTAGCGGTGTAGTGTGCATGTTTACTGAAGTACTATGCAGTTTGGGACACGGCCTTTCGTCCCGGACCGGCCGCCATTTCATTGCTAGCATGCGAAATAAACTGAGCATCATAGTCTTGCGCGTGTAAGTGTATTTCAATAAATGTATTACACAGTCCTCCGACAGAAGTTGGATTTAGTGCAGACAGTGAAAAGTGACAACGAAAAAAGCAAGGCTCTAAAGCCCGACTCGGCTCCATTTGATGTGACCGGAGAGTCGTTCATTAATCAATTCTTTAATTCAGAAAAGAACCGATTCTTCTTTAATAAACGTCGCACATACTCGCTGTAGGAAATGCATGTGACTGCTGACAGAGTGTAGTTTACGGAATCAGATTTTTGCCAACAAGAATCGCACAAAAATCATCTCAAACATAAAACTTATAGCTTGAAAAGTAAATATCCAGCTCTTACGTTTGTGCTCCATGACTTTTGCAAGTGAGCTCTGAGTTCTGCGCGTGCTGTCTCAGTTTTGTGCGCGAGTGCTTCGAGTTCTGTCCGTGCTCTCCGTATTGAATCTATTGCACATTTTCTTTTCAATATTTTATTTCATATGTGCATTTTGTGTTACATGAACTCGGGAAAAAAAGAGCAACATAACAATAAGGAGTTTGAGAGATGTTCCTGTTCCTTTAATGAATGCAAATTGAATAAAGTTGTATTTAACTTCCGTAAAGTCCATTGTCATTTTCGCATTTTGTGAAGGAATCATTATCAGCGATCAGCAATAATTATAATAATAGGTATTATTAATATTAATAAGCAATAACAGGTGAAGTGACAATGTAAAATGTTGTAATAGTATGTAGTTTAAGCAAAACATGGCTATATGTTTAAATATTAGGAAAGGGGAAATTCTATGAGCGCTATATAGCAACGTTCATTTGAGTGATACTCGGCACATGCGGAGTCCCAAAGCCGAATAACACACGTTTGCTGCAGTTGAGTCGTGAACAACGTCATTGCCCTGACTTGTCACTCAAAAACTCATTAGCCAATGGGAAGGCACCCTTCAGAAAATCCGCCCACGCGAGAGGTTTGTGCAAAAAATGCCAAGTATGTCTCGCTGCAGCCTGTAAGAAGGCGGGGTTGGACATCCAACTCCTCCGACATCCAACTCCGCCCACATCCAGCCACGCCTTCTAATACTGACGTGTTCAATAAGCACTGTGTGGCACTTGAACGCAGACATGTTTAGCGACACTGAGTAGCACATTAAATACGCATATAACGTCTTTTATTAATTATTACACTGTTCAGGTGCTTTTTTGTTTTTCCGCTGAGGGTATCTGTTAAAAACATTACCTGATTTATATCTGATTTGATTTAACTTTTGTCGTTGTTGTCAGTGCTTGGCAGACTATTATTGTGAATGGTAGAGTGAACGGAGGATATCCTTCAGGATTCATTCAAATACTGTTCTCCATTCAGTTAATATCTTGTCCCAAAAATCGTTAATTTTATTATTCGTAATGGTCATACTCAGCCACAACGAGTGGTAATGTTATGCCAACTATGACATGATGGATTGTTATGTAGTGTATGTAGTGCACAGCTGACTGCAAAACAATAATAAAATCCAGTGCTATTAAGTGTACAGTGCCTTGAAAATATAAGCATCGCTGCCTGGTCATGAACATCTTCTCATTTTAAGAACGCACAGATTTCCATAGGTGATGCTGTTTGTCTGCATACAATTTATTAGAAGCTTATACAATTTTCATATGTTTTTAAACGTCTGTGTTTTGCGTTTCAGACAAATAAGTATTCACAAATATTAGAGGTACCACTTATTTCATAAATGACTAATAATTACTGCCTGTGAGTAATTAGAGATGTCTAAGGGTAATTAGCCAGGCTGTGAAATAAAAGTAAAGACTAAAGAGATAATGATTCTAATGACAATATTCCAAATGTCCGAGTGAAGAAAATGCTGCAGTAAAATATATAACACATGTTTAGAAGTCCAGTCGTGCAGGATTGGTTTCAATAAGAAGAAAGAGAAACACATTACACAACTTAGCACTCCATTTACAACTCCCTACAGTCGCGGTCGCTTGAAATATAGTCAAATAGAATCTCCTTATTGGCATTGGCATGTAGAACTCTAAAATGTGGTGAAGTCACGGGTGTGGAGTCTGTATTAAAGACAAGGAAAAACTGGCACAGTAGTTTTATTATTTTATTTTCAAGTCTTAACAACATTTTATATATATATCTATATATATATAAACACACACACACAAATCTTCATAAACTTGTTTGTTGTGGACAACAAATAATAAACAGAAGCATACTTGTTCTCTTATTTTACTTCCTTATCTTGTCTGTCTTTTGATGTTCTTTGTACTCTGTATCGTAATGCATGCACAATGCTTTGATTCCTTGAAAAATGCTGTATAATTAATATATATTTATATTATTATTATTATTATATTATTATTATTATTATTATTATCAAAGCCAGCAACACTGCATTTGACTGCAAAATTTCAACAAAATCTTCTGATCATAAAACATTTATTTGTCAACTTTTTTGCAACCACTGGCAAAAGAAACAATTCTCAAACTTCATACGCAGTTCACAAACCCAGTAAACAGTCTTTATACGTCTCTCTACGGCACAGGCAGCGCTCCAGTCCATACACTGTGTGAAACTGTTTGTTTCACAAAACAAAGGCTTCTCCACGATCTGGATTCCTAAGAGTGCTATGGCCAAAAGCAATGGCTGTTGGCTGTAGAAGACTATTTGTAATGACTGTTCTAAGGAGAAGCCTCTCGCTGCAGCCTGTAGGAAGGCGGAGTTGGACATCCAACCCCGCCCACATCCAACCCCGCCCTCTCACCACGTCAGAAGCCACGCCCGTGCCCAGTGACTTTTCTATGTCCCAAATAGTGCTCTAGTCACTAATAGTACACTATTTTAAGGTAGTGTCCGAAATCGTTCCCTACCCTCGTGAATTCGAACACAGCTCATGCTCGCGCCCTAAAAACTCTCAAACAGAACGTTTTTACGGAAAAAGTAACAGCGCACGTTATGTCGGTGAGTAAAAACATTTAGTTTGTAAGTATAATTACAAACGAGCTTTGGCTCGTTGTTGTCAGTGTTTTTGCTAGATACACGAACACGTTATAAATACGTTATTTCAGTATGTACCAGTAGGGTCATAGATAAATACACGAATATTCAACTGCGGCATGCGTGTCGTATGTGGTTGATTTAGCCAAATAATTAACAGAGTTACTGATATTTAATTACACACAGAAAAAACTTGCTTATAATATTGCCTCCGTGTAAGTAACAAGACTTTTGACTTAAAGAAAAGCTCACAAATGTAGTTACAATGAACATGAATATCACAGATAAACTGTAATCTCCTTTAATGTTTTATTGTTTTATTTTTTCAGCGTCCACGTTCAGGCCACTTTTGACCCTTCAATGTTCAGTGTTCTCAGCTGTATCTATGGTATGTTTCAGTATGCACTCTACATGGCCCTTGGTTGGCCTTTTGACTTCAGTCAGGTGATTACTTCAGGTTAGGACTTTTTTGAGGATATTCCAGTAAGGCTTTAAACTGCATTCTGAACTTTGTCATTTTTCTGTTAGAGTGACATCCCACAGCTCCGTAGGTGGTGGTGCCGATTACTTTTAGGGAGCATGTGACCTGCAGGGTTTATACACCTGTTACTAAATAACAAACAAAAATATTTACACACACATGCAGCTTTCTCTTTAGACACATTGTACATTGTACTGTGATGTTTTGCATTTTGGAGAGAGCACTTGTTAAAGTCATTGTATTGAGTTATTTACATTGGTTTTGTTTCATTGGTAAATTGCAAACAACGTAATGTTTGTAAATGTAGCTGACAAACCGAATTTTCAGTTAACTTACATCATTTAAATTCCAACTGTATTTTAGAACGGTGAGCTCTAATGAACAAGGAAAGGCCAGTAAACAGAAGAAGGGAAAGACTGAGGAGCGTTCAAGGTCTGATGGTTTATTTGAATTTATAAGGACACATGTCAGTGTGTAACCAGTGTGACTTAAAAGCAGTTATTTACAGCATCTGATGAGCTCAAATTAGACATGGTCCATTGTTAAATAGTATTTATATTAATTTCAGTCTGGATTTCACCTTGTTTTTTTCTGTTAACAGTAAAGGAGACAGAATGTTTACCGTCTCCATTGAGCAGGTGTTTGTGTCTGTTCTTGAAGATGAACTGGGGATTTCAACTTTCATTTTGCTTAATGTGCAATAGTCTTCACAAATGAGAAAACTGGGGTTTGTTTTAATATATTAATTGGGATGTAGGTTCTGTGGTAAATTTATATTTAGCTTTTTTGTTTCACTAAATTTAAATAAACTGTAAAACAGTATCTGCACTCTTCTATAACGTCTTTAACAGATGCCCCTCACGGTCCTGGAGCAGATTCTATTAGAGGTCGTCCTGGAATAGGGTGACCACGCTTTTTTAAAGCTCTCACTGGTGTGTCGCCTCTTCCAGGACACTGTTGGAAGACAATCATTCCGGGCCCAAGCACATTTTCAGTGGCTTGACAGTAAGTATAAAGTGCATTATTGTATTTCAGTAAACTTTATTTTAAGATGTTTGTATTCCTTATAAGAAGAGGTGGTAATCTGATTATTAATTCTCTAATTCGACACGTACAGCTGTTGTGACTTGGAAACTCTACAGCACAGAATACAAACAACAGTTTCACACAGTGTATGGACTGGAGCGCTGCCTGTGCCGTAGAGAGACGTATAAAGACTGTTTACTGGGTTTGTGAACTGCGTATGAAGTTTGAGAATTGTTTCTTTTGCCAGTGGTTGCAAAAAAGTTGACAAATAAATGTTTTATGATCAGAAGATTTTGTTGAAATTTTGCAGTCAAATGCAGTGTTGCTGGCTTTGATAATAATAATAATAATAATAATATAATAATAATAATAATATAAATATATATTAATTATACAGCATTTTTCAAGGAATCAAAGCATTGTGCATGCATTACGATACAGAGTACAAAGAACATCAAAAGACAGACAAGATAAGGAAGTAAAATAAGAGAACAAGTATGCTTCTGTTTATTATTTGTTGTCCACAACAAACAAGTTTATGAAGATTTGTGTGTGTGTGTGTATATATATATAGATATATATATAAAATGTTGTTAAGACTTGAAAATAAAATAATAAAACTACTGTGCCAGTTTTTCCTTGTCTTTAATACAGACTCCACACCCGTGACTTCACCACATTTTAGAGTTCTACATGCCAATGCCAATAAGGAGATTCTATTTGACTATATTTCAAGCGACCGCGACTGTAGGGAGTTGTAAATGGAGTGCTAAGTTGTGTAATGTGTTTCTCTTTCTTCTTATTGAAACCAATCCTGCACGACTGGACTTCTAAACATGTGTTATATATTTTACTGCAGCATTTTCTTCACTCGGACATTTGGAATATTGTCATTAGAATCATTATCTCTTTAGTCTTTACTTTTATTTCACAGCCTGGCTAATTACCCTTAGACATCTCTAATTACTCACAGGCAGTAATTATTAGTCATTTATGAAATAAGTGGTACCTCTAATATTTGTGAATACTTATTTGTCTGAAACGCAAAACACAGACGTTTAAAAACATATGAAAATTGTATAAGCTTCTAATAAATTGTATGCAGACAAACAGCATCACCTATGGAAATCTGTGCGTTCTTAAAATGAGAAGATGTTCATGACCAGGCAGCGATGCTTATATTTTCAAGGCACTGTACACTTAATAGCACTGGATTTTATTATTGTTTTGCAGTCAGCTGTGCACTACATACACTACATAACAATCCATCATGTCATAGTTGGCATAACATTACCACTCGTTGTGGCTGAGTATGACCATTACGAATAATAAAATTAACGATTTTTGGGACAAGATATTAACTGAATGGAGAACAGTATTTGAATGAATCCTGAAGGATATCCTCCGTTCACTCTACCATTCACAATAATAGTCTGCCAAGCACTGACAACAACGACAAAAGTTAAATCAAATCAGATATAAATCAGGTAATGTTTTTAACAGATACCCTCAGCGGAAAAACAAAAAAGCACCTGAACAGTGTAATAATTAATAAAAGACGTTATATGCGTATTTAATGTGCTACTCAGTGTCGCTAAACATGTCTGCGTTCAAGTGCCACACAGTGCTTATTGAACACGTCAGTATTAGAAGGCGTGGCTGGATGTGGGCGGAGTTGGATGTCGGAGGAGTTGGATGTCCAACCCCGCCTTCTTACAGGCTGCAGCGAGACATACTTGCATACTTGTGGCAGTCTCCATTCCAAGTATTAACTAAGCGCACAAGATCGGGATTCCTAAGAGTGCTATGGCCAAAAGCAATGGCTGTTGGCTGTAGAAGACTATTTGTAATGACTGTTCTAAGAGTAACTCTTGTTACAGAGCTGCTTGTAAACTAAAAAGCCTCACAACTCAAAATAAATGACTGGCTGTACAGTGTTTTTTGTTTGTTTGTTTTTTTATTTGTTTGTTTATTTTTTATTCATTTATTGTTTATTTGTTTATTTTTTTAAAGTTTTGATCTCCTCTTGTGTTTAAATGACTGTAGCCACAATCTTCACAATCGGAGCCTTAAGCTTAAAAGCTTACAGCGCCTAGTGTTCCCTGGCAGTCTCCATTCCAAGTACTAACTAAGCGCACACGATCGGGATTCCTAAGAGTGCTATGGCCAAAAGCAATGGCTGTTGGCTGTAGAAGACTATTTGTAATGACTGTTCTAAGAGTAACTCTTGTTACAGAGCTGCTTGTAAACTAAAAAGCCTCACAACTCAAAATAAATGACTGGCTGTACAGTGTTTTTTGTTTGTTTGTTTTTTTATTTGTTTGTTTATTTTTTATTCATTTATTGTTTATTTGTTTATTTTTTTTAAAGTTTTGATCTCCTCTTGTGTTTAAATGACTGTAGCCACAATCTTCACAATCGGAGCCTTAAGCTTAAAAGCTTACAGCGCCTAGTGTTCCCTGGCAGTCTCCATTCCAAGTACTAACTAAGCGCACACGATCGGGATTCCTAAGAGTGCTATGGCCAAAAGCAATGGCTGTTGGCTGTAGAAGACTATTTGTAATGACTGTTCTAAGAGTAACTCTTGTTACAGAGCTGCTTGTAAACTAAAAAGCCTCACAACTCAAAATAAATGACTGGCTGTACAGTGTTTTTTGTTTGTTTGTTTTTTTATTTGTTTGTTTATTTTTTATTCATTTATTGTTTATTTGTTTATTTTTTTTAAAGTTTTGATCTCCTCTTGTGTTTAAATGACTGTAGCCACAATCTTCACAATCGGAGCCTTAAGCTTAAAAGCTTACAGCGCCTAGTGTTCCCTGGCAGTCTCCATTCCAAGTACTAACTAAGCGCACACGATCTGGATTCCTAAGAGTGCTATGGCCAAAAGCAATGGCTGTTGGCTGTAGAAGACTATTTGTAATGACTGTTCTAAGAGTAACTCTTGTTACAGAGCTGCTTGTAAACTAAAAAGCCTCACAACTCAAAATAAATGACTGGCTGTACAGTGTTTTTTGTTTGTTTGTTTTTTTATTTGTTTGTTTATTTTTTATTCATTTATTGTTTATTTGTTTATTTTTTTTTAAAGTTTTGATCTCCTCTTGTGTTTAAATGACTGTAGCCACAATCTTCACAATCGGAGCCTTAAGCTTAAAAGCTTACAGCGCCTAGTGTTCCCTGGCAGTCTCCATTCCAAGTATTAACTAAGCGCACACGATCGGGATTCCTAAGAGTGCTATGGCCAAATGCAATGGCTGTTGGCTGTAGAAGACTATTTGTAATGACTGTTCTAAGAGTAACTCTTGTTACAGAGCTGCTTGTAAACTAAAAAGCCTCACAACTCAAAATAAATGACTGGCTGTACAATGTTTTTTGTTTGTTTGTTTTTTTTATTTGTTTGTTTATTTTTTATTCATTTATTGTTTATTTGTTTATTTTTTTAAAGTTTTGATCTCCTCTTGTGTTTAAATGACTGTAGCCACAATCTTCACAATCGGAGCCTTAAGCTTAAAAGCTTACAGCGCCTAGTGTTCCCTGGCAGTCTCCATTCCAAGTACTAACTAAGCGCACACGATCGGGATTCCTAAGAGTGCTATGGCCAAAAGCAATGGCTGTTGGCTGTAGAAGACTATTTGTAATGACTGTTCTAAGAGTAACTCTTGTTACAGAGCTGCTTGTAAACTAAAAAGCCTCACAACTCAAAATAAATGACTGGCTGTACAGTGTTTTTTGTTTGTTTGTTTCTTTATTTGTTTGTTTATTTTTTATTCATTTATTGTTTATTTGTTTATTTTTTTAAAGTTTTGATCTCCTCTTGTGTTTAAATGACTGTAGCCACAATCTTCACAATCGGAGCCTTAAGCTTAAAAGCTTACAGCGCCTAGTGTTCCCTGGCAGTCTCCATTCCAAGTACTAACTAAGCGCACACGATCTGGATTCCTAAGAGTGCTATGGCCAAAAGCAATGGCTGTTGGCTGTAGAAGACTATTTGTAATGACTGTTCTAAGAGTAACTCTTGTTACAGAGCTGCTTGTAAACTAAAAAGCCTCACAACTCAAAATAAATGACTGGCTGTACAGAGTTTTTCTGTTTGTTTGTTTTTTTATTTGTTTGTTTATTTTTTATTCATTTATTGTTTATTTGTTTATTTTTTTAAAGTTTTGATCTCCTCTTGTGTTTAAATGACTGTAGCCACAATCTTCACAATCGGAGCCTTAAGCTTAAAAGCTTACAGCGCCTAGTGTTCCCTGGCAGTCTCCATTCCAAGTACTAACTAAGCGCACACGATCGGGATTCCTAAGAGTGCTATGGCCAAAAGCAATGGCTGTTGGCTGTAGAAGACTATTTGTAATGACTGTTCTAAGAGTAACTCTTGTTACAGAGCTGCTTGTAAACTAAAAAGCCTCACAACTCAAAATAAATGACTGGCTGTACAGTGTTTTTTGTTTGTTTGTTTTTTTATTTGTTTGTTTATTTTTTATTCATTTATTGTTTATTTGTTTATTTTTTTTAAAGTTTTGATCTCCTCTTGTGTTTAAATGACTGTAGCCACAATCTTCACAATCGGAGCCTTAAGCTTAAAAGCTTACAGCGCCTAGTGTTCCCTGGCAGTCTCCATTCCAAGTACTAACTAAGCGCACACGATCGGGATTCCTAAGAGTGCTATGGCCAAATGCAATGGCTGTTGGCTGTAGAAGACTATTTGTAATGACTGTTCTAAGAGTAACTCTTGTTACAGAGCTGCTTGTAAACTAAAAAGCCTCACAACTCAAAATAAATGATTGGCTGTACAATGTTTTTTGTTTGTTTGTTTTTTTATTTGTTTGTTTATTTTTTATTCATTTATTGTTTATTTGTTTATTTTTTTAAAGTTTTGATCTCCTCTTGTGTTTAAATGACTGTAGCCACAATCTTCACAATCGGAGCCTTAAGCTTAAAAGCTTACAGCGCCTAGTGTTCCCTGGCAGTCTCCATTCCAAGTACTAACTAAGCGCACACGATCGGGATTCCTAAGAGTGCTATGGCCAAAAGCAATGGCTGTTGGCTGTAGAAGACTATTTGTAATGACTGTTCTAAGAGTAACTCTTGTTACAGAGCTGCTTGTAAACTAAAAAGCCTCACAACTCAAAATAAATGACTGGCTTTCCAGTGTTTTTTGTTTGTTTGTTTTTTTATTTGTTTGTTTATTTTTTATTCATTTATTGTTTATTTGTTTATTTTTTTTTAAGTTTTGATCTCCTCTTGTGTTTAAATGACTGTAGCCACAATCTTCACAATCGGAGCCTTAAGCTTAAAAGCTTACAGCGCCTAGTGTTCCCTGGCAGTCTCCATTCCAAGTACTAACTAAGCGCACACGATCGGGATTCCGAAGAGTGCTATGGCCAAATGCAATGGCTGTTGGCTGTAGAAGACTATTTGTAATGACTGTTCTAAGAGTAACTCTTGTTACAGAGCTGCTTGTAAACTAAAAAGCCTCACAACTCAAAATAAATGACTGGCTGTACAATGTTTTTTGTTTGTTTGTTTTTTTATTTGTTTGTTTATTTTTTATTCATTTATTGTTTATTTGTTTATTTTTTTTAAGTTTTGATCTCCTCTTGTGTTTAAATGACTGTAGCCACAATCTTCACAATCGGAGCCTTAAGCTTAAAAGCTTACAGCGCCTAGTGTTCCCTGGCAGTCTCCATTCCAAGTACTAACTAAGCGCACACGATCGGGATTCCTAAGAGTGCTATGGCCAAAAGCAATGGCTGTTGGCTGTAGAAGACTATTTGTAATGACTGTTCTAAGAGTAACTCTTGTTACAGAGCTGCTTGTAAACTAAAAAGCCTCACAACTCAAAATAAATGACTGGCTTTCCAGTGTTTTTTGTTTGTTTGTTTTTTTATTTGTTTGTTTATTTTTTATTCATTTATTGTTTATTTGTTTATTTTTTTTTAAGTTTTGATCTCCTCTTGTGTTTAAATGACTGTAGCCACAATCTTCACAATCGGAGCCTTAAGCTTAAAAGCTTACAGCGCCCAGTGTTCCCTGGCAGTCTCCATTCCAAGTACTAACTAAGCGCACACGATCGGGATTCCTAAGAGTGCTATGGCCAAATGCAATGGCTGTTGGCTGTAGAAGACTATTTGTAATGACTGTTCTAAGAGTAACTCTTGTTACAGAGCTGCTTGTAAACTAAAAAGCCTCACAACTCAAAATAAATGACTGGCTGTACAATGTTTTTTGTTTGTTTGTTTTTTTATTTGTTTGTTTATTTTTTATTCATTTATTGTTTATTTGTTTATTTTTTTAAAGTTTTGATCTCCTCTTGTGTTTAAATGACAGTAGCCACAATCTTCACAATCGGAGCCTTAAGCTTAAAAGCTTACAGCGCCTAGTGTTCCCTGGCAGTCTCCATTCCAAGTACTAACTAAGCGCACACGATCGGGATTCCTAAGAGTGCTATGGCCAAAAGCAATGGCTGTTGGCTGTAGAAGACTATTTGTAATGACTGTTCTAAGAGTAACTCTTGTTACAGAGCTGCTTGTAAACTAAAAAGCCTCACAACTCAAAATAAATGACTGGCTGTACAGTGTTTTTTGTTTGTTTGTTTTTTTATTTGTTTGTTTATTTTTTATTCATTTATTGTTTATTTGTTTATTTTTTTTAAAGTTTTGATCTCCTCTTGTGTTTAAATGACTGTAGCCACAATCTTCACAATCGGAGCCTTAAGCTTAAAAGCTTACAGCGCCTAGTGTTCCCTGGCAGTCTCCATTCCAAGTACTAACTAAGCGCACACGATCGGGATTCCTAAGAGTGCTATGGCCAAATGCAATGGCTGTTGGCTGTAGAAGACTATTTGTAATGACTGTTCTAAGAGTAACTCTTGTTACAGAGCTGCTTGTAAACTAAAAAGCCTCACAACTCAAAATAAATGACTGGCTGTACAATGTTTTTTGTTTGTTTGTTTTTTTATTTGTTTGTTTATTTTTTATTCATTTATTGTTTATTTGTTTATTTTTTTTAAAGTTTTGATCTCCTCTTGTGTTTAAATGACTGTAGCCACAATCTTCACAATCGGAGCCTTAAGCTTAAAAGCTTACAGCGCCTAGTGTTCCCTGGCAGTCTCCATTCCAAGTACTAACTAAGCGCACACGATCGGGATTCCTAAGAGTGCTATGGCCAAAAGCAATGGCTGTTGGCTGTAGAAGACTATTTGTAATGACTGTTCTAAGAGTAACTCTTGTTACAGAGCTGCTTGTAAACTAAAAAGCCTCACAACTCAAAATAAATGACTGGCTTTCCAGTGTTTTTTGTTTGTTTGTTTTTTTATTTGTTTGTTTATTTTTTATTCATTTATTGTTTATTTGTTTATTTTTTTAAAGTTTTGATCTCCTCTTGTGTTTAAATGACTGTAGCCACAATCTTCACAATCGGAGCCTTAAGCTTAAACGCTTACAGCGCCTAGTGTTCCCTGGCAGTCTCCATTCCAAGTACTAACTAAGCGCACACGATCGGGATTCCTAAGAGTGCTATGGCCAAATGCAATGGCTGTTGGCTGTAGAAGACTATTTGTAATGACTGTTCTAAGAGTAACTCTTGTTACAAAGCTGCTTGTAAACTAAAAAGCCTCACAACTCAAAATAAATGACTGGCTGTACAATGTTTTTTGTTTGTTTGTTTTTTTATTTGTTTGTTTATTTTTTATTCATTTATTGTTTATTTGTTTATTTTTTTAAAGTTTTGATCTCCTCTTGTGTTTAAATGACTGTAGCCACAATCTTCACAATCGGAGCCTTAAGCTTAAAAGCTTACAGCGCCTAGTGTTCCCTGGCAGTCTCCATTCCAAGTACTAACTAAGCGCACACGATCGGGATTCCTAAGAGTGCTATGGCCAAAAGCAATGGCTGTTGGCTGTAGAAGACTATTTGTAATGACTGTTCTAAGAGTAACTCTTGTTACAGAGCTGCTTGTAAACTAAAAAGCCTCACAACTCAAAATAAATGACTGGCTGTACAATGTTTTTTGTTTGTTTGTTTTTTTATTTGTTTGTTTATTTTTTATTCATTTATTGTTTATTTGTTTATTTTTTTTAAAGTTTTGATCTCCTCTTGTGTTTAAATGACTGTAGCCACAATCTTCACAATCGGAGCCTTAAGCTTAAAAGCTTACAGCGCCTAGTGTTCCCTGGCAGTCTCCATTCCAAGTACTAACTAAGCGCACACGATCGGGATTCCTAAGAGTGCTATGGCCAAAAGCAATGGCTGTTGGCTGTAGAAGACTATTTGTAATGACTGTTCTAAGAGTAACTCTTGTTACAGAGCTGCTTGTAAACTAAAAAGCCTCACAACTCAAAATAAATGACTGGCTTTCCAGTGTTTTTTGTTTGTTTGTTTTTTTATTTGTTTGTTTATTTTTTATTCATTTATTGTTTATTTGTTTATTTTTTTAAAGTTTTGATCTCCTCTTGTGTTTAAATGACTGTAGCCACAATCTTCACAATCGGAGCCTTAAGCTTAAACGCTTACAGCGCCTAGTGTTCCCTGGCAGTCTCCATTCCAAGTACTAACTAAGCGCACACGATCGGGATTCCTAAGAGTGCTATGGCCAAATGCAATGGCTGTTGGCTGTAGAAGACTATTTGTAATGACTGTTCTAAGAGTAACTCTTGTTACAGAGCTGCTTGTAAACTAAAAAGCCTCACAACTCAAAATAAATGACTGGCTGTACAATGTTTTTTGTTTGTTTGTTTTTTTATTTGTTTGTTTATTTTTTATTCATTTATTGTTTATTTGTTTATTTTTTTTAAAGTTTTGATCTCCTCTTGTGTTTAAATGACTGTAGCCACAATCTTCACAATCGGAGCCTTAAGCTTAAAAGCTTACAGCGCCTAGTGTTCCCTGGCAGTCTCCATTCCAAGTACTAACTAAGCGCACACGATCGGGATTCCTAAGAGTGCTATGGCCAAAAGCAATGGCTGTTGGCTGTAGAAGACTATTTGTAATGACTGTTCTAAGAGTAACTCTTGTTACAGAGCTGCTTGTAAACTAAAAAGCCTCACAACTCAAAATAAATGACTGGCTTTCCAGTGTTTTTTGTTTGTTTGTTTTTTTATTTGTTTGTTTATTTTTTATTCATTTATTGTTTATTTGTTTATTTTTTTAAAGTTTTGATCTCCTCTTGTGTTTAAATGACTGTAGCCACAATCTTCACAATCGGAGCCTTAAGCTTAAACGCTTACAGCGCCTAGTGTTCCCTGGCAGTCTCCATTCCAAGTACTAACTAAGCGCACACGATCGGGATTCCTAAGAGTGCTATGGCCAAATGCAATGGCTGTTGGCTGTAGAAGACTATTTGTAATGACTGTTCTAAGAGTAACTCTTGTTACAGAGCTGCTTGTAAACTAAAAAGCCTCACAACTCAAAATAAATGACTGGCTTTCCAGTGTTTTTTGTTTGTTTGTTTTTTTATTTGTTTGTTTATTTTTTATTCATTTATTGTTTATTTGTTTATTTTTTTAAAGTTTTGATCTCCTCTTGTGTTTAAATGACTGTAGCCACAATCTTCACAATCGGAGCCTTAAGCTTAAACGCTTACAGCGCCTAGTGTTCCCTGGCAGTCTCCATTCCAAGTACTAACTAAGCGCACACGATCGGGATTCCTAAGAGTGCTATGGCCAAATGCAATGGCTGTTGGCTGTAGAAGACTATTTGTAATGACTGTTCTAAGAGTAACTCTTGTTACAAAGCTGCTTGTAAACTAAAAAGCCTCACAACTCAAAATAAATGACTGGCTGTACAATGTTTTTTGTTTGTTTGTTTTTTTATTTGTTTGTTTATTTTTTATTCATTTATTGTTTATTTGTTTATTTTTTTAAAGTTTTGATCTCCTCTTGTGTTTAAATGACTGTAGCCACAATCTTCACAATCGGAGCCTTAAGCTTAAAAGCTTACAGCGCCTAGTGTTCCCTGGCAGTCTCCATTCCAAGTACTAACTAAGCGCACACGATCGGGATTCCTAAGAGTGCTATGGCCAAAAGCAATGGCTGTTGGCTGTAGAAGACTATTTGTAATGACTGTTCTAAGAGTAACTCTTGTTACAGAGCTGCTTGTAAACTAAAAAGCCTCACAACTCAAAATAAATGACTGGCTGTACAATGTTTTTTGTTTGTTTGTTTTTTTATTTGTTTGTTTATTTTTTATTCATTTATTGTTTATTTGTTTATTTTTTTTAAAGTTTTGATCTCCTCTTGTGTTTAAATGACTGTAGCCACAATCTTCACAATCGGAGCCTTAAGCTTAAAAGCTTACAGCGCCTAGTGTTCCCTGGCAGTCTCCATTCCAAGTACTAACTAAGCGCACACGATCGGGATTCCTAAGAGTGCTATGGCCAAAAGCAATGGCTGTTGGCTGTAGAAGACTATTTGTAATGACTGTTCTAAGAGTAACTCTTGTTACAGAGCTGCTTGTAAACTAAAAAGCCTCACAACTCAAAATAAATGACTGGCTTTCCAGTGTTTTTTGTTTGTTTGTTTTTTTATTTGTTTGTTTATTTTTTATTCATTTATTGTTTATTTGTTTATTTTTTTAAAGTTTTGATCTCCTCTTGTGTTTAAATGACTGTAGCCACAATCTTCACAATCGGAGCCTTAAGCTTAAACGCTTACAGCGCCTAGTGTTCCCTGGCAGTCTCCATTCCAAGTACTAACTAAGCGCACACGATCGGGATTCCTAAGAGTGCTATGGCCAAATGCAATGGCTGTTGGCTGTAGAAGACTATTTGTAATGACTGTTCTAAGAGTAACTCTTGTTACAAAGCTGCTTGTAAACTAAAAAGCCTCACAACTCAAAATAAATGACTGGCTGTACAATGTTTTTTGTTTGTTTGTTTTTTTATTTGTTTGTTTATTTTTTATTCATTTATTGTTTATTTGTTTATTTTTTTAAAGTTTTGATCTCCTCTTGTGTTTAAATGACTGTAGCCACAATCTTCACAATCGGAGCCTTAAGCTTAAAAGCTTACAGCGCCTAGTGTTCCCTGGCAGTCTCCATTCCAAGTACTAACTAAGCGCACACGATCGGGATTCCTAAGAGTGCTATGGCCAAAAGCAATGGCTGTTGGCTGTAGAAGACTATTTGTAATGACTGTTCTAAGAGTAACTCTTGTTACAGAGCTGCTTGTAAACTAAAAAGCCTCACAACTCAAAATAAATGACTGGCTGTACAATGTTTTTTGTTTGTTTGTTTTTTTATTTGTTTGTTTATTTTTTATTCATTTATTGTTTATTTGTTTATTTTTTTTAAAGTTTTGATCTCCTCTTGTGTTTAAATGACTGTAGCCACAATCTTCACAATCGGAGCCTTAAGCTTAAAAGCTTACAGCGCCTAGTGTTCCCTGGCAGTCTCCATTCCAAGTACTAACTAAGCGCACACGATCGGGATTCCTAAGAGTGCTATGGCCAAAAGCAATGGCTGTTGGCTGTAGAAGACTATTTGTAATGACTGTTCTAAGAGTAACTCTTGTTACAGAGCTGCTTGTAAACTAAAAAGCCTCACAACTCAAAATAAATGACTGGCTTTCCAGTGTTTTTTGTTTGTTTGTTTTTTTATTTGTTTGTTTATTTTTTATTCATTTATTGTTTATTTGTTTATTTTTTTAAAGTTTTGATCTCCTCTTGTGTTTAAATGACTGTAGCCACAATCTTCACAATCGGAGCCTTAAGCTTAAACGCTTACAGCGCCTAGTGTTCCCTGGCAGGCAGTCTCCATTCCAAGTACTAACTAAGCGCACACGATCGGGATTCCTAAGAGTGCTATGGCCAAATGCAATGGCTGTTGGCTGTAGAAGACTATTTGTAATGACTGTTCTAAGAGTAACTCTTGTTACAAAGCTGCTTGTAAACTAAAAAGCCTCACAACTCAAAATAAATGACTGGCTGTACAATGTTTTTTGTTTGTTTGTTTTTTTATTTGTTTGTTTATTTTTTATTCATTTATTGTTTATTTGTTTATTTTTTTAAAGTTTTGATCTCCTCTTGTGTTTAAATGACTGTAGCCACAATCTTCACAATCGGAGCCTTAAGCTTAAAAGCTTACAGCGCCTAGTGTTCCCTGGCAGTCTCCATTCCAAGTACTAACTAAGCGCACACGATCGGGATTCCTAAGAGTGCTATGGCCAAAAGCAATGGCTGTTGGCTGTAGAAGACTATTTGTAATGACTGTTCTAAGAGTAACTCTTGTTACAGAGCTGCTTGTAAACTAAAAAGCCTCACAACTCAAAATAAATGACTGGCTTTCCAGTGTTTTTTGTTTGTTTGTTTTTTTATTTGTTTGTTTATTTTTTATTCATTTATTGTTTATTTGTTTATTTTTTTTAAAGTTTTGATCTCCTCTTGTGTTTAAATGACTGTAGCCACAATCTTCACAATCGGAGCCTTAAGCTTAAAAGCTTACAGCGCCTAGTGTTCCCTGGCAGTCTCCATTCCAAGTACTAACTAAGCGCACACGATCGGGATTCCTAAGAGTGCTATGGCCAAAAGCAATGGCTGTTGGCTGTAGAAGACTATTTGTAATGACTGTTCTAAGAGTAACTCTTGTTACAGAGCTGCTTGTAAACTAAAAAGCCTCACAACTCAAAATAAATGACTGGCTGTACAATGTTTTTTGTTTGTTTGTTTTTTTATTTGTTTGTTTATTTTTTATTCATTTATTGTTTATTTGTTTATTTTTTAAAAAGTTTTGATCTCCTCTTGTGCTTAAATAACTGTAGCTACAGTCTTCACAATCGGAGCCTTAAGCTTAAAAGCTTACAGCGCCTAGTGTTCCCTGGCAGTCTCCATTCCAAGTACTAACTAAGCGCACACGATCGGGATTCCTAAGAGTGCTATGGCCAAAAGCAATGGCTGTTGGCTGTAGAAGACTATTTGTAATGACTGTTCTAAGAGTAACTCTTGTTACAGAGCTGCTTGTAAACTAAAAAGCCTCACAACTCAAAATAAATGACTGGCTGTACAGTGTTTTTTGTTTGTTTGTTTTTTTATTTGTTTGTTTATTTTTTATTCATTTATTGTTTATTTGTTTATTTTTTTAAAGTTTTGATCTCCTCTTGTGTTTAAATGACTGTAGCCACAATCTTCACAATCGGAGCCTTAAGCTTAAAAGCTTACAGCGCCTAGTGTTCCCTGGCAGTCTCCATTCCAAGTACTAACTAAGCGCACACGATCGGGATTCCTAAGAGTGCTATGGCCAAAAGCAATGGCTGTTGGCTGTAGAAGACTATTTGTAATGACTGTTCTAAGAGTAACTCTTGTTACAGAGCTGCTTGTAAACTAAAAAGCCTCACAACTCAAAATAAATGACTGGCTTTCCAGTGTTTTTTGTTTGTTTGTTTTTTTATTTGTTTGTTTATTTTTTATTCATTTATTGTTTATTTGTTTATTTTTTTTAAAGTTTTGATCTCCTCTTGTGTTTAAATGACTGTAGCCACAATCTTCACAATCGGAGCCTTAAGCTTAAAAGCTTACAGCGCCTAGTGTTCCCTGGCAGTCTGCATTCCAAGTATTAACTAAGCGCACAAGATCGGGATTCCTAAGAGTGCTATGGCCAAAAGCAATGGCTGTTGGCTGTAGAAGACTATTTGTAATGACTGTTCTAAGAGTAACTCTTGTTACAGAGCTGCTTGTAAACTAAAAAGCCTCACAACTCAAAATAAATGACTGGCTGTACAATGTTTTTTGTTTGTTTGTTTTTTTATTTGTTTGTTTATTTTTTATTCATTTATTGTTTATTTGTTTATTTTTTAAAAAGTTTTGATCTCCTCTTGTGCTTAAATAACTGTAGCTACAGTCTTCACAATCGGAGCCTTAAGCTTAAAAGCTTACAGCGCCTAGTGTTCCCTGGCAGTCTCCATTCCAAGTACTAACTAAGCGCACACGATCGGGATTCCTAAGAGTGCTATGGCCAAAAGCAATGGCTGTTGGCTGTAGAAGACTATTTGTAATGACTGTTCTAAGAGTAACTCTTGTTACAGAGCTGCTTGTAAACTAAAAAGCCTCACAACTCAAAATAAATGACTGGCTGTACAGTGTTTTTTGTTTGTTTGTTTTTTTATTTGTTTGTTTATTTTTTATTCATTTATTGTTTATTTGTTTATTTTTTTAAAGTTTTGATCTCCTCTTGTGTTTAAATGACTGTAGCCACAATCTTCACAATCGGAGCCTTAAGCTTAAAAGCTTACAGCGCCTAGTGTTCCCTGGCAGTCTCCATTCCAAGTACTAACTAAGCGCACACGATCGGGATTCCTAAGAGTGCTATGGCCAAAAGCAATGGCTGTTGGCTGTAGAAGACTATTTGTAATGACTGTTCTAAGAGTAACTCTTGTTACAGAGCTGCTTGTAAACTAAAAAGCCTCACAACTCAAAATAAATGACTGGCTTTCCAGTGTTTTTTGTTTGTTTGTTTTTTTATTTGTTTGTTTATTTTTTATTCATTTATTGTTTATTTGTTTATTTTTTTTAAAGTTTTGATCTCCTCTTGTGTTTAAATGACTGTAGCCACAATCTTCACAATCGGAGCCTTAAGCTTAAAAGCTTACAGCGCCTAGTGTTCCCTGGCAGTCTCCATTCCAAGTACTAACTAAGCGCACACGATCGGGATTCCTAAGAGTGCTATGGCCAAAAGCAATGGCTGTTGGCTGTAGAAGACTATTTGTAATGACTGTTCTAAGAGTAACTCTTGTTACAGAGCTGCTTGTAAACTAAAAAGCCTCACAACTCAAAATAAATGACTGGCTGTACAATGTTTTTTGTTTGTTTGTTTTTTTAATTGTTTGTTTATTTTTTATTCATTTATTGTTTATTTGTTTATCTTTTAAAAAGTTTTGATCTCCTCTTGTGTTTAAATGACTGTAGCTACAATCTTCACAATCGGAGCCTTAAGCTTAAAAGCTTACAGCGCCTAGTGTTCCCTGGCAGTCTCCATTCCAAGTATTAACTAAGCGCACAAGATCGGGATTCCTAAGAGTGCTATGGCCAAAAGCAATGGCTGTTGGCTGTAGAAGACTATTTGTAATGACTGTTCTAAGAGTAACTCTTGTTACAGAGCTGCTTGTAAACTAAAAAGCCTCACAACTCAAAATAAATGACTGGCTGTACAATGTTTTTTGTTTGTTTGTTTTTTTATTTGTTTGTTTATTTTTTATTCATTTATTGTTTATTTGTTTATTTTTTTTAAAGTTTTGATCTCCTCTTGTGTTTAAATGACTGTAGCCACAATCTTCACAATCGGAGCCTTAAGCTTAAAAGCTTACAGCGCCTAGTGTTCCCTGGCAGTCTCCATTCCAAGTACTAACTAAGCGCACACGATCGGTATTCCTAAGAGTGCTATGGCCAAAAGCAATGGCTGTTGGCTGTAGAAGACTATTTGTAATGACTGTTCTAAGAGTAACTCTTGTTACAGAGCTGCTTGTAGACTAAAAAGCCTCACAACTCAAAATAAATGACTGGCTGTACAGTGTTTTTTGTTTGTTTATTTTTTTATTTGTTTGTTTATTTTTTATTCATTTATTGTTTATTTGTTTATTTTTTTAAAGTTTTGATCTCCTCTTGTGTTTAAATGACTGTAGCCACAATCTTCACAATCGGAGCCTTAAGCTTAAAAGCTTACAGCGCCTAGTGTTCCCTGGCAGTCTCCATTCCAAGTACTAACTAAGCGCACACGATCTGGATTCCTAAGAGTGCTATGGCCAAAAGCAATGGCTGTTGGCTGTAGAAGACTATTTGTAATGACTGTTCTAAGAGTAACTCTTGTTACAGAGCTGCTTGTAAACTAAAAAGCCTCACAACTCAAAATAAATGACTGGCTGTACAGTGTTTTTTGTTTGTTTGTTTTTTTATTTGTTTGTTTATTTTTTATTCATTTATTGTTTATTTGTTTATTTTTTTAAAGTTTTGATCTCCTCTTGTGTTTAAATGACTGTAGCCACAATCTTCACAATCGGAGCCTTAAGCTTAAAAGCTTACAGCGCCTAGTGTTCCCTGGCAGTCTCCATTCCAAGTACTAACTAAG
This sequence comes from Hoplias malabaricus, assembly GCF_029633855.1. Classification (NCBI taxonomy): domain Eukaryota; kingdom Metazoa; phylum Chordata; class Actinopteri; order Characiformes; family Erythrinidae; genus Hoplias; species Hoplias malabaricus. Next base: position 29,889,428 of record NC_089806.1, on the reverse strand, counting down.
CGCACACGATCGGGATTCCTAAGAGTGCTATGGCCAAAAGCAATGGCTGTTGGCTGTAGAAGACTATTTGTAATGACTGTTCTAAGAGTAACTCTTGTTACAGAGCTGCTTGTAAACTAAAAAGCCTCACAACTCAAAATAAATGACTGGCTGTACAATGTTTTTTGTTTGTTTGTTTTTTTATTTGTTTGTTTATTTTTTATTCATTTATTGTTTATTTGTTTATTTTTTAAAAAGTTTTGATCTCCTCTTGTGCTTAAATAACTGTAGCTACAGTCTTCACAATCGGAGCCTTAAGCTTAAAAGCTTACAGCGCCTAGTGTTCCCTGGCAGTCTCCATTCCAAGTACTAACTAAGCGCACACGATCGGGATTCCTAAGAGTGCTATGGCCAAAAGCAATGGCTGTTGGCTGTAGAAGACTATTTGTAATGACTGTTCTAAGAGTAACTCTTGTTACAGAGCTGCTTGTAAACTAAAAAGCCTCACAACTCAAAATAAATGACTGGCTGTACAGTGTTTTTTGTTTGTTTGTTTTTTTATTTGTTTGTTTATTTTTTATTCATTTATTGTTTATTTGTTTATTTTTTTAAAGTTTTGATCTCCTCTTGTGTTTAAATGACTGTAGCCACAATCTTCACAATCGGAGCCTTAAGCTTAAAAGCTTACAGCGCCTAGTGTTCCCTGGCAGTCTCCATTCCAAGTACTAACTAAGCGCACACGATCGGGATTCCTAAGAGTGCTATGGCCAAAAGCAATGGCTGTTGGCTGTAGAAGACTATTTGTAATGACTGTTCTAAGAGTAACTCTTGTTACAGAGCTGCTTGTAAACTAAAAAGCCTCACAACTCAAAATAAATGACTGGCTTTCCAGTGTTTTTTGTTTGTTTGTTTTTTTATTTGTTTGTTTATTTTTTATTCATTTATTGTTTATTTGTTTATTTTTTTTAAAGTTTTGATCTCCTCTTGTGTTTAAATGACTGTAGCCACAATCTTCACAATCGGAGCCTTAAGCTTAAAAGCTTACAGCGCCTAGTGTTCCCTGGCAGTCTCCATTCCAAGTACTAACTAAGCGCACACGATCGGGATTCCTAAGAGTGCTATGGCCAAAAGCAATGGCTGTTGGCTGTAGAAGACTATTTGTAATGACTGTTCTAAGAGTAACTCTTGTTACAGAGCTGCTTGTAAACTAAAAAGCCTCACAACTCAAAATAAATGACTGGCTGTACAATGTTTTTTGTTTGTTTGTTTTTTTAATTGTTTGTTTATTTTTTATTCATTTATTGTTTATTTGTTTATCTTTTAAAAAGTTTTGATCTCCTCTTGTGTTTAAATGACTGTAGCTACAATCTTCACAATCGGAGCCTTAAGCTTAAAAGCTTACAGCGCCTAGTGTTCCCTGGCAGTCTCCATTCCAAGTATTAACTAAGCGCACAAGATCGGGATTCCTAAGAGTGCTATGGCCAAAAGCAATGGCTGTTGGCTGTAGAAGACTATTTGTAATGACTGTTCTAAGAGTAACTCTTGTTACAGAGCTGCTTGTAAACTAAAAAGCCTCACAACTCAAAATAAATGACTGGCTGTACAATGTTTTTTGTTTGTTTGTTTTTTTATTTGTTTGTTTATTTTTTATTCATTTATTGTTTATTTGTTTATTTTTTTTAAAGTTTTGATCTCCTCTTGTGTTTAAATGACTGTAGACACAATCTTCACAATCGGAGCCTTAAGCTTAAAAGCTTACAGCGCCTAGTGTTCCCTGGCAGTCTCCATTCCAAGTACTAACTAAGCGCACACGATCGGGATTCCTAAGAGTGCTATGGCCAAAAGCAATGGCTGTTGGCTGTAGAAGACTATTTGTAATGACTGTTCTAAGAGTAACTCTTGTTACAGAGCTGCTTGTAGACTAAAAAGCCTCACAACTCAAAATAAATGACTGGCTGTACAGTGTTTTTTGTTTGTTTATTTTTTTATTTGTTTGTTTATTTTTTATTCATTTATTGTTTATTTGTTTATTTTTTTAAAGTTTTGATCTCCTCTTGTGTTTAAATGACTGTAGCCACAATCTTCACAATCGGAGCCTTAAGCTTAAAAGCTTACAGCGCCTAGTGTTCCCTGGCAGTCTCCATTCCAAGTACTAACTAAGCGCACACGATCTGGATTCCTAAGAGTGCTATGGCCAAAAGCAATGGCTGTTGGCTGTAGAAGACTATTTGTAATGACTGTTCTAAGAGTAACTCTTGTTACAGAGCTGCTTGTAAACTAAAAAGCCTCACAACTCAAAATAAATGACTGGCTGTACAATGTTTTTTGTTTGTTTGTTTTTTTATTTGTTTGTTTATTTTTTATTCATTTATTGTTTATTTGTTTATTTTTTTTAAAGTTTTGATCTCCTCTTGTGTTTAAATGACTGTAGCCACAATCTTCACAATCGGAGCCTTAAGCTTAAAAGCTTACAGCGCCTAGTGTTCCCTGGCAGTCTCCATTCCAAGTACTAACTAAGCGCACACGATCGGTATTCCTAAGAGTGCTATGGCCAAAAGCAATGGCTGTTGGCTGTAGAAGACTATTTGTAATGACTGTTCTAAGAGTAACTCTTGTTACAGAGCTGCTTGTAAACTAAAAAGCCTCACAACTCAAAATAAATGACTGGCTGTACAGTGTTTTTTGTTTGTTTGTTTTTTTATTTGTTTGTTTATTTTTTATTCATTTATTGTTTATTTGTTTATTTTTTTAAAGTTTTGATCTCCTCTTGTGTTTAAATGACTGTAGCCACAATCTTCACAATCGGAGCCTTAAGCTTAAAAGCTTACAGCGCCTAGTGTTCCCTGGCAGTCTCCATTCCAAGTACTAACTAAGCGCACACGATCTGGATTCCTAAGAGTGCTATGGCCAAAAGCAATGGCTGTTGGCTGTAGAAGACTATTTGTAATGACTGTTCTAAGAGTAACTCTTGTTACAGAGCTGCTTGTAAACTAAAAAGCCTCACAACTCAAAATAAATGACTGGCTGTACAGTGTTTTTTGTTTGTTTATTTTTTTATTTGTTTGTTTATTTTTTATTCATTTATTGTTTATTTGTTTATTTTTTAAAAGTTTTGATCTCCTCTTGTGTTTAAATGACTGTAGCCACAATCTTCACAATCGGAGCCTTAAGCTTAAAAGCTTACAGCGCCTAGTGTTCCCTGGCAGTCTCCATTCCAAGTACTAACTAAGCGCACACGATCTGGATTCCTAAGAGTGCTATGGCCAAAAGCAATGGCTGTTGGCTGTAGAAGACTATTTGTAATGACTGTTCTAAGAGTAACTCTTGTTACAGAGCTGCTTGTAAACTAAAAAGCCTCACAACTCAAAATAAATGACTGGCTGTACAGTGTTTTTTGTTTGTTTGTTTTTTTATTTGTTTGTTTATTTTTTATTCATTTATTGTTTATTTGTTTATTTTTTTAAAGTTTTGATCTCCTCTTGTGTTTAAATGACTGTAGCCACAATCTTCACAATCGGAGCCTTAAGCTTAAAAGCTTACAGCGCCTAGTGTTCCCTGGCAGTCTCCATTCCAAGTACTAACTAAGCGCACACGATCTGGATTCCTAAGAGTGCTATGGCCAAAAGCAATGGCTGTTGGCTGTAGAAGACTATTTGTAATGACTGTTCTAAGAGTAACTCTTGTTACAGAGCTGCTTGTAAACTAAAAAGCCTCACAACTCAAAATAAATGACTGGCTGTACAGTGTTTTTTGTTTGTTTGTTTTTTTATTTGTTTGTTTATTTTTTATTCATTTATTGTTTATTTGTTTATTTTTTTAAAGTTTTGATCTCCTCTTGTGTTTAAATGACTGTAGCCACAATCTTCACAATCGGAGCCTTAAGCTTAAAAGCTTACAGCGCCTAGTGTTCCCTGGCAGTCTCCATTCCAAGTACTAACTAAGCGCACACGATCGGGATTCCTAAGAGTGCTATGGCCAAAAGCAATGGCTGTTGGCTGTAGAAGACTATTTGTAATGACTGTTCTAAGAGTAACTCTTGTTACAGAGCTGCTTGTAAACTAAAAAGCCTCACAACTCAAAATAAATGACTGGCTGTACAGTGTTTTTTGTTTGTTTGTTTTTTTATTTGTTTGTTTATTTTTTATTCATTTATTGTTTATTTGTTTATTTTTTTTAAAGTTTTGATCTCCTCTTGTGTTTAAATGACTGTAGCCACAATCTTCACAATCGGAGCCTTAAGCTTAAAAGCTTACAGCGCCTAGTGTTCCCTGGCAGTCTCCATTCCAAGTACTAACTAAGCGCACACGATCGGGATTCCTAAGAGTGCTATGGCCAAATGCAATGGCTGTTGGCTGTAGAAGACTATTTGTAATGACTGTTCTAAGAGTAACTCTTGTTACAGAGCTGCTTGTAAACTAAAAAGCCTCACAACTCAAAAGAAATGATTGGCTGTACAATGTTTTTTGTTTGTTTGTTTTTTTATTTGTTTGTTTATTTTTTATTCATTTATTGTTTATTTGTTTATTTTTTTAAAGTTTTGATCTCCTCTTGTGTTTAAATGACTGTAGCCACAATCTTCACAATCGGAGCCTTAAGCTTAAAAGCTTACAGCGCCTAGTGTTCCCTGGCAGTCTCCATTCCAAGTACTAACTAAGCGCACACGATCGGGATTCCTAAGAGTGCTATGGCCAAAAGCAATGGCTGTTGGCTGTAGAAGACTATTTGTAATGACTGTTCTAAGAGTAACTCTTGTTACAGAGCTGCTTGTAAACTAAAAAGCCTCACAACTCAAAATAAATGACTGGCTGTACAATGTTTTTTGTTTGTTTGTTTTTTTAATTGTTTGTTTATTTTTTATTCATTTATTGTTTATTTGTTTATCTTTTAAAAAGTTTTGATCTCCTCTTGTGTTTAAATGACTGTAGCTACAATCTTCACAATCGGAGCCTTAAGCTTAAAAGCTTACAGCGCCTAGTGTTCCCTGGCAGTCTCCATTCCAAGTATTAACTAAGCGCACAAGATCGGGATTCCTAAGAGTGCTATGGCCAAAAGCAATGGCTGTTGGCTGTAGAAGACTATTTGTAATGACTGTTCTAAGAGTAACTCTTGTTACAGAGCTGCTTGTAAACTAAAAAGCCTCACAACTCAAAATAAATGACTGGCTGTACAATGTTTTTTGTTTGTTTGTTTTTTTATTTGTTTGTTTATTTTTTATTCATTTATTGTTTATTTGTTTATTTTTTTTAAAGTTTTGATCTCCTCTTGTGTTTAAATGACTGTAGACACAATCTTCACAATCGGAGCCTTAAGCTTAAAAGCTTACAGCGCCTAGTGTTCCCTGGCAGTCTCCATTCCAAGTACTAACTAAGCGCACACGATCGGGATTCCTAAGAGTGCTATGGCCAAAAGCAATGGCTGTTGGCTGTAGAAGACTATTTGTAATGACTGTTCTAAGAGTAACTCTTGTTACAGAGCTGCTTGTAGACTAAAAAGCCTCACAACTCAAAATAAATGACTGGCTGTACAGTGTTTTTTGTTTGTTTATTTTTTTATTTGTTTGTTTATTTTTTATTCATTTATTGTTTATTTGTTTATTTTTTTAAAGTTTTGATCTCCTCTTGTGTTTAAATGACTGTAGCCACAATCTTCACAATCGGAGCCTTAAGCTTAAAAGCTTACAGCGCCTAGTGTTCCCTGGCAGTCTCCATTCCAAGTACTAACTAAGCGCACACGATCTGGATTCCTAAGAGTGCTATGGCCAAAAGCAATGGCTGTTGGCTGTAGAAGACTATTTGTAATGACTGTTCTAAGAGTAACTCTTGTTACAGAGCTGCTTGTAAACTAAAAAGCCTCACAACTCAAAATAAATGACTGGCTGTACAATGTTTTTTGTTTGTTTGTTTTTTTATTTGTTTGTTTATTTTTTATTCATTTATTGTTTATTTGTTTATTTTTTTTAAAGTTTTGATCTCCTCTTGTGTTTAAATGACTGTAGCCACAATCTTCACAATCGGAGCCTTAAGCTTAAAAGCTTACAGCGCCTAGTGTTCCCTGGCAGTCTCCATTCCAAGTACTAACTAAGCGCACACGATCGGTATTCCTAAGAGTGCTATGGCCAAAAGCAATGGCTGTTGGCTGTAGAAGACTATTTGTAATGACTGTTCTAAGAGTAACTCTTGTTACAGAGCTGCTTGTAGACTAAAAAGCCTCACAACTCAAAATAAATGACTGGCTGTACAGTGTTTTTTGTTTGTTTATTTTTTTATTTGTTTGTATATTTTTAATTCATTTATTGTTTATTTGTTTATTTTTTTAAAGTTTTGATCTCCTCTTGTGTTTAAATGACTGTAGCCACAATCTTCACAATCGGAGCCTTAAGCTTAAAAGCTTACAGCGCCTAGTGTTCCCTGGCAGTCTCCATTCCAAGTACTAACTAAGCGCACACGATCTGGATTCCTAAGAGTGCTATGGCCAAAAGCAATGGCTGTTGGCTGTAGAAGACTATTTGTAATGACTGTTCTAAGAGTAACTCTTGTTACAGAGCTGCTTGTAAACTAAAAAGCCTCACAACTCAAAATAAATGACTGGCTGTACAGTGTTTTTTGTTTGTTTGTTTTTTTATTTGTTTGTTTATTTTTTATTCATTTATTGTTTATTTGTTTATTTTTTTAAAGTTTTGATCTCCTCTTGTGTTTAAATGACTGTAGCCACAATCTTCACAATCGGAGCCTTAAGCTTAAAAGCTTACAGCGCCTAGTGTTCCCTGGCAGTCTCCATTCCAAGTACTAACTAAGCGCACACGATCTGGATTCCTAAGAGTGCTATGGCCAAAAGCAATGGCTGTTGGCTGTAGAAGACTATTTGTAATGACTGTTCTAAGAGTAACTCTTGTTACAGAGCTGCTTGTAAACTAAAAAGCCTCACAACTCAAAATAAATGACTGGCTGTACAGTGTTTTTTGTTTGTTTGTTTTTTTATTTGTTTGTTTATTTTTTATTCATTTATTGTTTATTTGTTTATTTTTTTAAAGTTTTGATCTCCTCTTGTGTTTAAATGACTGTAGCCACAATCTTCACAATCGGAGCCTTAAGCTTAAAAGCTTACAGCGCCTAGTGTTCCCTGGCAGTCTCCATTCCAAGTACTAACTAAGCGCACACGATCGGGATTCCTAAGAGTGCTATGGCCAAAAGCAATGGCTGTTGGCTGTAGAAGACTATTTGTAATGACTGTTCTAAGAGTAACTCTTGTTACAGAGCTGCTTGTAAACTAAAAAGCCTCACAACTCAAAATAAATGACTGGCTGTACAGTGTTTTTTGTTTGTTTGTTTTTTTATTTGTTTGTTTATTTTTTATTCATTTATTGTTTATTTGTTTATTTTTTTTAAAGTTTTGATCTCCTCTTGTGTTTAAATGACTGTAGCCACAATCTTCACAATCGGAGCCTTAAGCTTAAAAGCTTACAGCGCCTAGTGTTCCCTGGCAGTCTCCATTCCAAGTACTAACTAAGCGCACACGATCGGGATTCCTAAGAGTGCTATGGCCAAATGCAATGGCTGTTGGCTGTAGAAGACTATTTGTAATGACTGTTCTAAGAGTAACTCTTGTTACAGAGCTGCTTGTAAACTAAAAAGCCTCACAACTCAAAAGAAATGATTGGCTGTACAATGTTTTTTGTTTGTTTGTTTTTTTATTTGTTTGTTTATTTTTTATTCATTTATTGTTTATTTGTTTATTTTTTTAAAGTTTTGATCTCCTCTTGTGTTTAAATGACTGTAGCCACAATCTTCACAATCGGAGCCTTAAGCTTAAAAGCTTACAGCGCCTAGTGTTCCCTGGCAGTCTCCATTCCAAGTACTAACTAAGCGCACACGATCGGGATTCCTAAGAGTGCTATGGCCAAAAGCAATGGCTGTTGGCTGTAGAAGACTATTTGTAATGACTGTTCTAAGAGTAACTCTTGTTACAGAGCTGCTTGTAAACTAAAAAGCCTCACAACTCAAAATAAATGACTGGCTGTACAATGTTTTTTGTTTGTTTGTTTTTTTAATTGTTTGTTTATTTTTTATTCATTTATTGTTTATTTGTTTATCTTTTAAAAAGTTTTGATCTCCTCTTGTGTTTAAATGACTGTAGCTACAATCTTCACAATCGGAGCCTTAAGCTTAAAAGCTTACAGCGCCTAGTGTTCCCTGGCAGTCTCCATTCCAAGTATTAACTAAGCGCACAAGATCGGGATTCCTAAGAGTGCTATGGCCAAAAGCAATGGCTGTTGGCTGTAGAAGACTATTTGTAATGACTGTTCTAAGAGTAACTCTTGTTACAGAGCTGCTTGTAAACTAAAAAGCCTCACAACTCAAAATAAATGACTGGCTGTACAATGTTTTTTGTTTGTTTGTTTTTTTAATTGTTTGTTTATTTTTTATTCATTTATTGTTTATTTGTTTATCTTTTAAAAAGTTTTGATCTCCTCTTGTGTTTAAATGACTGTAGCTACAATCTTCACAATCGGAGCCTTAAGCTTAAAAGCTTACAGCGCCTAGTGTTCCCTGGCAGTCTCCATTCCAAGTACTAACTAAGCGCACACGATCTGGATTCCTAAGAGTGCTATGGCCAAAAGCAATGGCTGTTGGCTGTAGAAGACTATTTGTAATGACTGTTCTAAGAGTAACTCTTGTTACAGAGCTGCTTGTAAACTAAAAAGCCTCACAACTCAAAATAAATGACTGGCTGTACAGTGTTTTTTGTTTGTTTGTTTTTTTATTTGTTTGTTTATTTTTTATTCATTTATTGTTTATTTGTTTATTTTTTTAAAGTTTTGATCTCCTCTTGTGTTTAAATGACTGTAGCCACAATCTTCACAATCGGAGCCTTAAGCTTAAAAGCTTACAGCGCCTAGTGTTCCCTGGCAGTCTCCATTCCAAGTACTAACTAAGCGCACACGATCTGGATTCCTAAGAGTGCTATGGCCAAAAGCAATGGCTGTTGGCTGTAGAAGACTATTTGTAATGACTGTTCTAAGAGTAACTCTTGTTACAGAGCTGCTTGTAAACTAAAAAGCCTCACAACTCAAAATAAATGACTGGCTGTACAGTGTTTTTTGTTTGTTTGTTTTTATATTGGTTTGTTTATTTTTTATTCATTTATTGTTTATTTGTTTATTTTTTTAAAGTTTTGATCTCCTCTTGTGTTTAAATGACTGTAGCCACAATCTTCACAATCGGAGCCTTAAGCTTAAAAGCTTACAGCGCCTAGTGTTCCCTGGCAGTCTCCATTCCAAGTACTAACTAAGCGCACACGATCGGGATTCCTAAGAGTGCTATGGCCAAAAGCAATGGCTGTTGGCTGTAGAAGACTATTTGTAATGACTGTTCTAAGAGTAACTCTTGTTACAGAGCTGCTTGTAAACTAAAAAGCCTCACAACTCAAAATAAATGACTGGCTGTACAGTGTTTTTTGTTTGTTTGTTTTTTTATTTGTTTGTTTATTTTTTATTCATTTATTGTTTATTTGTTTATTTTTTTTAAAGTTTTGATCTCCTCTTGTGTTTAAATGACTGTAGCCACAATCTTCACAATCGGAGCCTTAAGCTTAAAAGCTTACAGCGCCTAGTGTTCCCTGGCAGTCTCCATTCCAAGTACTAACTAAGCGCACACGATCGGGATTCCTAAGAGTGCTATGGCCAAATGCAATGGCTGTTGGCTGTAGAAGACTATTTGTAATGACTGTTCTAAGAGTAACTCTTGTTACAGAGCTGCTTGTAAACTAAAAAGCCTCACAACTCAAAATAAATGATTGGCTGTACAATGTTTTTTGTTTGTTTGTTTTTTTATTTGTTTGTTTATTTTTTATTCATTTATTGTTTATTTGTTTATTTTTTTAAAGTTTTGATCTCCTCTTGTGTTTAAATGACTGTAGTCACAATCTTCACAATCGGAGCCTTAAGCTTAAAAGCTTACAGCGCCTAGTGTTCCCTGGCAGTCTCCATTCCAAGTACTAACTAAGCGCACACGATCGGGATTCCTAAGAGTGCTATGGCCAAAAGCAATGGCTGTTGGCTGTAGAAGACTATTTGTAATGACTGTTCTAAGAGTAACTCTTGTTACAGAGCTGCTTGTAAACTAAAAAGCCTCACAACTCAAAATAAATGACTGGCTTTCCAGTGTTTTTTGTTTGTTTGTTTTTTTATTTGTTTGTTTATTTTTTATTCATTTATTGTTTATTTGTTTTTTTTTTTTTAAGTTTTGATCTCCTCTTGTGTTTAAATGACTGTAGCCACAATCTTCACAATCGGAGCCTTAAGCTTAAAAGCTTACAGCGCCTAGTGTTCCCTGGCAGTCTCCATTCCAAGTACTAACTAAGCGCACACGATCGGGATTCCTAAGAGTGCTATGGCCAAAAGCAATGGCTGTTGGCTGTAGAAGACTATTTGTAATGACTGTTCTAAGAGTAACTCTTGTTACAGAGCTGCTTGTAAACTAAAAAGCCTCACAACTCAAAATAAATGACTGGCTTTCCAGTGTTTTTTGTTTGTTTGTTTTTTTATTTGTTTGTTTATTTTTTATTCATTTATTGTTTATTTGTTTATTTTTTTTTAAGTTTTGATCTCCTCTTGTGTTTAAATGACTGTAGCCACAATCTTCACAATCGGAGCCTTAAGCTTAAAAGCTTACAGCTCCCAGTGTTCCCTGGCAGTCTCCATTCCAAGTACTAACTAAGCGCACACGATCGGGATTCCTAAGAGTGCTATGGCCAAATGCAATGGCTGTTGGCTGTAGAAGACTATTTGTAATGACTGTTCTAAGAGTAACTCTTGTTACAGAGCTGCTTGTAAACTAAAAAGCCTCACAACTCAAAATAAATGACTGGCTGTACAATGTTTTTTGTTTGTTTGTTTTTTTATTTGTTTGTTTATTTTGTATTCATTTATTGTTTATTTGTTTATTTTTTTAAAGTTTTGATCTCCTCTTGTGTTTAAATGACTGTAGCCACAATCTTCACAATCGGAGCCTTAAGCTTAAAAGCTTACAGCGCCTAGTGTTCCCTGGCAGTCTCCATTCCAAGTACTAACTAAGCGCACACGATCGGGATTCCTAAGAGTGCTATGGCCAAAAGCAATGGCTGTTGGCTGTAGAAGACTATTTGTAATGACTGTTCTAAGAGTAACTCTTGTTACAGAGCTGCTTGTAAACTAAAAAGCCTCACAACTCAAAATAAATGACTGGCTGTACAATGTTTTTTGTTTGTTTGTTTTTTTATTTGTTTGTTTATTTTTTATTCATTTATTGTTTATTTGTTTATTTTTTTTAAAGTTTTGATCTCCTCTTGTGTTTAAATGACTGTAGCCACAATCTTCACAATCGGAGCCTTAAGCTTAAAAGCTTACAGCGCCTAGTGTTCCCTGGCAGTCTCCATTCCAAGTACTAACTAAGCGCACACGATCTGGATTCCTAAGAGTGCTATGGCCAAAAGCAATGGCTGTTGGCTGTAGAAGACTATTTGTAATGACTGTTCTAAGAGTAACTCTTGTTACAGAGCTGCTTGTAAACTAAAAAGCCTCACAACTCAAAATAAATGACTGGCTGTACAGTGTTTTTTGTTTGTTTGTTTTTTTATTTGTTTGTTTATTTTTTATTCATTTATTGTTTATTTGTTTATTTTTTTAAAGTTTTGATCTCCTCTTGTGTTTAAATGACTGTAGCCACAATCTTCACAATCGGAGCCTTAAGCTTAAAAGCTTACAGCGCCTAGTGTTCCCTGGCAGTCTCCATTCCAAGTACTAACTAAGCGCACACGATCGGGATTCCTAAGAGTGCTATGGCCAAAAGCAATGGCTGTTGGCTGTAGAAGACTATTTGTAATGACTGTTCTAAGAGTAACTCTTGTTACAGAGCTGCTTGTAAACTAAAAAGCCTCACAACTCAAAATAAATGACTGGCTGTACAGTGTTTTTTGTTTGTTTGTTTTTTTATTTGTTTGTTTATTTTTTATTCATTTATTGTTTATTTGTTTATTTTTTTTAAAGTTTTGATCTCCTCTTGTGTTTAAATGACTGTAGCCACAATCTTCACAATCGGAGCCTTAAGCTTAAAAGCTTACAGCGCCTAGTGTTCCCTGGCAGTCTCCATTCCAAGTACTAACTAAGCGCACACGATCGGGATTCCTAAGAGTGCTATGGCCAAATGCAATGGCTGTTGGCTGTAGAAGACTATTTGTAATGACTGTTCTAAGAGTAACTCTTGTTACAGAGCTGCTTGTAAACTAAAAAGCCTCACAACTCAAAAGAAATGATTGGCTGTACAATGTTTTTTGTTTGTTTGTTTTTTTATTTGTTTGTTTATTTTTTATTCATTTATTGTTTATTTGTTGATTTTTTTAAAGTTTTGATCTCCTCTTGTGTTTAAATGACTGTAGCCACAATCTTCACAATCGGAGCCTTAAGCTTAAAAGCTTACAGCGCCTAGTGTTCCCTGGCAGTCTCCATTCCAAGTACTAACTAAGCGCACACGATCGGGATTCCTAAGAGTGCTATGGCCAAAAGCAATGGCTGTTGGCTGTAGAAGACTATTTGTAATGACTGTTCTAAGAGTAACTCTTGTTACAGAGCTGCTTGTAAACTAAAAAGCCTCACAACTCAAAATAAATGACTGGCTGTACAATGTTTTTTGTTTGTTTGTTTTTTTAATTGTTTGTTTATTTTTTATTCATTTATTGTTTATTTGTTTATCTTTTAAAAAGTTTTGATCTCCTCTTGTGTTTAAATGACTGTAGCTACAATCTTCACAATCGGAGCCTTAAGCTTAAAAGCTTACAGCGCCTAGTGTTCCCTGGCAGTCTCCATTCCAAGTACTAACTAAGCGCACACGATCTGGATTCCTAAGAGTGCTATGGCCAAAAGCAATGGCTGTTGGCTGTAGAAGACTATTTGTAATGACTGTTCTAAGAGTAACTCTTGTTACAGAGCTGCTTGTAAACTAAAAAGCCTCACAACTCAAAATAAATGACTGGCTGTACAGTGTTTTTTGTTTGTTTGTTTTTTTATTTGTTTGTTTATTTTTTATTCATTTATTGTTTATTTGTTTATTTTTTTAAAGTTTTGATCTCCTCTTGTGTTTAAATGACTGTAGCCACAATCTTCACAATCGGAGCCTTAAGCTTAAAAGCTTACAGCGCCTAGTGTTCCCTGGCAGTCTCCATTCCAAGTACTAACTAAGCGCACACGATCTGGATTCCTAAGAGTGCTATGGCCAAAAGCAATGGCTGTTGGCTGTAGAAGACTATTTGTAATGACTGTTCTAAGAGTAACTCTTGTTACAGAGCTGCTTGTAAACTAAAAAGCCTCACAACTCAAAATAAATGACTGGCTGTACAGTGTTTTTTGTTTGTTTGTTTTTATATTGGTTTGTTTATTTTTTATTCATTTATTGTTTATTTGTTTATTTTTTTAAAGTTTTGATCTCCTCTTGTGTTTAAATGACTGTAGCCACAATCTTCACAATCGGAGCCTTAAGCTTAAAAGCTTACAGCGCCTAGTGTTCCCTGGCAGTCTCCATTCCAAGTACTAACTAAGCGCACACGATCGGGATTCCTAAGAGTGCTATGGCCAAAAGCAATGGCTGTTGGCTGTAGAAGACTATTTGTAATGACTGTTCTAAGAGTAACTCTTGTTACAGAGCTGCTTGTAAACTAAAAAGCCTCACAACTCAAAATAAATGACTGGCTGTACAGTGTTTTTTGTTTGTTTGTTTTTTTATTTGTTTGTTTATTTTTTATTCATTTATTGTTTATTTGTTTATTTTTTTTAAAGTTTTGATCTCCTCTTGTGTTTAAATGACTGTAGCCACAATCTTCACAATCGGAGCCTTAAGCTTAAAAGCTTACAGCGCCTAGTGTTCCCTGGCAGTCTCCATTCCAAGTACTAACTAAGCGCACACGATCGGGATTCCTAAGAGTGCTATGGCCAAATGCAATGGCTGTTGGCTGTAGAAGACTATTTGTAATGACTGTTCTAAGAGTAACTCTTGTTACAGAGCTGCTTGTAAACTAAAAAGCCTCACAACTCAAAATAAATGATTGGCTGTACAATGTTTTTTGTTTGTTTGTTTTTTTATTTGTTTGTTTATTTTTTATTCATTTATTGTTTATTTGTTTATTTTTTTAAAGTTTTGATCTCCTCTTGTGTTTAAATGACTGTAGCCACAATCTTCACAATCGGAGCCTTAAGCTTAAAAGCTTACAGCGCCTAGTGTTCCCTGGCAGTCTCCATTCCAAGTACTAACTAAGCGCACACGATCGGGATTCCTAAGAGTGCTATGGCCAAAAGCAATGGCTGTTGGCTGTAGAAGACTATTTGTAATGACTGTTCTAAGAGTAACTCTTGTTACAGAGCTGCTTGTAAACTAAAAAGCCTCACAACTCAAAATAAATGACTGGCTTTCCAGTGTTTTTTGTTTGTTTGTTTTTTTATTTGTTTGTTTATTTTTTATTCATTTATTGTTTATTTGTTTTTTTTTTTTTAAGTTTTGATCTCCTCTTGTGTTTAAATGACTGTAGCCACAATCTTCACAATCGGAGCCTTAAGCTTAAAAGCTTACAGCGCCTAGTGTTCCCTGGCAGTCTCCATTCCAAGTACTAACTAAGCGCACACGATCGGGATTCCTAAGAGTGCTATGGCCAAAAGCAATGGCTGTTGGCTGTAGAAGACTATTTGTAATGACTGTTCTAAGAGTAACTCTTGTTACAGAGCTGCTTGTAAACTAAAAAGCCTCACAACTCAAAATAAATGACTGGCTTTCCAGTGTTTTTTGTTTGTTTGTTTTTTTATTTGTTTGTTTATTTTTTATTCATTTATTGTTTATTTGTTTATTTTTTTTTAAGTTTTGATCTCCTCTTGTGTTTAAATGACTGTAGCCACAATCTTCACAATCGGAGCCTTAAGCTTAAAAGCTTACAGCGCCCAGTGTTCCCTGGCAGTCTCCATTCCAAGTACTAACTAAGCGCACACGATCGGGATTCCTAAGAGTGCTATGGCCAAATGCAATGGCTGTTGGCTGTAGAAGACTATTTGTAATGACTGTTCTAAGAGTAACTCTTGTTACAGAGCTGCTTGTAAACTAAAAAGCCTCACAACTCAAAATAAATGACTGGCTGTACAATGTTTTTTGTTTGTTTGTTTTTTTATTTGTTTGTTTATTTTGTATTCATTTATTGTTTATTTGTTTATTTTTTTAAAGTTTTGATCTCCTCTTGTGTTTAAATGACTGTAGCCACAATCTTCACAATCGGAGCCTTAAGCTTAAAAGCTTACAGCGCCTAGTGTTCCCTGGCAGTCTCCATTCCAAGTACTAACTAAGCGCACACGATCGGGATTCCTAAGAGTGCTATGGCCAAAAGCAATGGCTGTTGGCTGTAGAAGACTATTTGTAATGACTGTTCTAAGAGTAACTCTTGTTACAGAGCTGCTTGTAAACTAAAAAGCCTCACAACTCAAAATAAATGACTGGCTGTACAATGTTTTTTGTTTGTTTGTTTTTTTATTTGTTTGTTTATTTTTTATTCATTTATTGTTTATTTGTTTATTTTTTTTAAAGTTTTGATCTCCTCTTGTGTTTAAATGACTGTAGCCACAATCTTCACAATCGGAGCCTTAAGCTTAAAAGCTTACAGCGCCTAGTGTTCCCTGGCAGTCTCCATTCCAAGTACTAACTAAGCGCACACGATCGGGATTCCTAAGAGTGCTATGGCCAAAAGCAATGGCTGTTGGCTGTAGAAGACTATTTGTAATGACTGTTCTAAGAGTAACTCTTGTTACAGAGCTGCTTGTAAACTAAAAAGCCTCACAACTCAAAATAAATGACTGGCTTTCCAGTGTTTTTTGTTTGTTTGTTTTTTTATTTGTTTGTTTATTTTTTATTCATTTATTGTTTATTTGTTTATTTTTTTAAAGTTTTGATCTCCTCTTGTGTTTAAATGACTGTAGCCACAATCTTCACAATCGGAGCCTTAAGCTTAAACGCTTACAGCGCCTAGTGTTCCCTGGCAGTCTCCATTCCAAGTACTAACTAAGCGCACACGATCGGGATTCCTAAGAGTGCTATGGCCAAAAGCAATGGCTGTTGGCTGTAGAAGACTATTTGTAATGACTGTTCTAAGAGTAACTCTTGTTACAGAGCTGCTTGTAAACTAAAAAGCCTCACAACTCAAAATAAATGACTGGCTGTACAATGTTTTTTGTTTGTTTGTTTTTTTATTTGTTTGTTTATTTTGTATTCATTTATTGTTTATTTGTTTATTTTTTTAAAGTTTTGATCTCCTCTTGTGTTTAAATGACTGTAGCCACAATCTTCACAATCGGAGCCTTAAGCTTAAAAGCTTACAGCGCCTAGTGTTCCCTGGCAGTCTCCATTCCAAGTACTAACTAAGCGCACACGATCGGGATTCCTAAGAGTGCTATGGCCAAAAGCAATGGCTGTTGGCTGTAGAAGACTATTTGTAATGACTGTTTTAAGAGTAACTCTTGTTACAGAGCTGCTTGTAGACTAAAAAGCCTCACAACTCAAAATAAATGACTGGCTGTACAGTGTTTTTTGTTTGTTTGTTTTTTTATTTGTTTGTTTATTTTTTATTCATTTATTGTTTATTTGTTTATTTTTTTAAAGTTTTGATCTCCTCTTGTGTTTAAATGACTGTAGCCACAATCTTCACAATCGGAGCCTTAAGCTTAAAAGCTTACAGCGCCTAGTGTTCCCTGGCAGTCTCCATTCCAAGTACTAATAAGCGCACACGATCTGGATTCCTAAGAGTGCTATGGCCAAAAGCAATGGCTGTTGGCTGTAGAAGACTATTTGTAATGACTGTTCTAAGAGTAACTCTTGTTACAGAGCTGCTTGTAAACTAAAAAGCCTCACAACTCAAAATAAATGACTGGCTTTCCAGTGTTTTTTGTTTGTTTGTTTTTTTATTTGTTTGTTTATTTTTTATTCATTTATTGTTTATTTGTTTATTTTTTTAAAAGTTTTGATCTCCTCTTGTGTTTAAATGACTGTAGCCACAATCTTCACAATCGGAGCCTTAAGCTTAAAAGCTTACAGCGCCTAGTGTTCCCTGGCAGTCTCCATTCCAAGTACTAACTAAGCGCACACGATCGGGATTCCTAAGAGTGCTATGGCCAAATGCAATGGCTGTTGGCTGTAGAAGACTATTTGTAATGACTGTTCTAAGAGTAACTCTTGTTACAAAGCTGCTTGTAAACTAAAAAGCCTCACAACTCAAAATAAATGACTGGCTGTACAATGTTTTTTGTTTGTTTGTTTTTTTATTTGTTTGTTTATTTTTTATTCATTTATTGTTTATTTGTTTATTTTTTTAAAGTTTTGATCTCCTCTTGTGTTTAAATGACTGTAGCCACAATCTTCACAATCGGAGCCTTAAGCTTAAAAGCTTACAGCGCCTAGTGTTCCCTGGCAGTCTCCATTCCAAGTACTAACTAAGCGCACACGATCGGGATTCCTAAGAGTGCTATGGCCAAAAGCAATGGCTGTTGGCTGTAGAAGACTATTTGTAATGACTGTTCTAAGAGTAACTCTTGTTACAGAGCTGCTTGTAGACTAAAAAGCCTCACAACTCAAAATAAATGACTGGCTGTACAGTGTTTTTTGTTTGTTTGTTTTTTTATTTGTTTGTTTATTTTTTATTCATTTATTGTTTATTTGTTTATTTTTTTAAAGTTTTGATCTCCTCTTGTGTTTAAATGACTGTAGCCACAATCTTCACAATCGGAGCCTTAAGCTTAAAAGCTTACAGCGCCTAGTGTTCCCTGGCAGTCTCCATTCCAAGTACTAATAAGCGCACACGATCTGGATTCCTAAGAGTGCTATGGCCAAAAGCAATGGCTGTTGGCTGTAGAAGACTATTTGTAATGACTGTTCTAAGAGTAACTCTTGTTACAGAGCTGCTTGTAAACTAAAAAGCCTCACAACTCAAAATAAATGACTGGCTTTCCAGTGTTTTTTGTTTGTTTGTTTTTTTATTTGTTTGTTTATTTTTTATTCATTTATTGTTTATTTGTTTATTTTTTTAAAAGTTTTGATCTCCTCTTGTGTTTAAATGACTGTAGCCACAATCTTCACAATCGGAGCCTTAAGCTTAAAAGCTTACAGCGCCTAGTGTTCCCTGGCAGTCTCCATTCCAAGTACTAACTAAGCGCACACGATCGGGATTCCTAAGAGTGCTATGGCCAAATGCAATGGCTGTTGGCTGTAGAAGACTATTTGTAATGACTGTTCTAAGAGTAACTCTTGTTACAAAGCTGCTTGTAAACTAAAAAGCCTCACAACTCAAAATAAATGACTGGCTGTACAATGTTTTTTGTTTGTTTGTTTTTTTATTTGTTTGTTTATTTTTTATTCATTTATTGTTTATTTGTTTATTTTTTTAAAGTTTTGATCTCCTCTTGTGTTTAAATGACTGTAGCCACAATCTTCACAATCGGAGCCTTAAGCTTAAAAGCTTACAGCGCCTAGTGTTCCCTGGCAGTCTCCATTCCAAGTACTAACTAAGCGCACACGATCGGGATTCCTAAGAGTGCTATGGCCAAAAGCAATGGCTGTTGGCTGTAGAAGACTATTTGTAATGACTGTTCTAAGAGTAACTCTTGTTACAGAGCTGCTTGTAAACTAAAAAGCCTCACAACTCAAAATAAATAACTGGCTTTCCAGTGTTTTTTGTTTGTTTGTTTTTTTATTTGTTTGTTTATTTTTTATTCATTTATTGTTTATTTGTTTATTTTTTTTAAAGTTTTGATCTCCTCTAGTGTTTAAATGACTGTAGCCACAATCTTCACAATCGGAGCCTTAAGCTTAAAAGCTTACAGCGCCTAGTGTTCCCTGGCAGTCTCCATTCCAAGTACTAACTAAGCGCACACGATCGGGATTCCTAAGAGTGCTATGGCCAAAAGCAATGGCTGTTGGCTGTAGAAGACTATTTGTAATGACTGTTCTAAGAGTAACTCTTGTTACAGAGCTGCTTGTAAACTAAAAAGCCTCACAACTCAAAATAAATGACTGGCTGTACAATGTTTTTTGTTTGTTTGTTTTTTTAATTGTTTGTTTATTTTTTATTCATTTATTGTTTATTTGTTTATCTTTTAAAAAGTTTTGATCTCCTCTTGTGTTTAAATGACTGTAGCTACAATCTTCACAATCGGAGCCTTAAGCTTAAAAGCTTACAGCGCCTAGTGTTCCCTGGCAGTCTCCATTCCAAGTACTAACTAAGCGCACACGATCGGGATTCCTAAGAGTGCTATGGCCAAAAGCAATGGCTGTTGGCTGTAGAAGACTATTTGTAATGACTGTTCTAAGAGTAACTCTTGTTACAGAGCTGCTTGTAAACTAAAAAGCCTCACAACTCAAAATAAATGACTGGCTGTACAATGTTTTTTGTTTGTTTGTTTTTTTATTTGTTTGTTTATTTTTTATTCATTTATTGTTTATTTGTTTATTTTTTTTAAAGTTTTGATCTCCTCTTGTGTTTAAATGACTGTAGCCACAATCTTCACAATCGGAGCCTTAAGCTTAAAAGCTTACAGCGCCTAGTGTTCCCTGGCAGTCTCCATTCCAAGTACTAACTAAGCGCACACGATCGGTATTCCTAAGAGTGCTATGGCCAAAAGCAATGGCTGTTGGCTGTAGAAGACTATTTGTAATGACTGTTCTAAGAGTAACTCTTGTTACAGAGCTGCTTGTAGACTAAAAAGCCTCACAACTCAAAATAAATGACTGGCTGTACAGTGTTTTTTGTTTGTTTATTTTTTTATTTGTTTGTTTATTTTTTATTCATTTATTGTTTATTTGTTTATTTTTTTAAAGTTTTGATCTCCTCTTGTGTTTAAATGACTGTAGCCACAATCTTCACAATCGGAGCCTTAAGCTTAAAAGCTTACAGCGCCTAGTGTTCCCTGGCAGTCTCCATTCCAAGTACTAACTAAGCGCACACGATCGGGATTCCTAAGAGTGCTATGGCCAAAAGCAATGGCTGTTGGCTGTAGAAGACTATTTGTAATGACTGTTCTAAGAGTAACTCTTGTTACAGAGCTGCTTGTAAACTAAAAAGCCTCACAACTCAAAATAAATGACTGGCTGTACAATGTTTTTTGTTTGTTTGTTTTTTTATTTGTTTGTTTATTTTTTATTCATTTATTGTTTATTTGTTTATTTTTTTTAAAGTTTTGATCTCCTCTTGTGTTTAAATGACTGTAGCCACAATCTTCACAATCGGAGCCTTAAGCTTAAAAGCTTACAGCGCCTAGTGTTCCCTGGCAGTCTCCATTCCAAGTACTAACTAAGCGCACACGATCGGTATTCCTAAGAGTGCTATGGCCAAAAGCAATGGCTGTTGGCTGTAGAAGACTATTTGTAATGACTGTTCTAAGAGTAACTCTTGTTACAGAGCTGCTTGTAGACTAAAAAGCCTCACAACTCAAAATAAATGACTGGCTGTACAGTGTTTTTTGTTTGTTTATTTTTTTATTTGTTTGTTTATTTTTTATTCATTTATTGTTTATTTGTTTATTTTTTTAAAGTTTTGATCTCCTCTTGTGTTTAAATGACTGTAGCCACAATCTTCACAATCGGAGCCTTAAGCTTAAAAGCTTACAGCGCCTAGTGTTCCCTGGCAGTCTCCATTCCAAGTACTAACTAAGCGCACACGATCTGGATTCCTAAGAGTGCTATGGCCAAAAGCAATGGCTGTTGGCTGTAGAAGACTATTTGTAATGACTGTTCTAAGAGTAACTCTTGTTACAGAGCTGCTTGTAAACTAAAAAGCCTCACAACTCAAAATAAATGACTGGCTGTACAGTGTTTTTTGTTTGTTTGTTTTTTTATTTGTTTGTTTATTTTTTATTCATTTATTGTTTATTTGTTTATTTTTTTTAAAGTTTTGATCTCCTCTTGTGTTTAAATGACTGTAGCCACAATCTTCACAATCGGAGCCTTAAGCTTAAAAGCTTACAGCGCCTAGTGTTCCCTGGCAGTCTCCATTCCAAGTACTAACTAAGCGCACACGATCTGGATTCCTAAGAGTGCTATGGCCAAAAGCAATGGCTGTTGGCTGTAGAAGACTATTTGTAATGACTGTTCTAAGAGTAACTCTTGTTACAGAGCTGCTTGTAAACTAAAAAGCCTCACAACTCAAAATAAATGACTGGCTGTACAGTGTTTTTTGTTTGTTTGTTTTTTTATTTGTTTGTTTATTTTTTATTCATTTATTGTTTATTTGTTTATTTTTTTAAAGTTTTGATCTCCTCTTGTGTTTAAATGACTGTAGCCACAATCTTCACAATCGGAGCCTTAAGCTTAAAAGCTTACAGCGCCTAGTGTTCCCTGGCAGTCTCCATTCCAAGTACTAACTAAGCGCACACGATCGGGATTCCTAAGAGTGCTATGGCCAAAAGCAATGGCTGTTGGCTGTAGAAGACTATTTGTAATGACTGTTCTAAGAGTAACTCTTGTTACAGAGCTGCTTGTAAACTAAAAAGCCTCACAACTCAAAATAAATGACTGGCTGTACAGTGTTTTTTGTTTGTTTGTTTTTTTATTTGTTTGTTTATTTTTTATTCATTTATTGTTTATTTGTTTATTTTTTTAAAGTTTTGATCTCCTCTTGTGTTTAAATGACTGTAGCCACAATCTTCACAATCGGAGCCTTAAGCTTAAAAGCTTACAGCGCCTAGTGTTCCCTGGCAGTCTCCATTCCAAGTACTAACTAAGCGCACACGATCGGGATTCCTAAGAGTGCTATGGCCAAAAGCAATGGCTGTTGGCTGTAGAAGACTATTTGTAATGACTGTTCTAAGAGTAACTCTTGTTACAGAGCTGCTTGTAAACTAAAAAGCCTCACAACTCAAAATAAATGACTGGCTGTACAATGTTTTTTGTTTGTTTGTTTTTTTAATTGTTTGTTTATTTTTTATTCATTTATTGTTTATTTGTTTATCTTTTAAAAAGTTTTGATCTCCTCTTGTGTTTAAATGACTGTAGCTACAATCTTCACAATCGGAGCCTTAAGCTTAAAAGCTTACAGCGCCTAGTGTTCCCTGGCAGTCTCCATTCCAAGTATTAACTAAGCGCACAAGATCGGGATTCCTAAGAGTGCTATGGCCAAAAGCAATGGCTGTTGGCTGTAGAAGACTATTTGTAATGACTGTTCTAAGAGTAACTCTTGTTACAGAGCTGCTTGTAAACTAAAAAGCCTCACAACTCAAAATAAATGACTGGCTGTACAATGTTTTTTGTTTGTTTGTTTTTTTATTTGTTTGTTTATTTTTTATTCATTTATTGTTTATTTGTTTATTTTTTTTAAAGTTTTGATCTCCTCTTGTGTTTAAATGACTGAAGCCACAATCTTCACAATCGGAGCCTTAAGCTTAAAAGCTTACAGCGCCTAGTGTTCCCTGGCAGTCTCCATTCCAAGTACTAACTAAGCGCACACGATCGGTATTCCTAAGAGTGCTATGGCCAAAAGCAATGGCTGTTGGCTGTAGAAGACTATTTGTAATGACTGTTCTAAGAGTAACTCTTGTTACAGAGCTGCTTGTAGACTAAAAAGCCTCACAACTCAAAATAAATGACTGGCTGTACAGTGTTTTTTGTTTGTTTATTTTTTTATTTGTTTGTTTATTTTTTATTCATTTATTGTTTATTTGTTTATTTTTTTAAAGTTTTGATCTCCTCTTGTGTTTAAATGACTGTAGCCACAATCTTCACAATCGGAGCCTTAAGCTTAAAAGCTTACAGCGCCTAGTGTTCCCTGGCAGTCTCCATTCCAAGTACTAACTAAGCGCACACGATCTGGATTCCTAAGAGTGCTATGGCCAAAAGCAATGGCTGTTGGCTGTAGAAGACTATTTGTAATGACTGTTCTAAGAGTAACTCTTGTTACAGAGCTGCTTGTAAACTAAAAAGCCTCACAACTCAAAATAAATGACTGGCTGTACAGTGTTTTTTGTTTGTTTGTTTTTTTATTTGTTTGTTTATTTTTTATTCATTTATTGTTTATTTGTTTATTTTTTTAAAGTTTTGATCTCCTCTTGTGTTTAAATGACTGTAGCCACAATCTTCACAATCGGAGCCTTAAGCTTAAAAGCTTACAGCGCCTAGTGTTCCCTGGCAGTCTCCATTCCAAGTACTAACTAAGCGCACACGATCTGGATTCCTAAGAGTGCTATGGCCAAAAGCAATGGCTGTTGGCTGTAGAAGACTATTTGTAATGACTGTTCTAAGAGTAACTCTTGTTACAGAGCTGCTTGTAAACTAAAAAGCCTCACAACTCAAAATAAATGACTGGCTGTACAGTGTTTTTTGTTTGTTTGTTTTTTTATTTGTTTGTTTATTTTTTATTCATTTATTGTTTATTTGTTTATTTTTTTAAAGTTTTGATCTCCTCTTGTGTTTAAATGACTGTAGCCACAATCTTCACAATCGGAGCCTTAAGCTTAAAAGCTTACAGCGCCTAGTGTTCCCTGGCAGTCTCCATTCCAAGTACTAACTAAGCGCACACGATCGGGATTCCTAAGAGTGCTATGGCCAAAAGCAATGGCTGTTGGCTGTAGAAGACTATTTGTAATGACTGTTCTAAGAGTAACTCTTGTTACAGAGCTGCTTGTAAACTAAAAAGCCTCACAACTCAAAATAAATGACTGGCTGTACAGTGTTTTTTGTTTGTTTGTTTTTTTATTTGTTTGTTTATTTTTTATTCATTTATTGTTTATTTGTTTATTTTTTTTAAAGTTTTGATCTCCTCTTGTGTTTAAATGACTGTAGCCACAATCTTCACAATCGGAGCCTTAAGCTTAAAAGCTTACAGCGCCTAGTGTTCCCTGGCAGTCTCCATTCCAAGTACTAACTAAGCGCACACGATCGGGATTCCTAAGAGTGCTATGGCCAAATGCAATGGCTGTTGGCTGTAGAAGACTATTTGTAATGACTGTTCTAAGAGTAACTCTTGTTACAGAGCTGCTTGTAAACTAAAAAGCCTCACAACTCAAAATAAATGATTGGCTGTACAATGTTTTTTGTTTGTTTGTTTTTTTATTTGTTTGTTTATTTTTTATTCATTTATTGTTTATTTGTTTATTTTTTTAAAGTTTTGATCTCCTCTTGTGTTTAAATGACTGTAGCCACAATCTTCACAATCGGAGCCTTAAGCTTAAAAGCTTACAGCGCCTAGTGTTCCCTGGCAGTCTCCATTCCAAGTACTAACTAAGCGCACACGATCGGGATTCCTAAGAGTGCTATGGCCAAAAGCAATGGCTGTTGGCTGTAGAAGACTATTTGTAATGACTGTTCTAAGAGTAACTCTTGTTACAGAGCTGCTTGTAAACTAAAAAGCCTCACAACTCAAAATAAATGACTGGCTGTACAATGTTTTTTGTTTGTTTGTTTTTTTAATTGTTTGTTTATTTTTTATTCATTTATTGTTTATTTGTTTATCTTTTAAAAAGTTTTGATCTCCTCTTGTGTTTAAATGACTGTAGCTACAATCTTCACAATCGGAGCCTTAAGCTTAAAAGCTTACAGCGCCTAGTGTTCCCTGGCAGTCTCCATTCCAAGTATTAACTAAGCGCACAAGATCGGGATTCCTAAGAGTGCTATGGCCAAAAGCAATGGCTGTTGGCTGTAGAAGACTATTTGTAATGACTGTTCTAAGAGTAACTCTTGTTACAGAGCTGCTTGTAAACTAAAAAGCCTCACAACTCAAAATAAATGACTGGCTGTACAATGTTTTTTGTTTGTTTGTTTTTTTATTTGTTTGTTTATTTTTTATTCATTTATTGTTTATTTGTTTATTTTTTTTAAAGTTTTGATCTCCTCTTGTGTTTAAATGACTGTAGCCACAATCTTCACAATCGGAGCCTTAAGCTTAAAAGCTTACAGCGCCTAGTGTTCCCTGGCAGTCTCCATTCCAAGTACTAACTAAGCGCACACGATCGGGATTCCTAAGAGTGCTATGGCCAAAAGCAATGGCTGTTGGCTGTAGAAGACTATTTGTAATGACTGTTCTAAGAGTAACTCTTGTTACAGAGCTGCTTGTAAACTAAAAAGCCTCACAACTCAAAATAAATGACTGGCTGTACAGTGTTTTTTGTTTGTTTGTTTTTTTATTTGTTTGTTTATTTTTTATTCATTTATTGTTTATTTGTTTATTTTTTTAAAGTTTTGATCTCCTCTTGTGTTTAAATGACTGTAGCCACAATCTTCACAATCGGAGCCTTAAGCTTAAAAGCTTACAGCGCCTAGTGTTCCCTGGCAGTCTCCATTCCAAGTACTAACTAAGCGCACACGATCGGGATTCCTAAGAGTGCTATGGCCAAAAGCAATGGCTGTTGGCTGTAGAAGACTATTTGTAATGACTGTTCTAAGAGTAACTCTTGTTACAGAGCTGCTTGTAAACTAAAAAGCCTCACAACTCAAAATAAATGACTGGCTGTACAGTGTTTTTTGTTTGTTTGTTTTTTTATTTGTTTGTTTATTTTTTATTCATTTATTGTTTATTTGTTTATTTTTTTTAAAGTTTTGATCTCCTCTTGTGTTTAAATGACTGTAGCCACAATCTTCACAATCGGAGCCTTAAGCTTAAAAGCTTACAGCGCCTAGTGTTCCCTGGCAGTCTCCATTCCAAGTACTAACTAAGCGCACACGATCGGGATTCCTAAGAGTGCTATGGCCAAATGCAATGGCTGTTGGCTGTAGAAGACTATTTGTAATGACTGTTCTAAGAGTAACTCTTGTTACAGAGCTGCTTGTAAACTAAAAAGCCTCACAACTCAAAATAAATGATTGGCTGTACAATGTTTTTTGTTTGTTTGTTTTTTTATTTGTTTGTTTATTTTTTTTTCATTTATTGTTTATTTGTTTATTTTTTTAAAGTTTTGATCTCCTCTTGTGTTTAAATGACTGTAGCCACAATCTTCACAATCGGAGCCTTAAGCTTAAAAGCTTACAGCGCCTAGTGTTCCCTGGCAGTCTCCATTCCAAGTACTAACTAAGCGCACACGATCGGGATTCCTAAGAGTGCTATGGCCAAAAGCAATGGCTGTTGGCTGTAGAAGACTATTTGTAATGACTGTTCTAAGAGTAACTCTTGTTACAGAGCTGCTTGTAAACTAAAAAGCCTCACAACTCAAAATAAATGACTGGCTTTCCAGTGTTTTTTGTTTGTTTGTTTTTTTATTTGTTTGTTTATTTTTTATTCATTTATTGTTTATTTGTTTTTTTTTTTTTTAAGTTTTGATCTCCTCTTGTGTTTAAATGACTGTAGCCACAATCTTCACAATCGGAGCCTTAAGCTTAAAAGCTTACAGCGCCTAGTGTTCCCTGGCAGTCTCCATTCCAAGTACTAACTAAGCGCACACGATCGGGATTCCGAAGAGTGCTATGGCCAAATGCAATGGCTGTTGGCTGTAGAAGACTATTTGTAATGACTGTTCTAAGAGTAACTCTTGTTACAGAGCTGCTTGTAAACTAAAAAGCCTCACAACTCAAAATAAATGACTGGCTGTACAATGTTTTTTGTTTGTTTGTTTTTTTATTTGTTTGTTTATTTTTTATTCATTTATTGTTTATTTGTTTATTTTTTAAAAAGTTTTGATCTCCTCTTGTGCTTAAATAACTGTAGCTACAGTCTTCACAATCGGAGCCTTAAGCTTAAAAGCTTACAGCGCCTAGTGTTCCCTGGCAGTCTCCATTCCAAGTACTAACTAAGCGCACACGATCGGGATTCCTAAGAGTGCTATGGCCAAAAGCAATGGCTGTTGGCTGTAGAAGACTGTTTGTAATGACTGTTCTAAGAGTAACTCTTGTTACAGAGCTGCTTGTAAACTAAAAAGCCTCACAACTCAAAATAAATGACTGGCTTTCCAGTGTTTTTTGTTTGTTTGTTTTTTTATTTGTTTGTTTATTTTTTATTCATTTATTGTTTATTTGTTTATTTTTTTTTAAGTTTTGATCTCCTCTTGTGTTTAAATGACTGTAGCCACAATCTTCACAATCGGAGCCTTAAGCTTAAAAGCTTACAGCGCCCAGTGTTCCCTGGCAGTCTCCATTCCAAGTACTAACTAAGCGCACACGATCGGGATTCCTAAGAGTGCTATGGCCAAATGCAATGGCTGTTGGCTGTAGAAGACTATTTGTAATGACTGTTCTAAGAGTAACTCTTGTTACAGAGCTGCTTGTAAACTAAAAAGCCTCACAACTCAAAATAAATGACTGGCTGTACAATGTTTTTTGTTTGTTTGTTTTTTTATTTGTTTGTTTATTTTGTATTCATTTATTGTTTATTTGTTTATTTTTTTAAAGTTTTGATCTCCTCTTGTGTTTAAATGACAGTAGCCACAATCTTCACAATCGGAGCCTTAAGCTTAAAAGCTTACAGCGCCTAGTGTTCCCTGGCAGTCTCCATTCCAAGTACTAACTAAGCGCACACGATCGGGATTCCTAAGAGTGCTATGGCCAAAAGCAATGGCTGTTGGCTGTAGAAGACTATTTGTAATGACTGTTCTAAGAGTAACTCTTGTTACAGAGCTGCTTGTAAACTAAAAAGCCTCACAACTCAAAATAAATGACTGGCTGTACAGTGTTTTTTGTTTGTTTGTTTTTTTATTTGTTTGTTTATTTTTTATTCATTTATTGTTTATTTGTTTATTTTTTAAAAAGTTTTGATCTCCTCTTGTGTTTAAATGACTGTAGCTACAATCTTCACAATCGGAGCCTTAAGCTTAAAAGCTTACAGCGCCTAGTGTTCCCTGGCAGTCTCCATTCCAAGTATTAACTAAGCGCACAAGATCGGGATTCCTAAGAGTGCTATGGCCAAAAGCAATGGCTGTTGGCTGTAGAAGACTATATGTAATGACTGTTCTAAGAGTAACTCTTGTTACAGAGCTGCTTGTAAACTAAAAAGCCTCACAACTCAAAATAAATGACTGGCTGTACAGTGTTTTTTGTTTGTTTGTTTTTTTATTTGTTTGTTTATTTTTTATTCATTTATTGTTTATTTGTTTATTTTTTTAAAGTTTTGATCTCCTCTTGTGTTTAAATGACTGTAGCCACAATCTTCACAATCGGAGCCTTAAGCTTAAAAGCTTACAGCGCCTAGTGTTCCCTGGCAGTCTCCATTCCAAGTACTAACTAAGCGCACACGATCGGGATTCCTAAGAGTGCTATGGCCAAAAGCAATGGCTGTTGGCTGTAGAAGACTATTTGTAATGACTGTTCTAAGAGTAACTCTTGTTACAGAGCTGCTTGTAAACTAAAAAGCCGCACAACTCAAAATAAATGACTGGCTGTACAGTGTTTTTTGTTTGTTTGTTTTTTTTATTTGTTTGTTTATTTTTTATTCATTTATTGTTTATTTGTTTATTTTTTAAAAGTTTTGATCTCCTCTTGTGTTTAAAAGACTGTAGCTACAATCTTCACAATCGGAGCCTTAAGCTTAAAAGCTTACAGCGCCTAGTGTTCCCTGGCAGTCTCCATTCCAAGTATTAACTAAGCGCACAAGATCGGGATTCCTAAGAGTGCTATGGCCAAAAGCAATGGCTGTTGGCTGTAGAAGACTATTTGTAATGACTGTTCTAAGAGTAACTCTTGTTACAGAGCTGCTTTTAAACTAAAAAGCCTCACAACTCAAAATAAATGACTGGCTGTACAGTGTTTTTTGTTTGTTTGTTTTTTTATTTGTTTGTTTATTTTTTATTCATTTATTGTTTATTTGTTTATTTTTTTTAAAGTTTTGATCTCCTCTTGTGTTTAAATGACTGTAGCCACAATCTTCACAATCGGAGCCTTAAGCTTAAAAGCTTACAGCGCCTAGTGTTCCCTGGCAGTCTCCATTCCAAGTACTAACTAAGCGCACACGATCGGGATTCCTAAGAGTGCTATGGCCAAATGCAATGGCTGTTGGCTGTAGAAGACTATTTGTAATGACTGTTCTAAGAGTAACTCTTGTTACAGAGCTGCTTGTAAACTAAAAAGCCTCACAACTCAAAATAAATGATTGGCTGTACAATGTTTTTTGTTTGTTTGTTTTTTTATTTGTTTGTTTATTTTTTTTTCATTTATTGTTTATTTGTTTATTTTTTTAAAGTTTTGATCTCCTCTTGTGTTTAAATGACTGTAGCCACAATCTTCACAATCGGAGCCTTAAGCTTAAAAGCTTACAGCGCCTAGTGTTCCCTGGCAGTCTCCATTCCAAGTACTAACTAAGCGCACACGATCGGGATTCCTAAGAGTGCTATGGCCAAAAGCAATGGCTGTTGGCTGTAGAAGACTATTTGTAATGACTGTTCTAAGAGTAACTCTTGTTACAGAGCTGCTTGTAAACTAAAAAGCCTCACAACTCAAAATAAATGACTGGCTTTCCAGTGTTTTTTGTTTGTTTGTTTTTTTATTTGTTTGTTTATTTTTTATTCATTTATTGTTTATTTGTTTTTTTTTTTTTTAAGTTTTGATCTCCTCTTGTGTTTAAATGACTGTAGCCACAATCTTCACAATCGGAGCCTTAAGCTTAAAAGCTTACAGCGCCTAGTGTTCCCTGGCAGTCTCCATTCCAAGTACTAACTAAGCGCACACGATCGGGATTCCGAAGAGTGCTATGGCCAAATGCAATGGCTGTTGGCTGTAGAAGACTATTTGTAATGACTGTTCTAAGAGTAACTCTTGTTACAGAGCTGCTTGTAAACTAAAAAGCCTCACAACTCAAAATAAATGACTGGCTGTACAATGTTTTTTGTTTGTTTGTTTTTTTATTTGTTTGTTTATTTTTTATTCATTTATTGTTTATTTGTTTATTTTTTAAAAAGTTTTGATCTCCTCTTGTGCTTAAATAACTGTAGCTACAGTCTTCACAATCGGAGCCTTAAGCTTAAAAGCTTACAGCGCCTAGTGTTCCCTGGCAGTCTCCATTCCAAGTACTAACTAAGCGCACACGATCGGGATTCCTAAGAGTGCTATGGCCAAAAGCAATGGCTGTTGGCTGTAGAAGACTGTTTGTAATGACTGTTCTAAGAGTAACTCTTGTTACAGAGCTGCTTGTAAACTAAAAAGCCTCACAACTCAAAATAAATGACTGGCTTTCCAGTGTTTTTTGTTTGTTTGTTTTTTTATTTGTTTGTTTATTTTTTATTCATTTATTGTTTATTTGTTTATTTTTTTAAAGTTTTGATCTCCTCTTGTGTTTAAATGACTGTAGCCACAATCTTCACAATCGGAGCCTTAAGCTTAAAAGCTTACAGCGCCTAGTGTTCCCTGGCAGTCTCCATTCCAAGTACTAACTAAGCGCACACGATCGGGATTCCTAAGAGTGCTATGGCCAAAAGCAATGGCTGTTGGCTGTAGAAGACTATTTGTAATGACTGTTCTAAGAGTAACTCTTGTTACAGAGCTGCTTGTAAACTAAAAAGCCGCACAACTCAAAATAAATGACTGGCTGTACAGTGTATTTTGTTTGTTTGTTTTTTTTATTTGTTTGTTTATTTTTTATTCATTTATTGTTTATTTGTTTATTTTTTAAAAGTTTTGATCTCCTCTTGTGTTTAAAAGACTGTAGCTACAATCTTCACAATCGGAGCCTTAAGCTTAAAAGCTTACAGCGCCTAGTGTTCCCTGGCAGTCTCCATTCCAAGTATTAACTAAGCGCACAAGATCGGGATTCCTAAGAGTGCTATGGCCAAAAGCAATGGCTGTTGGCTGTAGAAGACTATTTGTAATGACTGTTCTAAGAGTAACTCTTGTTACAGAGCTGCTTGTAAACTAAAAAGCCTCACAACTCAAAATAAATGACTGGCTGTACAGTGTTTTTTGTTTGTTTGTTTTTTTATTTGTTTGTTTATTTTTTATTCATTTATTGTTTATTTGTTTATTTTTTTAAAGTTTTGATCTCCTCTTGTGTTTAAATGACTGTAGCCACAATCTTCACAATCGGAGCCTTAAGCTTAAAAGCTTACAGCGCCTAGTGTTCCCTGGCAGTCTCCATTCCAAGTACTAACTAAGCGCACACGATCGGGATTCCTAAGAGTGCTATGGCCAAAAGCAATGGCTGTTGGCTGTAGAAGACTATTTGTAATGACTGTTCTAAGAGTAACTCTTGTTACAGAGCTGCTTGTAAACTAAAAAGCCTCACAACTCAAAATAAATGACTGGCTGTACAGTGTTTTTTGTTTGTTTGTTTTTTTATTTGTTTGTTTATTTTTTATTCATTTATTGTTTATTTGTTTATTTTTTAAAAAGTTTTGATCTCCTCTTGTGTTTAAATGACTGTAGCTACAATCTTCACAATCGGAGCCTTAAGCTTAAAAGCTTACAGCGCCTAGTGTTCCCTGGCAGTCTCCATTCCAAGTATTAACTAAGCGCACAAGATCGGGATTCCTAAGAGTGCTATGGCCAAAAGCAATGGCTGTTGGCTGTAGAAGACTATATGTAATGACTGTTCTAAGAGTAACTCTTGTTACAGAGCTGCTTGTAAACTAAAAAGCCTCACAACTCAAAATAAATGACTGGCTGTACAGTGTTTTTTGTTTGTTTGTTTTTTTATTTGTTTGTTTATTTTTTATTCATTTATTGTTTATTTGTTTATTTTTTTAAAGTTTTGATCTCCTCTTGTGTTTAAATGACTGTAGCCACAATCTTCACAATCGGAGCCTTAAGCTTAAAAGCTTACAGCGCCTAGTGTTCCCTGGCAGTCTCCATTCCAAGTACTAACTAAGCGCACACGATCGGGATTCCTAAGAGTGCTATGGCCAAAAGCAATGGCTGTTGGCTGTAGAAGACTATTTGTAATGACTGTTCTAAGAGTAACTCTTGTTACAGAGCTGCTTGTAAACTAAAAAGCCGCACAAGTCAAAATAAATGACTGGCTGTACAGTGTTTTTTGTTTGTTTGTTTTTTTTATTTGTTTGTTTATGTTTTATTCATTTATTGTTTATTTGTTTATTTTTTAAAAGTTTTGATCTCCTCTTGTGTTTAAAAGACTGTAGCTACAATCTTCACAATCGGAGCCTTAAGCTTAAAAGCTTACAGCGCCTAGTGTTCCCTGGCAGTCTCCATTCCAAGTATTAACTAAGCGCACAAGATCGGGATTCCTAAGAGTGCTATGGCCAAAAGCAATGGCTGTTGGCTGTAGAAGACTATTTGTAATGACTGTTCTAAGAGTAACTCTTGTTACAGAGCTGCTTTTAAACTAAAAAGCCTCACAACTCAAAATAAATGACTGGCTGTACAGTGTTTTTTGTTTGTTTGTTTTTTTATTTGTTTGTTTATTTTTTATTCATTTATTGTTTATTTGTTTATTTTTTTTTAAGTTTTGATCTCCTCTTGTGTTTAAATGACTGTAGCCACAATCTTCACAATCGGAGCCTTAAGCTTAAAAGCTTACAGCGCCTAGTGTTCCCTGGCAGTCTCCATTCCAAGTACTAACTAAGCGCACACGATCTGGATTCCTAAGAGTGCTATGGCCAAAAGCAATGGCTGTTGGCTGTAGAGACTATTTGTAATGACTGTTCTAAGAGTAACTCTTGTTACAGAGCTGCTTGTAAACTAAAAAGCCTCACAACTCAAAATAAATGACTGGCTGTACAGTGTTTTTTGTTTGTTTGTTTTTTATTTGTTTGTTTATTTTTTATTCATTTATTGTTTATTTGTTTATTTTTTTAAAGTTTTGATCTCCTCTTGTGTTTAAATGACTGTAGCCACAATCTTCACAATCGGAGCCTTAAGCTTAAAAGCTTACAGCGCCTAGTGTTCCCTGGCAGTCTCCATTCCAAGTACTAACTAAGCGCACACGATCGGGATTCCTAAGAGTGCTATGGCCAAAAGCAATGGCTGTTGGCTGTAGAAGACTATTTGTAATGACTGTTCTAAGAGTAACTCTTGTTACAGAGCTGCTTGTAAACTAAAAAGCCTCACAACTCAAAATAAATGACTGGCTGTACAGTGTTTTTTGTTTGTTTGTTTTTTTATTTGTTTGTTTATTTTTTATTCATTTATTGTTTATTTGTTTATTTTTTAAAAAGTTTTGATCTCCTCTTGTGTTTAAATGACTGTAGCTACAATCTTCACAATCGGAGCCTTAAGCTTAAAAGCTTACAGCGCCTAGTGTTCCCTGGCAGTCTCCATTCCAAGTATTAACTAAGCGCACAAGATCGGGATTCCTAAGAGTGCTATGGCCAAAAGCAATGGCTGTTGGCTGTAGAAGACTATATGTAATGACTGTTCTAAGAGTAACTCTTGTTACAGAGCTGCTTGTAAACTAAAAAGCCTCACAACTCAAAATAAATGACTGGCTGTACAGTGTTTTTTGTTTGTTTGTTTTTTTATTTGTTTGTTTATTTTTTATTCATTTATTGTTTATTTGTTTATTTTTTAAAAGTTTTGATCTCCTCTTGTGTTTAAAAGACTGTAGCTACAATCTTCACAATCGGAGCCTTAAGCTTAAAAGCTTACAGCGCCTAGTGTTCCCTGGCAGTCTCCATTCCAAGTATTAACTAAGCGCACAAGATCGGGATTCCTAAGAGTGCTATGGCCAAAAGCAATGGCTGTTGGCTGTAGAAGACTATTTGTAATGACTGTTCTAAGAGTAACTCTTGTTACAGAGCTGCTTTTAAACTAAAAAGCCTCACAACTCAAAATAAATGACTGGCTGTACAGTGTTTTTTGTTTGTTTGTTTTTTTATTTGTTTGTTTATTTTTTATTCATTTATTGTTTATTTGTTTATTTTTTTTAAAGTTTTGATCTCCTCTTGTGTTTAAATGACTGTAGCCACAATCTTCACAATCGGAGCCTTAAGCTTAAAAGCTTACAGCGCCTAGTGTTCCCTGGCAGTCTCCATTCCAAGTACTAACTAAGCGCACACGATCGGGATTCCTAAGAGTGCTATGGCCAAAAGCAATGGCTGTTGGCTGTAGAAGACTATTTGTAATGACTGTTCTAAGAGTAACTCTTGTTACAGAGCTGCTTGTAAACTAAAAAGCCTCACAACTCAAAATAAATGACTGGCTGTACAGTGTTTTTTGTTTGTTTGTTTTTTATTTGTTTGTTTATTTTTTATTCATTTATTGTTTATTTGTTTATTTTTTTAAAGTTTTGATCTCCTCTTGTGTTTAAATGACTGTAGCCACAATCTTCACAATCGGAGCCTTAAGCTTAAAAGCTTACAGCGCCTAGTGTTCCCTGGCAGTCTCCATTCCAAGTACTAACTAAGCGCACACGATCGGGATTCCTAAGAGTGCTATGGCCAAAAGCAATGGCTGTTGGCTGTAGAAGACTATTTGTAATGACTGTTCTAAGAGTAACTCTTGTTACAGAGCTGCTTGTAAACTAAAAAGCCTCACAACTCAAAATAAATGACTGGCTGTACAGTGTTTTTTGTTTGTTTGTTTTTTTATTTGTTTGTTTATTTTTTATTCATTTATTGTTTATTTGTTTATTTTTTAAAAAGTTTTGATCTCCTCTTGTGTTTAAATGACTGTAGCTACAATCTTCACAATCGGAGCCTTAAGCTTAAAAGCTTACAGCGCCTAGTGTTCCCTGGCAGTCTCCATTCCAAGTATTAACTAAGCGCACAAGATCGGGATTCCTAAGAGTGCTATGGCCAAAAGCAATGGCTGTTGGCTGTAGAAGACTATATGTAATGACTGTTCTAAGAGTAACTCTTGTTACAGAGCTGCTTGTAAACTAAAAAGCCTCACAACTCAAAATAAATGACTGGCTGTACAGTGTTTTTTGTTTGTTTGTTTTTTTATTTGTTTGTTTATTTTTTATTCATTTATTGTTTATTTGTTTATTTTTTTAAAGTTTTGATCTCCTCTTGTGTTTAAATGACTGTAGCCACAATCTTCACAATCGGAGCCTTAAGCTTAAAAGCTTACAGCGCCTAGTGTTCCCTGGCAGTCTCCATTCCAAGTACTAACTAAGCGCACACGATCGGGATTCCTAAGAGTGCTATGGCCAAAAGCAATGGCTGTTGGCTGTAGAAGACTATTTGTAATGACTGTTCTAAGAGTAACTCTTGTTACAGAGCTGCTTGTAAACTAAAAAGCCGCACAACTCAAAATAAATGACTGGCTGTACAGTGTTTTTTGTTTGTTTGTTTTTTTTATTTGTTTGTTTATTTTTTATTCATTTATTGTTTATTTGTTTATTTTTTAAAAGTTTTGATCTCCTCTTGTGTTTAAAAGACTGTAGCTACAATCTTCACAATCGGAGCCTTAAGCTTAAAAGCTTACAGCGCCTAGTGTTCCCTGGCAGTCTCCATTCCAAGTATTAACTAAGCGCACAAGATCGGGATTCCTAAGAGTGCTATGGCCAAAAGCAATGGCTGTTGGCTGTAGAAGACTATTTGTAATGACTGTTCTAAGAGTAACTCTTGTTACAGAGCTGCTTTTAAACTAAAAAGCCTCACAACTCAAAATAAATGACTGGCTGTACAGTGTTTTTTGTTTGTTTGTTTTTTTATTTGTTTGTTTATTTTTTATTCATTTATTGTTTATTTGTTTATTTTTTTTAAAGTTTTGATCTCCTCTTGTGTTTAAATGACTGTAGCCACAATCTTCACAATCGGAGCCTTAAGCTTAAAAGCTTACAGCGCCTAGTGTTCCCTGGCAGTCTCCATTCCAAGTACTAACTAAGCGCACACGATCGGGATTCCTAAGAGTGCTATGGCCAAAAGCAATGGCTGTTGGCTGTAGAAGACTATTTGTAATGACTGTTCTAAGAGTAACTCTTGTTACAGAGCTGCTTGTAAACTAAAAAGCCTCACAACTCAAAATAAATGACTGGCTGTACAGTGTTTTTTGTTTGTTTGTTTTTTTATTTGTTTGTTTATTTTTTATTCATTTATTGTTTATTTGTTTATTTTTTTAAAGTTTTGATCTCCTCTTGTGTTTAAATGACTGTAGCCACAATCTTCACAATCGGAGCCTTAAGCTTAAAAGCTTACAGCGCCTAGTGTTCCCTGGCAGTCTCCATTCCAAGTACTAACTAAGCGCACACGATCTGGATTCCTAAGAGTGCTATGGCCAAAAGCAATGGCTGTTGGCTGTAGAAGACTATTTGTAATGACTGTTCTAAGAGTAACTCTTGTTACAGACCTGCTTGTAAACTAAAAAGCCTCACAACTCAAAATAAATGACTGGCTGTACAGTGTTTTTTGTTTGTTTGTTTTTTTATTTGTTTGTTTATTTTTTATTCATTTATTGTTTATTTGTTTATTTTTTAAAAAGTTTTGATCTCCTCTTGTGTTTAAATGACTGTAGCTACAATCTTCACAATCGGAGCCTTAAGCTTAAAAGCTTACAGCGCCTAGTGTTCCCTGGCAGTCTCCATTCCAAGTATTAACTAAGCGCACAAGATCGGGATTCCTAAGAGTGCTATGGCCAAAAGCAATGGCTGTTGGCTGTAGAAGACTATTTGTAATGACTGTTCTAAGAGTAACTCTTGTTACAGAGCTGCTTGTAAACTAAAAAGCCTCACAACTCAAAATAAATGACTGGCTGTACAGTGTTTTTTGTTTGTTTGTTTTTTTATTTGTTTGTTTATTTTTTATTCATTTATTGTTTATTTGTTTATTTTTTTAAAGTTTTGATCTCCTCTTGTGTTTAAATGACTGTAGCCACAATCTTCACAATCGGAGCCTTAAGCTTAAAAGCTTACAGCGCCTAGTGTTCCCTGGCAGTCTCCATTCCAAGTACTAACTAAGCGCACACGATCGGGATTCCTAAGAGTGCTATGGCCAAAAGCAATGGCTGTTGGCTGTAGAAGACTATTTGTAATGACTGTTCTAAGAGTAACTCTTGTTACAGAGCTGCTTGTAAACTAAAAAGCCTCACAACTCAAAATAAATGACTGGCTGTACAGTGTTTTTTGTTTGTTTGTTTTTTATTTGTTTGTTTATTTTTTATTAATTTGTTGTTTATTTGTTTATTTTTTTAAAGTTTTGATCTCCTCTTGTGTTTAAATGACTGTAGCCACAATCTTCACAATCGGAGCCTTAAGCTTAAAAGCTTACAGCGCCTAGTGTTCCCTGGCAGTCTCCATTCCAAGTACTAACTAAGCGCACACGATCGGGATTCCTAAGAGTGCTATGGCCAAAAGCAATGGCTGTTGGCTGTAGAAGACTATTTGTAATGACTGTTCTAAGAGTAACTCTTGTTACAGAGCTGCTTGTAAACTAAAAAGCCTCACAACTCAAAATAAATGACTGGCTGTACAGTGTTTTTTGTTTGTTTGTTTTTTTATTTGTTTGTTTATTTTTTATTCATTTATTGTTTATTTGTTTATTTTTTTTAAGTTTTGATCTCCTCTTGTGTTTAAATGACTGTAGCCACAATCTTCACAATCGGAGCCTTAAGCTTAAAAGCTTACAGCGCCTAGTGTTCCCTGGCAGTCTCCATTCCAAGTACTAACTAAGCGCACACGATCGGGATTCCTAAGAGTGCTATGGCCAAAAGCAATGGCTGTTGGCTGTAGAAGACTATTTGTAATGACTGTTCTAAGAGTAACTCTTGTTACAGAGCTGCTTGTAAACTAAAAAGCCTCACAACTCAAAATAAATGACTGGCTGTACAGTGTTTTTTGTTTGTTTGTTTTTTTATTTGTTTGTTTATTTTTTATTCATTTATTGTTTATTTGTTTATTTTTTTAAAGTTTTGATCTCCTCTTGTGTTTAAATGACTGTAGCCACAATCTTCACAATCGGAGCCTTAAGCTTAAAAGCTTACAGCGCCTAGTGTTCCCTGGCAGTCTCCATTCCAAGTACTAACTAAGCGCACACGATCTGGATTCCTAAGAGTGCTATGGCCAAAAGCAATGGCTGTTGGCTGTAGAAGACTATTTGTAATGACTGTTCTAAGAGTAACTCTTGTTACAGAGCTGCTTGTAAACTAAAAAGCCTCACAACTCAAAATAAATGACTGGCTTTCCAGTGTTTTTTGTTTGTTTGTTTTTTTATTTGTTTGTTTATTTTTTATTCATTTATTGTTTATTTGTTTATTTTTTTTTAAGTTTTGATCTCCTCTTGTGTTTAAATGACTGTAGCCACAATCTTCACAATCGGAGCCTTAAGCTTAAAAGCTTACAGCGCCTAGTGTTCCCTGGCAGTCTCCATTCCAAGTACTAACTAAGCGCACACGATCGGGATTCCGAAGAGTGCTATGGCCAAATGCAATGGCTGTTGGCTGTAGAAGACTATTTGTAATGACTGTTCTAAGAGTAACTCTTGTTACAGAGCTGCTTGTAAACTAAAAAGCCTCACAACTCAAAATAAATGACTGGCTGTACAATGTTTTTTGTTTGTTTGTTTTTTTATTTGTTTGTTTATTTTTTATTCATTTATTGTTTATTTGTTTATTTTTTTAAAGTTTTGATCTCCTCTTGTGTTTAAATGACTGTAGCCACAATCTTCACAATCGGAGCCTTAAGCTTAAAAGCTTACAGCGCCTAGTGTTCCCTGGCAGTCTCCATTCCAAGTACTAACTAAGCGCACACGATCGGGATTCCTAAGAGTGCTATGGCCAAAAGCAATGGCTGTTGGCTGTAGAAGACTATTTGTAATGACTGTTCTAAGAGTAACTCTTGTTACAGAGCTGCTTGTAAACTAAAAAGCCTCACAACTCAAAATAAATGACTGGCTTTCCAGTGTTTTTTGTTTGTTTGTTTTTTTATTTGTTTGTTTATTTTTTATTCATTTATTGTTTATTTGTTTATTTTTTTTAAAGTTTTGATCTCCTCTTGTGTTTAAATGACTGTAGCCACAATCTTCACAATCGGAGCCTTAAGCTTAAAAGCTTACAGCGCCCAGTGTTCCCTGGCAGTCTCCATTCCAAGTACTAACTAAGCGCACACGATCGGGATTCCTAAGAGTGCTATGGCCAAAAGCAATGGCTGTTGGCTGTAGAAGACTATTTGTAATGACTGTTCTAAGAGTAACTCTTGTTACAGAGCTGCTTGTAAACTAAAAAGCCTCACAACTCAAAATAAATGACTGGCTGTACAGTGTTTTTTGTTTGTTTGTTTTTTTATTTGTTTGTTTATTTTTTATTCATTTATTGTTTATTTGTTTATTTTTTTAAAGTTTTGATCTCCTCTTGTGTTTAAATGACTGTAGCCACAATCTTCACAATCGGAGCCTTAAGCTTAAAAGCTTACAGCGCCTAGTGTTCCCTGGCAGTCTCCATTCCAAGTACTAACTAAGCGCACACGATCTGGATTCCTAAGAGTGCTATGGC
Organism: Hoplias malabaricus; assembly: GCF_029633855.1. Lineage (NCBI taxonomy): Eukaryota > Metazoa > Chordata > Actinopteri > Characiformes > Erythrinidae > Hoplias > Hoplias malabaricus. The sequence continues at coordinate 29,850,183 of NC_089806.1, read as the reverse complement.
CAAAAGCAATGGCTGTTGGCTGTAGAAGACTATTTGTAATGACTGTTCTAAGAGTAACTCTTGTTACAGAGCTGCTTGTAAACTAAAAAGCCTCACAACTCAAAATAAATGACTGGCTTTACAGTGTTTTTTGTTTGTTTGTTTTTTTATTTGTTTGTTTATTTTTTATTCATTTATTGTTTATTTGTTTATTTTTTAAAAAGTTTTGATCTCCTCTTGTGTTTAAATGACTGTAGCCACAATCTTCACAATCGGAGCCTTAAGCTTAAAAGCTTACAGCGCCTAGTGTTCCCTGGCAGTCTCCATTCCAAGTACTAACTAAGCGCACACGATCGGGATTCCTAAGAGTGCTATGGCCAAATGCAATGGCTGTTGGCTGTAGAAGACTATTTGTAATGACTGTTCTAAGAGTAACTCTTGTTACAAAGCTGCTTGTAAACTAAAAAGCCTCACAACTCAAAATAAATGACTGGCTGTACAATGTTTTTTGTTTGTTTGTTTTTTTATTTGTTTGTTTATTTTTATTCATTTATTGTTTATTTGTTTATTTTTTTAAAGTTTTGATCTCCTCTTGTGTTTAAATGACTGTAGCCACAATCTTCACAATCGGAGCCTTAAGCTTAAAAGCTTACAGCGCCTAGTGTTCCCTGGCAGTCTCCATTCCAAGTACTAACTAAGCGCACACGATCGGGATTCCTAAGAGTGCTATGGCCAAAAGCAATGGCTGTTGGCTGTAGAAGACTATTTGTAATGACTGTTCTAAGAGTAACTCTTGTTACAGACCTGCTTGTAAACTAAAAAGCCTCACAACTCAAAATAAATGACTGGCTGTACAGTGTTTTTTGTTTGTTTGTTTTTTTATTTGTTTGTTTATTTTTTATTCATTTATTGTTTATTTGTTTATTTTTTTAAAGTTTTGATCTCCTCTTGTGTTTAAATGACTGTAGCCACAATCTTCACAATCGGAGCCTTAAGCTTAAAAGCTTACAGCGCCTAGTGTTCCCTGGCAGTCTCCATTCCAAGTACTAACTAAGCGCACACGATCGGGATTCCTAAGAGTGCTATGGCCAAAAGCAATGGCTGTTGGCTGTAGAAGACTATTTGTAATGACTGTTCTAAGAGTAACTCTTGTTACAGAGCTGCTTGTAGACTAAAAAGCCTCACAACTCAAAATAAATGACTGGCTGTACAGTGTTTTTTGTTTGTTTGTTTTTTTATTTGTTTGTTTATTTTTTATTCATTTATTGTTTATTTGTTTATTTTTTTAAAGTTTTGATCTCCTCTTGTGTTTAAATGACTGTAGCCACAATCTTCACAATCGGAGCCTTAAGCTTAAAAGCTTACAGCGCCTAGTGTTCCCTGGCAGTCTCCATTCCAAGTACTAATAAGCGCACACGATCTGGATTCCTAAGAGTGCTATGGCCAAAGGCAATGGCTGTTGGCTGTAGAAGACTATTTGTAATGACTGTTCTAAGAGTAACTCTTGTTACAGAGCTGCTTGTAAACTAAAAAGCCTCACAACTCAAAATAAATGACTGGCTTTCCAGTGTTTTTTGTTTGTTTGTTTTTTTATTTGTTTGTTTATTTTTTATTCATTTATTGTTTATTTGTTTATTTTTTTAAAAGTTTTGATCTCCTCTTGTGTTTAAATGACTGTAGCCACAATCTTCACAATCGGAGCCTTAAGCTTAAAAGCTTACAGCGCCTAGTGTTCCCTGGCAGTCTCCATTCCAAGTACTAACTAAGCGCACACGATCGGGATTCCTAAGAGTGCTATGGCCAAAGGCAATGGCTGTTGGCTGTAGAAGACTATTTGTAATGACTGTTCTAAGAGTAACTCTTGTTACAGAGCTGCTTGTAAACTAAAAAGCCTCACAACTCAAAATAAATAACTGGCTTTCCAGTGTTTTTTGTTTGTTTGTTTTTTTATTTGTTTGTTTATTTTTTATTCATTTATTGTTTATTTGTTTATTTTTTTTAAAGTTTTGATCTCCTCTTGTGTTTAAATGACTGTAGCCACAATCTTCACAATCGGAGCCTTAAGCTTAAAAGCTTACAGCGCCTAGTGTTCCCTGGCAGTCTCCATTCCAAGTACTAACTAAGCGCACACGATCGGGATTCCTAAGAGTGCTATGGCCAAAAGCAATGGCTGTTGGCTGTAGAAGACTATTTGTAATGACTGTTCTAAGAGTAACTCTTGTTACAGAGCTGCTTGTAAACTAAAAAGCCTCACAACTCAAAATAAATGACTGGCTGTACAATGTTTTTTGTTTGTTTGTTTTTTTATTTGTTTGTTTATTTTTATTCATTTATTGTTTATTTGTTTATTTTTTTAAAGTTTTGATCTCCTCTTGTGTTTAAATGACTGTAGCCACAATCTTCACAATCGGAGCCTTAAGCTTAAAAGCTTACAGCGCCTAGTGTTCCCTGGCAGTCTCCATTCCAAGTACTAACTAAGCGCACACGATCGGGATTCCTAAGAGTGCTATGGCCAAAAGCAATGGCTGTTGGCTGTAGAAGACTATTTGTAATGACTGTTCTAAGAGTAACTCTTGTTACAGAGCTGCTTGTAAACTAAAAAGCCTCACAACTCAAAATAAATGACTGGCTGTACAGTGTTTTTTGTTTGTTTGTTTTTTTATTTGTTTGTTTATTTTTTATTCATTTATTGTTTATTTGTTTATTTTTTTAAAGTTTTGATCTCCTCTTGTGTTTAAATGACTGTAGCCACAATCTTCACAATCGGAGCCTTAAGCTTAAAAGCTTACAGCGCCTAGTGTTCCCTGGCAGTCTCCATTCCAAGTACTAACTAAGCGCACACGATCGGGATTCCTAAGAGTGCTATGGCCAAAAGCAATGGCTGTTGGCTGTAGAAGACTATTTGTAATGACTGTTCTAAGAGTAACTCTTGTTACAGAGCTGCTTGTAAACTAAAAAGCCTCACAACTCAAAATAAATGACTGGCTTTCCAGTGTTTTTTGTTTGTTTGTTTTTTTATTTGTTTGTTTATTTTTTATTCATTTATTGTTTATTTGTTTATTTTTTTTAAAGTTTTGATCTCCTCTTGTGTTTAAATGACTGTAGCCACAATCTTCACAATCGGAGCCTTAAGCTTAAAAGCTTACAGCGCCTAGTGTTCCCTGGCAGTCTCCATTCCAAGTACTAACTAAGCGCACACGATCGGGATTCCTAAGAGTGCTATGGCCAAAAGCAATGGCTGTTGGCTGTAGAAGACTATTTGTAATGACTGTTCTAAGAGTAACTCTTGTTACAGAGCTGCTTGTAAACTAAAAAGCCTCACAACTCAAAATAAATGACTGGCTGTACAATGTTTTTTGTTTGTTTGTTTTTTTATTTGTTTGTTTATTTTTTATTCATTTATTGTTTATTTGTTTATTTTTTTAAAGTTTTGATCTCCTCTTGTGTTTAAATGACTGTAGCCACAATCTTCACAATCGGAGCCTTAAGCTTAAAAGCTTACAGCGCCTAGTGTTCCCTGGCAGTCTCCATTCCAAGTACTAACTAAGCGCACACGATCGGGATTCCTAAGAGTGCTATGGCCAAAAGCAATGGCTGTTGGCTGTAGAAGACTATTTGTAATGACTGTTCTAAGAGTAACTCTTGTTACAGAGCTGCTTGTAAACTAAAAAGCCTCACAACTCAAAATAAATGACTGGCTTTCCAGTGTTTTTTGTTTGTTTGTTTTTTTATTTGTTTGTTTATTTTTTATTCATTTATTGTTTATTTGTTTATTTTTTTTAAAGTTTTGATCTCCTCTTGTGTTTAAATGACTGTAGCCACAATCTTCACAATCGGAGCCTTAAGCTTAAAAGCTTACAGCGCCTAGTGTTCCCTGGCAGTCTCCATTCCAAGTACTAACTAAGCGCACACGATCGGGATTCCTAAGAGTGCTATGGCCAAAAGCAATGGCTGTTGGCTGTAGAAGACTATTTGTAATGACTGTTCTAAGAGTAACTCTTGTTACAGAGCTGCTTGTAAACTAAAAAGCCTCACAACTCAAAATAAATGACTGGCTGTACAATGTTTTTTGTTTGTTTGTTTTTTTATTTGTTTGTTTATTTTTTATTCATTTATTGTTTATTTGTTTATTTTTTTAAAGTTTTGATCTCCTCTTGTGTTTAAATGACTGTAGCCACAATCTTCACAATCGGAGCCTTAAGCTTAAAAGCTTACAGCGCCTAGTGTTCCCTGGCAGTCTCCATTCCAAGTACTAACTAAGCGCACACGATCGGGATTCCTAAGAGTGCTATGGCCAAAAGCAATGGCTGTTGGCTGTAGAAGACTATTTGTAATGACTGTTCTAAGAGTAACTCTTGTTACAGAGCTGCTTGTAAACTAAAAAGCCTCACAACTCAAAATAAATGACTGGCTGTACAGTGTTTTTTGTTTGTTTGTTTTTTTATTTGTTTGTTTATTTTTTATTCATTTATTGTTTATTTGTTTATCTTTTAAAAAGTTTTGATCTCCTCTTGTGTTTAAATGACTGTAGCTACAATCTTCACAATCGGAGCCTTAAGCTTAAAAGCTTACAGCGCCTAGTGTTCCCTGGCAGTCTCCATTCCAAGTATTAACTAAGCGCACAAGATCGGGATTCCTAAGAGTGCTATGGCCAAAAGCAATGGCTGTTGGCTGTAGAAGACTATTTGTAATGACTGTTCTAAGAGTAACTCTTGTTACAGAGCTGCTTGTAAACTAAAAAGCCTCACAACTCAAAATAAATGACTGGCTGTACAATGTTTTTTGTTTGTTTGTTTTTTTATTTGTTTGTTTATTTTTTATTCATTTATTGTTTATTTGTTTATTTTTTAAAAAGTTTTGATCTCCTCTTGTGCTTAAATAACTGTAGCTACAGTCTTCACAATCGGAGCCTTAAGCTTAAAAGCTTACAGCGCCTAGTGTTCCCTGGCAGTCTCCATTCCAAGTACTAACTAAGCGCACACGATCGGGATTCCTAAGAGTGCTATGGCCAAAAGCAATGGCTGTTGGCTGTAGAAGACTATTTGTAATGACTGTTCTAAGAGTAACTCTTGTTACAGAGCTGCTTGTAAACTAAAAAGCCTCACAACTCAAAATAAATGACTGGCTGTACAGTGTTTTTTGTTTGTTTGTTTTTTTATTTGTTTGTTTATTTTTTATTCATTTATTGTTTATTTGTTTATTTTTTTAAAGTTTTGATCTCCTCTTGTGTTTAAATGACTGTAGCCACAATCTTCACAATCGGAGCCTTAAGCTTAAAAGCTTACAGCGCCTAGTGTTCCCTGGCAGTCTCCATTCCAAGTACTAACTAAGCGCACACGATCGGGATTCCTAAGAGTGCTATGGCCAAAAGCAATGGCTGTTGGCTGTAGAAGACTATTTGTAATGACTGTTCTAAGAGTAACTCTTGTTACAGAGCTGCTTGTAAACTAAAAAGCCTCACAACTCAAAATAAATGACTGGCTTTCCAGTGTTTTTTGTTTGTTTGTTTTTTTATTTGTTTGTTTATTTTTTATTCATTTATTGTTTATTTGTTTATTTTTTTTAAAGTTTTGATCTCCTCTTGTGTTTAAATGACTGTAGCCACAATCTTCACAATCGGAGCCTTAAGCTTAAAAGCTTACAGCGCCTAGTGTTCCCTGGCAGTCTCCATTCCAAGTACTAACTAAGCGCACACGATCGGGATTCCTAAGAGTGCTATGGCCAAAAGCAATGGCTGTTGGCTGTAGAAGACTATTTGTAATGACTGTTCTAAGAGTAACTCTTGTTACAGAGCTGCTTGTAAACTAAAAAGCCTCACAACTCAAAATAAATGACTGGCTGTACAGTGTTTTTTGTTTGTTTGTTTTTTTATTTGTTTGTTTATTTTTTATTCATTTATTGTTTATTTGTTTATCTTTTAAAAAGTTTTGATCTCCTCTTGTGTTTAAATGACTGTAGCTACAATCTTCACAATCGGAGCCTTAAGCTTAAAAGCTTACAGCGCCTAGTGTTCCCTGGCAGTCTCCATTCCAAGTATTAACTAAGCGCACAAGATCGGGATTCCTAAGAGTGCTATGGCCAAAAGCAATGGCTGTTGGCTGTAGAAGACTATTTGTAATGACTGTTCTAAGAGTAACTCTTGTTACAGAGCTGCTTGTAGACTAAAAAGCCTCACAACTCAAAATAAATGACTGGCTGTACAGTGTTTTTTGTTTGTTTGTTTTTTTATTTGTTTGTTTATTTTTTATTCATTTATTGTTTATTTGTTTATTTTTTTAAAGTTTTGATCTCCTCTTGTGTTTAAATGACTGTAGCCACAATCTTCACAATCGGAGCCTTAAGCTTAAAAGCTTACAGCGCCTAGTGTTCCCTGGCAGTCTCCATTCCAAGTACTAACTAAGCGCACACGATCTGGATTCCTAAGAGTGCTATGGCCAAAAGCAATGGCTGTTGGCTGTAGAAGACTATTTGTAATGACTGTTCTAAGAGTAACTCTTGTTACAGAGCTGCTTGTAAACTAAAAAGCCTCACAACTCAAAATAAATGACTGGCTGTACAGTGTTTTTTGTTTGTTTGTTTTTTTATTTGTTTGTTTATTTTTTATTCATTTATTGTTTATTTGTTTATTTTTTTAAAGTTTTGATCTCCTCTTGTGTTTAAATGACTGTAGCCACAATCTTCACAATCGGAGCCTTAAGCTTAAAAGCTTACAGCGCCTAGTGTTCCCTGGCAGTCTCCATTCCAAGTACTAACTAAGCGCACACGATCGGGATTCCTAAGAGTGCTATGGCCAAAAGCAATGGCTGTTGGCTGTAGAAGACTATTTGTAATGACTGTTCTAAGAGTAACTCTTGTTACAGAGCTGCTTGTAAACTAAAAAGCCTCACAACTCAAAATAAATGACTGGCTGTACAGTGTTTTTTGTTTGTTTGTTTTTTTATTTGTTTGTTTATTTTTTATTCATTTATTGTTTATTTGTTTATTTTTTTTAAGTTTTGATCTCCTCTTGTGTTAAAATGACTGTAGCCACAATCTTCACAATCGGAGCCTTAAGCTTAAAAGCTTACAGCGCCTAGTGTTCCCTGGCAGTCTCCATTCCAAGTACTAACTAAGCGCACACGATCGGGATTCCTAAGAGTGCTATGGCCAAAAGCAATGGCTGTTGGCTGTAGAAGACTATTTGTAATGACTGTTCTAAGAGTAACTCTTGTTACAGAGCTGCTTGTAAACTAAAAAGCCTCACAACTCAAAATAAATGACTGGCTGTACAGTGTTTTTTGTTTGTTTGTTTTTTTAATTGTTTGTATATTTTTTTATCATTTATTGTTTATTTGTTTATTTTTTAAAAAGTTTTGATCTCCTCTTGTGTTTAAATGACTGTAGCTACAATCTTCACAATCGGAGCCTTAAGCTTAAAAGCTTACAGCGCCTAGTGTTCCCTGGCAGTCTCCATTCCAAGTACTAACTGAGCGCACACGATCGGGATTCCTAAGAGTGCTATGGCCAAAAGCAATGGCTGTTGGCTGTAGAAGACTATTTGTAATGACTGTTCTAAGAGTAACTCTTGTTACAGAGCTGCTTGTAAACTAAAAAGCCTCACAACTCAAAATAAATGACTGGCTTTCCAGTGTTTTTTGTTTGTTTGTTTTTTTATTTGTTTGTTTATTTTTTATTCATTTATTGTTTATTTGTTTATTTTTTTTAAAGTTTTGATCTCCTCTTGTGTTTAAATGACTGTAGCCACAATCTTCACAATCGGAGCCTTAAGCTTAAAAGCTTACAGCGCCTAGTGTTCCCTGGCAGTCTCCATTCCAAGTATTAACTAAGCGCACACGATCGGGATTCCTAAGAGTGCTATGGCCAAAAGCAATGGCTGTTGGCTGTAGAAGACTATTTGTAATGACTGTTCTAAGAGTAACTCTTGTTACAGAGCTGCTTGTAAACTAAAAAGCCTCACAACTCAAAATAAATGACTGGCTGTACAGTGTTTTTTGTTTGTTTGTTTTTTTATTTGTTTGTTTATTTTTTATTCATTTATTGTTTATTTGTTTATTTTTTTAAAGTTTTGATCTCCTCTTGTGTTTAAATGACTGTAGCCACAATCTTCACAATCGGAGCCTTAAGCTTAAAAGCTTACAGCGCCTAGTGTTCCCTGGCAGTCTCCATTCCAAGTACTAACTAAGCGCACACGATCTGGATTCCTAAGAGTGCTATGGCCAAAAGCAATGGCTGTTGGCTGTAGAAGACTATTTGTAATGACTGTTCTAAGAGTAACTCTTGTTACAGAGCTGCTTGTAAACTAAAAAGCCTCACAACTCAAAATAAATGACTGGCTGTACAGTGTTTTTTGTTTGTTTGTTTTTTTATTTGTTTGTTTATTTTTTATTCATTTATTGTTTATTTGTTTATTTTTTTAAAGTTTTGATCTCCTCTTGTGTTTAAATGACTGTAGCCACAATCTTCACAATCGGAGCCTTAAGCTTAAAAGCTTACAGCGCCTAGTGTTCCCTGGCAGTCTCCATTCCAAGTACTAACTAAGCGCACACGATCGGGATTCCTAAGAGTGCTATGGCCAAATGCAATGGCTGTTGGCTGTAGAAGACTATTTGTAATGACTGTTCTAAGAGTAACTCTTGTTACAGAGCTGCTTGTAAACTAAAAAGCCTCACAACTCAAAATAAATGATTGGCTGTACAATGTTTTTTGTTTGTTTGTTTTTTTATTTGTTTGTTTATTTTTTATTCATTTATTGTTTATTTGTTTATTTTTTTAAAGTTTTGATCTCCTCTTGTGTTTAAATGACTGTAGCCACAATCTTCACAATCGGAGCCTTAAGCTTAAAAGCTTACAGCGCCTAGTGTTCCCTGGCAGTCTCCATTCCAAGTACTAACTAAGCGCACACGATCGGGATTCCGAAGAGTGCTATGGCCAAATGCAATGGCTGTTGGCTGTAGAAGACTATTTGTAATGACTGTTCTAAGAGTAACTCTTGTTACAGAGCTGCTTGTAAACTAAAAAGCCTCACAACTCAAAATAAATGACTGGCTGTACAATGTTTTTTGTTTGTTTGTTTTTTTATTTGTTTGTTTATTTTTTATTCATTTATTGTTTATTTGTTTATTTTTTTAAAGTTTTGATCTCCTCTTGTGTTTAAATGACAGTAGCCACAATCTTCACAATCGGAGCCTTAAGCTTAAAAGCTTACAGCGCCTAGTGTTCCCTGGCAGTCTCCATTCCAAGTACTAACTAAGCGCACACGATCGGGATTCCTAAGAGTGCTATGGCCAAAAGCAATGGCTGTTGGCTGTAGAAGACTATTTGTAATGACTGTTCTAAGAGTAACTCTTGTTACAGAGCTGCTTGTAAACTAAAAAGCCTCACGACTCAAAATAAATGACTGGCTGTACAGTGTTTTTTGTTTGTTTGTTTTTTTATTTGTTTGTTTATTTTTTATTCATTTATTGTTTATTTGTTTATTTTTTTTTAAGTTTTGATCTCCTCTTGTGTTTAAATGACTGTAGCCACAATCTTCACAATCGGAGCCTTAAGCTTAAAAGCTTACAGCGCCTAGTGTTCCCTGGCAGTCTCCATTCCAAGTACTAACTAAGCGCACACGATCGGGATTCCTAAGAGTGCTATGGCCAAATGCAATGGCTGTTGGCTGTAGAAGACTATTTGTAATGACTGTTCTAAGAGTAACTCTTGTTACAGAGCTGCTTGTAAACTAAAAAGCCTCACAACTCAAAATAAATGACTGGCTGTACAATGTTTTTTGTTTGTTTGTTTTTTTATTTGTTTGTTTATTTTTTATTCATTTATTGTTTATTTGTTTATTTTTTTTAAAGTTTTGATCTCCTCTTGTGTTTAAATGACTGTAGCCACAATCTTCACAATCGGAGCCTTAAGCTTAAAAGCTTACAGCGCCTAGTGTTCCCTGGCAGTCTCCATTCCAAGTACTAACTAAGCGCACACGATCGGGATTCCTAAGAGTGCTATGGCCAAAAGCAATGGCTGTTGGCTGTAGAAGACTATTTGTAATGACTGTTCTAAGAGTAACTCTTGTTACAGAGCTGCTTGTAAACTAAAAAGCCTCACAACTCAAAATAAATGACTGGCTGTACAGTGTTTTTTGTTTGTTTGTTTTTTTAATTGTTTGTTTATTTTTTATTCATTTATTGTTTATTTGTTTATCTTTTAAAAAGTTTTGATCTCCTCTTGTGTTTAAATGACTGTAGCTACAATCTTCACAATCGGAGCCTTAAGCTTAAAAGCTTACAGCGCCTAGTGTTCCCTGGCAGTCTCCATTCCAAGTATTAACTAACCGCACAAGATCGGGATTCCTAAGAGTGCTATGGCCAAAAGCAATGGCTGTTGGCTGTAGAAGACTATTTGTAATGACTGTTCTAAGAGTAACTCTTGTTACAGAGCTGCTTGTAAACTAAAAAGCCTCACAACTCAAAATAAATGACTGGCTGTACAATGTTTTTTGTTTGTTTGTTTTTTTATTTGTTTGTTTATTTTTTATTCATTTATTGTTTATTTGTTTATTTTTTTTTAAGTTTTGATCTCCTCTTGTGTTTAAATGACTGTAGCCACAATCTTCACAATCGGAGCCTTAAGCTTAAAAGCTTACAGCGCCTAGTGTTCCCTGGCAGTCTCCATTCCAAGTACTAACTAAGCGCACACGATCGGGATTCCTAAGAGTGCTATGGCCAAAAGCAATGGCTGTTGGCTGTAGAAGACTATTTGTAATGACTGTTCTAAGAGTAACTCTTGTTACAGAGCTGCTTGTAGACTAAAAAGTCTCACAACTCAAAATAAATGACTGGCTGTACAGTGTTTTTTGTTTGTTTGTTTTTTTATTTGTTTGTTTATTTTTTATTCATTTATTGTTTATTTGTTTATTTTTTTAAAGTTTTGATCTCCTCTTGTGTTTAAATGACTGTAGCCACAATCTTCACAATCGGAGCCTTAAGCTTAAAAGCTTACAGCGCCTAGTGTTCCCTGGCAGTCTCCATTCCAAGTACTAACTAAGCGCACACGATCTGGATTCCTAAGAGTGCTATGGCCAAAAGCAATGGCTGTTGGCTGTAGAAGACTATTTGTAATGACTGTTCTAAGAGTAACTCTTGTTACAGAGCTGCTTGTAAACTAAAAAGCCTCACAACTCAAAATAAATGACTGGCTGTACAGTGTTTTTTGTTTGTTTGTTTTTTTATTTGTTTGTTTATTTTTTATTCATTTATTGTTTATTTGTTTATTTTTTTAAAGTTTTGATCTCCTCTTGTGTTTAAATGACTGTAGCCACAATCTTCACAATCGGAGCCTTAAGCTTAAAAGCTTACAGCGCCTAGTGTTCCCTGGCAGTCTCCATTCCAAGTACTAACTAAGCGCACACGATCGGGATTCCTAAGAGTGCTATGGCCAAAAGCAATGGCTGTTGGCTGTAGAAGACTATTTGTAATGACTGTTCTAAGAGTAACTCTTGTTACAGAGCTGCTTGTAAACTAAAAAGCCTCACAACTCAAAATAAATGACTGGCTGTACAGTGTTTTTTGTTTGTTTGTTTTTTTATTTGTTTGTTTATTTTTTATTCATTTATTGTTTATTTGTTTATTTTTTTTTAAAGTTTTGATCTCCTCTTGTGTTTAAATGACTGTAGCCACAATCTTCACAATCGGAGCCTTAAGCTTAAAAGCTTACAGCGCCTAGTGTTCCCTGGCAGTCTCCATTCCAAGTACTAACTAAGCGCACACGATCGGGATTCCTAAGAGTGCTATGGCCAAATGCAATGGCTGTTGGCTGTAGAAGACTATTTGTAATGACTGTTCTAAGAGTAACTCTTGTTACAGAGCTGCTTGTAAACTAAAAAGCCTCACAACTCAAAATAAATGATTGGCTGTACAATGTTTTTTGTTTGTTTGTTTTTTTATTTGTTTGTTTATTTTTTATTCATTTATTGTTTATTTGTTTATTTTTTTAAAGTTTTGATCTCCTCTTGTGTTTAAATGACTGTAGCCACAATCTTCACAATCGGAGCCTTAAGCTTAAAAGCTTACAGCGCCTAGTGTTCCCTGGCAGTCTCCATTCCAAGTACTAACTAAGCGCACACGATCGGGATTCCTAAGAGTGCTATGGCCAAAAGCAATGGCTGTTGGCTGTAGAAGACTATTTGTAATGACTGTTCTAAGAGTAACTCTTGTTACAGAGCTGCTTGTAAACTAAAAAGCCTCACAACTCAAAATAAATGACTGGCTGTACAGTGTTTTTTGTTTGTTTGTTTTTTTATTTGTTTGTTTATTTTTTATTCATTTATTGTTTATTTGTTTATTTTTTTAAAGTTTTGATCTCCTCTTGTGTTTAAATGACTGTAGCCACAATCTTCACAATCGGAGCCTTAAGCTTAAAAGCTTACAGCGCCTAGTGTTCCCTGGCAGTCTCCATTCCAAGTACTAACTAAGCGCACACGATCGGGATTCCGAAGAGTGCTATGGCCAAATGCAATGGCTGTTGGCTGTAGAAGACTATTTGTAATGACTGTTCTAAGAGTAACTCTTGTTACAGAGCTGCTTGTAAACTAAAAAGCCTCACAACTCAAAATAAATGACTGGCTGTACAATGTTTTTTGTTTGTTTGTTTTTTTATTTGTTTGTTTATTTTTTATTCATTTATTGTTTATTTGTTTATTTTTTTAAAGTTTTGATCTCCTCTTGTGTTTAAATGACTGTAGCCACAATCTTCACAATCGGAGCCTTAAGCTTAAAAGCTTACAGCGCCTAGTGTTCCCTGGCAGTCTCCATTCCAAGTACTAACTAAGCGCACACGATCGGGATTCCTAAGAGTGCTATGGCCAAAAGCAATGGCTGTTGGCTGTAGAAGACTATTTGTAATGACTGTTCTAAGAGTAACTCTTGTTACAGAGCTGCTTGTAAACTAAAAAGCCTCACAACTCAAAATAAATGACTGGCTTTCCAGTGTTTTTTGTTTGTTTGTTTTTTTATTTGTTTGTTTATTTTTTATTCATTTATTGTTTATTTGTTTTTTTTTTTTTAAGTTTTGATCTCCTCTTGTGTTTAAATGACTGTAGCCACAATCTTCACAATCGGAGCCTTAAGCTTAAAAGCTTACAGCGCCCAGTGTTCCCTGGCAGTCTCCATTCCAAGTACTAACTAAGCGCACACGATCGGGATTCCTAAGAGTGCTATGGCCAAATGCAATGGCTGTTGGCTGTAGAAGACTATTTGTAATGACTGTTCTAAGAGTAACTCTTGTTACAGAGCTGCTTGTAAACTAAAAAGCCTCACAACTCAAAATAAATGACTGGCTGTACAATGTTTTTTGTTTGTTTGTTTTTTTATTTGTTTGTTTATTTTTTATTCATTTATTGTTTATTTGTTTATTTTTTTAAAGTTTTGATCTCCTCTTGTGTTTAAATGACAGTAGCCACAATCTTCACAATCGGAGCCTTAAGCTTAAAAGCTTACAGCGCCTAGTGTTCCCTGGCAGTCTCCATTCCAAGTACTAACTAAGCGCACACGATCGGGATTCCTAAGAGTGCTATGGCCAAAAGCAATGGCTGTTGGCTGTAGAAGACTATTTGTAATGACTGTTCTAAGAGTAACTCTTGTTACAGAGCTGCTTGTAAACTAAAAAGCCTCACAACTCAAAATAAATGACTGGCTGTACAGTGTTTTTTGTTTGTTTGTTTTTTTATTTGTTTGTTTATTTTTTATTCATTTATTGTTTATTTGTTTATTTTTTTTAAAGTTTTGATCTCCTCTTGTGTTTAAATGACTGTAGCCACAATCTTCACAATCGGAGCCTTAAGCTTAAAAGCTTACAGCGCCTAGTGTTCCCTGGCAGTCTCCATTCCAAGTACTAACTAAGCGCACACGATCGGGATTCCTAAGAGTGCTATGGCCAAATGCAATGGCTGTTGGCTGTAGAAGACTATTTGTAATGACTGTTCTAAGAGTAACTCTTGTTACAGAGCTGCTTGTAAACTAAAAAGCCTCACAACTCAAAATAAATGACTGGCTGTACAATGTTTTTTGTTTGTTTGTTTTTTTATTTGTTTGTTTATTTTTTATTCATTTATTGTTTATTTGTTTATTTTTTTTAAAGTTTTGATCTCCTCTTGTGTTTAAATGACTGTAGCCACAATCTTCACAATCGGAGCCTTAAGCTTAAAAGCTTACAGCGCCTAGTGTTCCCTGGCAGTCTCCATTCCAAGTACTAACTAAGCGCACACGATCGGGATTCCTAAGAGTGCTATGGCCAAAAGCAATGGCTGTTGGCTGTAGAAGACTATTTGTAATGACTGTTCTAAGAGTAACTCTTGTTACAGAGCTGCTTGTAAACTAAAAAGCCTCACAACTCAAAATAAATGACTGGCTGTACAGTGTTTTTTGTTTGTTTGTTTTTTTAATTGTTTGTTTATTTTTTATTCATTTATTGTTTATTTGTTTATCTTTTAAAAAGTTTTGATCTCCTCTTGTGTTTAAATGACTGTAGCTACAATCTTCACAATCGGAGCCTTAAGCTTAAAAGCTTACAGTGCCTAGTGTTCCCTGGCAGTCTCCATTCCAAGTATTAACTAAGCGCACAAGATCGGGATTCCTAAGAGTGCTATGGCCAAAAGCAATGGCTGTTGGCTGTAGAAGACTATTTGTAATGACTGTTCTAAGAGTAACTCTTGTTACAGAGCTGCTTGTAAACTAAAAAGCCTCACAACTCAAAATAAATGACTGGCTGTACAATGTTTTTTGTTTGTTTGTTTTTTTATTTGTTTGTTTATTTTTTATTCATTTATTGTTTATTTGTTTATTTTTTTTAAAGTTTTGATCTCCTCTTGTGTTTAAATGACTGTAGCCACAATCTTCACAATCGGAGCCTTAAGCTTAAAAGCTTACAGCGCCTAGTGTTCCCTGGCAGTCTCCATTCCAAGTACTAACTAAGCGCACACGATCGGGATTCCTAAGAGTGCTATGGCCAAAAGCAATGGCTGTTGGCTGTAGAAGACTATTTGTAATGACTGTTCTAAGAGTAACTCTTGTTACAGAGCTGCTTGTAGACTAAAAAGCCTCACAACTCAAAATAAATGACTGGCTGTACAGTGTTTTTTGTTTGTTTGTTTTTTTATTTGTTTGTTTATTTTTTATTCATTTATTGTTTATTTGTTTATTTTTTTAAAGTTTTGATCTCCTCTTGTGTTTAAATGACTGTAGCCACAATCTTCACAATCGGAGCCTTAAGCTTAAAAGCTTACAGCGCCTAGTGTTCCCTGGCAGTCTCCATTCCAAGTACTAACTAAGCGCACACGATCGGGATTCCTAAGAGTGCTATGGCCAAAAGCAATGGCTGTTGGCTGTAGAAGACTATTTGTAATGACTGTTCTAAGAGTAACTCTTGTTACAGAGCTGCTTGTAAACTAAAAAGCCTCACAACTCAAAATAAATGACTGGCTGTACAGTGTTTTTTGTTTGTTTGTTTTTTTATTTGTTTGTTTATTTTTATTCATTTATTGTTTATTTGTTTATTTTTTTAAAGTTTTGATCTCCTCTTGTGTTTAAATGACTGTAGCCACAATCTTCACAATCGGAGCCTTAAGCTTAAAAGCTTACAGCGCCTAGTGTTCCCTGGCAGTCTCCATTCCAAGTACTAACTAAGCGCACACGATCGGGATTCCTAAGAGTGCTATGGCCAAAAGCAATGGCTGTTGGCTGTAGAAGACTATTTGTAATGACTGTTCTAAGAGTAACTCTTGTTACAGAGCTGCTTGTAAACTAAAAAGCCTCACAACTCAAAATAAATGACTGGCTGTACAATGTTTTTTGTTTGTTTGTTTTTTTATTTGTTTGTTTATTTTTTATTCATTTATTGTTTATTTGTTTATTTTTTAAAAAGTTTTGATCTCCTCTTGTGTTTAAATGACTGTAGCCACAATCTTCACAATCGGAGCCTTAAGCTTAAAAGCTTACAGCGCCTAGTGTTCCCTGGCAGTCTCCATTCCAAGTACTAACTAAGCGCACACGATCGGGATTCCTAAGAGTGCTATGGCCAAAAGCAATGGCTGTTGGCTGTAGAAGACTATTTGTAATGACTGTTCTAAGAGTAACTCTTGTTACAGAGCTGCTTGTAAACTAAAAAGCCTCACAACTCAAAATAAATGACTGGCTGTACAATGTTTTTTGTTTGTTTGTTTTTTTATTTGTTTGTTTATTTTTTATTCATTTATTGTTTATTTGTTTATTTTTTTAAAGTTTTGATCTCCTCTTGTGTTTAAATGACTGTAGCCACAATCTTCACAATCGGAGCCTTAAGCTTAAAAGCTTACAGCGCCTAGTGTTCCCTGGCAGTCTCCATTCCAAGTACTAACTAAGCGCACACGATCGGGATTCCTAAGAGTGCTATGGCCAAAAGCAATGGCTGTTGGCTGTAGAAGACTATTTGTAATGACTGTTCTAAGAGTAACTCTTGTTACAGAGCTGCTTGTAAACTAAAAAGCCTCACAACTCAAAATAAATGACTGGCTTTCCAGTGTTTTTTGTTTGTTTGTTTTTTTATTTGTTTGTTTATTTTTATTCATTTATTGTTTATTTGTTTATTTTTTTTAAAGTTTTGATCTCCTCTTGTGTTTAAATGACTGTAGCCACAATCTTCACAATCGGAGCCTTAAGCTTAAAAGCTTACAGCGCCTAGTGTTCCCTGGCAGTCTCCATTCCAAGTACTAACTAAGCGCACACGATCGGGATTCCTAAGAGTGCTATGGCCAAATGCAATGGCTGTTGGCTGTAGAAGACTATTTGTAATGACTGTTCTAAGAGTAACTCTTGTTACAGAGCTGCTTGTAAACTAAAAAGCCTCACAACTCAAAATAAATGACTGGCTGTACAATGTTTTTTGTTTGTTTGTTTATTTTTTATTCATTTATTGTTTATTTGTTTATTTTTTTAAAGTTTTGATCTCCTCTTGTGTTTAAATGACTGTAGCCACAATCTTCACAATCGGAGCCTTAAGCTTAAAAGCTTACAGCGCCTAGTGTTCCCTGGCAGTCTCCATTCCAAGTACTAACTAAGCGCACACGATCGGGATTCCTAAGAGTGCTATGGCCAAAAGCAATGGCTGTTGGCTGTAGAAGACTATTTGTAATGACTGTTCTAAGAGTAACTCTTGTTACAGAGCTGCTTGTAAACTAAAAAGCCTCACAACTCAAAATAAATGACTGGCTGTACAGTGTTTTTTGTTTGTTTGTTTTTTTATTTGTTTGTTTATTTTTTATTCATTTATTGTTTATTTGTTTATTTTTTAAAAAGTTTTGATCTCCTCTTGTGTTTAAATGACTGTAGCCACAATCTTCACAATCGGAGCCTTAAGCTTAAAAGCTTACAGCGCCTAGTGTTCCCTGGCAGTCTCCATTCCAAGTACTAACTAAGCGCACACGATCGGGATTCCTAAGAGTGCTACGGCCAAATGCAATGGCTGTTGGCTGTAGAAGACTATTTGTAATGACTGTTCTAAGAGTAACTCTTGTTACAGAGCTGCTTGTAAACTAAAAAGCCTCACAACTCAAAATAAATGACTGGCTGTACAGTGTTTTTTGTTTGTTTGTTTTTTTATTTGTTTGTTTATTTTTTATTCATTTATTGTTTATTTGTTTATTTTTTAAAAAGTTTTGATCTCCTCTTGTGTTTAAATGACTGTAGCCACAATCTTCACAATCGGAGCCTTAAGCTTAAAAGCTTACAGCGCCTAGTGTTCCCTGGCAGTCTCCATTCCAAGTACTAACTAAGCGCACACGATCGGGATTCCTAAGAGTGCTATGGCCAAAAGCAATGGCTGTTGGCTGTAGAAGACTATTTGTAATGACTGTTCTAAGAGTAACTCTTGTTACAGAGCTGCTTGTAAACTAAAAAGCCTCACAACTCAAAATAAATGACTGGCTGTACAGTGTTTTTTGTTTGTTTGTTTTTTTATTTGTTTGTTTATTTTTTATTCATTTATTGTTTATTTGTTTATTTTTTAAAAAGTTTTGATCTCCTCTTGTGTTTAAATGACTGTAGCCACAATCTTCCAATCGGAGCCATAAGCTTAAAAGCTTACAGCGCCTAGTGTTCCCTGGCAGTCTCCATTCCAAGTACTAACTAAGCGCACACGATCGGGATTCCTAAGAGTGCTATGGCCAAATGCAATGGCTGTTGGCTGTAGAAGACTATTTGTAATGACTGTTCTAAGAGTAACTCTTGTTACAGAGCTGCTTGTAAACTAAAAAGCCTCACAACTCAAAATAAATGACTGGCTGTACAATGTTTTTTGTTTGTTTGTTTTTTCATTTGTTTGTTTATTTTTTATTCATTTATTGTTTATTTGTTTATTTTTTTAAAGTTTTGATCTCCTCTTGTGTTTAAATGACTGTAGCCACAATCTTCACAATCGGAGCCTTAAGCTTAAAAGCTTACAGCGCCTAGTGTTCCCTGGCAGTCTCCATTCCAAGTACTAACTAAGCGCACACGATCGGGATTCCTAAGAGTGCTATGGTCAAAAGCAATGGCTGTTGGCTGTAGAAGACTATTTGTAATGACTGTTCTAAGAGTAACTCTTGTTACAGAGCTGCTTGTAAACTAAAAAGCCTCACAACTCAAAATAAATGACTGGCTGTACAATGTTTTTTGTTTGTTTGTTTTTTTATTTGTTTGTTTATTTTTTATTCATTTATTGTTTATTTGTTTATTTTTTTAAAGTTTTGATCTCCTCTTGTGTTTAAATGACTGTAGCCACAATCTTCACAATCGGAGCCTTAAGCTTAAAAGCTTACAGCGCCTAGTGTTCCCTGGCAGTCTCCATTCCAAGTACTAACTAAGCGCACACGATCGGGATTCCTAAGAGTGCTATGGCCAAAAGCAATGGCTGTTGGCTGTAGAAGACTATTTGTAATGACTGTTCTAAGAGTAACTCTTGTTACAGAGCTGCTTGTAAACTAAAAAGCCTCACAACTCAAAATAAATGACTGGCTTTCCAGTGTTTTTTGTTTGTTTGTTTTTTTATTTGTTTGTTTATTTTTATTCATTTATTGTTTATTTGTTTATTTTTTTTTAAAGTTTTGATCTCCTCTTGTGTTTAAATGACTGTAGCCACAATCTTCACAATCGGAGCCTTAAGCTTAAAAGCTTACAGCGCCTAGTGTTCCCTGGCAGTCTCCATTCCAAGTACTAACTAAGCGCACACGATCGGGATTCCTAAGAGTGCTATGGCCAAATGCAATGGCTGTTGGCTGTAGAAGACTATTTGTAATGACTGTTCTAAGAGTAACTCTTGTTACAGAGCTGCTTGTAAACTAAAAAGCCTCACAACTCAAAATAAATGACTGGCTGTACAATGTTTTTTGTTTGTTTGTTTATTTTTTATTCATTTATTGTTTATTTGTTTATTTTTTTAAAGTTTTGATCTCCTCTTGTGTTTAAATGACTGTAGCCACAATCTTCACAATCGGAGCCTTAAGCTTAAAAGCTTACAGCGCCTAGTGTTCCCTGGCAGTCTCCATTCCAAGTACTAACTAAGCGCACACGATCGGGATTCCTAAGAGTGCTACGGCCAAATGCAATGGCTGTTGGCTGTAGAAGACTATTTGTAATGACTGTTCTAAGAGTAACTCTTGTTACAGAGCTGCTTGTAAACTAAAAAGCCTCACAACTCAAAATAAATGACTGGCTTTACAGTGTTTTTTGTTTGTTTGTTTTTTTATTTGTTTGTTTATTTTTTATTCATTTATTGTTTATTTGTTTATTTTTTAAAAAGTTTTGATCTCCTCTTGTGTTTAAATGACTGTAGCCACAATCTTCACAATCGGAGCCTTAAGCTTAAAAGCTTACAGCGCCTAGTGTTCCCTGGCAGTCTCCATTCCAAGTACTAACTAAGCGCACACGATCGGGATTCCTAAGAGTGCTATGGCCAAAAGCAATGGCTGTTGGCTGTAGAAGACTATTTGTAATGACTGTTCTAAGAGTAACTCTTGTTACAGAGCTGCTTGTAAACTAAAAAGCCTCACAACTCAAAATAAATGACTGGCTGTACAGTGTTTTTTGTTTGTTTGTTTTTTTATTTGTTTGTTTATTTTTTATTCATTTATTGTTTATTTGTTTATTTTTTAAAAAGTTTTGATCTCCTCTTGTGTTTAAATGACTGTAGCCACAATCTTCACAATCGGAGCCTTAAGCTTAAAAGCTTACAGCGCCTAGTGTTCCCTGGCAGTCTCCATTCCAAGTACTAACTAAGCGCACACGATCGGGATTCCTAAGAGTGCTATGGTCAAAAGCAATGGCTGTTGGCTGTAGAAGACTATTTGTAATGACTGTTCTAAGAGTAACTCTTGTTACAGAGCTGCTTGTAAACTAAAAAGCCTCACAACTCAAAATAAATGACTGGCTGTACAGTGTTTTTTGTTTGTTTGTTTTTTTATTTGTTTGTTTATTTTTTATTCATTTATTGTTTATTTGTTTATTTTTTTAAAGTTTTGATCTCCTCTTGTGTTTAAATGACTGTAGCCACAATCTTCACAATCGGAGCCTTAAGCTTAAAAGCTTACAGCGCCTAGTGTTCCCTGGCAGTCTCCATTCCAAGTACTAACTAAGCGCACACGATCGGGATTCCTAAGAGTGCTATGGCCAAAAGCAATGGCTGTTGGCTGTAGAAGACTATTTGTAATGACTGTTCTAAGAGTAACTCTTGTTACAGAGCTGCTTGTAAACTAAAAAGCCTCACAACTCAAAATAAATGACTGGCTGTACAGTGTTTTTTTATTTGTTTGTTTTTTTATTTGTTTGTTTATTTTTTATTCATTTATTGTTTATTTGTTTATTTTTTTTAAAGTTTTGATCTCCTCTTGTGTTTAAATGACTGTAGCCACAATCTTCACAATCGGAGCCTTAAGCTTAAAAGCTTACAGCGCCTAGTGTTCCCTGGCAGTCTCCATTCCAAGTACTAACTAAGCGCACACGATCGGGATTCCTAAGAGTGCTACGGCCAAATGCAATGGCTGTTGGCTGTAGAAGACTATTTGTAATGACTGTTCTAAGAGTAACTCTTGTTACAGAGCTGCTTGTAAACTAAAAAGCCTCACAACTCAAAATAAATGACTGGCTTTACAGTGTTTTTTGTTTGTTTGTTTTTTTATTTGTTTGTTTATTTTTTATTCATTTATTGTTTATTTGTTTATTTTTTAAAAAGTTTTGATCTCCTCTTGTGTTTAAATGACTGTAGCCACAATCTTCACAATCGGAGCCTTAAGCTTAAAAGCTTACAGCGCCTAGTGTTCCCTGGCAGTCTCCATTCCAAGTACTAACTAAGCGCACACGATCGGGATTCCTAAGAGTGCTATGGCCAAAAGCAATGGCTGTTGGCTGTAGAAGACTATTTGTAATGACTGTTCTAAGAGTAACTCTTGTTACAGAGCTGCTTGTAAACTAAAAAGCCTCACAACTCAAAATAAATGACTGGCTGTACAGTGTTTTTTGTTTGTTTGTTTTTTTATTTGTTTGTTTATTTTTTATTCATTTATTGTTTATTTGTTTATTTTTTAAAAAGTTTTGATCTCCTCTTGTGTTTAAATGACTGTAGCCACAATCTTCACAATCGGAGCCTTAAGCTTAAAAGCTTACAGCGCCTAGTGTTCCCTGGCAGTCTCCATTCCAAGTACTAACTAAGCGCACACGATCGGGATTCCTAAGAGTGCTATGGCCAAATGCAATGGCTGTTGGCTGTAGAAGACTATTTGTAATGACTGTTCTAAGAGTAACTCTTGTTACAGAGCTGCTTGTAAACTAAAAAGCCTCACAACTCAAAATAAATGACTGGCTGTACAATGTTTTTTGTTTGTTTGTTTTTTTATTTGTTTGTTTATTTTTTATTCATTTATTGTTTATTTGTTTATTTTTTTAAAGTTTTGATCTCCTCTTGTGTTTAAATGACTGTAGCCACAATCTTCACAATCGGAGCCTTAAGCTTAAAAGCTTACAGCGCCTAGTGTTCCCTGGCAGTCTCCATTCCAAGTACTAACTAAGCGCACACGATCGGGATTCCTAAGAGTGCTATGGTCAAAAGCAATGGCTGTTGGCTGTAGAAGACTATTTGTAATGACTGTTCTAAGAGTAACTCTTGTTACAGAGCTGCTTGTAAACTAAAAAGCCTCACAACTCAAAATAAATGACTGGCTGTACAATGTTCTTTGTTTGTTTGTTTTTTTATTTGTTTGTTTATTTTTTATTCATTTATTGTTTATTTGTTTATTTTTTTAAAGTTTTGATCTCCTCTTGTGTTTAAATGACTGTAGCCACAATCTTCACAATCGGAGCCTTAAGCTTAAAAGCTTACAGCGCCTAGTGTTCCCTGGCAGTCTCCATTCCAAGTACTAACTAAGCGCACACGATCGGGATTCCTAAGAGTGCTATGGCCAAAAGCAATGGCTGTTGGCTATAGAAGACTATTTGTAATGACTGTTCTAAGAGTAACTCTTGTTACAGAGCTGCTTGTAAACTAAAAAGCCTCACAACTCAAAATAAATGACTGGCTGTACAGTGTTTTTTGTTTGTTTGTTTTTTTATTTGTTTGTTTATTTTTTATTCATTTATTGTTTATTTGTTTATTTTTTTAAAGTTTTGATCTCCTCTTGTGTTTAAATGACTGTAGCCACAATCTTCACAATCGGAGCCTTAAGCTTAAAAGCTTACAGCGCCTAGTGTTCCCTGGCAGTCTCCATTCCAAGTACTAACTAAGCGCACACGATCGGGATTCCTAAGAGTGCTACGGCCAAATGCAATGGCTGTTGGCTGTAGAAGACTATTTGTAATGACTGTTCTAAGAGTAACTCTTGTTACAGAGCTGCTTGTAAACTAAAAAGCCTCACAACTCAAAATAAATGACTGGCTTTACAGTGTTTTTTGTTTGTTTGTTTTTTTATTTGTTTGTTTATTTTTTATTCATTTATTGTTTATTTGTTTATTTTTTAAAAAGTTTTGATCTCCTCTTGTGTTTAAATGACTGTAGCCACAATCTTCACAATCGGAGCCTTAAGCTTAAAAGCTTACAGCGCCTAGTGTTCCCTGGCAGTCTCCATTCCAAGTACTAACTAAGCGCACACGATCGGGATTCCTAAGAGTGCTATGGCCAAAAGCAATGGCTGTTGGCTGTAGAAGACTATTTGTAATGACTGTTCTAAGAGTAACTCTTGTTACAGAGCTGCTTGTAAACTAAAAAGCCTCACAACTCAAAATAAATGACTGGCTGTACAGTGTTTTTTGTTTGTTTGTTTTTTTATTTGTTTGTTTATTTTTTATTCATTTATTGTTTATTTGTTTATTTTTTAAAAAGTTTTGATCTCCTCTTGTGTTTAAATGACTGTAGCCACAATCTTCACAATCGGAGCCTTAAGCTTAAAAGCTTACAGCGCCTAGTGTTCCCTGGCAGTCTCCATTCCAAGTACTAACTAAGCGCACACGATCGGGATTCCTAAGAGTGCTATGGCCAAATGCAATGGCTGTTGGCTGTAGAAGACTATTTGTAATGACTGTTCTAAGAGTAACTCTTGTTACAGAGCTGCTTGTAAACTAAAAAGCCTCACAACTCAAAATAAATGACTGGCTGTACAATGTTTTTTGTTTGTTTGTTTTTTTATTTGTTTGTTTATTTTTTATTCATTTATTGTTTATTTGTTTATTTTTTTAAAGTTTTGATCTCCTCTTGTGTTTAAATGACTGTAGCCACAATCTTCACAATCGGAGCCTTAAGCTTAAAAGCTTACAGCGCCTAGTGTTCCCTGGCAGTCTCCATTCCAAGTACTAACTAAGCGCACACGATCGGGATTCCTAAGAGTGCTATGGTCAAAAGCAATGGCTGTTGGCTGTAGAAGACTATTTGTAATGACTGTTCTAAGAGTAACTCTTGTTACAGAGCTGCTTGTAAACTAAAAAGCCTCACAACTCAAAATAAATGACTGGCTGTACAATGTTCTTTGTCTGTTTGTTTTTTTATTTGTTTGTTTATTTTTTATTCATTTATTGTTTATTTGTTTATTTTTTTAAAGTTTTGATCTCCTCTTGTGTTTAAATGACTGTAGCCACAATCTTCACAATCGGAGCCTTAAGCTTAAAAGCTTACAGCGCCTAGTGTTCCCTGGCAGTCTCCATTCCAAGTACTAACTAAGCGCACACGATCGGGATTCCTAAGAGTGCTATGGTCAAAAGCAATGGCTGTTGGCTGTAGAAGACTATTTGTAATGACTGTTCTAAGAGTAACTCTTGTTACAGAGCTGCTTGTAAACTAAAAAGCCTCACAACTCAAAATAAATGACTGGCTGTACAATGTTCTTTGTTTGTTTGTTTTTTTATTTGTTTGTTTATTTTTTATTCATTTATTGTTTATTTGTTTATTTTTTTAAAGTTTTGATCTCCTCTTGTGTTTAAATGACTGTAGCCACAATCTTCACAATCGGAGCCTTAAGCTTAAAAGCTTACAGCGCCTAGTGTTCCCTGGCAGTCTCCATTCCAAGTACTAACTAAGCGCACACGATCGGGATTCCTAAGAGTGCTATGGCCAAAAGCAATGGCTGTTGGCTATAGAAGACTATTTGTAATGACTGTTCTAAGAGTAACTCTTGTTACAGAGCTGCTTGTAAACTAAAAAGCCTCACAACTCAAAATAAATGACTGGCTGTACAGTGTTTTTTGTTTGTTTGTTTTTTTATTTGTTTGTTTATTTTTTATTCATTTATTGTTTATTTGTTTATTTTTTTAAAGTTTTGATCTCCTCTTGTGTTTAAATGACTGTAGCCACAATCTTCACAATCGGAGCCTTAAGCTTAAAAGCTTACAGCGCCTAGTGTTCCCTGGCAGTCTCCATTCCAAGTACTAACTAAGCGCACACGATCGGGATTCCTAAGAGTGCTATGGCCAAAAGCAATGGCTGTTGGCTGTAGAAGACTATTTGTAATGACTGTTCTAAGAGTAACTCTTGTTACAGAGCTGCTTGTAAACTAAAAAGCCTCACAACTCAAAATAAATGACTGGCTGTACAGTGTTTTTTTATTTGTTTGTTTTTTTATTTGTTTGTTTATTTTTTATTCATTTATTGTTTATTTGTTTATTTTTTTTAAAGTTTTGATCTCCTCTTGTGTTTAAATGACTGTAGCCACAATCTTCACAATCGGAGCCTTAAGCTTAAAAGCTTACAGCGCCTAGTGTTCCCTGGCAGTCTCCATTCCAAGTACTAACTAAGCGCACACGATCGGGATTCCTAAGAGTGCTACGGCCAAATGCAATGGCTGTTGGCTGTAGAAGACTATTTGTAATGACTGTTCTAAGAGTAACTCTTGTTACAGAGCTGCTTGTAAACTAAAAAGCCTCACAACTCAAAATAAATGACTGGCTTTACAGTGTTTTTTGTTTGTTTGTTTTTTTATTTGTTTGTTTATTTTTTATTCATTTATTGTTTATTTGTTTATTTTTTAAAAAGTTTTGATCTCCTCTTGTGTTTAAATGACTGTAGCCACAATCTTCACAATCGGAGCCTTAAGCTTAAAAGCTTACAGCGCCTAGTGTTCCCTGGCAGTCTCCATTCCAAGTACTAACTAAGCGCACACGATCGGGATTCCTAAGAGTGCTATGGCCAAAAGCAATGGCTGTTGGCTGTAGAAGACTATTTGTAATGACTGTTCTAAGAGTAACTCTTGTTACAGAGCTGCTTGTAAACTAAAAAGCCTCACAACTCAAAATAAATGACTGGCTGTACAGTGTTTTTTGTTTGTTTGTTTTTTTATTTGTTTGTTTATTTTTTATTCATTTATTGTTTATTTGTTTATTTTTTAAAAAGTTTTGATCTCCTCTTGTGTTTAAATGACTGTAGCCACAATCTTCACAATCGGAGCCTTAAGCTTAAAAGCTTACAGCGCCTAGTGTTCCCTGGCAGTCTCCATTCCAAGTACTAACTAAGCGCACACGATCGGGATTCCTAAGAGTGCTATGGCCAAATGCAATGGCTGTTGGCTGTAGAAGACTATTTGTAATGACTGTTCTAAGAGTAACTCTTGTTACAGAGCTGCTTGTAAACTAAAAAGCCTCACAACTCAAAATAAATTACTGGCTGTACAATGTTTTTTGTTTGTTTGTTTTTTTATTTGTTTGTTTATTTTTTATTCATTTATTGTTTATTTGTTTATTTTTTTAAAGTTTTGATCTCCTCTTGTGTTTAAATGACTGTAGCCACAATCTTCACAATCGGAGCCTTAAGCTTAAAAGCTTACAGCGCCTAGTGTTCCCTGGCAGTCTCCATTCCAAGTACTAACTAAGCGCACACGATCGGGATTCCTAAGAGTGCTATGGTCAAAAGCAATGGCTGTTGGCTGTAGAAGACTATTTGTAATGACTGTTCTAAGAGTAACTCTTGTTACAGAGCTGCTTGTAAACTAAAAAGCCTCACAACTCAAAATAAATGACTGGCTGTACAATGTTCTTTGTTTGTTTGTTTTTTTATTTGTTTGTTTATTTTTTATTCATTTATTGTTTATTTGTTTATTTTTTTAAAGTTTTGATCTCCTCTTGTGTTTAAATGACTGTAGCCACAATCTTCACAATCGGAGCCTTAAGCTTAAAAGCTTACAGCGCCTAGTGTTCCCTGGCAGTCTCCATTCCAAGTACTAACTAAGCGCACACGATCGGGATTCCTAAGAGTGCTATGGCCAAAAGCAATGGCTGTTGGCTATAGAAGACTATTTGTAATGACTGTTCTAAGAGTAACTCTTGTTACAGAGCTGCTTGTAAACTAAAAAGCCTCACAACTCAAAATAAATGACTGGCTGTACAGTGTTTTTTGTTTGTTTGTTTTTTTATTTGTTTGTTTATTTTTTATTCATTTATTGTTTATTTGTTTATTTTTTTAAAGTTTTGATCTCCTCTTGTGTTTAAATGACTGTAGCCACAATCTTCACAATCGGAGCCTTAAGCTTAAAAGCTTACAGCGCCTAGTGTTCCCTGGCAGTCTCCATTCCAAGTACTAACTAAGCGCACACGATCGGGATTCCTAAGAGTGCTATGGCCAAAAGCAATGGCTGTTGGCTGTAGAAGACTATTTGTAATGACTGTTCTAAGAGTAACTCTTGTTACAGAGCTGCTTGTAAACTAAAAAGCCTCACAACTCAAAATAAATGACTGGCTTTCCAGTGTTTTTTGTTTGTTTGTTTTTTTATTTGTTTGTTTATTTTTTATTCATTTATTGTTTATTTGTTAATTTTTTTTAAAGTTTTGATCTCCTCTTGTGTTTAAATGACTGTAGCCACAATCTTCACAATCGGAGCCTTAAGCTTAAAAGCTTACAGCGCCTAGTGTTCCCTGGCAGTCTCCATTCCAAGTACTAACTAAGCGCACACGATCGGGATTCCTAAGAGTGCTATGGCCAAATGCAATGGCTGTTGGCTGTAGAAGACTATTTGTAATGACTGTTCTAAGAGTAACTCTTGTTACAGAGCTGCTTGTAAACTAAAAAGCCTCACAACTCAAAATAAATGACTGGCTGTACAATGTTTTTTGTTTGTTTGTTTTTTTATTTGTTTGTTTATTTTTTATTCATTTATTGTTTATTTGTTTATTTTTTTAAAGTTTTGATCTCCTCTTGTGTTTAAATGACTGTAGCCACAATCTTCACAATCGGAGCCTTAAGCTTAAAAGCTTACAGCGCCTAGTGTTCCCTGGCAGTCTCCATTCCAAGTACTAACTAAGCGCACACGATCGGGATTCCTAAGAGTGCTATGGCCAAAAGCAATGGCTGTTGGCTGTAGAAGACTATTTGTAATGACTGTTCTAAGAGTAACTCTTGTTACAGAGCTGCTTGTAAACTAAAAAGCCTCACAACTCAAAATAAATGACTGGCTGTACAGTGTTTTTTGTTTGTTTGTTTTTTTATTTGTTTGTTTATTTTTTATTCATTTATTGTTTATTTGTTTATTTTTTTAAAGTTTTGATCTCCTCTTGTGTTTAAATGACTGTAGCCACAATCTTCACAATCGGAGCCTTAAGCTTAAAAGCTTACAGCGCCTAGTGTTCCCTGGCAGTCTCCATTCCAAGTACTAACTAAGCGCACACGATCGGGATTCCCAAGAGTGCTATGGCCAAAAGCAATGGCTGTTGGCTGTAGAAGACTATTTGTAATGACTGTTCTAAGAGTAACTCTTGTTACAGAGCTGCTTGTAAACTAAAAAGCCTCACAACTCAAAATAAATGACTGGCTTTCCAGTGTTTTTTGTTTGTTTGTTTTTTTATTTGTTTGTTTATTTTTTATTCATTTATTGTTTATTTGTTAATTTTTTTTAAAGTTTTGATCTCCTCTTGTGTTTAAATGACTGTAGCCACAATCTTCACAATCGGAGCCTTAAGCTTAAAAGCTTACAGCGCCTAGTGTTCCCTGGCAGTCTCCATTCCAAGTACTAACTAAGCGCACACGATCGGGATTCCTAAGAGTGCTATGGCCAAATGCAATGGCTGTTGGCTGTAGAAGACTATTTGTAATGACTGTTCTAAGAGTAACTCTTGTTACAGAGCTGCTTGTAAACTAAAAAGCCTCACAACTCAAAATAAATGACTGGCTGTACAATGTTTTTTGTTTGTTTGTTTTTTTATTTGTTTGTTTATTTTTTATTCATTTATTGTTTATTTGTTTATTTTTTTAAAGTTTTGATCTCCTCTTGTGTTTAAATGACTGTAGCCACAATCTTCACAATCGGAGCCTTAAGCTTAAAAGCTTACAGCGCCTAGTGTTCCCTGGCAGTCTCCATTCCAAGTACTAACTAAGCGCACACGATCGGGATTCCTAAGAGTGCTATGGTCAAAAGCAATGGCTGTTGGCTGTAGAAGACTATTTGTAATGACTGTTCTAAGAGTAACTCTTGTTACAGAGCTGCTTGTAAACTAAAAAGCCTCACAACTCAAAATAAATGACTGGGTGTACAATGTTTTTTGTTTGTTTATTTTTTTATTTGTTTGTTTATTTTTTATTCATTTATTGTTTATTTGTTTATTTTTTTAAAGTTTTGATCTCCTCTTGTGTTTAAATGACTGTAGCCACAATCTTCACAATCGGAGCCTTAAGCTTAAAAGCTTACAGCGCCTAGTGTTCCCTGGCAGTCTCCATTCCAAGTATTAACTAAGCGCACACGATCGGGATTCCTAAGAGTGCTATGGCCAAAAGCAATGGCTGTTGGCTGTAGAAGACTATTTGTAATGACTGTTCTAAGAGTAACTCTTGTTACAGAGCTGCTTGTAAACTAAAAAGCCTCACAACTCAAAATAAATGACTGGCTGTACAGTGTTTTTTGTTTGTTTGTTTTTTTATTTGTTTGTTTATTTTTTATTCATTTATTGTTTATTTGTTTATTTTTTTTAAGTTTTGATCTCCTCTTGTGTTTAAATGACTGTAGCCACAATCTTCACAATCGGAGCCTTAAGCTTAAAAGCTTACAGCGCCTAGTGTTCCCTGGCAGTCTCCATTCCAAGTACTAACTAAGCGCACACGATCGGGATTCCTAAGAGTGCTATGGCCAAAAGCAATGGCTGTTGGCTGTAGAAGACTATTTGTAATGACTGTTCTAAGAGTAACTCTTGTTACAGAGCTGCTTGTAAACTAAAAAGCCTCACAACTCAAAATAAATGACTGGCTGTACAGTGTTTTTTGTTTGTTTGTTTTTTTATTTGTTTGTTTATTTTTTATTCATTTATTGTTTATTTGTTTATTTTTTAAAAAGTTTTGATCTCCTCTTGTGTTTAAATGACTGTAGCTACAATCTTCACAATCGGAGCCTTAAGCTTAAAAGCTTACAGCGCCTAGTGTTCCCTGGCAGTCTCCATTCCAAGTACTAACTGAGCGCACACGATCGGGATTCCTAAGAGTGCTATGGCCAAAAGCAATGGCTGTTGGCTGTAGAAGACTATTTGTAATGACTGTTCTAAGAGTAACTCTTGTTACAGAGCTGCTTGTAAACTAAAAAGCCTCACAACTCAAAATAAATGACTGGCTTTCCAGTGTTTTTTGTTTGTTTGTTTTTTTATTTGTTTGTTTATTTTTTATTCATTTATTGTTTATTTGTTTATTTTTTTTTAAAGTTTTGATCTCCTCTTGTGTTTAAATGACTGTAGCCACAATCTTCACAATCGGAGCCTTAAGCTTAAAAGCTTACAGCGCCTAGTGTTCCCTGGCAGTCTCCATTCCAAGTATTAACTAAGCGCACACGATCGGGATTCCTAAGAGTGCTATGGCCAAAAGCAATGGCTGTTGGCTGTAGAAGACTATTTGTAATGACTGTTCTAAGAGTAACTCTTGTTACAGAGCTGCTTGTAAACTAAAAAGCCTCACAACTCAAAATAAATGACTGGCTGTACAGTGTTTTTTGTTTGTTTGTTTTTTTATTTGTTTGTTTATTTTTTATTCATTTATTGTTTATTTGTTTATTTTTTTTAAGTTTTGATCTCCTCTTGTGTTTAAATGACTGTAGCCACAATCTTCACAATCGGAGCCTTAAGCTTAAAAGCTTACAGCGCCTAGTGTTCCCTGGCAGTCTCCATTCCAAGTACTAACTAAGCGCACACGATCGGGATTCCTAAGAGTGCTATGGCCAAAAGCAATGGCTGTTGGCTGTAGAAGACTATTTGTAATGACTGTTCTAAGAGTAACTCTTGTTACAGAGCTGCTTGTAAACTAAAAAGCCTCACAACTCAAAATAAATGACTGGCTGTACAGTGTTTTTTGTTTGTTTGTTTTTTTATTTGTTTGTTTATTTTTTATTCATTTATTGTTTATTTGTTTATTTTTTTAAAGTTTTGATCTCCTCTTGTGTTTAAATGACTGTAGCCACAATCTTCACAATCGGAGCCTTAAGCTTAAAAGCTTACAGCGCCTAGTGTTCCCTGGCAGTCTCCATTCCAAGTACTAACTAAGCGCACACGATCGGGATTCCTAAGAGTGCTATGGCCAAAAGCAATGGCTGTTGGCTGTAGAAGACTATTTGTAATGACTGTTCTAAGAGTAACTCTTGTTACAGAGCTGCTTGTAAACTAAAAAGCCTCACAACTCAAAATAAATGACTGGCTTTCCAGTGTTTTTTGTTTGTTTGTTTTTTTATTTGTTTGTTTATTTTTTATTCATTTATTGTTTATTTGTTAATTTTTTTTAAAGTTTTGATCTCCTCTTGTGTTTAAATGACTGTAGCCACAATCTTCACAATCGGAGCCTTAAGCTTAAAAGCTTACAGCGCCTAGTGTTCCCTGGCAGTCTCCATTCCAAGTACTAACTAAGCGCACACGATCGGGATTCCTAAGAGTGCTATGGCCAAATGCAATGGCTGTTGGCTGTAGAAGACTATTTGTAATGACTGTTCTAAGAGTAACTCTTGTTACAGAGCTGCTTGTAAACTAAAAAGCCTCACAACTCAAAATAAATGACTGGCTGTACAATGTTTTTTGTTTGTTTGTTTTTTTATTTGTTTGTTTATTTTTTATTCATTTATTGTTTATTTGTTTATTTTTTTAAAGTTTTGATCTCCTCTTGTGTTTAAATGACTGTAGCCACAATCTTCACAATCGGAGCCTTAAGCTTAAAAGCTTACAGCGCCTAGTGTTCCCTGGCAGTCTCCATTCCAAGTACTAACTAAGCGCACACGATCGGGATTCCTAAGAGTGCTATGGTCAAAAGCAATGGCTGTTGGCTGTAGAAGACTATTTGTAATGACTGTTCTAAGAGTAACTCTTGTTACAGAGCTGCTTGTAAACTAAAAAGCCTCACAACTCAAAATAAATGACTGGGTGTACAATGTTTTTTGTTTGTTTGTTTTTTTATTTGTTTGTTTATTTTTTATTCATTTATTGTTTATTTGTTTATTTTTTTAAAGTTTTGATCTCCTCTTGTGTTTAAATGACTGTAGCCACAATCTTCACAATCGGAGCCTTAAGCTTAAAAGCTTACAGCGCCTAGTGTTCCCTGGCAGTCTCCATTCCAAGTACTAACTAAGCGCACACGATCGGGATTCCTAAGAGTGCTATGGCCAAAAGCAATGGCTGTTGGCTGTAGAAGACTATTTGTAATGACTGTTCTAAGAGTAACTCTTGTTACAGAGCTGCTTGTAAACTAAAAAGCCTCACAACTCAAAATAAATGACTGGCTGTACAGTGTTTTTTGTTTGTTTGTTTTTTTATTTGTTTGTTTATTTTTTATTCATTTATTGTTTATTTGTTTATTTTTTAAAAAGTTTTGATCTCCTCTTGTGTTTAAATGACTGTAGCTACAATCTTCACAATCGGAGCCTTAAGCTTAAAAGCTTACAGCGCCTAGTGTTCCCTGGCAGTCTCCATTCCAAGTACTAACTGAGCGCACACGATCGGGATTCCTAAGAGTGCTATGGCCAAAAGCAATGGCTGTTGGCTGTAGAAGACTATTTGTAATGACTGTTCTAAGAGTAACTCTTGTTACAGAGCTGCTTGTAAACTAAAAAGCCTCACAACTCAAAATAAATGACTGGCTTTCCAGTGTTTTTTGTTTGTTTGTTTTTTTATTTGTTTGTTTATTTTTTATTCATTTATTGTTTATTTGTTTATTTTTTTTTTAAAGTTTTGATCTCCTCTTGTGTTTAAATGACTGTAGCCACAATCTTCACAATCGGAGCCTTAAGCTTAAAAGCTTACAGCGCCTAGTGTTCCCTGGCAGTCTCCATTCCAAGTACTAACCAAGCGCACACGATCGGGATTCCTAAGAGTGCTATGGCCAAATGCAATGGCTGTTGGCTGTAGAAGACTATTTGTAATGACTGTTCTAAGAGTAACTCTTGTTACAGAGCTGCTTGTAAACTAAAAAGCCTCACAACTCAAAATAAATGACTGGCTGTACAATGTTTTTTGTTTGTTTGTTTTTTTATTTGTTTGTTTATTTTTTATTCATTTATTGTTTATTTGTTTATTTTTTTAAAGTTTTGATCTCCTCTTGTGTTTAAATGACTGTAGCCACAATCTTCACAATCGGAGCCTTAAGCTTAAAAGCTTACAGCGCCTAGTGTTCCCTGGCAGTCTCCATTCCAAGTACTAACTAAGCGCACACGATCGGGATTCCTAAGAGTGCTATGGCCAAAAGCAATGGCTGTTGGCTGTAGAAGACTATTTGTAATGACTGTTCTAAGAGTAACTCTTGTTACAGAGCTGCTTGTAAACTAAAAAGCCTCACAACTCAAAATAAATGACTGGCTGTACAGTGTTTTTTGTTTGTTTGTTTTTTTATTTGTTTGTTTATTTTTTATTCATTTATTGTTTATTTGTTTATTTTTTAAAAAGTTTTGATCTCCTCTTGTGTTTAAATGACTGTAGCTACAATCTTCACAATCGGAGCCTTAAGCTTAAAAGCTTACAGCGCCTAGTGTTCCCTGGCAGTCTCCATTCCAAGTACTAACTGAGCGCACACGATCGGGATTCCTAAGAGTGCTATGGCCAAAAGCAATGGCTGTTGGCTGTAGAAGACTATTTGTAATGACTGTTCTAAGAGTAACTCTTGTTACAGAGCTGCTTGTAAACTAAAAAGCCTCACAACTCAAAATAAATGACTGGCTTTCCAGTGTTTTTTGTTTGTTTGTTTTTTTATTTGTTTGTTTATTTTTTATTCATTTATTGTTTATTTGTTTATTTTTTTTTAAAGTTTTGATCTCCTCTTGTGTTTAAATGACTGTAGCCACAATCTTCACAATCGGAGCCTTAAGCTTAAAAGCTTACAGCGCCTAGTGTTCCCTGGCAGTCTCCATTCCAAGTACTAACCAAGCGCACACGATCGGGATTCCTAAGAGTGCTATGGCCAAATGCAATGGCTGTTGGCTGTAGAAGACTATTTGTAATGACTGTTCTAAGAGTAACTCTTGTTACAGAGCTGCTTGTAAACTAAAAAGCCTCACAACTCAAAATAAATGACTGGCTGTACAATGTTTTTTGTTTGTTTGTTTTTTCATTTGTTTGTTTATTTTTTATTCATTTATTGTTTATTTGTTTATTTTTTTAAAGTTTTGATCTCCTCTTGTGTTTAAATGACTGTAGCCACAATCTTCACAATCGGAGCCTTAAGCTTAAAAGCTTACAGCGCCTAGTGTTCCCTGGCAGTCTCCATTCCAAGTACTAACTAAGCGCACACGATCGGGATTCCTAAGAGTGCTATGGCCAAAAGCAATGGCTGTTGGCTGTAGAAGACTATTTGTAATGACTGTTCTAAGAGTAACTCTTGTTACAGAGCTGCTTGTAAACTAAAAAGCCTCACAACTCAAAATAAATGACTGGCTGTACAATGTTTTTTGTTTGTTTGTTTTTTTATTTGTTTGTTTATTTTTTATTCATTTATTGTTTATTTGTTAATTTTTTTTAAAGTTTTGATCTCCTCTTGTGTTTAAATGACTGTAGCCACAATCTTCACAATCGGAGCCTTAAGCTTAAAAGCTTACAGCGCCTAGTGTTCCCTGGCAGTCTCCATTCCAAGTACTAACTAAGCGCACACGATCGGGATTCCTAAGAGTGCTATGGCCAAAAGCAATGGCTGTTGGCTGTAGAAGACTATTTGTAATGACTGTTCTAAGAGTAACTCTTGTTACAGAGCTGCTTGTAAACTAAAAAGCCTCACAACTCAAAATAAATGACTGGCTGTACAATGTTTTTTGTTTGTTTGTTTTTTTATTTGTTTGTTTATTTTTTATTCATTTATTGTTTATTTGTTTATTTTTTAAAAAGTTTTGATCTCCTCTTGTGTTTAAATGACTGTAGCCACAATCTTCACAATCGGAGCCTTAAGCTTAAAAGCTTACAGCGCCTAGTGTTCCCTGGCAGTCTCCATTCCAAGTACTAACTAAGCGCACACGATCGGGATTCCTAAGAGTGCTATGGCCAAATGCAATGGCTGTTGGCTGTAGAAGACTATTTGTAATGACTGTTCTAAGAGTAACTCTTGTTACAGAGCTGCTTGTAAACTAAAAAGCCTCACAACTCAAAATAAATGACTGGCTGTACAATGTTTTTTGTTTGTTTGTTTTTTTATTTGTTTGTTTATTTTTTTTTCATTTATTGTTTATTTGTTTATTTTTTAAAAAGTTTTGATCTCCTCTTGTGCTTAAATAACTAGCTACAGTCTTCACAATCGGAGCCTTAAGCTTAAAAGCTTACAGCGCCTAGTGTTCCCTGGCAGTCTCCATTCCAAGTACTAACTAAGCGCACACGATCGGGATTCCTAAGAGTGCTATGGCCAAAAGCAATGGCTGTTGGCTGTAGAAGACTATTTGTAATGACTGTTCTAAGAGTAACTCTTGTTACAGAGCTGCTTGTAAACTAAAAAGCCTCACAACTCAAAATAAATGACTGGCTGTACAGTGTTTTTTGTTTGTTTGTTTTTTTATTTGTTTGTTTATTTTTTATTCATTTATTGTTTATTTGTTTATTTTTTAAAAAGTTTTGATCTCCTCTTGTGTTTAAATGACTGTAGCCACAATCTTCACAATCGGAGCCTTAAGCTTAAAAGCTTACAGCGCCTAGTGTTCCCTGGCAGTCTCCATTCCAAGTACTAACTAAGCGCACACGATCGGGATTCCTAAGAGTGCTATGGTCAAAAGCAATGGCTGTTGGCTGTAGAAGACTATTTGTAATGACTGTTCTAAGAGTAACTCTTGTTACAGAGCTGCTTGTAAACTAAAAAGCCTCACAACTCAAAATAAATGACTGGCTGTACAATGTTTTTTGTTTGTTTGTTTTTTTATTTGTTTGTTTATTTTTTATTCATTTATTGTTTATTTGTTTATTTTTTTAAAGTTTTGATCTCCTCTTGTGTTTAAATGACTGTAGCCACAATCTTCACAATCGGAGCCTTAAGCTTAAAAGCTTACAGCGCCTAGTGTTCCCTGGCAGTCTCCATTCCAAGTACTAACTAAGCGCACACGATCGGGATTCCTTAGAGTGCTATGGTCAAAAGCAATGGCTGTTGGCTGTAGAAGACTATTTGTAATGACTGTTCTAAGAGTAACTCTTGTTACAGAGCTGCTTGTAAACTAAAAAGCCTCACAACTCAAAATAAATGACTGGCTGTACAATGTTTTTTGTTTGTTTGTTTTTTTATTTGTTTGTTTATTTTTTATTCATTTATTGTTTATTTGTTTATTTTTTTAAAGTTTTGATCTCCTCTTGTGTTTAAATGACTGTAGCCACAATCTTCACAATCGGAGCCTTAAGCTTAAAAGCTTACAGCGCCTAGTGTTCCCTGGCAGTCTCCATTCCAAGTACTAACTAAGCGCACACGATCGGGATTCCTAAGAGTGCTATGGCCAAAAGCAATGGCTGTTGGCTGTAGAAGACTATTTGTAATGACTGTTCTAAGAGTAACTCTTGTTACAGAGCTGCTTGTAAACTAAAAAGCCTCACAACTCAAAATAAATGACTGGCTGTACAGTGTTTTTTGTTTGTTTGTTTTTTTATTTGTTTGTTTATTTTTTTTTCATTTATTGTTTATTTGTTTATTTTTTAAAAAGTTTTGATCTCCTCTTGTGCTTAAATAACTAGCTACAGTCTTCACAATCGGAGCCTTAAGCTTAAAAGCTTACAGCGCCTAGTGTTCCCTGGCAGTCTCCATTCCAAGTACTAACTAAGCGCACACGATCGGGATTCCTAAGAGTGCTATGGCCAAAAGCAATGGCTGTTGGCTGTAGAAGACTATTTGTAATGACTGTTCTAAGAGTAACTCTTGTTACAGAGCTGCTTGTAAACTAAAAAGCCTCACAACTCAAAATAAATGACTGGCTGTACAGTGTTTTTTGTTTGTTTGTTTTTTTATTTGTTTGTTTATTTTTTATTCATTTATTGTTTATTTGTTTATTTTTTAAAAAGTTTTGATCTCCTCTTGTGTTTAAATGACTGTAGCCACAATCTTCACAATCGGAGCCTTAAGCTTAAAAGCTTACAGCGCCTAGTGTTCCCTGGCAGTCTCCATTCCAAGTACTAACTAAGCGCACACGATCGGGATTCCTAAGAGTGCTATGGTCAAAAGCAATGGCTGTTGGCTGTAGAAGACTATTTGTAATGACTGTTCTAAGAGTAACTCTTGTTACAGAGCTGCTTGTAAACTAAAAAGCCTCACAACTCAAAATAAATGACTGGCTGTACAATGTTTTTTGTTTGTTTGTTTTTTTATTTGTTTGTTTATTTTTTATTCATTTATTGTTTATTTGTTTATTTTTTTAAAGTTTTGATCTCCTCTTGTGTTTAAATGACTGTAGCCACAATCTTCACAATCGGAGCCTTAAGCTTAAAAGCTTACAGCGCCTAGTGTTCCCTGGCAGTCTCCATTCCAAGTACTAACTAAGCGCACACGATCGGGATTCCTTAGAGTGCTATGGTCAAAAGCAATGGCTGTTGGCTGTAGAAGACTATTTGTAATGACTGTTCTAAGAGTAACTCTTGTTACAGAGCTGCTTGTAAACTAAAAAGCCTCACAACTCAAAATAAATGACTGGCTGTACAATGTTTTTTGTTTGTTTGTTTTTTTATTTGTTTGTTTATTTTTTATTCATTTATTGTTTATTTGTTTATTTTTTTAAAGTTTTGATCTCCTCTTGTGTTTAAATGACTGTAGCCACAATCTTCACAATCGGAGCCTTAAGCTTAAAAGCTTACAGCGCCTAGTGTTCCCTGGCAGTCTCCATTCCAAGTACTAACTAAGCGCACACGATCGGGATTCCTAAGAGTGCTATGGCCAAAAGCAATGGCTGTTGGCTGTAGAAGACTATTTGTAATGACTGTTCTAAGAGTAACTCTTGTTACAGAGCTGCTTGTAAACTAAAAAGCCTCACAACTCAAAATAAATGACTGGCTGTACAGTGTTTTTTGTTTGTTTGTTTTTTTATTTGTTTGTTTATTTTTTATTCATTTATTGTTTATTTGTTTATTTTTTAAAAAGTTTTGATCTCCTCTTGTGTTTAAATGACTGTAGCCACAATCTTCACAATCGGAGCCTTAAGCTTAAAAGCTTACAGCGCCTAGTGTTCCCTGGCAGTCTCCATTCCAAGTACTAACTAAGCGCACACGATCGGGATTCCTAAGAGTGCTATGGCCAAATGCAATGGCTGTTGGCTGTAGAAGACTATTTGTAATGACTGTTCTAAGAGTAACTCTTGTTACAGAGCTGCTTGTAAACTAAAAAGCCTCACAACTCAAAATAAATGACTGGCTGTACAATGTTTTTTGTTTGTTTGTTTTTTTATTTGTTTGTTTATTTTTTATTCATTTATTGTTTATTTGTTTATTTTTTTAAAGTTTTGATCTCCTCTTGTGTTTAAATGACTGTAGCCACAATCTTCACAATCGGAGCCTTAAGCTTAAAAGCTTACAGCGCCTAGTGTTCCCTGGCAGTCTCCATTCCAAGTACTAACTAAGCGCACACGATCGGGATTCCTAAGAGTGCTATGGCCAAAAGCAATGGCTGTTGGCTGTAGAAGACTATTTGTAATGACTGTTCTAAGAGTAACTCTTGTTACAGAGCTGCTTGTAAACTAAAAAGCCTCACAACTCAAAATAAATGACTGGCTGTACAGTGTTTTTTGTTTGTTTGTTTTTTTATTTGTTTGTTTATTTTTTATTCATTTATTGTTTATTTGTTTATTTTTTAAAAAGTTTTGATCTCCTCTTGTGTTTAAATGACTGTAGCCACAATCTTCACAATCGGAGCCTTAAGCTTAAAAGCTTACAGCGCCTAGTGTTCCCTGGCAGTCTCCATTCCAAGTACTAACTAAGCGCACACGATCGGGATTCCTAAGAGTGCTATGGCCAAAAGCAATGGCTGTTGGCTGTAGAAGACTATTTGTAATGACTGTTCTAAGAGTAACTCTTGTTACAGAGCTGCTTGTAAACTAAAAAGCCTCACAACTCAAAATAAATGACTGGCTGTACAATGTTTTTTGTTTGTTTGTTTTTTTATTTGTTTGTTTATTTTTTATTCATTTATTGTTTATTTGTTTATTTTTTTAAAGTTTTGATCTCCTCTTGTGTTTAAATGACTGTAGCCACAATCTTCACAATCGGAGCCTTAAGCTTAAAAGCTTACAGCGCCTAGTGTTCCCTGGCAGTCTCCATTCCAAGTACTAACTAAGCGCACACGATCGGGATTCCTAAGAGTGCTATGGCCAAAAGCAATGGCTGTTGGCTGTAGAAGACTATTTGTAATGACTGTTCTAAGAGTAACTCTTGTTACAGAGCTGCTTGTAAACTAAAAAGCCTCACAACTCAAAATAAATGACTGGCTGTACAATGTTTTTTGTTTGTTTGTTTTTTTATTTGTTTGTTTATTTTTTATTCATTTATTGTTTATTTGTTTATTTTTTAAAAAGTTTTGATCTCCTCTTGTGTTTAAATGACTGTAGCCACAATCTTCACAATCGGAGCCTTAAGCTTAAAAGCTTACAGCGCCTAGTGTTCCCTGCCAGTCTCCATTCCAAG
This sequence comes from Hoplias malabaricus, assembly GCF_029633855.1. Taxonomy (NCBI): domain Eukaryota; kingdom Metazoa; phylum Chordata; class Actinopteri; order Characiformes; family Erythrinidae; genus Hoplias; species Hoplias malabaricus. The sequence goes on along the minus strand of NC_089806.1, from coordinate 29,810,692 downwards.
TACTAACTAAGCGCACACGATCGGGATTCCTAAGAGTGCTATGGCCAAATGCAATGGCTGTTGGCTGTAGAAGACTATTTGTAATGACTGTTCTAAGAGTAACTCTTGTTACAGAGCTGCTTGTAAACTAAAAAGCCTCACAACTCAAAATAAATGACTGGCTGTACAATGTTTTTTGTTTGTTTGTTTTTTTATTTGTTTGTTTATTTTTTATTCATTTATTGTTTATTTGTTTATTTTTTTAAAGTTTTGATCTCCTCTTGTGTTTAAATGACTGTAGCCACAATCTTCACAATCGGAGCCTTAAGCTTAAAAGCTTACAGCGCCTAGTGTTCCCTGGCAGTCTCCATTCCAAGTACTAACTAAGCGCACACGATCGGGATTCCTAAGAGTGCTATGGCCAAAAGCAATGGCTGTTGGCTGTAGAAGACTATTTGTAATGACTGTTCTAAGAGTAACTCTTGTTACAGAGCTGCTTGTAAACTAAAAAGCCTCACAACTCAAAATAAATGACTGGCTGTACAGTGTTTTTTGTTTGTTTGTTTTTTTATTTGTTTGTTTATTTTTTATTCATTTATTGTTTATTTGTTTATTTTTTAAAAAGTTTTGATCTCCTCTTGTGTTTAAATGACTGTAGCCACAATCTTCACAATCGGAGCCTTAAGCTTAAAAGCTTACAGCGCCTAGTGTTCCCTGGCAGTCTCCATTCCAAGTACTAACTAAGCGCACACGATCGGGATTCCTAAGAGTGCTATGGCCAAAAGCAATGGCTGTTGGCTGTAGAAGACTATTTGTAATGACTGTTCTAAGAGTAACTCTTGTTACAGAGCTGCTTGTAAACTAAAAAGCCTCACAACTCAAAATAAATGACTGGCTGTACAATGTTTTTTGTTTGTTTGTTTTTTTATTTGTTTGTTTATTTTTTATTCATTTATTGTTTATTTGTTTATTTTTTAAAAAGTTTTGATCTCCTCTTGTGTTTAAATGACTGTAGCCACAATCTTCACAATCGGAGCCTTAAGCTTAAAAGCTTACAGCGCCTAGTGTTCCCTGGCAGTCTCCATTCCAAGTACTAACTAAGCGCACACGATCGGGATTCCTAAGAGTGCTATGGCCAAAAGCAATGGCTGTTGGCTGTAGAAGACTATTTGTAATGACTGTTCTAAGAGTAACTCTTGTTACAGAGCTGCTTGTAAACTAAAAAGCCTCACAACTCAAAATAAATGACTGGCTGTACAATGTTTTTTGTTTGTTTGTTTTTTTATTTGTTTGTTTATTTTTTATTCATTTATTGTTTATTTGTTAATTTTTTTTAAAGTTTTGATCTCCTCTTGTGTTTAAATGACTGTAGCCACAATCTTCACAATCGGAGCCTTAAGCTTAAAAGCTTACAGCGCCTAGTGTTCCCTGGCAGTCTCCATTCCAAGTACTAACTAAGCGCACACGATCGGGATTCCTAAGAGTGCTATGGCCAAAAGCAATGGCTGTTGGCTGTAGAAGACTATTTGTAATGACTGTTCTAAGAGTAACTCTTGTTACAGAGCTGCTTGTAAACTAAAAAGCCTCACAACTCAAAATAAATGACTGGCTGTACAATGTTTTTTGTTTGTTTGTTTTTTTATTTGTTTGTTTATTTTTTATTCATTTATTGTTTATTTGTTTATTTTTTAAAAAGTTTTGATCTCCTCTTGTGCTTAAATAACTGTAGCTACAGTCTTCACAATCGGAGCCTTAAGCTTAAAAGCTTACAGCGCCTAGTGTTCCCTGGCAGTCTCCATTCCAAGTACTAACTAAGCGCACACGATCGGGATTCCTAAGAGTGCTATGGCCAAAAGCAATGGCTGTTGGCTGTAGAAGACTATTTGTAATGACTGTTCTAAGAGTAACTCTTGTTACAGAGCTGCTTGTAAACTAAAAAGCCTCACAACTCAAAATAAATGACTGGCTGTACAGTGTTTTTTGTTTGTTTGTTTTTTTATTTGTTTGTTTATTTTTTATTCATTTATTGTTTATTTGTTTATTTTTTAAAAAGTTTTGATCTCCTCTTGTGTTTAAATGACTGTAGCCACAATCTTCACAATCGGAGCCTTAAGCTTAAAAGCTTACAGCGCCTAGTGTTCCCTGGCAGTCTCCATTCCAAGTACTAACTAAGCGCACACGATCGGGATTCCTAAGAGTGCTATGGCCAAATGCAATGGCTGTTGGCTGTAGAAGACTATTTGTAATGACTGTTCTAAGAGTAACTCTTGTTACAGAGCTGCTTGTAAACTAAAAAGCCTCACAACTCAAAATAAATGACTGGCTGTACAATGTTTTTTGTTTGTTTGTTTTTTTATTTGTTTGTTTATTTTTTATTCATTTATTGTTTATTTGTTTATTTTTTTAAAGTTTTGATCTCCTCTTGTGTTTAAATGACTGTAGCCACAATCTTCACAATCGGAGCCTTAAGCTTAAAAGCTTACAGCGCCTAGTGTTCCCTGGCAGTCTCCATTCCAAGTACTAACTAAGCGCACACGATCGGGATTCCTAAGAGTGCTATGGTCAAAAGCAATGGCTGTTGGCTGTAGAAGACTATTTGTAATGACTGTTCTAAGAGTAACTCTTGTTACAGAGCTGCTTGTAAACTAAAAAGCCTCACAACTCAAAATAAATGACTGGCTGTACAATGTTTTTTGTTTGTTTGTTTTTTTATTTGTTTGTTTATTTTTTATTCATTTATTGTTTATTTGTTTATTTTTTTAAAGTTTTGATCTCCTCTTGTGTTTAAATGACTGTAGCCACAATCTTCACAATCGGAGCCTTAAGCTTAAAAGCTTACAGCGCCTAGTGTTCCCTGGCAGTCTCCATTCCAAGTATTAACTAAGCGCACACGATCGGGATTCCTAAGAGTGCTATGGCCAAAAGCAATGGCTGTTGGCTGTAGAAGACTATTTGTAATGACTGTTCTAAGAGTAACTCTTGTTACAGAGCTGCTTGTAAACTAAAAAGCCTCACAACTCAAAATAAATGACTGGCTGTACAGTGTTTTTTGTTTGTTTGTTTTTTTATTTGTTTGTTTATTTTTTATTCATTTATTGTTTATTTGTTTATTTTTTTAAAGTTTTGATCTCCTCTTGTGTTTAAATGACTGTAGCCACAATCTTCACAATCGGAGCCTTAAGCTTAAAAGCTTACAGCGCCTAGTGTTCCCTGGCAGTCTCCATTCCAAGTACTAACTAAGCGCACACGATCGGGATTCCTAAGAGTGCTATGGCCAAAAGCAATGGCTGTTGGCTGTAGAAGACTATTTGTAATGACTGTTCTAAGAGTAACTCTTGTTACAGAGCTGCTTGTAAACTAAAAAGCCTCACAACTCAAAATAAATGACTGGCTGTACAATGTTTTTTGTTTGTTTGTTTTTTTATTTGTTTGTTTATTTTTATTCATTTATTGTTTATTTGTTTATTTTTTTAAAGTTTTGATCTCCTCTTGTGTTTAAATGACTGTAGCCACAATCTTCACAATCGGAGCCTTAAGCTTAAAAGCTTACAGCGCCTAGTGTTCCCTGGCAGTCTCCATTCCAAGTACTAACTAAGCGCACACGATCGGGATTCCTAAGAGTGCTATGGCCAAAAGCAATGGCTGTTGGCTGTAGAAGACTATTTGTAATGACTGTTCTAAGAGTAACTCTTGTTACAGAGCTGCTTGTAAACTAAAAAGCCTCACAACTCAAAATAAATGACTGGCTGTACAGTGTTTTTTGTTTGTTTGTTTTTTTATTTGTTTGTTTATTTTTTATTCATTTATTGTTTATTTGTTTATTTTTTAAAAAGTTTTGATCTCCTCTTGTGTTTAAATGACTGTAGCCACAATCTTCACAATCGGAGCCTTAAGCTTAAAAGCTTACAGCGCCTAGTGTTCCCTGGCAGTCTCCATTCCAAGTACTAACTAAGCGCACACGATCGGGATTCCTAAGAGTGCTATGGCCAAAAGCAATGGCTGTTGGCTGTAGAAGACTATTTGTAATGACTGTTCTAAGAGTAACTCTTGTTACAGAGCTGCTTGTAAACTAAAAAGCCTCACAACTCAAAATAAATGACTGGCTTTCCAGTGTTTTTTGTTTGTTTGTTTTTTTATTTGTTTGTTTATTTTTATTCATTTATTGTTTATTTGTTTATTTTTTTTTAAAGTTTTGATCTCCTCTTGTGTTTAAATGACTGTAGCCACAATCTTCACAATCGGAGCCTTAAGCTTAAAAGCTTACAGCGCCTAGTGTTCCCTGGCAGTCTCCATTCCAAGTACTAACTAAGCGCACACGATCGGGATTCCTAAGAGTGCTATGGCCAAATGCAATGGCTGTTGGCTGTAGAAGACTATTTGTAATGACTGTTCTAAGAGTAACTCTTGTTACAGAGCTGCTTGTAAACTAAAAAGCCTCACAACTCAAAATAAATGACTGGCTGTACAATGTTTTTTGTTTGTTTGTTTATTTTTTATTCATTTATTGTTTATTTGTTTATTTTTTTAAAGTTTTGATCTCCTCTTGTGTTTAAATGACTGTAGCCACAATCTTCACAATCGGAGCCTTAAGCTTAAAAGCTTACAGCGCCTAGTGTTCCCTGGCAGTCTCCATTCCAAGTACTAACTAAGCGCACACGATCGGGATTCCTAAGAGTGCTATGGCCAAAAGCAATGGCTGTTGGCTGTAGAAGACTATTTGTAATGACTGTTCTAAGAGTAACTCTTGTTACAGAGCTGCTTGTAAACTAAAAAGCCTCACAACTCAAAATAAATGACTGGCTGTACAGTGTTTTTTGTTTGTTTGTTTTTTTATTTGTTTGTTTATTTTTTATTCATTTATTGTTTATTTGTTTATTTTTTAAAAAGTTTTGATCTCCTCTTGTGTTTAAATGACTGTAGCCACAATCTTCACAATCGGAGCCTTAAGCTTAAAAGCTTACAGCGCCTAGTGTTCCCTGGCAGTCTCCATTCCAAGTACTAACTAAGCGCACACGATCGGGATTCCTAAGAGTGCTATGGCCAAAAGCAATGGCTGTTGGCTGTAGAAGACTATTTGTAATGACTGTTCTAAGAGTAACTCTTGTTACAGAGCTGCTTGTAAACTAAAAAGCCTCACAACTCAAAATAAATGACTGGCTGTACAATGTTTTTTGTTTGTTTGTTTTTTTATTTGTTTGTTTATTTTTATTCATTTATTGTTTATTTGTTTATTTTTTTAAAGTTTTGATCTCCTCTTGTGTTTAAATGACTGTAGCCACAATCTTCACAATCGGAGCCTTAAGCTTAAAAGCTTACAGCGCCTAGTGTTCCCTGGCAGTCTCCATTCCAAGTACTAACTAAGCGCACACGATCGGGATTCCTAAGAGTGCTATGGCCAAAAGCAATGGCTGTTGGCTGTAGAAGACTATTTGTAATGACTGTTCTAAGAGTAACTCTTGTTACAGAGCTGCTTGTAAACTAAAAAGCCTCACAACTCAAAATAAATGACTGGCTGTACAGTGTTTTTTGTTTGTTTGTTTTTTTATTTGTTTGTTTATTTTTTATTCATTTATTGTTTATTTGTTTATTTTTTAAAAAGTTTTGATCTCCTCTTGTGTTTAAATGACTGTAGCCACAATCTTCACAATCGGAGCCTTAAGCTTAAAAGCTTACAGCGCCTAGTGTTCCCTGGCAGTCTCCATTCCAAGTACTAACTAAGCGCACACGATCGGGATTCCTAAGAGTGCTATGGCCAAAAGCAATGGCTGTTGGCTGTAGAAGACTATTTGTAATGACTGTTCTAAGAGTAACTCTTGTTACAGAGCTGCTTGTAAACTAAAAAGCCTCACAACTCAAAATAAATGACTGGCTTTCCAGTGTTTTTTGTTTGTTTGTTTTTTTATTTGTTTGTTTATTTTTATTCATTTATTGTTTATTTGTTTATTTTTTTTTAAAGTTTTGATCTCCTCTTGTGTTTAAATGACTGTAGCCACAATCTTCACAATCGGAGCCTTAAGCTTAAAAGCTTACAGCGCCTAGTGTTCCCTGGCAGTCTCCATTCCAAGTACTAACTAAGCGCACACGATCGGGATTCCTAAGAGTGCTATGGCCAAATGCAATGGCTGTTGGCTGTAGAAGACTATTTGTAATGACTGTTCTAAGAGTAACTCTTGTTACAGAGCTGCTTGTAAACTAAAAAGCCTCACAACTCAAAATAAATGACTGGCTGTACAATGTTTTTTGTTTGTTTGTTTATTTTTTATTCATTTATTGTTTATTTGTTTATTTTTTTAAAGTTTTGATCTCCTCTTGTGTTTAAATGACTGTAGCCACAATCTTCACAATCGGAGCCTTAAGCTTAAAAGCTTACAGCGCCTAGTGTTCCCTGGCAGTCTCCATTCCAAGTACTAACTAAGCGCACACGATCGGGATTCCTAAGAGTGCTATGGCCAAAAGCAATGGCTGTTGGCTGTAGAAGACTATTTGTAATGACTGTTCTAAGAGTAACTCTTGTTACAGAGCTGCTTGTAAACTAAAAAGCCTCACAACTCAAAATAAATGACTGGCTGTACAGTGTTTTTTGTTTGTTTGTTTTTTTATTTGTTTGTTTATTTTTTATTCATTTATTGTTTATTTGTTTATTTTTTAAAAAGTTTTGATCTCCTCTTGTGTTTAAATGACTGTAGCCACAATCTTCACAATCGGAGCCTTAAGCTTAAAAGCTTACAGCGCCTAGTGTTCCCTGGCAGTCTCCATTCCAAGTACTAACTAAGCGCACACGATCGGGATTCCTAAGAGTGCTATGGCCAAAAGCAATGGCTGTTGGCTGTAGAAGACTATTTGTAATGACTGTTCTAAGAGTAACTCTTGTTACAGAGCTGCTTGTAAACTAAAAAGCCTCACAACTCAAAATAAATGACTGGCTGTACAGTGTTTTTTGTTTGTTTGTTTTTTTATTTGTTTGTTTATTTTTTATTCATTTATTGTTTATTTGTTTATTTTTTAAAAAGTTTTGATCTCCTCTTGTGTTTAAATGACTGTAGCCACAATCTTCACAATCGGAGCCTTAAGCTTAAAAGCTTACAGCGCCTAGTGTTCCCTGGCAGTCTCCATTCCAAGTACTAACTAAGCGCACACGATCGGGATTCCTAAGAGTGCTATGGCCAAATGCAATGGCTGTTGGCTGTAGAAGACTATTTGTAATGACTGTTCTAAGAGTAACTCTTGTTACAGAGCTGCTTGTAAACTAAAAAGCCTCACAACTCAAAATAAATGACTGGCTGTACAATGTTTTTTGTTTGTTTGTTTTTTTATTTGTTTGTTTATTTTTTATTCATTTATTGTTTATTTGTTTATTTTTTTAAAGTTTTGATCTCCTCTTGTGTTTAAATGACTGTAGCCACAATCTTCACAATCGGAGCCTTAAGCTTAAAAGCTTACAGCGCCTAGTGTTCCCTGGCAGTCTCCATTCCAAGTACTAACTAAGCGCACACGATCGGGATTCCTAAGAGTGCTATGGTCAAAAGCAATGGCTGTTGGCTGTAGAAGACTATTTGTAATGACTGTTCTAAGAGTAACTCTTGTTACAGAGCTGCTTGTAAACTAAAAAGCCTCACAACTCAAAATAAATGACTGGCTGTACAATGTTTTTTGTTTGTTTGTTTTTTTATTTGTTTGTTTATTTTTTATTCATTTATTGTTTATTTGTTTATTTTTTTAAAGTTTTGATCTCCTCTTGTGTTTAAATGACTGTAGCCACAATCTTCACAATCGGAGCCTTAAGCTTAAAAGCTTACAGCGCCTAGTGTTCCCTGGCAGTCTCCATTCCAAGTACTAACTAAGCGCACACGATCGGGATTCCTAAGAGTGCTATGGCCAAAAGCAATGGCTGTTGGCTGTAGAAGACTATTTGTAATGACTGTTCTAAGAGTAACTCTTGTTACAGAGCTGCTTGTAAACTAAAAAGCCTCACAACTCAAAATAAATGACTGGCTGTACAGTGTTTTTTGTTTGTTTGTTTTTTTATTTGTTTGTTTATTTTTTATTCATTTATTGTTTATTTGTTTATTTTTTTAAAGTTTTGATCTCCTCTTGTGTTTAAATGACTGTAGCCACAATCTTCACAATCGGAGCCTTAAGCTTAAAAGCTTACAGCGCCTAGTGTTCCCTGGCAGTCTCCATTCCAAGTATTAACTAAGCGCACACGATCGGGATTCCTAAGAGTGCTATGGCCAAAAGCAATGGCTGTTGGCTGTAGAAGACTATTTGTAATGACTGTTCTAAGAGTAACTCTTGTTACAGAGCTGCTTGTAAACTAAAAAGCCTCACAACTCAAAATAAATGACTGGCTTTCCAGTGTTTTTTGTTTGTTTGTTTTTTTATTTGTTTGTTTATTTTTTATTCATTTATTGTTTATTTGTTTATTTTTTTTAAAGTTTTGATCTCCTCTTGTGTTTAAATGACTGTAGCCACAATCTTCACAATCGGAGCCTTAAGCTTAAAAGCTTACAGCGCCTAGTGTTCCCTGGCAGTCTCCATTCCAAGTACTAACTAAGCGCACACGATCGGGATTCCTAAGAGTGCTATGGCCAAATGCAATGGCTGTTGGCTGCAGAAGACTATTTGTAATGACTGTTCTAAGAGTAACTCTTGTTACAGAGCTGCTTGTAAACTAAAAAGCCTCACAACTCAAAATAAATGACTGGCTGTACAATGTTTTTTGTTTGTTTGTTTTTTTATTTGTTTGTTTATTTTTTATTCATTTATTGTTTATTTGTTTATTTTTTTAAAGTTTTGATCTCCTCTTGTGTTTAAATGACTGTAGCCACAATCTTCACAATCGGAGCCTTAAGCTTAAAAGCTTACAGCGCCTAGTGTTCCCTGGCAGTCTCCATTCCAAGTACTAACCAAGCGCACACGATCGGGATTCCTAAGAGTGCTATGGCCAAATGCAATGGCTGTTGGCTGTAGAAGACTATTTGTAATGACTGTTCTAAGAGTAACTCTTGTTACAGAGCTGCTTGTAAACTAAAAAGCCTCACAACTCAAAATAAATGACTGGCTGTACAATGTTTTTTGTTTGTTTGTTTTTTTATTTGTTTGTTTATTTTTTATTCATTTATTGTTTATTTGTTTATTTTTTTAAAGTTTTGATCTCCTCTTGTGTTTAAATGACTGTAGCCACAATCTTCACAATCGGAGCCTTAAGCTTAAAAGCTTACAGCGCCTAGTGTTCCCTGGCAGTCTCCATTCCAAGTACTAACTAAGCGCACACGATCGGGATTCCTAAGAGTGCTATGGCCAAAAGCAATGGCTGTTGGCTGTAGAAGACTATTTGTAATGACTGTTCTAAGAGTAACTCTTGTTACAGAGCTGCTTGTAAACTAAAAAGCCTCACAACTCAAAATAAATGACTGGCTGTACAATGTTTTTTGTTTGTTTGTTTTTTTATTTGTTTGTTTATTTTTTATTCATTTATTGTTTATTTGTTTATTTTTTTAAAGTTTTGATCTCCTCTTGTGTTTAAATGACTGTAGCCACAATCTTCACAATCGGAGCCTTAAGCTTAAAAGCTTACAGCGCCTAGTGTTCCCTGGCAGTCTCCATTCCAAGTATTAACTAAGCGCACACGATCGGGATTCCTAAGAGTGCTATGGCCAAAAGCAATGGCTGTTGGCTGTAGAAGACTATTTGTAATGACTGTTCTAAGAGTAACTCTTGTTACAGAGCTGCTTGTAAACTAAAAAGCCTCACAACTCAAAATAAATGACTGGCTGTACAGTGTTTTTTGTTTGTTTGTTTTTTTATTTGTTTGTTTATTTTTTATTCATTTATTGTTTATTTGTTTATTTTTTAAAAAGTTTTGATCTCCTCTTGTGTTTAAATGACTGTAGCCACAATCTTCACAATCGGAGCCTTAAGCTTAAAAGCTTACAGCGCCTAGTGTTCCCTGGCAGTCTCCATTCCAAGTACTAACTAAGCGCACACGATCGGGATTCCTAAGAGTGCTATGGCCAAAAGCAATGGCTGTTGGCTGTAGAAGACTATTTGTAATGACTGTTCTAAGAGTAACTCTTGTTACAGAGCTGCTTGTAAACTAAAAAGCCTCACAACTCAAAATAAATGACTGGCTGTACAATGTTTTTTGTTTGTTTGTTTTTTTATTTGTTTGTTTATTTTTATTCATTTATTGTTTATTTGTTTATTTTTTTAAAGTTTTGATCTCCTCTTGTGTTTAAATGACTGTAGCCACAATCTTCACAATCGGAGCCTTAAGCTTAAAAGCTTACAGCGCCTAGTGTTCCCTGGCAGTCTCCATTCCAAGTACTAACTAAGCGCACACGATCGGGATTCCTAAGAGTGCTATGGCCAAAAGCAATGGCTGTTGGCTGTAGAAGACTATTTGTAATGACTGTTCTAAGAGTAACTCTTGTTACAGAGCTGCTTGTAAACTAAAAAGCCTCACAACTCAAAATAAATGACTGGCTGTACAGTGTTTTTTGTTTGTTTGTTTTTTTATTTGTTTGTTTATTTTTTATTCATTTATTGTTTATTTGTTTATTTTTTAAAAAGTTTTGATCTCCTCTTGTGTTTAAATGACTGTAGCCACAATCTTCACAATCGGAGCCTTAAGCTTAAAAGCTTACAGCGCCTAGTGTTCCCTGGCAGTCTCCATTCCAAGTACTAACTAAGCGCACACGATCGGGATTCCTAAGAGTGCTATGGCCAAAAGCAATGGCTGTTGGCTGTAGAAGACTATTTGTAATGACTGTTCTAAGAGTAACTCTTGTTACAGAGCTGCTTGTAAACTAAAAAGCCTCACAACTCAAAATAAATGACTGGCTTTCCAGTGTTTTTTGTTTGTTTGTTTTTTTATTTGTTTGTTTATTTTTATTCATTTATTGTTTATTTGTTTATTTTTTTTTAAAGTTTTGATCTCCTCTTGTGTTTAAATGACTGTAGCCACAATCTTCACAATCGGAGCCTTAAGCTTAAAAGCTTACAGCGCCTAGTGTTCCCTGGCAGTCTCCATTCCAAGTACTAACTAAGCGCACACGATCGGGATTCCTAAGAGTGCTATGGCCAAATGCAATGGCTGTTGGCTGTAGAAGACTATTTGTAATGACTGTTCTAAGAGTAACTCTTGTTACAGAGCTGCTTGTAAACTAAAAAGCCTCACAACTCAAAATAAATGACTGGCTGTACAATGTTTTTTGTTTGTTTGTTTATTTTTTATTCATTTATTGTTTATTTGTTTATTTTTTTAAAGTTTTGATCTCCTCTTGTGTTTAAATGACTGTAGCCACAATCTTCACAATCGGAGCCTTAAGCTTAAAAGCTTACAGCGCCTAGTGTTCCCTGGCAGTCTCCATTCCAAGTACTAACTAAGCGCACACGATCGGGATTCCTAAGAGTGCTATGGCCAAAAGCAATGGCTGTTGGCTGTAGAAGACTATTTGTAATGACTGTTCTAAGAGTAACTCTTGTTACAGAGCTGCTTGTAAACTAAAAAGCCTCACAACTCAAAATAAATGACTGGCTGTACAGTGTTTTTTGTTTGTTTGTTTTTTTATTTGTTTGTTTATTTTTTATTCATTTATTGTTTATTTGTTTATTTTTTAAAAAGTTTTGATCTCCTCTTGTGTTTAAATGACTGTAGCCACAATCTTCACAATCGGAGCCTTAAGCTTAAAAGCTTACAGCGCCTAGTGTTCCCTGGCAGTCTCCATTCCAAGTACTAACTAAGCGCACACGATCGGGATTCCTAAGAGTGCTATGGCCAAAAGCAATGGCTGTTGGCTGTAGAAGACTATTTGTAATGACTGTTCTAAGAGTAACTCTTGTTACAGAGCTGCTTGTAAACTAAAAAGCCTCACAACTCAAAATAAATGACTGGCTGTACAGTGTTTTTTGTTTGTTTGTTTTTTTATTTGTTTGTTTATTTTTTATTCATTTATTGTTTATTTGTTTATTTTTTAAAAAGTTTTGATCTCCTCTTGTGTTTAAATGACTGTAGCCACAATCTTCACAATCGGAGCCTTAAGCTTAAAAGCTTACAGCGCCTAGTGTTCCCTGGCAGTCTCCATTCCAAGTACTAACTAAGCGCACACGATCGGGATTCCTAAGAGTGCTATGGCCAAATGCAATGGCTGTTGGCTGTAGAAGACTATTTGTAATGACTGTTCTAAGAGTAACTCTTGTTACAGAGCTGCTTGTAAACTAAAAAGCCTCACAACTCAAAATAAATGACTGGCTGTACAATGTTTTTTGTTTGTTTGTTTTTTTATTTGTTTGTTTATTTTTTATTCATTTATTGCTTATTTGTTTATTTTTTTAAAGTTTTGATCTCCTCTTGTGTTTAAATGACTGTAGCCACAATCTTCACAATCGGAGCCTTAAGCTTAAAAGCTTACAGCGCCTAGTGTTCCCTGGCAGTCTCCATTCCAAGTACTAACTAAGCGCACACGATCGGGATTCCTAAGAGTGCTATGGTCAAAAGCAATGGCTGTTGGCTGTAGAAGACTATTTGTAATGACTGTTCTAAGAGTAACTCTTGTTACAGAGCTGCTTGTAAACTAAAAAGCCTCACAACTCAAAATAAATGACTGGCTGTACAATGTTTTTTGTTTGTTTGTTTTTTTATTTGTTTGTTTATTTTTTATTCATTTATTGTTTATTTGTTTATTTTTTTAAAGTTTTGATCTCCTCTTGTGTTTAAATGACTGTAGCCACAATCTTCACAATCGGAGCCTTAAGCTTAAAAGCTTACAGCGCCTAGTGTTCCCTGGCAGTCTCCATTCCAAGTACTAACTAAGCGCACACGATCGGGATTCCTAAGAGTGCTATGGCCAAAAGCAATGGCTGTTGGCTGTAGAAGACTATTTGTAATGACTGTTCTAAGAGTAACTCTTGTTACAGAGCTGCTTGTAAACTAAAAAGCCTCACAACTCAAAATAAATGACTGGCTGTACAGTGTTTTTTGTTTGTTTGTTTTTTTATTTGTTTGTTTATTTTTTATTCATTTATTGTTTATTTGTTTATTTTTTTAAAGTTTTGATCTCCTCTTGTGTTTAAATGACTGTAGCCACAATCTTCACAATCGGAGCCTTAAGCTTAAAAGCTTACAGCGCCTAGTGTTCCCTGGCAGTCTCCATTCCAAGTACTAACTAAGCGCACACGATCGGGATTCCTAAGAGTGCTATGGCCAAAAGCAATGGCTGTTGGCTGTAGAAGACTATTTGTAATGACTGTTCTAAGAGTAACTCTTGTTACAGAGCTGCTTGTAAACTAAAAAGCCTCACAACTCAAAATAAATGACTGGCTTTCCAGTGTTTTTTGTTTGTTTGTTTTTTTATTTGTTTGTTTATTTTTTATTCATTTATTGTTTATTTGTTTATTTTTTTTAAAGTTTTGATCTCCTCTTGTGTTTAAATGACTGTAGCCACAATCTTCACAATCGGAGCCTTAAGCTTAAAAGCTTACAGCGCCTAGTGTTCCCTGGCAGTCTCCATTCCAAGTACTAACTAAGCGCACACGATCGGGATTCCTAAGAGTGCTATGGCCAAATGCAATGGCTGTTGGCTGCAGAAGACTATTTGTAATGACTGTTCTAAGAGTAACTCTTGTTACAGAGCTGCTTGTAAACTAAAAAGCCTCACAACTCAAAATAAATGACTGGCTGTACAATGTTTTTTGTTTGTTTGTTTTTTTATTTGTTTGTTTATTTTTTATTCATTTATTGTTTATTTGTTTATTTTTTTAAAGTTTTGATCTCCTCTTGTGTTTAAATGACTGTAGCCACAATCTTCACAATCGGAGCCTTAAGCTTAAAAGCTTACAGCGCCTAGTGTTCCCTGGCAGTCTCCATTCCAAGTACTAACCAAGCGCACACGATCGGGATTCCTAAGAGTGCTATGGCCAAATGCAATGGCTGTTGGCTGTAGAAGACTATTTGTAATGACTGTTCTAAGAGTAACTCTTGTTACAGAGCTGCTTGTAAACTAAAAAGCCTCACAACTCAAAATAAATGACTGGCTGTACAATGTTTTTTGTTTGTTTGTTTTTTTATTTGTTTGTTTATTTTTTATTCATTTATTGTTTATTTGTTTATTTTTTTAAAGTTTTGATCTCCTCTTGTGTTTAAATGACTGTAGCCACAATCTTCACAATCGGAGCCTTAAGCTTAAAAGCTTACAGCGCCTAGTGTTCCCTGGCAGTCTCCATTCCAAGTACTAACTAAGCGCACACGATCGGGATTCCTAAGAGTGCTATGGCCAAAAGCAATGGCTGTTGGCTGTAGAAGACTATTTGTAATGACTGTTCTAAGAGTAACTCTTGTTACAGAGCTGCTTGTAAACTAAAAAGCCTCACAACTCAAAATAAATGACTGGCTGTACAATGTTTTTTGTTTGTTTGTTTTTTTATTTGTTTGTTTATTTTTTATTCATTTATTGTTTATTTGTTAATTTTTTTTAAAGTTTTGATCTCCTCTTGTGTTTAAATGACTGTAGCCACAATCTTCACAATCGGAGCCTTAAGCTTAAAAGCTTACAGCGCCTAGTGTTCCCTGGCAGTCTCCATTCCAAGTACTAACTAAGCGCACACGATCGGGATTCCTAAGAGTGCTATGGCCAAAAGCAATGGCTGTTGGCTGTAGAAGACTATTTGTAATGACTGTTCTAAGAGTAACTCTTGTTACAGAGCTGCTTGTAAACTAAAAAGCCTCACAACTCAAAATAAATGACTGGCTGTACAATGTTTTTTGTTTGTTTGTTTTTTTATTTGTTTGTTTATTTTTTATTCATTTATTGTTTATTTGTTTATTTTTTAAAAAGTTTTGATCTCCTCTTGTGTTTAAATGACTGTAGCCACAATCTTCACAATCGGAGCCTTAAGCTTAAAAGCTTACAGCGCCTAGTGTTCCCTGGCAGTCTCCATTCCAAGTACTAACTAAGCGCACACGATCGGGATTCCTAAGAGTGCTATGGTCAAAAGCAATGGCTGTTGGCTGTAGAAGACTATTTGTAATGACTGTTCTAAGAGTAACTCTTGTTACAGAGCTGCTTGTAAACTAAAAAGCCTCACAACTCAAAATAAATGACTGGCTGTACAATGTTTTTTGTTTGTTTGTTTTTTTATTTGTTTGTTTATTTTTTATTCATTTATTGTTTATTTGTTTATTTTTTAAAAAGTTTTGATCTCCTCTTGTGCTTAAATAACTGTAGCTACAGTCTTCACAATCGGAGCCTTAAGCTTAAAAGCTTACAGCGCCTAGTGTTCCCTGGCAGTCTCCATTCCAAGTACTAACTAAGCGCACACGATCGGGATTCCTAAGAGTGCTATGGCCAAAAGCAATGGCTGTTGGCTGTAGAAGACTATTTGTAATGACTGTTCTAAGAGTAACTCTTGTTACAGAGCTGCTTGTAAACTAAAAAGCCTCACAACTCAAAATAAATGACTGGCTGTACAGTGTTTTTTGTTTGTTTGTTTTTTTATTTGTTTGTTTATTTTTTATTCATTTATTGTTTATTTGTTTATTTTTTAAAAAGTTTTGATCTCCTCTTGTGTTTAAATGACTGTAGCCACAATCTTCACAATCGGAGCCTTAAGCTTAAAAGCTTACAGCGCCTAGTGTTCCCTGGCAGTCTCCATTCCAAGTACTAACTAAGCGCACACGATCGGGATTCCTAAGAGTGCTATGGCCAAAAGCAATGGCTGTTGGCTGTAGAAGACTATTTGTAATGACTGTTCTAAGAGTAACTCTTGTTACAGAGCTGCTTGTAAACTAAAAAGCCTCACAACTCAAAATAAATGACTGGCTGTACAGTGTTTTTTGTTTGTTTGTTTTTTTATTTGTTTGTTTATTTTTTATTCATTTATTGTTTATTTGTTTATTTTTTTAAAGTTTTGATCTCCTCTTGTGTTTAAATGACTGTAGCCACAATCTTCACAATCGGAGCCTTAAGCTTAAAAGCTTACAGCGCCTAGTGTTCCCTGGCAGTCTCCATTCCAAGTACTAACTAAGCGCACACGATCGGGATTCCTAAGAGTGCTATGGCCAAAAGCAATGGCTGTTGGCTGTAGAAGACTATTTGTAATGACTGTTCTAAGAGTAACTCTTGTTACAGAGCTGCTTGTAAACTAAAAAGCCTCACAACTCAAAATAAATGACTGGCTGTACAATGTTTTTTGTTTGTTTGTTTTTTTATTTGTTTGTTTATTTTTTATTCATTTATTGTTTATTTGTTTATTTTTTTAAAGTTTTGATCTCCTCTTGTGTTTAAATGACTGTAGCCACAATCTTCACAATCGGAGCCTTAAGCTTAAAAGCTTACAGCGCCTAGTGTTCCCTGGCAGTCTCCATTCCAAGTACTAACTAAGCGCACACGATCGGGATTCCTAAGAGTGCTATGGCCAAAAGCAATGGCTGTTGGCTGTAGAAGACTATTTGTAATGACTGTTCTAAGAGTAACTCTTGTTACAGAGCTGCTTGTAAACTAAAAAGCCTCACAACTCAAAATAAATGACTGGCTGTACAATGTTTTTTGTTTGTTTGTTTTTTTATTTGTTTGTTTATTTTATATTCATTTATTGTTTATTTGTTAATTTTTTTAAAGTTTTGATCTCCTCTTGTGTTTAAATGACTGTAGCCACAATCTTCACAATCAGAGCCTTAAGCTTAAAAGCTTACAGCGCCTAGTGTTCCCTGGCAGTCTCCATTCCAAGTACTAACTAAGCGCACACGATCGGGATTCCTAAGAGTGCTATGGCCAAAAGCAATGGCTGTTGGCTGTAGAAGACTATTTGTAATGACTGTTCTAAGAGTAACTCTTGTTACAGAGCTGCTTGTAAACTAAAAAGCCTCACAACTCAAAATAAATGACTGGCTGTACAATGTTTTTTGTTTGTTTGTTTTTTTATTTGTTTGTTTATTTTTTATTCATTTATTGTTTATTTGTTTATTTTTTTAAAGTTTTGATCTCCTCTTGTGTTTAAATGACTGTAGCCACAATCTTCACAATCGGAGCCTTAAGCTTAAAAGCTTACAGCGCCTAGTGTTCCCTGGCAGTCTCCATTCCAAGTACTAACTAAGCGCACACGATCGGGATTCCTAAGAGTGCTATGGCCAAAAGCAATGGCTGTTGGCTGTAGAAGACTATTTGTAATGACTGTTCTAAGAGTAACTCTTGTTACAGAGCTGCTTGTAAACTAAAAAGCCTCACAACTCAAAATAAATGACTGGCTGTACAGTGTTTTTTGTTTGTTTGTTTTTTTATTTGTTTGTTTATTTTTTATTCATTTATTGTTTATTTGTTTATTTTTTTAAAGTTTTGATCTCCTCTTGTGTTTAAATGACTGTAGCCACAATCTTCACAATCGGAGCCTTAAGCTTAAAAGCTTACAGCGCCTAGTGTTCCCTGGCAGTCTCCATTCCAAGTACTAACTAAGCGCACACGATCGGGATTCCTAAGAGTGCTATGGCCAAAAGCAATGGCTGTTGGCTGTAGAAGACTATTTGTAATGACTGTTCTAAGAGTAACTCTTGTTACAGAGCTGCTTGTAAACTAAAAAGCCTCACAACTCAAAATAAATGACTGGCTTTCCAGTGTTTTTTGTTTGTTTGTTTTTTTATTTGTTTGTTTATTTTTTATTCATTTATTGTTTATTTGTTTATTTTTTTTAAAGTTTTGATCTCCTCTTGTGTTTAAATGACTGTAGCCACAATCTTCACAATCGGAGCCTTAAGCTTAAAAGCTTACAGCGCCTAGTGTTCCCTGGCAGTCTCCATTCCAAGTACTAACTAAGCGCACACGATCGGGATTCCTAAGAGTGCTATGGCCAAATGCAATGGCTGTTGGCTGCAGAAGACTATTTGTAATGACTGTTCTAAGAGTAACTCTTGTTACAGAGCTGCTTGTAAACTAAAAAGCCTCACAACTCAAAATAAATGACTGGCTGTACAATGTTTTTTGTTTGTTTGTTTTTTTATTTGTTTGTTTATTTTTTATTCATTTATTGTTTATTTGTTTATTTTTTTAAAGTTTTGATCTCCTCTTGTGTTTAAATGACTGTAGCCACAATCTTCACAATCGGAGCCTTAAGCTTAAAAGCTTACAGCGCCTAGTGTTCCCTGGCAGTCTCCATTCCAAGTACTAACCAAGCGCACACGATCGGGATTCCTAAGAGTGCTATGGCCAAATGCAATGGCTGTTGGCTGTAGAAGACTATTTGTAATGACTGTTCTAAGAGTAACTCTTGTTACAGAGCTGCTTGTAAACTAAAAAGCCTCACAACTCAAAATAAATGACTGGCTGTACAATGTTTTTTGTTTGTTTGTTTTTTTATTTGTTTGTTTATTTTTTATTCATTTATTGTTTATTTGTTTATTTTTTTAAAGTTTTGATCTCCTCTTGTGTTTAAATGACTGTAGCCACAATCTTCACAATCGGAGCCTTAAGCTTAAAAGCTTACAGCGCCTAGTGTTCCCTGGCAGTCTCCATTCCAAGTACTAACTAAGCGCACACGATCGGGATTCCTAAGAGTGCTATGGCCAAAAGCAATGGCTGTTGGCTGTAGAAGACTATTTGTAATGACTGTTCTAAGAGTAACTCTTGTTACAGAGCTGCTTGTAAACTAAAAAGCCTCACAACTCAAAATAAATGACTGGCTGTACAATGTTTTTTGTTTGTTTGTTTTTTTATTTGTTTGTTTATTTTTTATTCATTTATTGTTTATTTGTTAATTTTTTTAAAGTTTTGATCTCCTCTTGTGTTTAAATGACTGTAGCCACAATCTTCACAATCGGAGCCTTAAGCTTAAAAGCTTACAGCGCCTAGTGTTCCCTGGCAGTCTCCATTCCAAGTACTAACTAAGCGCACACGATCGGGATTCCTAAGAGTGCTATGGCCAAAAGCAATGGCTGTTGGCTGTAGAAGACTATTTGTAATGACTGTTCTAAGAGTAACTCTTGTTACAGAGCTGCTTGTAAACTAAAAAGCCTCACAACTCAAAATAAATGACTGGCTGTACAATGTTTTTTGTTTGTTTGTTTTTTTATTTGTTTGTTTATTTTTTATTCATTTATTGTTTATTTGTTTATTTTTTAAAAAGTTTTGATCTCCTCTTGTGTTTAAATGACTGTAGCCACAATCTTCACAATCGGAGCCTTAAGCTTAAAAGCTTACAGCGCCTAGTGTTCCCTGGCAGTCTCCATTCCAAGTACTAACTAAGCGCACACGATCGGGATTCCTAAGAGTGCTATGGTCAAAAGCAATGGCTGTTGGCTGTAGAAGACTATTTGTAATGACTGTTCTAAGAGTAACTCTTGTTACAGAGCTGCTTGTAAACTAAAAAGCCTCACAACTCAAAATAAATGACTGGCTGTACAATGTTTTTTGTTTGTTTGTTTTTTTATTTGTTTGTTTATTTTTTATTCATTTATTGTTTATTTGTTTATTTTTTAAAAAGTTTTGATCTCCTCTTGTGCTTAAATAACTGTAGCTACAGTCTTCACAATCGGAGCCTTAAGCTTAAAAGCTTACAGCGCCTAGTGTTCCCTGGCAGTCTCCATTCCAAGTACTAACTAAGCGCACACGATCGGGATTCCTAAGAGTGCTATGGCCAAAAGCAATGGCTGTTGGCTGTAGAAGACTATTTGTAATGACTGTTCTAAGAGTAACTCTTGTTACAGAGCTGCTTGTAAACTAAAAAGCCTCACAACTCAAAATAAATGACTGGCTGTACAGTGTTTTTTGTTTGTTTGTTTTTTTATTTGTTTGTTTATTTTTTATTCATTTATTGTTTATTTGTTTATTTTTTAAAAAGTTTTGATCTCCTCTTGTGTTTAAATGACTGTAGCCACAATCTTCACAATCGGAGCCTTAAGCTTAAAAGCTTACAGCGCCTAGTGTTCCCTGGCAGTCTCCATTCCAAGTACTAACTAAGCGCACACGATCGGGATTCCTAAGAGTGCTATGGCCAAAAGCAATGGCTGTTGGCTGTAGAAGACTATTTGTAATGACTGTTCTAAGAGTAACTCTTGTTACAGAGCTGCTTGTAAACTAAAAAGCCTCACAACTCAAAATAAATGACTGGCTGTACAGTGTTTTTTGTTTGTTTGTTTTTTTATTTGTTTGTTTATTTTTTATTCATTTATTGTTTATTTGTTTATTTTTTTAAAGTTTTGATCTCCTCTTGTGTTTAAATGACTGTAGCCACAATCTTCACAATCGGAGCCTTAAGCTTAAAAGCTTACAGCGCCTAGTGTTCCCTGGCAGTCTCCATTCCAAGTACTAACTAAGCGCACACGATCGGGATTCCTAAGAGTGCTATGGCCAAAAGCAATGGCTGTTGGCTGTAGAAGACTATTTGTAATGACTGTTCTAAGAGTAACTCTTGTTACAGAGCTGCTTGTAAACTAAAAAGCCTCACAACTCAAAATAAATGACTGGCTGTACAATGTTTTTTGTTTGTTTGTTTTTTTATTTGTTTGTTTATTTTTTATTCATTTATTGTTTATTTGTTTATTTTTTTAAAGTTTTGATCTCCTCTTGTGTTTAAATGACTGTAGCCACAATCTTCACAATCGGAGCCTTAAGCTTAAAAGCTTACAGCGCCTAGTGTTCCCTGGCAGTCTCCATTCCAAGTACTAACTAAGCGCACACGATCGGGATTCCTAAGAGTGCTATGGCCAAAAGCAATGGCTGTTGGCTGTAGAAGACTATTTGTAATGACTGTTCTAAGAGTAACTCTTGTTACAGAGCTGCTTGTAAACTAAAAAGCCTCACAACTCAAAATAAATGACTGGCTGTACAATGTTTTTTGTTTGTTTGTTTTTTTATTTGTTTGTTTATTTTTTATTCATTTATTGTTTATTTGTTAATTTTTTTTAAAGTTTTGATCTCCTCTTGTGTTTAAATGACTGTAGCCACAATCTTCACAATCGGAGCCTTAAGCTTAAAAGCTTACAGCGCCTAGTGTTCCCTGGCAGTCTCCATTCCAAGTACTAACTAAGCGCACACGATCGGGATTCCTAAGAGTGCTATGGCCAAAAGCAATGGCTGTTGGCTGTAGAAGACTATTTGTAATGACTGTTCTAAGAGTAACTCTTGTTACAGAGCTGCTTGTAAACTAAAAAGCCTCACAACTCAAAATAAATGACTGGCTGTACAATGTTTTTTGTTTGTTTGTTTTTTTATTTGTTTGTTTATTTTTTATTCATTTATTGTTTATTTGTTTATTTTTTAAAAGTTTTGATCTCCTCTTGTGCTTAAATAACTGTAGCTACAGTCTTCACAATCGGAGCCTTAAGCTTAAAAGCTTACAGCGCCTAGTGTTCCCTGGCAGTCTCCATTCCAAGTACTAACTAAGCGCACACGATCGGGATTCCTAAGAGTGCTATGGCCAAAAGCAATGGCTGTTGGCTGTAGAAGACTATTTGTAATGACTGTTCTAAGAGTAACTCTTGTTACAGAGCTGCTTGTAAACTAAAAAGCCTCACAACTCAAAATAAATGACTGGCTGTACAGTGTTTTTTGTTTGTTTGTTTTTTTATTTGTTTGTTTATTTTTTATTCATTTATTGTTTATTTGTTTATTTTTTTAAAGTTTTGATCTCCTCTTGTGTTTAAATGACTGTAGCCACAATCTTCACAATCGGAGCCTTAAGCTTAAAAGCTTACAGCGCCTAGTGTTCCCTGGCAGTCTCCATTCCAAGTACTAACTAAGCGCACACGATCGGGATTCCTAAGAGTGCTATGGCCAAAAGCAATGGCTGTTGGCTGTAGAAGACTATTTGTAATGACTGTTCTAAGAGTAACTCTTGTTACAGAGCTGCTTGTAAACTAAAAAGCCTCACAACTCAAAATAAATGACTGGCTGTACAGTGTTTTTTGTTTGTTTGTTTTTTTATTTGTTTGTTTATTTTTTATTCATTTATTGTTTATTTGTTTATTTTTTTAAAGTTTTGATCTCCTCTTGTGTTTAAATGACTGTAGCCACAATCTTCACAATCGGAGCCTTAAGCTTAAAAGCTTACAGCGCCTAGTGTTCCCTGGCAGTCTCCATTCCAAGTACTAACTAAGCGCACACGATCGGGATTCCTAAGAGTGCTATGGCCAAAAGCAATGGCTGTTGGCTGTAGAAGACTATTTGTAATGACTGTTCTAAGAGTAACTCTTGTTACAGAGCTGCTTGTAAACTAAAAAGCCTCACAACTCAAAATAAATGACTGGCTGTACAATGTTTTTTGTTTGTTTGTTTTTTTATTTGTTTGTTTATTTTATATTCATTTATTGTTTATTTGTTAATTTTTTTTAAAGTTTTGATCTCCTCTTGTGTTTAAATGACTGTAGCCACAATCTTCACAATCAGAGCCTTAAGCTTAAAAGCTTACAGCGCCTAGTGTTCCCTGGCAGTCTCCATTCCAAGTACTAACTAAGCGCACACGATCGGGATTCCTAAGAGTGCTATGGCCAAAAGCAATGGCTGTTGGCTGTAGAAGACTATTTGTAATGACTGTTCTAAGAGTAACTCTTGTTACAGAGCTGCTTGTAAACTAAAAAGCCTCACAACTCAAAATAAATGACTGGCTGTACAATGTTTTTTGTTTGTTTGTTTTTTTATTTGTTTGTTTATTTTTTATTCATTTACTGTTTATTTGTTTATTTTTTTAAAGTTTTGATCTCCTCTTGTGTTTAAATGACTGTAGCCACAATCTTCACAATCGGAGCCTTAAGCTTAAAAGCTTACAGCGCCTAGTGTTCCCTGGCAGTCTCCATTCCAAGTACTAACTAAGCGCACACGATCGGGATTCCTAAGAGTGCTATGGCCAAAAGCAATGGCTGTTGGCTGTAGAAGACTATTTGTAATGACTGTTCTAAGAGTAACTCTTGTTACAGAGCTGCTTGTAAACTAAAAAGCCTCACAACTCAAAATAAATGACTGGCTGTACAGTGTTTTTTGTTTGTTTGTTTTTTTATTTGTTTGTTTATTTTTTATTCATTTATTGTTTATTTGTTTATTTTTTTAAAGTTTTGATCTCCTCTTGTGTTTAAATGACTGTAGCCACAATCTTCACAATCGGAGCCTTAAGCTTAAAAGCTTACAGCGCCTAGTGTTCCCTGGCAGTCTCCATTCCAAGTACTAACTAAGCGCACACGATCGGGATTCCTAAGAGTGCTATGGCCAAAAGCAATGGCTGTTGGCTGTAGAAGACTATTTGTAATGACTGTTCTAAGAGTAACTCTTGTTACAGAGCTGCTTGTAAACTAAAAAGCCTCACAACTCAAAATAAATGACTGGCTTTCCAGTGTTTTTTGTTTGTTTGTTTTTTTATTTGTTTGTTTATTTTTTATTCATTTATTGTTTATTTGTTTATTTTTTTTAAAGTTTTGATCTCCTCTTGTGTTTAAATGACTGTAGCCACAATCTTCACAATCGGAGCCTTAAGCTTAAAAGCTTACAGCGCCTAGTGTTCCCTGGCAGTCTCCATTCCAAGTACTAACTAAGCGCACACGATCGGGATTCCTAAGAGTGCTATGGCCAAATGCAATGGCTGTTGGCTGCAGAAGACTATTTGTAATGACTGTTCTAAGAGTAACTCTTGTTACAGAGCTGCTTGTAAACTAAAAAGCCTCACAACTCAAAATAAATGACTGGCTGTACAATGTTTTTTGTTTGTTTGTTTTTTTATTTGTTTGTTTATTTTTTATTCATTTATTGTTTATTTGTTTATTTTTTTAAAGTTTTGATCTCCTCTTGTGTTTAAATGACTGTAGCCACAATCTTCACAATCGGAGCCTTAAGCTTAAAAGCTTACAGCGCCTAGTGTTCCCTGGCAGTCTCCATTCCAAGTACTAACCAAGCGCACACGATCGGGATTCCTAAGAGTGCTATGGCCAAATGCAATGGCTGTTGGCTGTAGAAGACTATTTGTAATGACTGTTCTAAGAGTAACTCTTGTTACAGAGCTGCTTGTAAACTAAAAAGCCTCACAACTCAAAATAAATGACTGGCTGTACAATGTTTTTTGTTTGTTTGTTTTTTTATTTGTTTGTTTATTTTTTATTCATTTATTGTTTATTTGTTTATTTTTTTAAAGTTTTGATCTCCTCTTGTGTTTAAATGACTGTAGCCACAATCTTCACAATCGGAGCCTTAAGCTTAAAAGCTTACAGCGCCTAGTGTTCCCTGGCAGTCTCCATTCCAAGTACTAACTAAGCGCACACGATCGGGATTCCTAAGAGTGCTATGGCCAAAAGCAATGGCTGTTGGCTGTAGAAGACTATTTGTAATGACTGTTCTAAGAGTAACTCTTGTTACAGAGCTGCTTGTAAACTAAAAAGCCTCACAACTCAAAATAAATGACTGGCTGTACAATGTTTTTTGTTTGTTTGTTTTTTTATTTGTTTGTTTATTTTTTATTCATTTATTGTTTATTTGTTAATTTTTTTTAAAGTTTTGATCTCCTCTTGTGTTTAAATGACTGTAGCCACAATCTTCACAATCGGAGCCTTAAGCTTAAAAGCTTACAGCGCCTAGTGTTCCCTGGCAGTCTCCATTCCAAGTACTAACTAAGCGCACACGATCGGGATTCCTAAGAGTGCTATGGCCAAAAGCAATGGCTGTTGGCTGTAGAAGACTATTTGTAATGACTGTTCTAAGAGTAACTCTTGTTACAGAGCTGCTTGTAAACTAAAAAGCCTCACAACTCAAAATAAATGACTGGCTGTACAATGTTTTTTGTTTGTTTGTTTTTTTATTTGTTTGTTTATTTTTTATTCATTTATTGTTTATTTGTTTATTTTTTAAAAAGTTTTGATCTCCTCTTGTGTTTAAATGACTGTAGCCACAATCTTCACAATCGGAGCCTTAAGCTTAAAAGCTTACAGCGCCTAGTGTTCCCTGGCAGTCTCCATTCCAAGTACTAACTAAGCGCACACGATCGGGATTCCTAAGAGTGCTATGGTCAAAAGCAATGGCTGTTGGCTGTAGAAGACTATTTGTAATGACTGTTCTAAGAGTAACTCTTGTTACAGAGCTGCTTGTAAACTAAAAAGCCTCACAACTCAAAATAAATGACTGGCTGTACAATGTTTTTTGTTTGTTTGTTTTTTTATTTGTTTGTTTATTTTTTATTCATTTATTGTTTATTTGTTTATTTTTTAAAAAGTTTTGATCTCCTCTTGTGCTTAAATAACTGTAGCTACAGTCTTCACAATCGGAGCCTTAAGCTTAAAAGCTTACAGCGCCTAGTGTTCCCTGGCAGTCTCCATTCCAAGTACTAACTAAGCGCACACGATCGGGATTCCTAAGAGTGCTATGGCCAAAAGCAATGGCTGTTGGCTGTAGAAGACTATTTGTAATGACTGTTCTAAGAGTAACTCTTGTTACAGAGCTGCTTGTAAACTAAAAAGCCTCACAACTCAAAATAAATGACTGGCTGTACAGTGTTTTTTGTTTGTTTGTTTTTTTATTTGTTTGTTTATTTTTTATTCATTTATTGTTTATTTGTTTATTTTTTAAAAAGTTTTGATCTCCTCTTGTGTTTAAATGACTGTAGCCACAATCTTCACAATCGGAGCCTTAAGCTTAAAAGCTTACAGCGCCTAGTGTTCCCTGGCAGTCTCCATTCCAAGTACTAACTAAGCGCACACGATCGGGATTCCTAAGAGTGCTATGGCCAAAAGCAATGGCTGTTGGCTGTAGAAGACTATTTGTAATGACTGTTCTAAGAGTAACTCTTGTTACAGAGCTGCTTGTAAACTAAAAAGCCTCACAACTCAAAATAAATGACTGGCTGTACAGTGTTTTTTGTTTGTTTGTTTTTTTATTTGTTTGTTTATTTTTTATTCATTTATTGTTTATTTGTTTATTTTTTTAAAGTTTTGATCTCCTCTTGTGTTTAAATGACTGTAGCCACAATCTTCACAATCGGAGCCTTAAGCTTAAAAGCTTACAGCGCCTAGTGTTCCCTGGCAGTCTCCATTCCAAGTACTAACTAAGCGCACACGATCGGGATTCCTAAGAGTGCTATGGCCAAAAGCAATGGCTGTTGGCTGTAGAAGACTATTTGTAATGACTGTTCTAAGAGTAACTCTTGTTACAGAGCTGCTTGTAAACTAAAAAGCCTCACAACTCAAAATAAATGACTGGCTGTACAATGTTTTTTGTTTGTTTGTTTTTTTATTTGTTTGTTTATTTTTTATTCATTTATTGTTTATTTGTTTATTTTTTTAAAGTTTTGATCTCCTCTTGTGTTTAAATGACTGTAGCCACAATCTTCACAATCGGAGCCTTAAGCTTAAAAGCTTACAGCGCCTAGTGTTCCCTGGCAGTCTCCATTCCAAGTACTAACTAAGCGCACACGATCGGGATTCCTAAGAGTGCTATGGCCAAAAGCAATGGCTGTTGGCTGTAGAAGACTATTTGTAATGACTGTTCTAAGAGTAACTCTTGTTACAGAGCTGCTTGTAAACTAAAAAGCCTCACAACTCAAAATAAATGACTGGCTGTACAATGTTTTTTGTTTGTTTGTTTTTTTATTTGTTTGTTTATTTTTTATTCATTTATTGTTTATTTGTTAATTTTTTTAAAGTTTTGATCTCCTCTTGTGTTTAAATGACTGTAGCCACAATCTTCACAATCGGAGCCTTAAGCTTAAAAGCTTACAGCGCCTAGTGTTCCCTGGCAGTCTCCATTCCAAGTACTAACTAAGCGCACACGATCGGGATTCCTAAGAGTGCTATGGCCAAAAGCAATGGCTGTTGGCTGTAGAAGACTATTTGTAATGACTGTTCTAAGAGTAACTCTTGTTACAGAGCTGCTTGTAAACTAAAAAGCCTCACAACTCAAAATAAATGACTGGCTGTACAATGTTTTTTGTTTGTTTGTTTTTTTATTTGTTTGTTTATTTTTTATTCATTTATTGTTTATTTGTTTATTTTTTAAAAAGTTTTGATCTCCTCTTGTGCTTAAATAACTGTAGCTACAGTCTTCACAATCGGAGCCTTAAGCTTAAAAGCTTACAGCGCCTAGTGTTCCCTGGCAGTCTCCATTCCAAGTACTAACTAAGCGCACACGATCGGGATTCCTAAGAGTGCTATGGCCAAAAGCAATGGCTGTTGGCTGTAGAAGACTATTTGTAATGACTGTTCTAAGAGTAACTCTTGTTACAGAGCTGCTTGTAAACTAAAAAGCCTCACAACTCAAAATAAATGACTGGCTGTACAGTGTTTTTTGTTTGTTTGTTTTTTTATTTGTTTGTTTATTTTTTATTCATTTATTGTTTATTTGTTTATTTTTTAAAAAGTTTTGATCTCCTCTTGTGTTTAAATGACTGTAGCCACAATCTTCACAATCGGAGCCTTAAGCTTAAAAGCTTACAGCGCCTAGTGTTCCCTGGCAGTCTCCATTCCAAGTACTAACTAAGCGCACACGATCGGGATTCCTAAGAGTGCTATGGCCAAATGCAATGGCTGTTGGCTGTAGAAGACTATTTGTAATGACTGTTCTAAGAGTAACTCTTGTTACAGAGCTGCTTGTAAACTAAAAAGCCTCACAACTCAAAATAAATGACTGGCTGTACAATGTTTTTTGTTTGTTTGTTTTTTTATTTGTTTGTTTATTTTTTATTCATTTATTGTTTATTTGTTTATTTTTTTAAAGTTTTGATCTCCTCTTGTGTTTAAATGACTGTAGCCACAATCTTCACAATCGGAGCCTTAAGCTTAAAAGCTTACAGCGCCTAGTGTTCCCTGGCAGTCTCCATTCCAAGTACTAACTAAGCGCACACGATCGGGATTCCTAAGAGTGCTATGGTCAAAAGCAATGGCTGTTGGCTGTAGAAGACTATTTGTAATGACTGTTCTAAGAGTAACTCTTGTTACAGAGCTGCTTGTAAACTAAAAAGCCTCACAACTCAAAATAAATGACTGGCTGTACAATGTTTTTTGTTTGTTTGTTTTTTTATTTGTTTGTTTATTTTTTATTCATTTATTGTTTATTTGTTTATTTTTTTAAAGTTTTGATCTCCTCTTGTGTTTAAATGACTGTAGCCACAATCTTCACAATCGGAGCCTTAAGCTTAAAAGCTTACAGCGCCTAGTGTTCCCTGGCAGTCTCCATTCCAAGTACTAACTAAGCGCACACGATCGGGATTCCTAAGAGTGCTATGGCCAAAAGCAATGGCTGTTGGCTGTAGAAGACTATTTGTAATGACTGTTCTAAGAGTAACTCTTGTTACAGAGCTGCTTGTAAACTAAAAAGCCTCACAACTCAAAATAAATGACTGGCTGTACAGTGTTTTTTGTTTGTTTGTTTTTTTATTTGTTTGTTTATTTTTTATTCATTTATTGTTTATTTGTTTATTTTTTAAAAGTTTTGATCTCCTCTTGTGTTTAAATGACTGTAGCCACAATCTTCACAATCGGAGCCTTAAGCTTAAAAGCTTACAGCGCCTAGTGTTCCCTGGCAGTCTCCATTCCAAGTACTAACTAAGCGCACACGATCGGGATTCCTAAGAGTGCTATGGCCAAAAGCAATGGCTGTTGGCTGTAGAAGACTATTTGTAATGACTGTTCTAAGAGTAACTCTTGTTACAGAGCTGCTTGTAAACTAAAAAGCCTCACAACTCAAAATAAATGACTGGCTGTACAGTGTTTTTTGTTTGTTTGTTTTTTTATTTGTTTGTTTATTTTTTATTCATTTATTGTTTATTTGTTTATTTTTTTTTAAGTTTTGATCTCCTCTTGTGTTTAAATGACTGTAGCCACAATCTTCACAATCGGAGCCTTAAGCTTAAAAGCTTACAGCGCCTAGTGTTCCCTGGCAGTCTCCATTCCAAGTACTAACTAAGCGCACACGATCGGGATTCCTAAGAGTGCTATGGCCAAAAGCAATGGCTGTTGGCTGTAGAAGACTATTTGTAATGACTGTTCTAAGAGTAACTCTTGTTACAGAGCTGCTTGTAAACTAAAAAGCCTCACAACTCAAAATAAATGACTGGCTGTACAGTGTTTTTTGTTTGTTTGTTTTTTTATTTGTTTGTTTATTTTTTATTCATTTATTGTTTATTTGTTTATTTTTTAAAAAGTTTTGATCTCCTCTTGTGTTTAAATGACTGTAGCCACAATCTTCACAATCGGAGCCTTAAGCTTAAAAGCTTACAGCGCCTAGTGTTCCCTGGCAGTCTCCATTCCAAGTACTAACTAAGCGCACACGATCGGGATTCCTAAGAGTGCTATGGCCAAAAGCAATGGCTGTTGGCTGTAGAAGACTATTTGTAATGACTGTTCTAAGAGTAACTCTTGTTACAGAGCTGCTTGTAAACTAAAAAGCCTCACAACTCAAAATAAATGACTGGCTGTACAATGTTTTTTGTTTGTTTGTTTTTTTATTTGTTTGTTTATTTTTTATTCATTTATTGTTTATTTGTTTATTTTTTTAAAGTTTTGATCTCCTCTTGTGTTTAAATGACTGTAGCCACAATCTTCACAATCGGAGCCTTAAGCTTAAAAGCTTACAGCGCCTAGTGTTCCCTGGCAGTCTCCATTCCAAGTACTAACTAAGCGCACACGATCGGGATTCCTAAGAGTGCTATGGCCAAAAGCAATGGCTGTTGGCTGTAGAAGACTATTTGTAATGACTGTTCTAAGAGTAACTCTTGTTACAGAGCTGCTTGTAAACTAAAAAGCCTCACAACTCAAAATAAATGACTGGCTGTACAATGTTTTTTGTTTGTTTGTTTTTTTATTTGTTTGTTTATTTTTATTCATTTATTGTTTATTTGTTTATTTTTTTAAAGTTTTGATCTCCTCTTGTGTTTAAATGACTGTAGCCACAATCTTCACAATCGGAGCCTTAAGCTTAAAAGCTTACAGCGCCTAGTGTTCCCTGGCAGTCTCCATTCCAAGTACTAACTAAGCGCACACGATCGGGATTCCTAAGAGTGCTATGGCCAAAAGCAATGGCTGTTGGCTGTAGAAGACTATTTGTAATGACTGTTCTAAGAGTAACTCTTGTTACAGAGCTGCTTGTAAACTAAAAAGCCTCACAACTCAAAATAAATGACTGGCTGTACAATGTTTTTTGTTTGTTTGTTTTTTTATTTGTTTGTTTATTTTTTATTCATTTATTGTTTATTTGTTTATTTTTTAAAAAGTTTTGATCTCCTCTTGTGTTTAAATGACTGTAGCCACAATCTTCACAATCGGAGCCTTAAGCTTAAAAGCTTACAGCGCCTAGTGTTCCCTGGCAGTCTCCATTCCAAGTACTAACTAAGCGCACACGATCGGGATTCCTAAGAGTGCTATGGCCAAAAGCAATGGCTGTTGGCTGTAGAAGACTATTTGTAATGACTGTTCTAAGAGTAACTCTTGTTACAGAGCTGCTTGTAAACTAAAAAGCCTCACAACTCAAAATAAATGACTGGCTGTACAATGTTTTTTGTTTGTTTGTTTTTTTATTTGTTTGTTTATTTTTTATTCATTTATTGTTTATTTGTTTATTTTTTAAAAAGTTTTGATCTCCTCTTGTGCTTAAATAACTGTAGCTACAGTCTTCACAATCGGAGCCTTAAGCTTAAAAGCTTACAGCGCCTAGTGTTCCCTGGCAGTCTCCATTCCAAGTACTAACTAAGCGCACACGATCGGGATTCCTAAGAGTGCTATGGTCAAAAGCAATGGCTGTTGGCTGTAGAAGACTATTTGTAATGACTGTTCTAAGAGTAACTCTTGTTACAGAGCTGCTTGTAAACTAAAAAGCCTCACAACTCAAAATAAATGACTGGCTGTACAGTGTTTTTTGTTTGTTTGTTTTTTTATTTGTTTGTTTATTTTTTATTCATTTATTGTTTATTTGTTTATTTTTTAAAAAGTTTTGATCTCCTCTTGTGTTTAAATGACTGTAGCCACAATCTTCACAATCGGAGCCTTAAGCTTAAAAGCTTACAGCGCCTAGTGTTCCCTGGCAGTCTCCATTCCAAGTACTAACTAAGCGCACACGATCGGGATTCCTAAGAGTGCTATGGCCAAAAGCAATGGCTGTTGGCTGTAGAAGACTATTTGTAATGACTGTTCTAAGAGTAACTCTTGTTACAGAGCTGCTTGTAAACTAAAAAGCCTCACAACTCAAAATAAATGACTGGCTGTACAATGTTTTTTGTTTGTTTGTTTTTTTATTTGTTTGTTTATTTTTTATTCATTTATTGTTTATTTGTTTATTTTTTTAAAGTTTTGATCTCCTCTTGTGTTTAAATGACTGTAGCCACAATCTTCACAATCGGAGCCTTAAGCTTAAAAGCTTACAGCGCCTAGTGTTCCCTGGCAGTCTCCATTCCAAGTACTAACTAAGCGCACACGATCGGGATTCCTAAGAGTGCTATGGTCAAAAGCAATGGCTGTTGGCTGTAGAAGACTATTTGTAATGACTGTTCTAAGAGTAACTCTTGTTACAGAGCTGCTTGTAAACTAAAAAGCCTCACAACTCAAAATAAATGACTGGCTGTACAGTGTTTTTTGTTTGTTTGTTTTTTTATTTGTTTGTTTATTTTTTATTCATTTATTGTTTATTTGTTTATTTTTTAAAAAGTTTTGATCTCCTCTTGTGTTTAAATGACTGTAGCCACAATCTTCACAATCGGAGCCTTAAGCTTAAAAGCTTACAGCGCCTAGTGTTCCCTGGCAGTCTCCATTCCAAGTACTAACTAAGCGCACACGATCGGGATTCCTAAGAGTGCTATGGCCAAAAGCAATGGCTGTTGGCTGTAGAAGACTATTTGTAATGACTGTTCTAAGAGTAACTCTTGTTACAGAGCTGCTTGTAAACTAAAAAGCCTCACAACTCAAAATAAATGACTGGCTGTACAATGTTTTTTGTTTGTTTGTTTTTTTATTTGTTTGTTTATTTTTTATTCATTTATTGTTTATTTGTTTATTTTTTTAAAGTTTTGATCTCCTCTTGTGTTTAAATGACTGTAGCCACAATCTTCACAATCGGAGCCTTAAGCTTAAAAGCTTACAGCGCCTAGTGTTCCCTGGCAGTCTCCATTCCAAGTACTAACTAAGCGCACACGATCGGGATTCCTAAGAGTGCTATGGCCAAAAGCAATGGCTGTTGGCTGTAGAAGACTATTTGTAATGACTGTTCTAAGAGTAACTCTTGTTACAGAGCTGCTTGTAAACTAAAAAGCCTCACAACTCAAAATAAATGACTGGCTGTACAGTGTTTTTTGTTTGTTTGTTTTTTTATTTGTTTGTTTATTTTTTATTCATTTATTGTTTATTTGTTTATTTTTTAAAAAGTTTTGATCTCCTCTTGTGTTTAAATGACTGTAGCCACAGTCTTCACAATCGGAGCCTTAAGCTTAAAAGCTTACAGCGCCTAGTGTTCCCTGGCAGTCTCCATTCCAAGTACTAACTAAGCGCACACGATCGGGATTCCTAAGAGTGCTATGGCCAAAAGCAATGGCTGTTGGCTGTAGAAGACTATTTGTAATGACTGTTCTAAGAGTAACTCTTGTTACAGAGCTGCTTGTAAACTAAAAAGCCTCACAACTCAAAATAAATGACTGGCTGTACAGTGTTTTTTGTTTGTTTGTTTTTTTATTTGTTTGTTTATTTTTTATTCATTTATTGTTTATTTGTTTATTTTTTAAAAAGTTTTGATCTCCTCTTGTGTTTAAATGACTGTAGCCACAATCTTCACAATCGGAGCCTTAAGCTTAAAAGCTTACAGCGCCTAGTGTTCCCTGGCAGTCTCCATTCCAAGTACTAACTAAGCGCACACGATCGGGATTCCTAAGAGTGCTATGGCCAAAAGCAATGGCTGTTGGCTGTAGAAGACTATTTGTAATGACTGTTCTAAGAGTAACTCTTGTTACAGAGCTGCTTGTAAACTAAAAAGCCTCACAACTCAAAATAAATGACTGGCTGTACAATGTTTTTTGTTTGTTTGTTTTTTTATTTGTTTGTTTATTTTTATTCATTTATTGTTTATTTGTTTATTTTTTTTAAAGTTTTGATCTCCTCTTGTGTTTAAATGACTGTAGCCACAATCTTCACAATCGGAGCCTTAAGCTTAAAAGCTTACAGCGCCTAGTGTTCCCTGGCAGTCTCCATTCCAAGTACTAACTAAGCGCACACGATCGGGATTCCTAAGAGTGCTATGGCCAAAAGCAATGGCTGTTGGCTGTAGAAGACTATTTGTAATGACTGTTCTAAGAGTAACTCTTGTTACAGAGCTGCTTGTAAACTAAAAAGCCTCACAACTCAAAATAAATGACTGGCTGTACAATGTTTTTTGTTTGTTTGTTTTTTTATTTGTTTGTTTATTTTTTATTCATTTATTGTTTATTTGTTTATTTTTTAAAAAGTTTTGATCTCCTCTTGTGTTTAAATGACTGTAGCCACAATCTTCACAATCGGAGCCTTAAGCTTAAAAGCTTACAGCGCCTAGTGTTCCCTGGCAGTCTCCATTCCAAGTACTAACTAAGCGCACACGATCGGGATTCCTAAGAGTGCTATGGCCAAAAGCAATGGCTGTTGGCTGTAGAAGACTATTTGTAATGACTGTTCTAAGAGTAACTCTTGTTACAGAGCTGCTTGTAAACTAAAAAGCCTCACAACTCAAAATAAATGACTGGCTGTACAATGTTTTTTGTTTGTTTGTTTTTTTATTTGTTTGTTTATTTTTTATTCATTTATTGTTTATTTGTTTATTTTTTAAAAAGTTTTGATCTCCTCTTGTGCTTAAATAACTGTAGCTACAGTCTTCACAATCGGAGCCTTAAGCTTAAAAGCTTACAGCGCCTAGTGTTCCCTGGCAGTCTCCATTCCAATTATTAACTAAGCGCACACGATCGGGATTCCTAAGAGTGCTATGGCCAAAAGCAATGGCTGTTGGCTGTAGAAGACTATTTGTAATGACTGTTCTAAGAGTAACTCTTGTTACAGAGCTGCTTGTAAACTAAAAAGCCTCACAACTCAAAATAAATGACTGGCTGTACAGTGTTTTTTGTTTGTTTGTTTTTTTATTTGTTTGTTTATTTTTTATTCATTTATTGTTTATTTTTTAAAAAGTTTTGATCTCCTCTTGTGTTTAAATGACTGTAGCCACAATCTTCACAATCAGAGCCTTAAGCTTAAAAGCTTACAGCGCCTAGTGTTCCCTGGCAGTCTCCATTCCAAGTACTAACTAAGCGCACACGATCGGGATTCCTAAGAGTGCTATGGCCAAAAGCAATGGCTGTTGGCTGTAGAAGACTATTTGTAATGACTGTTCTAAGAGTAACTCTTGTTACAGAGCTGCTTGTAAACTAAAAAGCCTCACAACTCAAAATAAATGACTGGCTGTACAATGTTTTTTGTTTGTTTGTTTTTTTATTTGTTTGTTTATTTTTTATTCATTTATTGTTTATTTGTTTATTTTTTAAAAAGTTTTGATCTCCTCTTGTGCTTAAATAACTGTAGCTACAGTCTTCACAATCGGAGCCTTAAGCTTAAAAGCTTACAGCGCCTAGTGTTCCCTGGCAGTCTCCATTCCAAGTACTAACTAAGCGCACACGATCGGGATTCCTAAGAGTGCTATGGCCAAAAGCAATGGCTGTTGGCTGTAGAAGACTATTTGTAATGACTGTTCTAAGAGTAACTCTTGTTACAGAGCTGCTTGTAAACTAAAAAGCCTCACAACTCAAAATAAATGACTGGCTGTACAATGTTTTTTGTTTGTTTGTTTTTTTATTTGTTTGTTTATTTTTTATTCATTTATTGTTTATTTGTTTATTTTTTAAAAAGTTTTGATCTCCTCTTGTGCTTAAATAACTGTAGCTACAGTCTTCACAATCGGAGCCTTAAGCTTAAAAGCTTACAGCGCCTAGTGTTCCCTGGCAGTCTCCATTCCAAGTACTAACTAAGCGCACACGATCGGGATTCCTAAGAGTGCTATGGCCAAAAGCAATGGCTGTTGGCTGTAGAAGACTATTTGTAATGACTGTTCTAAGAGTAACTCTTGTTACAGAGCTGCTTGTAAACTAAAAAGCCTCACAACTCAAAATAAATGACTGGCTGTACAGTGTTTTTTGTTTGTTTGTTTTTTTATTTGTTTGTTTATTTTTTATTCATTTATTGTTTATTTGTTTATTTTTTTAAAGTTTTGATCTCCTCTTGTGTTTAAATGACTGTAGCCACAATCTTCACAATCGGAGCCTTAAGCTTAAAAGCTTACAGCGCCTAGTGTTCCCTGGCAGTCTCCATTCCAAGTACTAACTAAGCGCACACGATCGGGATTCCTAAGAGTGCTATGGTCAAAAGCAATGGCTGTTGGCTGTAGAAGACTATTTGTAATGACTGTTCTAAGAGTAACTCTTGTTACAGAGC
This sequence comes from Hoplias malabaricus, assembly GCF_029633855.1. Lineage (NCBI taxonomy): Eukaryota > Metazoa > Chordata > Actinopteri > Characiformes > Erythrinidae > Hoplias > Hoplias malabaricus. The sequence goes on along the minus strand of NC_089806.1, from coordinate 29,775,342 downwards.
TGCTTGTAAACTAAAAAGCCTCACAACTCAAAATAAATGACTGGCTGTACAATGTTTTTTGTTTGTTTGTTTTTTTATTTGTTTGTTTATTTTTTATTCATTTATTGTTTATTTGTTTATTTTTTTAAAGTTTTGATCTCCTCTTGTGTTTAAATGACTGTAGCCACAATCTTCACAATCGGAGCCTTAAGCTTAAAAGCTTACAGCGCCTAGTGTTCCCTGGCAGTCTCCATTCCAAGTACTAACTAAGCGCACACGATCGGGATTCCTTAGAGTGCTATGGTCAAAAGCAATGGCTGTTGGCTGTAGAAGACTATTTGTAATGACTGTTCTAAGAGTAACTCTTGTTACAGAGCTGCTTGTAAACTAAAAAGCCTCACAACTCAAAATAAATGACTGGCTGTACAATGTTTTTTGTTTGTTTGTTTTTTTATTTGTTTGTTTATTTTTTATTCATTTATTGTTTATTTGTTTATTTTTTTAAAGTTTTGATCTCCTCTTGTGTTTAAATGACTGTAGCCACAATCTTCACAATCGGAGCCTTAAGCTTAAAAGCTTACAGCGCCTAGTGTTCCCTGGCAGTCTCCATTCCAAGTATTAACTAAGCGCACACGATCGGGATTCCTAAGAGTGCTATGGCCAAAAGCAATGGCTGTTGGCTGTAGAAGACTATTTGTAATGACTGTTCTAAGAGTAACTCTTGTTACAGAGCTGCTTGTAAACTAAAAAGCCTCACAACTCAAAATAAATGACTGGCTGTACAGTGTTTTTTGTTTGTTTGTTTTTTTATTTGTTTGTTTATTTTTTATTCATTTATTGTTTATTTGTTTATTTTTTTAAAGTTTTGATCTCCTCTTGTGTTTAAATGACTGTAGCCACAATCTTCACAATCGGAGCCTTAAGCTTAAAAGCTTACAGCGCCTAGTGTTCCCTGGCAGTCTCCATTCCAAGTACTAACTAAGCGCACACGATCGGGATTCCTAAGAGTGCTATGGCCAAAAGCAATGGCTGTTGGCTGTAGAAGACTATTTGTAATGACTGTTCTAAGAGTAACTCTTGTTACAGAGCTGCTTGTAAACTAAAAAGCCTCACAACTCAAAATAAATGACTGGCTGTACAGTGTTTTTTGTTTGTTTGTTTTTTTATTTGTTTGTTTATTTTTTATTCATTTATTGTTTATTTGTTTATTTTTTAAAAAGTTTTGATCTCCTCTTGTGTTTAAATGACTGTAGCCACAATCTTCACAATCGGAGCCTTAAGCTTAAAAGCTTACAGCGCCTAGTGTTCCCTGGCAGTCTCCATTCCAAGTACTAACTAAGCGCACACGATCGGGATTCCTAAGAGTGCTATGGCCAAAAGCAATGGCTGTTGGCTGTAGAAGACTATTTGTAATGACTGTTCTAAGAGTAACTCTTGTTACAGAGCTGCTTGTAAACTAAAAAGCCTCACAACTCAAAATAAATGACTGGCTGTACAATGTTTTTTGTTTGTTTGTTTTTTTATTTGTTTGTTTATTTTTTATTCATTTATTGTTTATTTGTTTATTTTTTTAAAGTTTTGATCTCCTCTTGTGTTTAAATGACTGTAGCCACAATCTTCACAATCGGAGCCTTAAGCTTAAAAGCTTACAGCGCCTAGTGTTCCCTGGCAGTCTCCATTCCAAGTACTAACTAAGCGCACACGATCGGGATTCCTAAGAGTGCTATGGCCAAAAGCAATGGCTGTTGGCTGTAGAAGACTATTTGTAATGACTGTTCTAAGAGTAACTCTTGTTACAGAGCTGCTTGTAAACTAAAAAGCCTCACAACTCAAAATAAATGACTGGCTGTACAATGTTTTTTGTTTGTTTGTTTTTTTATTTGTTTGTTTATTTTTTATTCATTTATTGTTTATTTGTTTATTTTTTAAAAAGTTTTGATCTCCTCTTGTGTTTAAATGACTGTAGCCACAATCTTCACAATCGGAGCCTTAAGCTTAAAAGCTTACAGCGCCTAGTGTTCCCTGGCAGTCTCCATTCCAAGTACTAACTAAGCGCACACGATCGGGATTCCTAAGAGTGCTATGGCCAAAAGCAATGGCTGTTGGCTGTAGAAGACTATTTGTAATGACTGTTCTAAGAGTAACTCTTGTTACAGAGCTGCTTGTAAACTAAAAAGCCTCACAACTCAAAATAAATGACTGGCTGTACAATGTTTTTTGTTTGTTTGTTTTTTTATTTGTTTGTTTATTTTTTATTCATTTATTGTTTATTTGTTTATTTTTTAAAAAGTTTTGATCTCCTCTTGTGCTTAAATAACTGTAGCTACAGTCTTCACAATCGGAGCCTTAAGCTTAAAAGCTTACAGCGCCTAGTGTTCCCTGGCAGTCTCCATTCCAAGTACTAACTAAGCGCACACGATCGGGATTCCTAAGAGTGCTATGGCCAAAAGCAATGGCTGTTGGCTGTAGAAGACTATTTGTAATGACTGTTCTAAGAGTAACTCTTGTTACAGAGCTGCTTGTAAACTAAAAAGCCTCACAACTCAAAATAAATGACTGGCTGTACAGTGTTTTTTGTTTGTTTGTTTTTTTATTTGTTTGTTTATTTTTTATTCATTTATTGTTTATTTGTTTATTTTTTAAAAAGGTTTGATCTCCTCTTGTGTTTAAATGACTGTAGCCACAATCTTCACAATCGGAGCCTTAAGCTTAAAAGCTTACAGCGCCTAGTGTTCCCTGGCAGTCTCCATTCCAAGTACTAACTAAGCGCACACGATCGGGATTCCTAAGAGTGCTATGGCCAAATGCAATGGCTGTTGGCTGTAGAAGACTATTTGTAATGACTGTTCTAAGAGTAACTCTTGTTACAGAGCTGCTTGTAAACTAAAAAGCCTCACAACTCAAAATAAATGACTGGCTGTACAATGTTTTTTGTTTGTTTGTTTATTTTTTATTCATTTATTGTTTATTTGTTTATTTTTTAAAAAGTTTTGATCTCCTCTTGTGTTTAAATGACTGTAGCCACAATCTTCACAATCGGAGCCTTAAGCTTAAAAGCTTACAGCGCCTAGTGTTCCCTGGCAGTCTCCATTCCAAGTACTAACTAAGCGCACACGATCGGGATTCCTTAGAGTGCTATGGTCAAAAGCAATGGCTGTTGGCTGTAGAAGACTATTTGTAATGACTGTTCTAAGAGTAACTCTTGTTACAGAGCTGCTTGTAAACTAAAAAGCCTCACAACTCAAAATAAATGACTGGCTGTACAGTGTTTTTTGTTTGTTTGTTTTTTTATTTGTTTGTTTATTTTTTATTCATTTATTGTTTATTTGTTTATTTTTTTAAAGTTTTGATCTCCTCTTGTGTTTAAATGACTGTAGCCACAATCTTCACAATCGGAGCCTTAAGCTTAAAAGCTTACAGCGCCTAGTGTTCCCTGGCAGTCTCCATTCCAAGTATTAACTAAGCGCACACGATCGGGATTCCTAAGAGTGCTATGGCCAAAAGCAATGGCTGTTGGCTGTAGAAGACTATTTGTAATGACTGTTCTAAGAGTAACTCTTGTTACAGAGCTGCTTGTAAACTAAAAAGCCTCACAACTCAAAATAAATGACTGGCTGTACAGTGTTTTTTGTTTGTTTGTTTTTTTATTTGTTTGTTTATTTTTTATTCATTTATTGTTTATTTGTTTATTTTTTTAAAGTTTTGATCTCCTCTTGTGTTTAAATGACTGTAGCCACAATCTTCACAATCGGAGCCTTAAGCTTAAAAGCTTACAGCGCCTAGTGTTCCCTGGCAGTCTCCATTCCAAGTACTAACTAAGCGCACACGATCGGGATTCCTAAGAGTGCTATGGCCAAAAGCAATGGCTGTTGGCTGTAGAAGACTATTTGTAATGACTGTTCTAAGAGTAACTCTTGTTACAGAGCTGCTTGTAAACTAAAAAGCCTCACAACTCAAAATAAATGACTGGCTGTACAATGTTTTTTGTTTGTTTGTTTTTTTATTTGTTTGTTTATTTTTTATTCATTTATTGTTTATTTGTTTATTTTTTAAAAAGTTTTGATCTCCTCTTGTGCTTAAATAACTGTAGCTACAGTCTTCACAATCGGAGCCTTAAGCTTAAAAGCTTACAGCGCCTAGTGTTCCCTGGCAGTCTCCATTCCAAGTACTAACTAAGCGCACACGATCGGGATTCCTAAGAGTGCTATGGCCAAAAGCAATGGCTGTTGGCTGTAGAAGACTATTTGTAATGACTGTTCTAAGAGTAACTCTTGTTACAGAGCTGCTTGTAAACTAAAAAGCCTCACAACTCAAAATAAATGACTGGCTGTACAATGTTTTTTGTTTGTTTGTTTTTTTATTTGTTTGTTTATTTTTTATTCATTTATTGTTTATTTGTTTATTTTTTAAAAAGTTTTGATCTCCTCTTGTGTTTAAATGACTGTAGCCACAATCTTCACAATCGGAGCCTTAAGCTTAAAAGCTTACAGCGCCTAGTGTTCCCTGGCAGTCTCCATTCCAAGTACTAACTAAGCGCACACGATCGGGATTCCTAAGAGTGCTATGGCCAAAAGCAATGGCTGTTGGCTGTAGAAGACTATTTGTAATGACTGTTCTAAGAGTAACTCTTGTTACAGAGCTGCTTGTAAACTAAAAAGCCTCACAACTCAAAATAAATGACTGGCTGTACAATGTTTTTTGTTTGTTTGTTTTTTTATTTGTTTGTTTATTTTTTATTCATTTATTGTTTATTTGTTTATTTTTTAAAAAGTTTTGATCTCCTCTTGTGCTTAAATAACTGTAGCTACAGTCTTCACAATCGGAGCCTTAAGCTTAAAAGCTTACAGCGCCTAGTGTTCCCTGGCAGTCTCCATTCCAAGTACTAACTAAGCGCACACGATCGGGATTCCTAAGAGTGCTATGGCCAAAAGCAATGGCTGTTGGCTGTAGAAGACTATTTGTAATGACTGTTCTAAGAGTAACTCTTGTTACAGAGCTGCTTGTAAACTAAAAAGCCTCACAACTCAAAATAAATGACTGGCTGTACAGTGTTTTTTGTTTGTTTGTTTTTTTATTTGTTTGTTTATTTTTTATTCATTTATTGTTTATTTGTTTATTTTTTAAAAAGTTTTGATCTCCTCTTGTGTTTAAATGACTGTAGCCACAATCTTCACAATCGGAGCCTTAAGCTTAAAAGCTTACAGCGCCTAGTGTTCCCTGGCAGTCTCCATTCCAAGTACTAACTAAGCGCACACGATCGGGATTCCTAAGAGTGCTATGGCCAAAAGCAATGGCTGTTGGCTGTAGAAGACTATTTGTAATGACTGTTCTAAGAGTAACTCTTGTTACAGAGCTGCTTGTAAACTAAAAAGCCTCACAACTCAAAATAAATGACTGGCTGTACAATGTTTTTTGTTTGTTTGTTTTTTTATTTGTTTGTTTATTTTTTATTCATTTATTGTTTATTTGTTTATTTTTTAAAAAGTTTTGATCTCCTCTTGTGCTTAAATAACTGTAGCTACAGTCTTCACAATCGGAGCCTTAAGCTTAAAAGCTTACAGCGCCTAGTGTTCCCTGGCAGTCTCCATTCCAAGTACTAACTAAGCGCACACGATCGGGATTCCTAAGAGTGCTATGGCCAAAAGCAATGGCTGTTGGCTGTAGAAGACTATTTGTAATGACTGTTCTAAGAGTAACTCTTGTTACAGAGCTGCTTGTAAACTAAAAAGCCTCACAACTCAAAATAAATGACTGGCTGTACAGTGTTTTTTGTTTGTTTGTTTTTTTATTTGTTTGTTTATTTTTTATTCATTTATTGTTTATTTGTTTATTTTTTAAAAAGTTTTGATCTCCTCTTGTGTTTAAATGACTGTAGCCACAATCTTCACAATCGGAGCCTTAAGCTTAAAAGCTTACAGCGCCTAGTGTTCCCTGGCAGTCTCCATTCCAAGTACTAACTAAGCGCACACGATCGGGATTCCTAAGAGTGCTATGGCCAAAAGCAATGGCTGTTGGCTGTAGAAGACTATTTGTAATGACTGTTCTAAGAGTAACTCTTGTTACAGAGCTGCTTGTAAACTAAAAAGCCTCACAACTCAAAATAAATGACTGGCTGTACAATGTTTTTTGTTTGTTTGTTTTTTTATTTGTTTGTTTATTTTTTATTCATTTATTGTTTATTTGTTTATTTTTTTAAAGTTTTGATCTCCTCTTGTGTTTAAATGACTGTAGCCACAATCTTCACAATCGGAGCCTTAAGCTTAAAAGCTTACAGCGCCTAGTGTTCCCTGGCAGTCTCCATTCCAAGTACTAACTAAGCGCACACGATCGGGATTCCTAAGAGTGCTATGGCCAAAAGCAATGGCTGTTGGCTGTAGAAGACTATTTGTAATGACTGTTCTAAGAGTAACTCTTGTTACAGAGCTGCTTGTAAACTAAAAAGCCTCACAACTCAAAATAAATGACTGGCTGTACAATGTTTTTTGTTTGTTTGTTTTTTTATTTGTTTGTTTATTTTTATTCATTTATTGTTTATTTGTTTATTTTTAAAAAGTTTTGATCTCCTCTTGTGTTTAAATGACTGTAGCCACAATCTTCACAATCGGAGCCTTAAGCTTAAAAGCTTACAGCGCCTAGTGTTCCCTGGCAGTCTCCATTCCAAGTACTAACTAAGCGCACACGATCGGGATTCCTAAGAGTGCTATGGCCAAAAGCAATGGCTGTTGGCTGTAGAAGACTATTTGTAATGACTGTTCTAAGAGTAACTCTTGTTACAGAGCTGCTTGTAAACTAAAAAGCCTCACAACTCAAAATAAATGACTGGCTGTACAATGTTTTTTGTTTGTTTGTTTTTTTATTTGTTTGTTTATTTTTTATTCATTTATTGTTTATTTGTTTATTTTTTAAAAAGTTTTGATCTCCTCTTGTGCTTAAATAACTGTAGCTACAGTCTTCACAATCGGAGCCTTAAGCTTAAAAGCTTACAGCGCCTAGTGTTCCCTGGCAGTCTCCATTCCAAGTACTAACTAAGCGCACACGATCGGGATTCCTAAGAGTGCTATGGCCAAAAGCAATGGCTGTTGGCTGTAGAAGACTATTTGTAATGACTGTTCTAAGAGTAACTCTTGTTACAGAGCTGCTTGTAAACTAAAAAGCCTCACAACTCAAAATAAATGACTGGCTGTACAGTGTTTTTTGTTTGTTTGTTTTTTTATTTGTTTGTTTATTTTTTATTCATTTATTGTTTATTTGTTTATTTTTTAAAAAGTTTTGATCTCCTCTTGTGTTTAAATGACTGTAGCCACAATCTTCACAATCGGAGCCTTAAGCTTAAAAGCTTACAGCGCCTAGTGTTCCCTGGCAGTCTCCATTCCAAGTACTAACTAAGCGCACACGATCGGGATTCCTAAGAGTGCTATGGCCAAATGCAATGGCTGTTGGCTGTAGAAGACTATTTGTAATGACTGTTCTAAGAGTAACTCTTGTTACAGAGCTGCTTGTAAACTAAAAAGCCTCACAACTCAAAATAAATGACTGGCTGTACAATGTTTTTTGTTTGTTTGTTTATTTTTTATTCATTTATTGTTTATTTGTTTATTTTTTTAAAGTTTTGATCTCCTCTTGTGTTTAAATGACTGTAGCCACAATCTTCACAATCGGAGCCTTAAGCTTAAAAGCTTACAGCGCCTAGTGTTCCCTGGCAGTCTCCATTCCAAGTACTAACTAAGCGCACACGATCGGGATTCCTAAGAGTGCTATGGTCAAAAGCAATGGCTGTTGGCTGTAGAAGACTATTTGTAATGACTGTTCTAAGAGTAACTCTTGTTACAGAGCTGCTTGTAAACTAAAAAGCCTCACAACTCAAAATAAATGACTGGCTGTACAATGTTTTTTGTTTGTTTGTTTTTTTATTTGTTTGTTTATTTTTTATTCATTTATTGTTTATTTGTTTATTTTTTTAAAGTTTTGATCTCCTCTTGTGTTTAAATGACTGTAGCCACAATCTTCACAATCGGAGCCTTAAGCTTAAAAGCTTACAGCGCCTAGTGTTCCCTGGCAGTCTCCATTCCAAGTACTAACTAAGCGCACACGATCGGGATTCCTTAGAGTGCTATGGTCAAAAGCAATGGCTGTTGGCTGTAGAAGACTATTTGTAATGACTGTTCTAAGAGTAACTCTTGTTACAGAGCTGCTTGTAAACTAAAAAGCCTCACAACTCAAAATAAATGACTGGCTGTACAATGTTTTTTGTTTGTTTGTTTTTTTATTTGTTTGTTTATTTTTTATTCATTTATTGTTTATTTGTTTATTTTTTTAAAGTTTTGATCTCCTCTTGTGTTTAAATGACTGTAGCCACAATCTTCACAATCGGAGCCTTAAGCTTAAAAGCTTACAGCGCCTAGTGTTCCCTGGCAGTCTCCATTCCAAGTATTAACTAAGCGCACACGATCGGGATTCCTAAGAGTGCTATGGCCAAAAGCAATGGCTGTTGGCTGTAGAAGACTATTTGTAATGACTGTTCTAAGAGTAACTCTTGTTACAGAGCTGCTTGTAAACTAAAAAGCCTCACAACTCAAAATAAATGACTGGCTGTACAGTGTTTTTTGTTTGTTTGTTTTTTTATTTGTTTGTTTATTTTTTATTCATTTATTGTTTATTTGTTTATTTTTTTAAAGTTTTGATCTCCTCTTGTGTTTAAATGACTGTAGCCACAATCTTCACAATCGGAGCCTTAAGCTTAAAAGCTTACAGCGCCTAGTGTTCCCTGGCAGTCTCCATTCCAAGTACTAACTAAGCGCACACGATCGGGATTCCTAAGAGTGCTATGGCCAAAAGCAATGGCTGTTGGCTGTAGAAGACTATTTGTAATGACTGTTCTAAGAGTAACTCTTGTTACAGAGCTGCTTGTAAACTAAAAAGCCTCACAACTCAAAATAAATGACTGGCTGTACAGTGTTTTTTGTTTGTTTGTTTTTTTATTTGTTTGTTTATTTTTTATTCATTTATTGTTTATTTGTTTATTTTTTAAAAAGTTTTGATCTCCTCTTGTGTTTAAATGACTGTAGCCACAATCTTCACAATCGGAGCCTTAAGCTTAAAAGCTTACAGCGCCTAGTGTTCCCTGGCAGTCTCCATTCCAAGTACTAACTAAGCGCACACGATCGGGATTCCTAAGAGTGCTATGGCCAAAAGCAATGGCTGTTGGCTGTAGAAGACTATTTGTAATGACTGTTCTAAGAGTAACTCTTGTTACAGAGCTGCTTGTAAACTAAAAAGCCTCACAACTCAAAATAAATGACTGGCTGTACAATGTTTTTTGTTTGTTTGTTTTTTTATTTGTTTGTTTATTTTTATTCATTTATTGTTTATTTGTTTATTTTTTTAAAGTTTTGATCTCCTCTTGTGTTTAAATGACTGTAGCCACAATCTTCACAATCGGAGCCTTAAGCTTAAAAGCTTACAGCGCCTAGTGTTCCCTGGCAGTCTCCATTCCAAGTACTAACTAAGCGCACACGATCGGGATTCCTAAGAGTGCTATGGCCAAAAGCAATGGCTGTTGGCTGTAGAAGACTATTTGTAATGACTGTTCTAAGAGTAACTCTTGTTACAGAGCTGCTTGTAAACTAAAAAGCCTCACAACTCAAAATAAATGACTGGCTGTACAGTGTTTTTTGTTTGTTTGTTTTTTTATTTGTTTGTTTATTTTTTATTCATTTATTGTTTATTTGTTTATTTTTTAAAAAGTTTTGATCTCCTCTTGTGTTTAAATGACTGTAGCCACAATCTTCACAATCGGAGCCTTAAGCTTAAAAGCTTACAGCGCCTAGTGTTCCCTGGCAGTCTCCATTCCAAGTACTAACTAAGCGCACACGATCGGGATTCCTAAGAGTGCTATGGCCAAAAGCAATGGCTGTTGGCTGTAGAAGACTATTTGTAATGACTGTTCTAAGAGTAACTCTTGTTACAGAGCTGCTTGTAAACTAAAAAGCCTCACAACTCAAAATAAATGACTGGCTGTACAATGTTTTTTGTTTGTTTGTTTTTTTATTTGTTTGTTTATTTTTTATTCATTTATTGTTTATTTGTTTATTTTTTTAAAGTTTTGATCTCCTCTTGTGTTTAAATGACTGTAGCCACAATCTTCACAATCGGAGCCTTAAGCTTAAAAGCTTACAGCGCCTAGTGTTCCCTGGCAGTCTCCATTCCAAGTACTAACTAAGCGCACACGATCGGGATTCCTAAGAGTGCTATGGCCAAAAGCAATGGCTGTTGGCTGTAGAAGACTATTTGTAATGACTGTTCTAAGAGTAACTCTTGTTACAGAGCTGCTTGTAAACTAAAAAGCCTCACAACTCAAAATAAATGACTGGCTGTACAGTGTTTTTTGTTTGTTTGTTTTTTTATTTGTTTGTTTATTTTTTATTCATTTATTGTTTATTTGTTTATTTTTTAAAAAGTTTTGATCTCCTCTTGTGTTTAAATGACTGTAGCCACAATCTTCACAATCGGAGCCTTAAGCTTAAAAGCTTACAGCGCCTAGTGTTCCCTGGCAGTCTCCATTCCAAGTACTAACTAAGCGCACACGATCGGGATTCCTAAGAGTGCTATGGCCAAATGCAATGGCTGTTGGCTGTAGAAGACTATTTGTAATGACTGTTCTAAGAGTAACTCTTGTTACAGAGCTGCTTGTAAACTAAAAAGCCTCACAACTCAAAATAAATGACTGGCTGTACAATGTTTTTTGTTTGTTTGTTTATTTTTTATTCATTTATTGTTTATTTGTTTATTTTTTTAAAGTTTTGATCTCCTCTTGTGTTTAAATGACTGTAGCCACAATCTTCACAATCGGAGCCTTAAGCTTAAAAGCTTACAGCGCCTAGTGTTCCCTGGCAGTCTCCATTCCAAGTACTAACTAAGCGCACACGATCGGGATTCCTAAGAGTGCTATGGCCAAAAGCAATGGCTGTTGGCTGTAGAAGACTATTTGTAATGACTGTTCTAAGAGTAACTCTTGTTACAGAGCTGCTTGTAAACTAAAAAGCCTCACAACTCAAAATAAATGACTGGCTGTACAGTGTTTTTTGTTTGTTTGTTTTTTTATTTGTTTGTTTATTTTTTATTCATTTATTGTTTATTTGTTTATTTTTTTAAAGTTTTGATCTCCTCTTGTGTTTAAATGACTGTAGCCACAATCTTCACAATCGGAGCCTTAAGCTTAAAAGCTTACAGCGCCTAGTGTTCCCTGGCAGTCTCCATTCCAAGTATTAACTAAGCGCACACGATCGGGATTCCTAAGAGTGCTATGGCCAAAAGCAATGGCTGTTGGCTGTAGAAGACTATTTGTAATGACTGTTCTAAGAGTAACTCTTGTTACAGAGCTGCTTGTAAACTAAAAAGCCTCACAACTCAAAATAAATGACTGGCTGTACAGTGTTTTTTGTTTGTTTGTTTTTTTATTTGTTTGTTTATTTTTTATTCATTTATTGTTTATTTGTTTATTTTTTTAAAGTTTTGATCTCCTCTTGTGTTTAAATGACTGTAGCCACAATCTTCACAATCGGAGCCTTAAGCTTAAAAGCTTACAGCGCCTAGTGTTCCCTGGCAGTCTCCATTCCAAGTACTAACTAAGCGCACACGATCGGGATTCCTAAGAGTGCTATGGCCAAAAGCAATGGCTGTTGGCTGTAGAAGACTATTTGTAATGACTGTTCTAAGAGTAACTCTTGTTACAGAGCTGCTTGTAAACTAAAAAGCCTCACAACTCAAAATAAATGACTGGCTGTACAATGTTTTTTGTTTGTTTGTTTTTTTATTTGTTTGTTTATTTTTTATTCATTTATTGTTTATTTGTTTATTTTTTAAAAAGTTTTGATCTCCTCTTGTGCTTAAATAACTGTAGCTACAGTCTTCACAATCGGAGCCTTAAGCTTAAAAGCTTACAGCGCCTAGTGTTCCCTGGCAGTCTCCATTCCAAGTACTAACTAAGCGCACACGATCGGGATTCCTAAGAGTGCTATGGCCAAAAGCAATGGCTGTTGGCTGTAGAAGACTATTTGTAATGACTGTTCTAAGAGTAACTCTTGTTACAGAGCTGCTTGTAAACTAAAAAGCCTCACAACTCAAAATAAATGACTGGCTGTACAATGTTTTTTGTTTGTTTGTTTTTTTATTTGTTTGTTTATTTTTTATTCATTTATTGTTTATTTGTTTATTTTTTAAAAAGTTTTGATCTCCTCTTGTGTTTAAATGACTGTAGCCACAATCTTCACAATCGGAGCCTTAAGCTTAAAAGCTTACAGCGCCTAGTGTTCCCTGGCAGTCTCCATTCCAAGTACTAACTAAGCGCACACGATCGGGATTCCTAAGAGTGCTATGGCCAAAAGCAATGGCTGTTGGCTGTAGAAGACTATTTGTAATGACTGTTCTAAGAGTAACTCTTGTTACAGAGCTGCTTGTAAACTAAAAAGCCTCACAACTCAAAATAAATGACTGGCTGTACAATGTTTTTTGTTTGTTTGTTTTTTTATTTGTTTGTTTATTTTTTATTCATTTATTGTTTATTTGTTTATTTTTTAAAAAGTTTTGATCTCCTCTTGTGCTTAAATAACTGTAGCTACAGTCTTCACAATCGGAGCCTTAAGCTTAAAAGCTTACAGCGCCTAGTGTTCCCTGGCAGTCTCCATTCCAAGTACTAACTAAGCGCACACGATCAGGATTCCTAAGAGTGCTATGGCCAAAAGCAATGGCTGTTGGCTGTAGAAGACTATTTGTAATGACTGTTCTAAGAGTAACTCTTGTTACAGAGCTGCTTGTAAACTAAAAAGCCTCACAACTCAAAATAAATGACTGGCTGTACAGTGTTTTTTGTTTGTTTGTTTTTTTATTTGTTTGTTTATTTTTTATTCATTTATTGTTTATTTGTTTATTTTTTAAAAAGTTTTGATCTCCTCTTGTGTTTAAATGACTGTAGCCACAATCTTCACAATCGGAGCCTTAAGCTTAAAAGCTTACAGCGCCTAGTGTTCCCTGGCAGTCTCCATTCCAAGTACTAACTAAGCGCACACGATCGGGATTCCTAAGAGTGCTATGGCCAAAAGCAATGGCTGTTGGCTGTAGAAGACTATTTGTAATGACTGTTCTAAGAGTAACTCTTGTTACAGAGCTGCTTGTAAACTAAAAAGCCTCACAACTCAAAATAAATGACTGGCTGTACAATGTTTTTTGTTTGTTTGTTTTTTTATTTGTTTGTTTATTTTTTATTCATTTATTGTTTATTTGTTTATTTTTTTAAAGTTTTGATCTCCTCTTGTGTTTAAATGACTGTAGCCACAATCTTCACAATCGGAGCCTTAAGCTTAAAAGCTTACAGCGCCTAGTGTTCCCTGGCAGTCTCCATTCCAAGTACTAACTAAGCGCACACGATCGGGATTCCTAAGAGTGCTATGGCCAAAAGCAATGGCTGTTGGCTGTAGAAGACTATTTGTAATGACTGTTCTAAGAGTAACTCTTGTTACAGAGCTGCTTGTAAACTAAAAAGCCTCACAACTCAAAATAAATAACTGGCTGTACAATGTTTTTTGTTTGTTTGTTTTTTTATTTGTTTGTTTATTTTTATTCATTTATTGTTTATTTGTTTATTTTTTAAAAAGTTTTGATCTCCTCTTGTGTTTAAATGACTGTAGCCACAATCTTCACAATCGGAGCCTTAAGCTTAAAAGCTTACAGCGCCTAGTGTTCCCTGGCAGTCTCCATTCCAAGTACTAACTAAGCGCACACGATCGGGATTCCTAAGAGTGCTATGGCCAAAAGCAATGGCTGTTGGCTGTAGAAGACTATTTGTAATGACTGTTCTAAGAGTAACTCTTGTTACAGAGCTGCTTGTAAACTAAAAAGCCTCACAACTCAAAATAAATGACTGGCTGTACAATGTTTTTTGTTTGTTTGTTTTTTTATTTGTTTGTTTATTTTTTATTCATTTATTGTTTATTTGTTTATTTTTTAAAAAGTTTTGATCTCCTCTTGTGCTTAAATAACTGTAGCTACAGTCTTCACAATCGGAGCCTTAAGCTTAAAAGCTTACAGCGCCTAGTGTTCCCTGGCAGTCTCCATTCCAAGTACTAACTAAGCGCACACGATCGGGATTCCTAAGAGTGCTATGGCCAAAAGCAATGGCTGTTGGCTGTAGAAGACTATTTGTAATGACTGTTCTAAGAGTAACTCTTGTTACAGAGCTGCTTGTAAACTAAAAAGCCTCACAACTCAAAATAAATGACTGGCTGTACAGTGTTTTTTGTTTGTTTGTTTTTTTATTTGTTTGTTTATTTTTTATTCATTTATTGTTTATTTGTTTATTTTTTAAAAAGTTTTGATCTCCTCTTGTGTTTAAATGACTGTAGCCACAATCTTCACAATCGGAGCCTTAAGCTTAAAAGCTTACAGCGCCTAGTGTTCCCTGGCAGTCTCCATTCCAAGTACTAACTAAGCGCACACGATCGGGATTCCTAAGAGTGCTATGGCCAAATGCAATGGCTGTTGGCTGTAGAAGACTATTTGTAAGGACTGTTCTAAGAGTAACTCTTGTTACAGAGCTGCTTGTAAACTAAAAAGCCTCACAACTCAAAATAAATGACTGGCTGTACAATGTTTTTTGTTTGTTTGTTTATTTTTTATTCATTTATTGTTTATTTGTTTATTTTTTTAAAGTTTTGATCTCCTCTTGTGTTTAAATGACTGTAGCCACAATCTTCACAATCGGAGCCTTAAGCTTAAAAGCTTACAGCGCCTAGTGTTCCCTGGCAGTCTCCATTCCAAGTACTAACTAAGCGCACACGATCGGGATTCCTAAGAGTGCTATGGTCAAAAGCAATGGCTGTTGGCTGTAGAAGACTATTTGTAATGACTGTTCTAAGAGTAACTCTTGTTACAGAGCTGCTTGTAAACTAAAAAGCCTCACAACTCAAAATAAATGACTGGCTGTACAATGTTTTTTGTTTGTTTGTTTTTTTATTTGTTTGTTTATTTTTTATTCATTTATTGTTTATTTGTTTATTTTTTTAAAGTTTTGATCTCCTCTTGTGTTTAAATGACTGTAGCCACAATCTTCACAATCGGAGCCTTAAGCTTAAAAGCTTACAGCGCCTAGTGTTCCCTGGCAGTCTCCATTCCAAGTACTAACTAAGCGCACACGATCGGGATTCCTTAGAGTGCTATGGTCAAAAGCAATGGCTGTTGGCTGTAGAAGACTATTTGTAATGACTGTTCTAAGAGTAACTCTTGTTACAGAGCTGCTTGTAAACTAAAAAGCCTCACAACTCAAAATAAATGACTGGCTGTACAATGTTTTTTGTTTGTTTGTTTTTTTATTTGTTTGTTTATTTTTTATTCATTTATTGTTTATTTGTTTATTTTTTTAAAGTTTTGATCTCCTCTTGTGTTTAAATGACTGTAGCCACAATCTTCACAATCGGAGCCTTAAGCTTAAAAGCTTACAGCGCCTAGTGTTCCCTGGCAGTCTCCATTCCAAGTATTAACTAAGCGCACACGATCGGGATTCCTAAGAGTGCTATGGCCAAAAGCAATGGCTGTTGGCTGTAGAAGACTATTTGTAATGACTGTTCTAAGAGTAACTCTTGTTACAGAGCTGCTTGTAAACTAAAAAGCCTCACAACTCAAAATAAATGACTGGCTGTACAGTGTTTTTTGTTTGTTTGTTTTTTTATTTGTTTGTTTATTTTTTATTCATTTATTGTTTATTTGTTTATTTTTTTAAAGTTTTGATCTCCTCTTGTGTTTAAATGACTGTAGCCACAATCTTCACAATCGGAGCCTTAAGCTTAAAAGCTTACAGCGCCTAGTGTTCCCTGGCAGTCTCCATTCCAAGTACTAACTAAGCGCACACGATCGGGATTCCTAAGAGTGCTATGGCCAAAAGCAATGGCTGTTGGCTGTAGAAGACTATTTGTAATGACTGTTCTAAGAGTAACTCTTGTTACAGAGCTGCTTGTAAACTAAAAAGCCTCACAACTCAAAATAAATGACTGGCTGTACAGTGTTTTTTGTTTGTTTGTTTTTTTATTTGTTTGTTTATTTTTTATTCATTTATTGTTTATTTGTTTATTTTTTAAAAAGTTTTGATCTCCTCTTGTGTTTAAATGACTGTAGCCACAATCTTCACAATCGGAGCCTTAAGCTTAAAAGCTTACAGCGCCTAGTGTTCCCTGGCAGTCTCCATTCCAAGTACTAACTAAGCGCACACGATCGGGATTCCTAAGAGTGCTATGGCCAAAAGCAATGGCTGTTGGCTGTAGAAGACTATTTGTAATGACTGTTCTAAGAGTAACTCTTGTTACAGAGCTGCTTGTAAACTAAAAAGCCTCACAACTCAAAATAAATGACTGGCTGTACAATGTTTTTTGTTTGTTTGTTTTTTTATTTGTTTGTTTATTTTTATTCATTTATTGTTTATTTGTTTATTTTTTTAAAGTTTTGATCTCCTCTTGTGTTTAAATGACTGTAGCCACAATCTTCACAATCGGAGCCTTAAGCTTAAAAGCTTACAGCGCCTAGTGTTCCCTGGCAGTCTCCATTCCAAGTACTAACTAAGCGCACACGATCGGGATTCCTAAGAGTGCTATGGCCAAAAGCAATGGCTGTTGGCTGTAGAAGACTATTTGTAATGACTGTTCTAAGAGTAACTCTTGTTACAGAGCTGCTTGTAAACTAAAAAGCCTCACAACTCAAAATAAATGACTGGCTGTACAGTGTTTTTTGTTTGTTTGTTTTTTTATTTGTTTGTTTATTTTTTATTCATTTATTGTTTATTTGTTTATTTTTTAAAAAGTTTTGATCTCCTCTTGTGTTTAAATGACTGTAGCCACAATCTTCACAACCGGAGCCTTAAGCTTAAAAGCTTACAGCGCCTAGTGTTCCCTGGCAGTCTCCATTCCAAGTACTAACTAAGCGCACACGATCGGGATTCCTAAGAGTGCTATGGCCAAAAGCAATGGCTGTTGGCTGTAGAAGACTATTTGTAATGACTGTTCTAAGAGTAACTCTTGTTACAGAGCTGCTTGTAAACTAAAAAGCCTCACAAC
The DNA here is from genome assembly GCF_029633855.1 of Hoplias malabaricus. Taxonomy (NCBI): domain Eukaryota; kingdom Metazoa; phylum Chordata; class Actinopteri; order Characiformes; family Erythrinidae; genus Hoplias; species Hoplias malabaricus. The sequence goes on along the minus strand of NC_089806.1, from coordinate 29,758,270 downwards.
TCAAAATAAATGACTGGCTGTACAATGTTTTTTGTTTGTTTGTTTTTTTATTTGTTTGTTTATTTTTTATTCATTTATTGTTTATTTGTTTATTTTTTTAAAGTTTTGATCTCCTCTTGTGTTTAAATGACTGTAGCCACAATCTTCACAATCGGAGCCTTAAGCTTAAAAGCTTACAGCGCCTAGTGTTCCCTGGCAGTCTCCATTCCAAGTACTAACTAAGCGCACACGATCGGGATTCCTAAGAGTGCTATGGCCAAAAGCAATGGCTGTTGGCTGTAGAAGACTATTTGTAATGACTGTTCTAAGAGTAACTCTTGTTACAGAGCTACTTGTAAACTAAAAAGCCTCACAACTCAAAATAAATGACTGGCTGTACAATGTTTTTTGTTTGTTTGTTTTTTTATTTGTTTGTTTATTTTTTATTCATTTATTGTTTATTTGTTTATTTTTTTAAAGTTTTGATCTCCTCTTGTGTTTAAATGACTGTAGCCACAATCTTCACAATCGGAGCCTTAAGCTTAAAAGCTTACAGCGCCTAGTGTTCCCTGGCAGTCTCCATTCCAAGTATTAACTAAGCGCACACGATCGGGATTCCTAAGAGTGCTATGGCCAAAAGCAATGGCTGTTGGCTGTAGAAGACTATTTGTAATGACTGTTCTAAGAGTAACTCTTGTTACAGAGCTGCTTGTAAACTAAAAAGCCTCACAACTCAAAATAAATGACTGGCTGTACAGTGTTTTTTGTTTGTTTGTTTTTTTATTTGTTTGTTTATTTTTTATTCATTTATTGTTTATTTGTTTATTTTTTTAAAGTTTTGATCTCCTCTTGTGTTTAAATGACTGTAGCCACAATCTTCACAATCGGAGCCTTAAGCTTAAAAGCTTACAGCGCCTAGTGTTCCCTGGCAGTCTCCATTCCAAGTACTAACTAAGCGCACACGATCGGGATTCCTAAGAGTGCTATGGCCAAAAGCAATGGCTGTTGGCTGTAGAAGACTATTTGTAATGACTGTTCTAAGAGTAACTCTTGTTACAGAGCTGCTTGTAAACTAAAAAGCCTCACAACTCAAAATAAATGACTGGCTGTACAGTGTTTTTTGTTTGTTTGTTTTTTTATTTGTTTGTTTATTTTTTATTCATTTATTGTTTATTTGTTTATTTTTTAAAAAGTTTTGATCTCCTCTTGTGTTTAAATGACTGTAGCCACAATCTTCACAATCGGAGCCTTAAGCTTAAAAGCTTACAGCGCCTAGTGTTCCCTGGCAGTCTCCATTCCAAGTACTAACTAAGCGCACACGATCGGGATTCCTAAGAGTGCTATGGCCAAAAGCAATGGCTGTTGGCTGTAGAAGACTATTTGTAATGACTGTTCTAAGAGTAACTCTTGTTACAGAGCTGCTTGTAAACTAAAAAGCCTCACAACTCAAAATAAATGACTGGCTGTACAATGTTTTTTGTTTGTTTGTTTTTTTATTTGTTTGTTTATTTTTATTCATTTATTGTTTATTTGTTTATTTTTTTAAAGTTTTGATCTCCTCTTGTGTTTAAATGACTGTAGCCACAATCTTCACAATCGGAGCCTTAAGCTTAAAAGCTTACAGCGCCTAGTGTTCCCTGGCAGTCTCCATTCCAAGTACTAACTAAGCGCACACGATCGGGATTCCTAAGAGTGCTATGGCCAAAAGCAATGGCTGTTGGCTGTAGAAGACTATTTGTAATGACTGTTCTAAGAGTAACTCTTGTTACAGAGCTGCTTGTAAACTAAAAAGCCTCACAACTCAAAATAAATGACTGGCTGTACAGTGTTTTTTGTTTGTTTGTTTTTTTATTTGTTTGTTTATTTTTTATTCATTTATTGTTTATTTGTTTATTTTTTAAAAAGTTTTGATCTCCTCTTGTGTTTAAATGACTGTAGCCACAATCTTCACAATCGGAGCCTTAAGCTTAAAAGCTTACAGCGCCTAGTGTTCCCTGGCAGTCTCCATTCCAAGTACTAACTAAGCGCACACGATCGGGATTCCTAAGAGTGCTATGGCCAAAAGCAATGGCTGTTGGCTGTAGAAGACTATTTGTAATGACTGTTCTAAGAGTAACTCTTGTTACAGAGCTGCTTGTAAACTAAAAAGCCTCACAACTCAAAATAAATGACTGGCTGTACAATGTTTTTTGTTTGTTTGTTTTTTTATTTGTTTGTTTATTTTTTATTCATTTATTGTTTATTTGTTTATTTTTTTAAAGTTTTGATCTCCTCTTGTGTTTAAATGACTGTAGCCACAATCTTCACAATCGGAGCCTTAAGCTTAAAAGCTTACAGCGCCTAGTGTTCCCTGGCAGTCTCCATTCCAAGTACTAACTAAGCGCACACGATCGGGATTCCTAAGAGTGCTATGGCCAAAAGCAATGGCTGTTGGCTGTAGAAGACTATTTGTAATGACTGTTCTAAGAGTAACTCTTGTTACAGAGCTGCTTGTAAACTAAAAAGCCTCACAACTCAAAATAAATGACTGGCTGTACAATGTTTTTTGTTTGTTTGTTTTTTTATTTGTTTGTTTATTTTTTATTCATTTATTGTTTATTTGTTTATTTTTTTAAAGTTTTGATCTCCTCTTGTGTTTAAATGACTGTAGCCACAATCTTCACAATCGGAGCCTTAAGCTTAAAAGCTTACAGCGCCTAGTGTTCCCTGGCAGTCTCCATTCCAAGTATTAACTAAGCGCACACGATCGGGATTCCTAAGAGTGCTATGGCCAAAAGCAATGGCTGTTGGCTGTAGAAGACTATTTGTAATGACTGTTCTAAGAGTAACTCTTGTTACAGAGCTGCTTGTAAACTAAAAAGCCTCACAACTCAAAATAAATGACTGGCTGTACAGTGTTTTTTGTTTGTTTGTTTTTTTATTTGTTTGTTTATTTTTTATTCATTTATTGTTTATTTGTTTATTTTTTTAAAGTTTTGATCTCCTCTTGTGTTTAAATGACTGTAGCCACAATCTTCACAATCGGAGCCTTAAGCTTAAAAGCTTACAGCGCCTAGTGTTCCCTGGCAGTCTCCATTCCAAGTACTAACTAAGCGCACACGATCGGGATTCCTAAGAGTGCTATGGCCAAAAGCAATGGCTGTTGGCTGTAGAAGACTATTTGTAATGACTGTTCTAAGAGTAACTCTTGTTACAGAGCTGCTTGTAAACTAAAAAGCCTCACAACTCAAAATAAATGACTGGCTGTACAGTGTTTTTTGTTTGTTTGTTTTTTTATTTGTTTGTTTATTTTTTATTCATTTATTGTTTATTTGTTTATTTTTTAAAAAGTTTTGATCTCCTCTTGTGTTTAAATGACTGTAGCCACAATCTTCACAATCGGAGCCTTAAGCTTAAAAGCTTACAGCGCCTAGTGTTCCCTGGCAGTCTCCATTCCAAGTACTAACTAAGCGCACACGATCGGGATTCCTAAGAGTGCTATGGCCAAAAGCAATGGCTGTTGGCTGTAGAAGACTATTTGTAATGACTGTTCTAAGAGTAACTCTTGTTACAGAGCTGCTTGTAAACTAAAAAGCCTCACAACTCAAAATAAATGACTGGCTGTACAGTGTTTTTTGTTTGTTTGTTTTTTTATTTGTTTGTTTATTTTTTATTCATTTATTGTTTATTTGTTTATTTTTTTAAAGTTTTGATCTCCTCTTGTGTTTAAATGACTGTAGCCACAATCTTCACAATCGGAGCCTTAAGCTTAAAAGCTTACAGCGCCTAGTGTTCCCTGGCAGTCTCCATTCCAAGTACTAACTAAGCGCACACGATCGGGATTCCTAAGAGTGCTATGGCCAAAAGCAATGGCTGTTGGCTGTAGAAGACTATTTGTAATGACTGTTCTAAGAGTAACTCTTGTTACAGAGCTGCTTGTAAACTAAAAAGCCTCACAACTCAAAATAAATGACTGGCTGTACAGTGTTTTTTGTTTGTTTGTTTGTTTATTTGTTTGTTTATTTTTTATTCATTTATTGTTTATTTGTTTATTTTTTAAAAAGTTTTGATCTCCTCTTGTGTTTAAATGACTGTAGCCACAATCTTCACAATCGGAGCCTTAAGCTTAAAAGCTTACAGCGCCTAGTGTTCCCTGGCAGTCTCCATTCCAAGTACTAACTAAGCGCACACGATCGGGATTCCTAAGAGTGCTATGGCCAAAAGCAATGGCTGTTGGCTGTAGAAGACTATTTGTAATGACTGTTCTAAGAGTAACTCTTGTTACAGAGCTGCTTGTAAACTAAAAAGCCTCACAACTCAAAATAAATGACTGGCTGTACAATGTTTTTTGTTTGTTTGTTTTTTTATTTGTTTGTTTATTTTTTATTCATTTATTGTTTATTTGTTTATTTTTTTAAAGTTTTGATCTCCTCTTGTGTTTAAATGACTGTAGCCACAATCTTCACAATCGGAGCCTTAAGCTTAAAAGCTTACAGCGCCTAGTGTTCCCTGGCAGTCTCCATTCCAAGTACTAACTAAGCGCACACGATCGGGATTCCTAAGAGTGCTATGGCCAAAAGCAATGGCTGTTGGCTGTAGAAGACTATTTGTAATGACTGTTCTAAGAGTAACTCTTGTTACAGAGCTGCTTGTAAACTAAAAAGCCTCACAACTCAAAATAAATGACTGGCTGTACAATGTTTTTTGTTTGTTTGTTTTTTTATTTGTTTGTTTATTTTTTATTCATTTATTGTTTATTTGTTTATTTTTTAAAAAGTTTTGATCTCCTCTTGTGTTTAAATGACTGTAGCCACAATCTTCACAATCGGAGCCTTAAGCTTAAAAGCTTACAGCGCCTAGTGTTCCCTGGCAGTCTCCATTCCAAGTACTAACTAAGCGCACACGATCGGGATTCCTAAGAGTGCTATGGCCAAAAGCAATGGCTGTTGGCTGTAGAAGACTATTTGTAATGACTGTTCTAAGAGTAACTCTTGTTACAGAGCTGCTTGTAAACTAAAAAGCCTCACAACTCAAAATAAATGACTGGCTGTACAGTGTTTTTTGTTTGTTTGTTTTTTTATTTGTTTGTTTATTTTTTATTCATTTATTGTTTATTTGTTTATTTTTTAAAAAGTTTTGATCTCCTCTTGTGTTTAAATGACTGTAGCCACAATCTTCACAATCGGAGCCTTAAGCTTAAAAGCTTACAGCGCCTAGTGTTCCCTGGCAGTCTCCATTCCAAGTACTAACTAAGCGCACACGATCGGGATTCCTAAGAGTGCTATGGCCAAAAGCAATGGCTGTTGGCTGTAGAAGACTATTTGTAATGACTGTTCTAAGAGTAACTCTTGTTACAGAGCTGCTTGTAAACTAAAAAGCCTCACAACTCAAAATAAATGACTGGCTGTACAATGTTTTTTGTTTGTTTGTTTTTTTATTTGTTTGTTTATTTTTTATTCATTTATAGTTTATTTGTTTATTTTTTTAAAGTTTTGATCTCCTCTTGTGTTTAAATGACTGTAGCCACAATCTTCACAATCGGAGCCTTAAGCTTAAAAGCTTACAGCGCCTAGTGTTCCCTGGCAGTCTCCATTCCAAGTACTAACTAAGCGCACACGATCGGGATTCCTAAGAGTGCTATGGCCAAAAGCAATGGCTGTTGGCTGTAGAAGACTATTTGTAATGACTGTTCTAAGAGTAACTCTTGTTACAGAGCTGCTTGTAAACTAAAAAGCCTCACAACTCAAAATAAATGACTGGCTGTACAGTGTTTTTTGTTTGTTTGTTTTTTTATTTGTTTGTTTATTTTTTATTCATTTATTGTTTATTTGTTTATTTTTAAAAAGTTTTGATCTCCTCTTGTGTTTAAATGACTGTAGCCACAATCTTCACAATCGGAGCCTTAAGCTTAAAAGCTTACAGCGCCTAGTGTTCCCTGGCAGTCTCCATTCCAAGTACTAACTAAGCGCACACGATCGGGATTCCTAAGAGTGCTATGGCCAAAAGCAATGGCTGTTGGCTGTAGAAGACTATTTGTAATGACTGTTCTAAGAGTAACTCTTGTTACAGAGCTGCTTGTAAACTAAAAAGCCTCACAACTCAAAATAAATGACTGGCTGTACAATGTTTTTTGTTTGTTTGTTTTTTTATTTGTTTGTTTATTTTTTATTCATTTATTGTTTATTTGTTTATTTTTTTAAAGTTTTGATCTCCTCTTGTGTTTAAATGACTGTAGCCACAATCTTCACAATCGGAGCCTTAAGCTTAAAAGCTTACAGCGCCTAGTGTTCCCTGGCAGTCTCCATTCCAAGTACTAACTAAGCGCACACGATCGGGATTCCTAAGAGTGCTATGGCCAAAAGCAATGGCTGTTGGCTGTAGAAGACTATTTGTAATGACTGTTCTAAGAGTAACTCTTGTTACAGAGCTGCTTGTAAACTAAAAAGCCTCACAACTCAAAATAAATGACTGGCTGTACAATGTTTTTTGTTTGTTTGTTTTTTTATTTGTTTGTTTATTTTTTATTCATTTATTGTTTATTTGTTTATTTTTTAAAAAGTTTTGATCTCCTCTTGTGTTTAAATGACTGTAGCCACAATCTTCACAATCGGAGCCTTAAGCTTAAAAGCTTACAGCGCCTAGTGTTCCCTGGCAGTCTCCATTCCAAGTACTAACTAAGCGCACACGATCGGGATTCCTAAGAGTGCTATGGCCAAAAGCAATGGCTGTTGGCTGTAGAAGACTATTTGTAATGACTGTTCTAAGAGTAACTCTTGTTACAGAGCTGCTTGTAAACTAAAAAGCCTCACAACTCAAAATAAATGACTGGCTGTACAATGTTTTTTGTTTGTTTGTTTTTTTATTTGTTTGTTTATTTTTTATTCATTTATTGTTTATTTGTTTATTTTTTAAAAAGTTTTGATCTCCTCTTGTGCTTAAATAACTGTAGCTACAGTCTTCACAATCGGAGCCTTAAGCTTAAAAGCTTACAGCGCCTAGTGTTCCCTGGCAGTCTCCATTCCAAGTACTAACTAAGCGCACACGATCGGGATTCCTAAGAGTGCTATGGCCAAAAGCAATGGCTGTTGGCTGTAGAAGACTATTTGTAATGACTGTTCTAAGAGTAACTCTTGTTACAGAGCTGCTTGTAAACTAAAAAGCCTCACAACTCAAAATAAATGACTGGCTGTACAATGTTTTTTGTTTGTTTGTTTTTTTATTTGTTTGTTTATTTTTTATTCATTTATTGTTTATTTGTTTATTTTTTAAAAAGTTTTGATCTCCTCTTGTGCTTAAATAACTGTAGCTACAGTCTTCACAATCGGAGCCTTAAGCTTAAAAGCTTACAGCGCCTAGTGTTCCCTGGCAGTCTCCATTCCAAGTACTAACTAAGCGCACACGATCGGGATTCCTAAGAGTGCTATGGCCAAAAGCAATGGCTGTTGGCTGTAGAAGACTATTTGTAATGACTGTTCTAAGAGTAACTCTTGTTACAGAGCTGCTTGTAAACTAAAAAGCCTCACAACTCAAAATAAATGACTGGCTGTACAGTGTTTTTTGTTTGTTTGTTTTTTTATTTGTTTGTTTATTTTTTATTCATTTATTGTTTATTTGTTTATTTTTTTAAAGTTTTGATCTCCTCTTGTGTTTAAATGACTGTAGCCACAATCTTCACAATCGGAGCCTTAAGCTTAAAAGCTTACAGCGCCTAGTGTTCCCTGGCAGTCTCCATTCCAAGTACTAACTAAGCGCACACGATCGGGATTCCTAAGAGTGCTATGGCCAAAAGCAATGGCTGTTGGCTGTAGAAGACTATTTGTAACGACTGTTCTAAGAGTAACTCTTGTTACAGAGCTGCTTGTAAACTAAAAAGCCTCACAACTCAAAATAAATGACTGGCTGTACAGTTTTTTTTGTTTGTTTGTTTTTTTATTTGTTTGTTTTTTTTTTATTCATTTATTGTTTATTTGTTTATTTTTTTAAAGTTTTGATCTCCTCTTGTGTTTAAATGACTGTAGCCACAATCTTCACAATCGGAGCCTTAAGCTTAAAAGCTTACAGCGCCTAGTGTTCCCTGGCAGTCTCCATTCCAAGTACTAACTAAGCGCACACGATCGGGATTCCTAAGAGTGCTATGGCCAAAAGCAATGGCTGTTGGCTGTAGAAGACTATTTGTAATGACTGTTCTAAGAGTAACTCTTGTTACAGAGCTGCTTGTAAACTAAAAAGCCTCACAACTCAAAATAAATGACTGGCTGTACAGTGTTTTTTGTTTGTTTGTTTTTTTATTTGTTTGTTTATTTTTTATTCATTTATTGTTTATTTGTTTATTTTTTAAAAGTTTTGATCTCCTCTTGTGTTTAAATGACTGTAGCCACAATCTTCACAATCGGAGCCTTAAGCTTAAAAGCTTACAGCGCCTAGTGTTCCCTGGCAGTCTCCATTCCAAGTACTAACTAAGCGCACACGATCGGGATTCCTAAGAGTGCTATGGCCAAAAGCAATGGCTGTTGGCTGTAGAAGACTATTTGTAATGACTGTTCTAAGAGTAACTCTTGTTACAGAGCTGCTTGTAAACTAAAAAGCCTCACAACTCAAAATAAATGACTGGCTGTACAATGTTTTTTGTTTGTTTGTTTTTTTATTTGTTTGTTTATTTTTTATTCATTTATTGTTTATTTGTTTATTTTTTTAAAGTTTTGATCTCCTCTTGTGTTTAAATGACTGTAGCCACAATCTTCACAATCGGAGCCTTAAGCTTAAAAGCTTACAGCGCCTAGTGTTCCCTGGCAGTCTCCATTCCAAGTACTAACTAAGCGCACACGATCGGGATTCCTAAGAGTGCTATGGCCAAAAGCAATGGCTGTTGGCTGTAGAAGACTATTTGTAATGACTGTTCTAAGAGTAACTCTTGTTACAGAGCTGCTTGTAAACTAAAAAGCCTCACAACTCAAAATAAATGACTGGCTGTACAGTGTTTTTTGTTTGTTTGTTTTTTTATTTGTTTGTTTATTTTTTATTCATTTATTGTTTATTTGTTTATTTTTTAAAAAGTTTTGATCTCCTCTTGTGTTTAAATGACTGTAGCCACAATCTTCACAATCGGAGCCTTAAGCTTAAAAGCTTACAGCGCCTAGTGTTCCCTGGCAGTCTCCATTCCAAGTACTAACTAAGCGCACACGATCGGGATTCCTAAGAGTGCTATGGCCAAAAGCAATGGCTGTTGGCTGTAGAAGACTATTTGTAATGACTGTTCTAAGAGTAACTCTTGTTACAGAGCTGCTTGTAAACTAAAAAGCCTCACAACTCAAAATAAATGACTGGCTGTACAATGTTTTTTGTTTGTTTGTTTTTTTATTTGTTTGTTTATTTTTTATTCATTTATTGTTTATTTGTTTATTTTTTAAAAAGTTTTGATCTCCTCTTGTGCTTAAATAACTGTAGCTACAGTATTCACAATCGGAGCCTTAAGCTTAAAAGCTTACAGCGCCTAGTGTTCCCTGGCAGTCTCCATTCCAAGTACTAACTAAGCGCACACGATCGGGATTCCTAAGAGTGCTATGGCCAAAAGCAATGGCTGTTGGCTGTAGAAGACTATTTGTAATGACTGTTCTAAGAGTAACTCTTGTTACAGAGCTGCTTGTAAACTAAAAAGCCTCACAACTCAAAATAAATGACTGGCTGTACAATGTTTTTTGTTTGTTTGTTTTTTTATTTGTTTGTTTATTTTTTATTCATTTATTGTTTATTTTTTAAAAAGTTTTGATCTCCTCTTGTGTTTAAATGACTGTAGCCACAATCTTCACAATCAGAGCCTTAAGCTTAAAAGCTTACAGCGCCTAGTGTTCCCTGGCAGTCTCCATTCCAAGTACTAACTAAGCGCACACGATCGGGATTCCTAAGAGTGCTATGGCCAAAAGCAATGGCTGTTGGCTGTAGAAGACTATTTGTAATGACTGTTCTAAGAGTAACTCTTGTTACAGAGCTGCTTGTAAACTAAAAAGCCTCACAACTCAAAATAAATGACTGGCTGTACAATGTTTTTTGTTTGTTTGTTTTTTTATTTGTTTGTTTATTTTTTATTCATTTATTGTTTATTTGTTTATTTTTTAAAAAGTTTTGATCTCCTCTTGTGCTTAAATAACTGTAGCTACAGTCTTCACAATCGGAGCCTTAAGCTTAAAAGCTTACAGCGCCTAGTGTTCCCTGGCAGTCTCCATTCCAAGTACTAACTAAGCGCACACGATCGGGATTCCTAAGAGTGCTATGGCCAAAAGCAATGGCTGTTGGCTGTAGAAGACTATTTGTAATGACTGTTCTAAGAGTAACTCTTGTTACAGAGCTGCTTGTAAACTAAAAAGCCTCACAACTCAAAATAAATGACTGGCTGTACAGTGTTTTTTGTTTGTTTGTTTTTTTATTTGTTTGTTTATTTTTTATTCATTTATTGTTTATTTGTTTATTTTTTTAAAGTTTTGATCTCCTCTTGTGTTTAAATGACTGTAGCCACAATCTTCACAATCGGAGCCTTAAGCTTAAAAGCTTACAGCGCCTAGTGTTCCCTGGCAGTCTCCATTCCAAGTACTAACTAAGCGCACACGATCGGGATTCCTAAGAGTGCTATGGCCAAAAGCAATGGCTGTTGGCTGTAGAAGACTATTTGTAATGACTGTTCTAAGAGTAACTCTTGTTACAGAGCTGCTTGTAAACTAAAAAGCCTCACAACTCAAAATAAATGACTGGCTGTACAGTGTTTTTTGTTTGTTTGTTTTTTTATTTGTTTGTTTATTTTTTATTCATTTATTGTTTATTTGTTTATTTTTTAAAAAGTTTTGATCTCCTCTTGTGTTTAAATGACTGTAGCCACAATCTTCACAATCGGAGCCTTAAGCTTAAAAGCTTACAGCGCCTAGTGTTCCCTGGCAGTCTCCATTCCAAGTACTAACTAAGCGCACACGATCGGGATTCCTAAGAGTGCTATGGCCAAAAGCAATGGCTGTTGGCTGTAGAAGACTATTTGTAATGACTGTTCTAAGAGTAACTCTTGTTACAGAGCTGCTTGTAAACTAAAAAGCCTCACAACTCAAAATAAATGACTGGCTGTACAGTGTTTTTTGTTTGTTTGTTATTTTATTTGTTTGTTTATTTTTTATTCATTTATTGTTTATTTGTTTATTTTTTTAAAGTTTTGATCTCCTCTTGTGTTTAAATGACTGTAGCCACAATCTTCACAATCGGAGCCTTAAGCTTAAAAGCTTACAGCGCCTAGTGTTCCCTGGCAGTCTCCATTCCAAGTACTAACTAAGCGCACACGATCGGGATTCCTAAGAGTGCTATGGCCAAATGCAATGGCCGTTGGCTGTAGAAGACTATTTGTAATGACTGTTCTAAGAGTAACTCTTGTTACAGAGCTGCTTGTAAACTAAAAAGCCTCACAACTCAAAATAAATGACTGGCTGTACAATGTTTTTTGTTTGTTTGTTTTTTTATTTGTTTGTTTATTTTTTATTCATTTATTGTTTATTTGTTTATTTTTTTAAAGTTTTGATCTCCTCTTGTGTTTAAATGACTGTAGCCACAATCTTCACAATCGGAGCCTTAAGCTTAAAAGCTTACAGCGCCTAGTGTTCCCTGGCAGTCTCCATTCCAAGTACTAACTAAGCGCACACGATCGGGATTCCTAAGAGTGCTATGGTCAAAAGCAATGGCTGTTGGCTGTAGAAGACTATTTGTAATGACTGTTCTAAGAGTAACTCTTGTTACAGAGCTGCTTGTAAACTAAAAAGCCTCACAACTCAAAATAAATGACTGGCTGTACAATGTTTTTTGTTTGTTTGTTTTTTTATTTGTTTGTTTATTTTTTATTCATTTATTGTTTATTTTTTTAAAGTTTTGATCTCCTCTTGTGTTTAAATGACTGTAGCCACAATCTTCACAATCGGAGCCTTAAGCTTAAAAGCTTACAGCGCCTAGTGTTCCCTGGCAGTCTCCATTCCAAGTACTAACTAAGCGCACAAGATCGGGATTCCTAAGAGTGCTATGGTCAAAAGCAATGAGTGTTGGATGTAGAAGACTATTTGTAATGACTGTTATAAGAGTAACTCTTGTTACAGAGCTGCTTGTAAACTAAAAAGCCTCACAACTCAAAATAAATGACTGGCTCTCCAGTGTTTTTTTTTTTTTTTTTTTTTTTTATTCATTTATTGTTTATTTGTTCATTTTTTTTTAAGTTTTGACCTCTTCTTGTGTTTAAATGACTGTAGCTACAATCTTCACAATCGGAGCCTTAAGCTAAAAAGCTTACAGCGCCTAGTGTTCCCTGGCAGTCTCCATTCCAAGTACTAACTAAGCTCACAAGATCGGGATTCCTAAGAGTGCTATGGCCATAAGCAATGACTGTTGGCTGTAGAAGACTATTTGTAATGACTGTTCTAAGAGTAACTCTTGTTACAGAGCTGCTTGTAAACTAAAAAGCCTCACAACTCAAAATAAATGACTGGCTTTCCAGTGTTTTTTGTTTGTTTGTTTTTTTATTTGTTTGTTTATTTTTTATTCATTAATTGTTTATTTTTTATTTTTTTAAAGTTTTGATCTCCTCTTGTGTTTAAATGACTGTAGCTACAATCTTCACAATCGGAGCCTTAAGCTAAAAAGCTTACAGCGCCTAGTGTTCCCTGGCAGTCTCCATTCCAAGTACTAACTAAGGGCACAAAATCGGGATTCCTAAGAGTGCTATGGCCATAAGCAATGACTGTTGGCTGTAGAAGACTATTTGTAATGACTGTTCTAAGAGTAACTCTTGTTACAGAGCTGCTTGTAAACTAAAAAGCCTCACAACTCAAAATAAATGACTGGCTCTCCAGTGTTTTTTTTTATTTTTTTTATTTATTTATTGTTTATTTCTTCATTTTGTTTAAAGTTTTGATCTCTTCTTGTGTTTAAATGACTGTAGCTACAATCTTCACAATCGGAGCCTTAAGCTAAAAAGCTTACAGCGCCTAGTGTTCCCTGGCAGTCTCCATTCCAAGTACTAACTAAGCGCACAAGATCGGGATTCCTAAGAGTGCTATGGCCATAAGCAATGACTGTTGGCTGTAGAAGACTATTTGTAATGACTGTTCTAAGAGTAACTCTTGTTACAGAGCTGCTTGTAAACTAAAAAGCCTCACAACTCAAAATAAATGACTGGCTTTCCAGTGTTTTTTGTTTGTTTGTTTTTTTATTCATTTATTGTTTATTTTTTTATTCATTTATTGTTTATTTTTTTATTTTTTTAAAGTTTTGATCTCCTCTTGTGTTTAAATGACTGTAGCTACAATCTTCACAATCGGAGCCTTAAGCTAAAAAGCTTACAGCGCCTAGTGTTCCCTGGCAGTCTCCATTCCAAGTACTAACTAAGGGCACAAAATCGGGATTCCTAAGAGTGCTATGGCCATAAGCAATGACTGTTGGCTGTAGAAGACTATTTGTAATGACTGTTCTAAGAGTAACTCTTGTTACAGAGCTGCTTGTAAACTAAAAAGCCTCACAACTCAAAATAAATGACTGGCTCTCCAGTGTTTTTTTTTTTTTGTTTTGTTTTTGTTTTTGTTTTTTATTCATTTATTGTTTATTTGTTCATTTTTTTTAAAGTTTTGATCTCTTCTTGTGTTTAAATGACTGTAGCTACAATCTTCACAATCGGAGCCTTAAGCTAAAAAGCTTACAGCGCCTAGTGTTCCCTGGCAGTCTCCATTCCAAGTACTAACTAAGCGCACAAGATCGGGATTCCTAAGAGTGCTATGGCCATAAGCAATGACTGTTGGCTGTAGAAGACTATTTGTAATGACTGTTCTAAGAGTAACTCTTGTTACAGAGCTGCTTGTAAACTAAAAAGCCTCACAACTCAAAATAAATGACTGGCTCTCCAGTGTTTTTTTTTTTTTTTATTCATTTATTGTTTATTTCTTCATTTTTTTTAAAGTTTTGATCTCTTCTTGTGTTTAAATGACTGTAGCTACAATCTTCACAATCGGAGCCTTAAGCTAAAAAGCTTACAGCGCCTAGTGTTCCCTGGCAGTCTCCATTCCAAGTACTAACTAAGCGCACAAGATCGGAATTCCTAAGAGTGCTATGGCCATAAGCAATGACTGTTGGCTGTAGAAGACTATTTGTAATGACTGTTCTAAGAGTAACTCTTGTTACAGAGCTGCTTGTAAACTAAAAAGCCTCACAACTCAAAATAAATGACTGGCTGTACAATGTTTTTTGTTTGTTTGTTTTTTTATTTGTTTGTTTATTTTTTATTCATTTATTGTTTATTTGTTTATTTTTTAAAAAGTTTTGATCTCCTCTTGTGTTTAAATGACTGTAGCCACAATCTTCACAATCGGAGCCTTAAGCTTAAAAGCTTACAGCGCCTAGTGTTCCCTGGCAGTCTCCATTCCAAGTACTAACTAAGCGCACACGATCGGGATTCCTAAGAGTGCTATGGCCAAAAGCAATGGCTGTTGGCTGTAGAAGACTATTTGTAATGACTGTTCTAAGAGTAACTCTTGTTACAGAGCTGCTTGTAAACTAAAAAGCCTCACAACTCAAAATAAATGACTGGCTGTACAATGTTTTTTGTTTGTTTGTTTTTTTATTTGTTTGTTTATTTTTTATTCATTTATTGTTTATTTGTTTATTTTTTAAAAGTTTTGATCTCCTCTTGTGCTTAAATAACTGTAGCTACAGTCTTCACAATCGGAGCCTTAAGCTTAAAAGCTTACAGCGCCTAGTGTTCCCTGGCAGTCTCCATTCCAAGTACTAACTAAGCGCACACGATCGGGATTCCTAAGAGTGCTATGGCCAAAAGCAATGGCTGTTGGCTGTAGAAGACTATTTGTAATGACTGTTCTAAGAGTAACTCTTGTTACAGAGCTGCTTGTAAACTAAAAAGCCTCACAACTCAAAATAAATGACTGGCTTTCCAGTGTTTTTTGTTTGTTTGTTTTTTTATTTGTTTGTTTATTTTTTATTCATTTATTGTTTATTTGTTTATTTTTTTAAAGTTTTGATCTCCTCTTGTGTTTAAATGACTGTAGCCACAATCTTCACAATCGGAGCCTTAAGCTTAAAAGCTTACAGCGCCTAGTGTTCCCTGGCAGTCTCCATTCCAAGTACTAACTAAGCGCACACGATCGGGATTCCTAAGAGTGCTATGGCCAAATGCAATGGCCGTTGGCTGTAGAAGACTATTTGTAATGACTGTTCTAAGAGTAACTCTTGTTACAGAGCTGCTTGTAAACTAAAAAGCCTCACAACTCAAAATAAATGACTGGCTGTACAATGTTTTTTGTTTGTTTGTTTTTTTATTTGTTTGTTTATTTTTTATTCATTTATTGTTTATTTGTTTATTTTTTTAAAGTTTTGATCTCCTCTTGTGTTTAAATGACTGTAGCCACAATCTTCACAATCGGAGCCTTAAGCTAAAAAGCTTACAGCGCCTAGTGTTCCCTGGCAGTCTCCATTCCAAGTACTAACTAAGCGCACAAGATCGGGATTCCTAAGAGTGCTATGGCCATAAGCAATGACTGTTGGCTGTAGAAGACTATTTGTAATGACTGTTCTAAGAGTAACTCTTGTTACAGAGCTGCTTGTAAACTAAAAAGCCTCACAACTCAAAATAAATGACTGGCTCTCCAGTGTTTTTTTTTTTTTTTATTCATTTATTGTTTATTTCTTCATTTTTTTTAAAGTTTTGATCTCTTCTTGTGTTTAAATGACTGTAGCTACAATCTTCACAATCGGAGCCTTAAGCTAAAAAGCTTACAGCGCCTAGTGTTCCCTGGCAGTCTCCATTCCAAGTACTAACTAAGCGCACAAGATCGGAATTCCTAAGAGTGCTATGGCCATAAGCAATGACTGTTGGCTGTAGAAGACTATTTGTAATGACTGTTCTAAGAGTAACTCTTGTTACAGAGCTGCTTGTAAACTAAAAAGCCTCACAACTCAAAATAAATGACTGGCTGTACAATGTTTTTTGTTTGTTTGTTTTTTTATTTGTTTGTTTATTTTTTATTCATTTATTGTTTATTTGTTTATTTTTTAAAAAGTTTTGATCTCCTCTTGTGTTTAAATGACTGTAGCCACAATCTTCACAATCGGAGCCTTAAGCTTAAAAGCTTACAGCGCCTAGTGTTCCCTGGCAGTCTCCATTCCAAGTACTAACTAAGCGCACACGATCGGGATTCCTAAGAGTGCTATGGCCAAAAGCAATGGCTGTTGGCTGTAGAAGACTATTTGTAATGACTGTTCTAAGAGTAACTCTTGTTACAGAGCTGCTTGTAAACTAAAAAGCCTCACAACTCAAAATAAATGACTGGCTGTACAATGTTTTTTGTTTGTTTGTTTTTTTATTTGTTTGTTTATTTTTTATTCATTTATTGTTTATTTGTTTATTTTTAAAAAGTTTTGATCTCCTCTTGTGTTTAAATGACTGTAGCCACAATCTTCACAATCGGAGCCTTAAGCTTAAAAGCTTACAGCGCCTAGTGTTCCCTGGCAGTCTCCATTCCAAGTACTAACTAAGCGCACACGATCGGGATTCCTAAGAGTGCTATGGCCAAAAGCAATGGCTGTTGGCTGTAGAAGACTATTTGTAATGACTGTTCTAAGAGTAACTCTTGTTACAGAGCTGCTTGTAAACTAAAAAGCCTCACAACTCAAAATAAATGACTGGCTTTCCAGTGTTTTTTGTTTGTTTGTTTTTTTATTTGTTTGTTTATTTTTTATTCATTTATTGTTTATTTGTTTATTTTTTTAAAGTTTTGATCTCCTCTTGTGTTTAAATGACTGTAGCCACAATCTTCACAATCGGAGCCTTAAGCTTAAAAGCTTACAGCGCCTAGTGTTCCCTGGCAGTCTCCATTCCAAGTACTAACTAAGCGCACACGATCGGGATTCCTAAGAGTGCTATGGCCAAATGCAATGGCCGTTGGCTGTAGAAGACTATTTGTAATGACTGTTCTAAGAGTAACTCTTGTTACAGAGCTGCTTGTAAACTAAAAAGCCTCACAACTCAAAATAAATGACTGGCTGTACAATGTTTTTTGTTTGTTTGTTTTTTTATTTGTTTGTTTATTTTTTATTCATTTATTGTTTATTTGTTTATTTTTTTAAAGTTTTGATCTCCTCTTGTGTTTAAATGACTGTAGCCACAATCTTCACAATCGGAGCCTTAAGCTTAAAAGCTTACAGCGCCTAGTGTTCCCTGGCAGTCTCCATTCCAAGTACTAACTAAGCGCACACGATCGGGATTCCTAAGAGTGCTATGGTCAAAAGCAATGGCTGTTGGCTGTAGAAGACTATTTGTAATGACTGTTCTAAGAGTAACTCTTGTTACAGAGCTGCTTGTAAACTAAAAAGCCTCACAACTCAAAATAAATGACTGGCTGTACAATGTTTTTTGTTTGTTTGTTTTTTTATTTGTTTGTTTATTTTTTATTCATTTATTGTTTATTTGTTTATTTTTTTAAAGTTTTGATCTCCTCTTGTGTTTAAATGACTGTAGCCACAATCTTCACAATCGGAGCCTTAAGCTTAAAAGCTTACAGCGCCTAGTGTTCCCTGGCAGTCTCCATTCCAAGTACTAACTAAGCGCACAAGATCGGGATTCCTAAGAGTGCTATGGTCAAAAGCAATGAGTGTTGGATGTAGAAGACTATTTGTAATGACTGTTATAAGAGTAACTCTTGTTACAGAGCTGCTTGTAAACTAAAAAGCCTCACAACTCAAAATAAATGACTGGCTCTCCAGTGTTTTTTTTTTTTTTTTTTTTTTTTTTTTCATTTATTGTTTATTTGTTCATTTTTTTTAAAGTTTTGATCTCTTCTTGTGTTTAAATGACTGTAGCTACAATCTTCACAATCGGAGCCTTAAGCTAAAAAGCTTACAGCGCCTAGTGTTCCCTGGCAGTCTCCATTCCAAGTACTAACTAAGCTCACAAGATCGGGATTCCTAAGAGTGCTATGGCCATAAGCAATGACTGTTGGCTGTAGAAGACTATTTGTAATGACTGTTCTAAGAGTAACTCTTGTTACAGAGCTGCTTGTAAACTAAAAAGCCTCACAACTCAAAATAAATGACTGGCTTTCCAGTGTTTTTTGTTTGTTTGTTTTTTTATTTGTTTGTTTATTTTTTATTCATTAATTGTTTATTTTTTTATTTTTTTAAAGTTTTGATCTCCTCTTGTGTTTAAATGACTGTAGCTACAATCTTCACAATCGGAGCCTTAAGCTAAAAAGCTTACAGCGCCTAGTGTTCCCTGGCAGTCTCCATTCCAAGTACTAACTAAGGGCACAAAATCGGGATTCCTAAGAGTGCTATGGCCATAAGCAATGACTGTTGGCTGTAGAAGACTATTTGTAATGACTGTTCTAAGAGTAACTCTTGTTACAGAGCTGCTTGTAAACTAAAAAGCCTCACAACTCAAAATAAATGACTGGCTCTCCAGTGTTTTTTTTTTTTTTTTTTTTTTTTTTTTTAAATTTATTTATTGTTTATTTCTTCATTTTGTTTAAAGTTTTGATCTCTTCTTGTGTTTAAATGACTGTAGCTACAATCTTCACAATCGGAGCCTTAAGCTAAAAAGCTTACAGCGCCTAGTGTTCCCTGGCAGTCTCCATTCCAAGTACTAACTAAGCGCACAAGATCGGGATTCCTAAGAGTGCTATGGCCATAAGCAATGACTGTTGGCTGTAGAAGACTATTTGTAATGACTGTTCTAAGAGTAACTCTTGTTACAGAGCTGCTTGTAAACTAAAAAGCCTCACAACTCAAAATAAATGACTGGCTCTCCAGTGTTTTTTTTTTTTTTTTTTTTTTTTTTTTATTCATTTATTGTTTATTTCTTCATTTTTTTTAAAGTTTTGATCTCTTCTTGTGTTTAAATGACTGTAGCTACAATCTTCACAATCGGAGCCTTAAGCTAAAAAGCTTACAGCGCCTAGTGTTCCCTGGCAGTCTCCATTCCAAGTACTAACTAAGCGCACAAGATCGGGATTCCTAAGAGTGCTATGGCCATAAGCAATGACTGTTGGCTGTAGAAGACTATTTGTAATGACTGTTCTAAGAGTAACTCTTGTTACAGAGCTGCTTGTAAACTAAAAAGCCTCACAACTCAAAATAAATGACTGGCTCTCCAGTGTTTTTTTTTTTTTTATTCATTTATTGTTTATTTCTTCATTTTTTTTAAAGTTTTGATCTCTTCTTGTGTTTAAATGACTGTAGCTACAATCTTCACAATCGGAGCCTTAAGCTAAAAAGCTTACAGCGCCTAGTGTTCCCTGGCAGTCTCCATTCCAAGTACTAACTAAGCGCACAAGATCGGAATTCCTAAGAGTGCTATGGCCATAAGCAATGACTGTTGGCTGTAGAAGACTATTTGTAATGACTGTTCTAAGAGTAACTCTTGTTACAGAGCTGCTTGTAAACTAAAAAGCCTCACAACTCAAAATAAATGACTGGCTGTACAATGTTTTTTGTTTGTTTGTTTTTTTATTTGTTTGTTTATTTTTTATTCATTTATTGTTTATTTGTTTATTTTTTAAAAAGTTTTGATCTCCTCTTGTGTTTAAATGACTGTAGCCACAATCTTCACAATCGGAGCCTTAAGCTTAAAAGCTTACAGCGCCTAGTGTTCCCTGGCAGTCTCCATTCCAAGTACTAACTAAGCGCACACGATCGGGATTCCTAAGAGTGCTATGGCCAAAAGCAATGGCTGTTGGCTGTAGAAGACTATTTGTAATGACTGTTCTAAGAGTAACTCTTGTTACAGAGCTGCTTGTAAACTAAAAAGCCTCACAACTCAAAATAAATGACTGGCTGTACAATGTTTTTTGTTTGTTTGTTTTTTTATTTGTTTGTTTATTTTTTATTCATTTATTGTTTATTTGTTTATTTTTAAAAAGTTTTGATCTCCTCTTGTGCTTAAATAACTGTAGCTACAGTCTTCACAATCGGAGCCTTAAGCTTAAAAGCTTACAGCGCCTAGTGTTCCCTGGCAGTCTCCATTCCAAGTACTAACTAAGCGCACACGATCGGGATTCCTAAGAGTGCTATGGCCAAAAGCAATGGCTGTTGGCTGTAGAAGACTATTTGTAATGACTGTTCTAAGAGTAACTCTTGTTACAGAGCTGCTTGTAAACTAAAAAGCCTCACAACTCAAAATAAATGACTGGCTTTCCAGTGTTTTTTGTTTGTTTGTTTTTTTATTTGTTTGTTTATTTTTTATTCATTTATTGTTTATTTGTTTATTTTTTTAAAGTTTTGATCTCCTCTTGTGTTTAAATGACTGTAGCCACAATCTTCACAATCGGAGCCTTAAGCTTAAAAGCTTACAGCGCCTAGTGTTCCCTGGCAGTCTCCATTCCAAGTACTAACTAAGCGCACACGATCGGGATTCCTAAGAGTGCTATGGCCAAATGCAATGGCCGTTGGCTGTAGAAGACTATTTGTAATGACTGTTCTAAGAGTAACTCTTGTTACAGAGCTGCTTGTAAACTAAAAAGCCTCACAACTCAAAATAAATGACTGGCTGTACAATGTTTTTTGTTTGTTTGTTTTTTTATTTGTTTGTTTATTTTTTATTCATTTATTGTTTATTTGTTTATTTTTTTAAAGTTTTGATCTCCTCTTGTGTTTAAATGACTGTAGCCACAATCTTCACAATCGGAGCCTTAAGCTTAAAAGCTTACAGCGCCTAGTGTTCCCTGGCAGTCTCCATTCCAAGTACTAACTAAGCGCACACGATCGGGATTCCTAAGAGTGCTATGGTCAAAAGCAATGGCTGTTGGCTGTAGAAGACTATTTGTAATGACTGTTCTAAGAGTAACTCTTGTTACAGAGCTGCTTGTAAACTAAAAAGCCTCACAACTCAAAATAAATGACTGGCTGTACAATGTTTTTTGTTTGTTTGTTTTTTTATTTGTTTGTTTATTTTTTATTCATTTATTGTTTATTTGTTTATTTTTTTAAAGTTTTGATCTCCTCTTGTGTTTAAATGACTGTAGCCACAATCTTCACAATCGGAGCCTTAAGCTTAAAAGCTTACAGCGCCTAGTGTTCCCTGGCAGTCTCCATTCCAAGTACTAACTAAGCGCACAAGATCGGGATTCCTAAGAGTGCTATGGTCAAAAGCAATGAGTGTTGGATGTAGAAGACTATTTGTAATGACTGTTATAAGAGTAACTCTTGTTACAGAGCTGCTTGTAAACTAAAAAGCCTCACAACTCAAAATAAATGACTGGCTCTCCAGTGGTTTTTTTTTTTTTTTTTTTTTTTTTTTCATTTATTGTTTATTTGTTCATTTTTTTTAAAGTTTTGATCTCTTCTTGTGTTTAAATGACTGTAGCTACAATCTTCACAATCGGAGCCTTAAGCTAAAAAGCTTACAGCGCCTAGTGTTCCCTGGCAGTCTCCATTCCAAGTACTAACTAAGCTCACAAGATCGGGATTCCTAAGAGTGCTATGGCCATAAGCAATGACTGTTGGCTGTAGAAGACTATTTGTAATGACTGTTCTAAGAGTAACTCTTGTTACAGAGCTGCTTGTAAACTAAAAAGCCTCACAACTCAAAATAAATGACTGGCTTTCCAGTGTTTTTTGTTTGTTTGTTTTTTTATTTGTTTGTTTATTTTTTATTCATTAATTGTTTATTTTTTTATTTTTTTAAAGTTTTGATCTCCTCTTGTGTTTAAATGACTGTAGCTACAATCTTCACAATCGGAGCCTTAAGCTAAAAAGCTTACAGCGCCTAGTGTTCCCTGGCAGTCTCCATTCCAAGTACTAACTAAGGGCACAAAATCGGGATTCCTAAGAGTGCTATGGCCATAAGCAATGACTGTTGGCTGTAGAAGACTATTTGTAATGACTGTTCTAAGAGTAACTCTTGTTACAGAGCTGCTTGTAAACTAAAAAGCCTCACAACTCAAAATAAATGACTGGCTTTCCAGTGTTTTTTGTTTGTTTGTTTTTTTATTTGTTTGTTTATTTTTTATTCATTTATTGTTTATTTGTTTATTTTTTTAAAGTTTTGATCTCCTCTTGTGTTTAAATGACTGTAGCCACAATCTTCACAATCGGAGCCTTAAGCTTAAAAGCTTACAGCGCCTAGTGTTCCCTGGCAGTCTCCATTCCAAGTACTAACTAAGCGCACACGATCGGGATTCCTAAGAGTGCTATGGCCAAATGCAATGGCCGTTCGCTGTAGAAGACTATTTGTAATGACTGTTCTAAGAGTAACTCTTGTTACAGAGCTGCTTGTAAACTAAAAAGCCTCACAACTCAAAATAAATGACTGGCTGTACAATGTTTTTGTTTGTTTGTTTTTTTATTTGTTTGTTTATTTTTTATTCATTTATTGTTTATTTGTTTATTTTTTTAAAGTTTTGATCTCCTCTTGTGTTTAAATGACTGTAGCCACAATCTTCACAATCGGAGCCTTAAGCTTAAAAGCTTACAGCGCCTAGTGTTCCCTGGCAGTCTCCATTCCAAGTACTAACTAAGCGCACAAGATCGGGATTCCTAAGAGTGCTATGGTCAAAAGCAATGAGTGTTGGATGTAGAAGACTATTTGTAATGACTGTTATAAGAGTAACTCTTGTTACAGAGCTGCTTGTAAACTAAAAAGCCTCACAACTCAAAATAAATGACTGGCTCTCCAGTGTTTTTTTTTTTTTTTTTTTTTTTTTTTTTCATTTATTGTTTATTTGTTCATTTTTTTTAAAGTTTTGATCTCTTCTTGTGTTTAAATGACTGTAGCTACAATCTTCACAATCGGAGCCTTAAGCTAAAAAGCTTACAGCGCCTAGTGTTCCCTGGCAGTCTCCATTCCAAGTACTAACTAAGCTCACAAGATCGGGATTCCTAAGAGTGCTATGGCCATAAGCAATGACTGTTGGCTGTAGAAGACTATTTGTAATGACTGTTCTAAGAGTAACTCTTGTTACAGAGCTGCTTGTAAACTAAAAAGCCTCACAACTCAAAATAAATGACTGGCTTTCCAGTGTTTTTTGTTTGTTTGTTTTTTTATTTGTTTGTTTATTTTTTATTCATTAATTGTTTATTTTTTTATTTTTTTAAAGTTTTGATCTCCTCTTGTGTTTAAATGACTGTAGCTACAATCTTCACAATCGGAGCCTTAAGCTAAAAAGCTTACAGCGCCTAGTGTTCCCTGGCAGTCTCCATTCCAAGTACTAACTAAGCGCACAAGATCGGGATTCCTAAGAGTGCTATGGCCATAAGCAATGACTGTTGGCTGTAGAAGACTATTTGTAATGACTGTTCTAAGAGTAACTCTTGTTACAGAGCTGCTTGTAAACTAAAAAGCCTCACAACTCAAAATAAATGACTGGCTTTCCAGTGTTTTTTGTTTGTTTGTTTTTTTATTTGTTTGTTTATTTTTTATTCATTAATTGTTTATTTTTTTATTTTTTTAAAGTTTTGATCTCCTCTTGTGTTTAAATGACTGTAGCTACAATCTTCACAATCGGAGCCTTAAGCTAAAAAGCTTACAGCGCCTAGTGTTCCCTGGCAGTCTCCATTCCAAGTACTAACTAAGCGCACAAGATCGGGATTCCTAAGAGTGCTATGGCCATAAGCAATGACTGTTGGCTGTAGAAGACTATTTGTAATGACTGTTCTAAGAGTAACTCTTGTTACAGAGCTGCTTGTAAACTAAAAAGCCTCACAACTCAAAATAAATGACTGGCTCTCCAGTGTTTTTTTTTTTTTTTTTTTTTTTTTTTTTTAAATTTATTTATTGTTTATTTCTTCATTTTGTTTAAAGTTTTGATCTCTTCTTGTGTTTAAATGACTGTAGCTACAATCTTCACAATCGGAGCCTTAAGCTAAAAAGCTTACAGCGCCTAGTGTTCCCTGGCAGTCTCCATTCCAAGTACTAACTAAGCGCACAAGATCGGGATTCCTAAGAGTGCTATGGCCATAAGCAATGACTGTTGGCTGTAGAAGACTATTTGTAATGACTGTTCTAAGAGTAACTCTTGTTACAGAGCTGCTTGTAAACTAAAAAGCCTCACAACTCAAAATAAATGACTGGCTCTCCAGTGTTTTTTTTTTTTTTTTTTTTTTTTTTTTTATTCATTTATTGTTTATTTCTTCATTTTTTTTAAAGTTTTGATCTCTTCTTGTGTTTAAATGACTGTAGCTACAATCTTCACAATCGGAGCCTTAAGCTAAAAAGCTTACAGCGCCTAGTGTTCCCTGGCAGTCTCCATTCCAAGTACTAACTAAGCGCACAAGATCGGGATTCCTAAGAGTGCTATGGCCATAAGCAATGACTGTTGGCTGTAGAAGACTATTTGTAATGACTGTTCTAAGAGTAACTCTTGTTACAGAGCTGCTTGTAAACTAAAAAGCCTCACAACTCAAAATAAATGACTGGCTCTCCAGTGTTTTTTTTTTTTTTATTCATTTATTGTTTATTTCTTCATTTTTTTTAAAGTTTTGATCTCTTCTTGTGTTTAAATGACTGTAGCTACAATCTTCACAATCGGAGCCTTAAGCTAAAAAGCTTACAGCGCCTAGTGTTCCCTGGCAGTCTCCATTCCAAGTACTAACTAAGCGCACAAGATCGGAATTCCTAAGAGTGCTATGGCCATAAGCAATGACTGTTGGCTGTAGAAGACTATTTGTAATGACTGTTCTAAGAGTAACTCTTGTTACAGAGCTGCTTGTAAACTAAAAAGCCTCACAACTCAAAATAAATGACTGGCTGTACAATGTTTTTTGTTTGTTTGTTTTTTTATTTGTTTGTTTATTTTTTATTCATTTATTGTTTATTTGTTTATTTTTTAAAAAGTTTTGATCTCCTCTTGTGTTTAAATGACTGTAGCCACAATCTTCACAATCGGAGCCTTAAGCTTAAAAGCTTACAGCGCCTAGTGTTCCCTGGCAGTCTCCATTCCAAGTACTAACTAAGCGCACACGATCGGGATTCCTAAGAGTGCTATGGCCAAAAGCAATGGCTGTTGGCTGTAGAAGACTATTTGTAATGACTGTTCTAAGAGTAACTCTTGTTACAGAGCTGCTTGTAAACTAAAAAGCCTCACAACTCAAAATAAATGACTGGCTGTACAATGTTTTTTGTTTGTTTGTTTTTTTATTTGTTTGTTTATTTTTTATTCATTTATTGTTTATTTGTTTATTTTTAAAAAGTTTTGATCTCCTCTTGTGCTTAAATAACTGTAGCTACAGTCTTCACAATCGGAGCCTTAAGCTTAAAAGCTTACAGCGCCTAGTGTTCCCTGGCAGTCTCCATTCCAAGTACTAACTAAGCGCACACGATCGGGATTCCTAAGAGTGCTATGGCCAAAAGCAATGGCTGTTGGCTGTAGAAGACTATTTGTAATGACTGTTCTAAGAGTAACTCTTGTTACAGAGCTGCTTGTAAACTAAAAAGCCTCACAACTCAAAATAAATGACTGGCTTTCCAGTGTTTTTTGTTTGTTTGTTTTTTTATTTGTTTGTTTATTTTTTATTCATTTATTGTTTATTTGTTTATTTTTTTAAAGTTTTGATCTCCTCTTGTGTTTAAATGACTGTAGCCACAATCTTCACAATCGGAGCCTTAAGCTTAAAAGCTTACAGCGCCTAGTGTTCCCTGGCAGTCTCCATTCCAAGTACTAACTAAGCGCACACGATCGGGATTCCTAAGAGTGCTATGGCCAAATGCAATGGCCGTTGGCTGTAGAAGACTATTTGTAATGACTGTTCTAAGAGTAACTCTTGTTACAGAGCTGCTTGTAAACTAAAAAGCCTCACAACTCAAAATAAATGACTGGCTGTACAATGTTTTTTGTTTGTTTGTTTTTTTATTTGTTTGTTTATTTTTTATTCATTTATTGTTTATTTGTTTATTTTTTTAAAGTTTTGATCTCCTCTTGTGTTTAAATGACTGTAGCCACAATCTTCACAATCGGAGCCTTAAGCTTAAAAGCTTACAGCGCCTAGTGTTCCCTGGCAGTCTCCATTCCAAGTACTAACTAAGCGCACACGATCGGGATTCCTAAGAGTGCTATGGTCAAAAGCAATGGCTGTTGGCTGTAGAAGACTATTTGTAATGACTGTTCTAAGAGTAACTCTTGTTACAGAGCTGCTTGTAAACTAAAAAGCCTCACAACTCAAAATAAA
Source organism: Hoplias malabaricus (assembly GCF_029633855.1). NCBI lineage: Eukaryota > Metazoa > Chordata > Actinopteri > Characiformes > Erythrinidae > Hoplias > Hoplias malabaricus. The sequence goes on along the minus strand of NC_089806.1, from coordinate 29,732,140 downwards.
TGACTGGCTGTACAATGTTTTTTGTTTGTTTGTTTTTTTATTTGTTTGTTTATTTTTTATTCATTTATTGTTTATTTGTTTATTTTTTTAAAGTTTTGATCTCCTCTTGTGTTTAAATGACTGTAGCCACAATCTTCACAATCGGAGCCTTAAGCTTAAAAGCTTACAGCGCCTAGTGTTCCCTGGCAGTCTCCATTCCAAGTACTAACTAAGCGCACAAGATCGGGATTCCTAAGAGTGCTATGGTCAAAAGCAATGAGTGTTGGATGTAGAAGACTATTTGTAATGACTGTTATAAGAGTAACTCTTGTTACAGAGCTGCTTGTAAACTAAAAAGCCTCACAACTCAAAATAAATGACTGGCTCTCCAGTGGTTTTTTTTTTTTTTTTTTTTTTTTTTTCATTTATTGTTTATTTGTTCATTTTTTTTAAAGTTTTGATCTCTTCTTGTGTTTAAATGACTGTAGCTACAATCTTCACAATCGGAGCCTTAAGCTAAAAAGCTTACAGCGCCTAGTGTTCCCTGGCAGTCTCCATTCCAAGTACTAACTAAGCTCACAAGATCGGGATTCCTAAGAGTGCTATGGCCATAAGCAATGACTGTTGGCTGTAGAAGACTATTTGTAATGACTGTTCTAAGAGTAACTCTTGTTACAGAGCTGCTTGTAAACTAAAAAGCCTCACAACTCAAAATAAATGACTGGCTTTCCAGTGTTTTTTGTTTGTTTGTTTTTTTATTTGTTTGTTTATTTTTTATTCATTAATTGTTTATTTTTTTATTTTTTTAAAGTTTTGATCTCCTCTTGTGTTTAAATGACTGTAGCTACAATCTTCACAATCGGAGCCTTAAGCTAAAAAGCTTACAGCGCCTAGTGTTCCCTGGCAGTCTCCATTCCAAGTACTAACTAAGGGCACAAAATCGGGATTCCTAAGAGTGCTATGGCCATAAGCAATGACTGTTGGCTGTAGAAGACTATTTGTAATGACTGTTCTAAGAGTAACTCTTGTTACAGAGCTGCTTGTAAACTAAAAAGCCTCACAACTCAAAATAAATGACTGGCTCTCCAGTGTTTTTTTTTTTTTTTTTTTTTTTTTTTTTTTAATTTATTTATTGTTTATTTCTTCATTTTGTTTAAAGTTTTGATCTCTTCTTGTGTTTAAATGACTGTAGCTACAATCTTCACAATCGGAGCCTTAAGCTAAAAAGCTTACAGCGCCTAGTGTTCCCTGGCAGTCTCCATTCCAAGTACTAACTAAGCGCACAAGATCGGGATTCCTAAGAGTGCTATGGCCATAAGCAATGACTGTTGGCTGTAGAAGACTATTTGTAATGACTGTTCTAAGAGTAACTCTTGTTACAGAGCTGCTTGTAAACTAAAAAGCCTCACAACTCAAAATAAATGACTGGCTTTCCAGTGTTTTTTGTTTGTTTGTTTTTTTATTTGTTTGTTTATTTTTTATTCATTTATTGTTTATTTGTTTATTTTTTTAAAGTTTTGATCTCCTCTTGTGTTTAAATGACTGTAGCCACAATCTTCACAATCGGAGCCTTAAGCTTAAAAGCTTACAGCGCCTAGTGTTCCCTGGCAGTCTCCATTCCAAGTACTAACTAAGCGCACACGATCGGGATTCCTAAGAGTGCTATGGCCAAATGCAATGGCCGTTGGCTGTAGAAGACTATTTGTAATGACTGTTCTAAGAGTAACTCTTGTTACAGAGCTGCTTGTAAACTAAAAAGCCTCACAACTCAAAATAAATGACTGGCTGTACAATGTTTTTTGTTTGTTTGTTTTTTTATTTGTTTGTTTATTTTTTATTCATTTATTGTTTATTTGTTTATTTTTTTAAAGTTTTGATCTCCTCTTGTGTTTAAATGACTGTAGCCACAATCTTCACAATCGGAGCCTTAAGCTTAAAAGCTTACAGCGCCTAGTGTTCCCTGGCAGTCTCCATTCCAAGTACTAACTAAGCGCACAAGATCGGGATTCCTAAGAGTGCTATGGTCAAAAGCAATGAGTGTTGGATGTAGAAGACTATTTGTAATGACTGTTATAAGAGTAACTCTTGTTACAGAGCTGCTTGTAAACTAAAAAGCCTCACAACTCAAAATAAATGACTGGCTCTCCAGTGTTTTTTTTTTTTTTTTTTTTTTTTTTTTCATTTATTGTTTATTTGTTCATTTTTTTTAAAGTTTTGATCTCTTCTTGTGTTTAAATGACTGTAGCTACAATCTTCACAATCGGAGCCTTAAGCTAAAAAGCTTACAGCGCCTAGTGTTCCCTGGCAGTCTCCATTCCAAGTACTAACTAAGCTCACAAGATCGGGATTCCTAAGAGTGCTATGGCCATAAGCAATGACTGTTGGCTGTAGAAGACTATTTGTAATGACTGTTCTAAGAGTAACTCTTGTTACAGAGCTGCTTGTAAACTAAAAAGCCTCACAACTCAAAATAAATGACTGGCTTTCCAGTGTTTTTTGTTTGTTTGTTTTTTTATTTGTTTGTTTATTTTTTATTCATTAATTGTTTATTTTTTTATTTTTTTAAAGTTTTGATCTCCTCTTGTGTTTAAATGACTGTAGCTACAATCTTCACAATCGGAGCCTTAAGCTAAAAAGCTTACAGCGCCTAGTGTTCCCTGGCAGTCTCCATTCCAAGTACTAACTAAGCGCACAAGATCGGGATTCCTAAGAGTGCTATGGCCATAAGCAATGACTGTTGGCTGTAGAAGACTATTTGTAATGACTGTTCTAAGAGTAACTCTTGTTACAGAGCTGCTTGTAAACTAAAAAGCCTCACAACTCAAAATAAATGACTGGCTTTCCAGTGTTTTTTGTTTGTTTGTTTTTTTATTTGTTTGTTTATTTTTTATTCATTTATTGTTTATTTGTTTATTTTTTTAAAGTTTTGATCTCCTCTTGTGTTTAAATGACTGTAGCCACAATCTTCACAATCGGAGCCTTAAGCTTAAAAGCTTACAGCGCCTAGTGTTCCCTGGCAGTCTCCATTCCAAGTACTAACTAAGCGCACACGATCGGGATTCCTAAGAGTGCTATGGCCAAATGCAATGGCCGTTGGCTGTAGAAGACTATTTGTAATGACTGTTCTAAGAGTAACTCTTGTTACAGAGCTGCTTGTAAACTAAAAAGCCTCACAACTCAAAATAAATGACTGGCTGTACAATGTTTTTTGTTTGTTTGTTTTTTTATTTGTTTGTTTATTTTTTATTCATTTATTGTTTATTTGTTTATTTTTTTAAAGTTTTGATCTCCTCTTGTGTTTAAATGACTGTAGCCACAATCTTCACAATCGGAGCCTTAAGCTTAAAAGCTTACAGCGCCTAGTGTTCCCTGGCAGTCTCCATTCCAAGTACTAACTAAGCGCACAAGATCGGGATTCCTAAGAGTGCTATGGTCAAAAGCAATGAGTGTTGGATGTAGAAGACTATTTGTAATGACTGTTATAAGAGTAACTCTTGTTACAGAGCTGCTTGTAAACTAAAAAGCCTCACAACTCAAAATAAATGACTGGCTCTCCAGTGTTTTTTTTTTTTTTTTTTTTTTTTTTTTCATTTATTGTTTATTTGTTCATTTTTTTTAAAGTTTTGATCTCTTCTTGTGTTTAAATGACTGTAGCTACAATCTTCACAATCGGAGCCTTAAGCTAAAAAGCTTACAGCGCCTAGTGTTCCCTGGCAGTCTCCATTCCAAGTACTAACTAAGCTCACAAGATCGGGATTCCTAAGAGTGCTATGGCCATAAGCAATGACTGTTGGCTGTAGAAGACTATTTGTAATGACTGTTCTAAGAGTAACTCTTGTTACAGAGCTGCTTGTAAACTAAAAAGCCTCACAACTCAAAATAAATGACTGGCTTTCCAGTGTTTTTTGTTTGTTTGTTTTTTTATTTGTTTGTTTATTTTTTATTCATTAATTGTTTATTTTTTTATTTTTTTAAAGTTTTGATCTCCTCTTGTGTTTAAATGACTGTAGCTACAATCTTCACAATCGGAGCCTTAAGCTAAAAAGCTTACAGCGCCTAGTGTTCCCTGGCAGTCTCCATTCCAAGTACTAACTAAGCGCACAAGATCGGGATTCCTAAGAGTGCTATGGCCATAAGCAATGACTGTTGGCTGTAGAAGACTATTTGTAATGACTGTTCTAAGAGTAACTCTTGTTACAGAGCTGCTTGTAAACTAAAAAGCCTCACAACTCAAAATAAATGACTGGCTTTCCAGTGTTTTTTGTTTGTTTGTTTTTTTATTTGTTTGTTTATTTTTTATTCATTTATTGTTTATTTGTTTATTTTTTTAAAGTTTTGATCTCCTCTTGTGTTTAAATGACTGTAGCCACAATCTTCACAATCGGAGCCTTAAGCTTAAAAGCTTACAGCGCCTAGTGTTCCCTGGCAGTCTCCATTCCAAGTACTAACTAAGCGCACACGATCGGGATTCCTAAGAGTGCTATGGTCAAAAGCAATGGCTGTTGGCTGTAGAAGACTATTTGTAATGACTGTTCTAAGAGTAACTCTTGTTACAGAGCTGCTTGTAAACTAAAAAGCCTCACAACTCAAAATAAATGACTGGCTGTACAATGTTTTTTGTTTGTTTGTTTTTTTATTTGTTTGTTTATTTTTTATTCATTTATTGTTTATTTGTTTATTTTTTTAAAGTTTTGATCTCCTCTTGTGTTTAAATGACTGTAGCCACAATCTTCACAATCGGAGCCTTAAGCTTAAAAGCTTACAGCGCCTAGTGTTCCCTGGCAGTCTCCATTCCAAGTACTAACTAAGCGCACAAGATCGGGATTCCTAAGAGTGCTATGGTCAAAAGCAATGAGTGTTGGATGTAGAAGACTATTTGTAATGACTGTTATAAGAGTAACTCTTGTTACAGAGCTGCTTGTAAACTAAAAAGCCTCACAACTCAAAATAAATGACTGGCTCTCCAGTGTTTTTTTTTTTTGTTTTTTTTTTTTTTTCATTTATTGTTTATTTGTTCATTTTTTTTAAAGTTTTGATCTCTTCTTGTGTTTAAATGACTGTAGCTACAATCTTCACAATCGGAGCCTTAAGCTAAAAAGCTTACAGCGCCTAGTGTTCCCTGGCAGTCTCCATTCCAAGTACTAACTAAGCTCACAAGATCGGGATTCCTAAGAGTGCTATGGCCATAAGCAATGACTGTTGGCTGTAGAAGACTATTTGTAATGACTGTTCTAAGAGTAACTCTTGTTACAGAGCTGCTTGTAAACTAAAAAGCCTCACAACTCAAAATAAATGACTGGCTTTCCAGTGTTTTTTGTTTGTTTGTTTTTTTATTTGTTTGTTTATTTTTTATTCATTAATTGTTTATTTTTTTATTTTTTTAAAGTTTTGATCTCCTCTTGTGTTTAAATGACTGTAGCTACAATCTTCACAATCGGAGCCTTAAGCTAAAAAGCTTACAGCGCCTAGTGTTCCCTGGCAGTCTCCATTCCAAGTACTAACTAAGCGCACAAGATCGGGATTCCTAAGAGTGCTATGGCCATAAGCAATGACTGTTGGCTG